>NC_083431.1:37618194-38348194 GCF_020745735.1 Hemiscyllium ocellatum
GCCCCTCCAGCCGCCACCAGGACAGAACCCCACTGGTTCTCACCTACCACCCCACCAACCTCCATATACAGCGTATCATCCGCCGTCATTTCTGCCACCTCAAAACGGACTCCACCACCAGGGGTACGTTTCCCTCCCCTCCCCTATCAGCGTTCCGCAAAGACCACTCCCTTTGTGACTTCCTCGTCAGGTCCACACCCTCCACCAACCCAACCTCCACTCCCGGCACCTTCCCCTGCAACTGCAAGAAATGCAAAACTTGCGCCCACACCTCCTCCCTTACTTCTCTCCAAGGCCCCAAGGGATCCTTCCATATGCGCCACAAATTCATCTGCACCTCCACACACATCATCTATTGCATCCGCTGCACCCGATGTGGCCTCCTCTATATTGGGGAGACGGGCCGCCTACTTGCGGAACATTTCAGAGAACACCTCAGGGACACCCAGACCAACCAACCCAACCACCCCGTGGCCCAACACTTTAACTCCCCCTCCCACTCCACCAAGGACATGCAGGTCCTTGGACTCCTCCATTGCCAGACCATAACAACACGACGGTTAGAGGAAGAGTGCCTCATCTTCCGCCTGGGAACCCTCCAACCACAAGGGATGAACTCAGATTTCTCCAGTTTCCTCATTTCCCCTCCCCCCACCTTGTCTCAGTCAAATCCCTTGAACTCAGCACCGCCTTCCTAATCTGCAATCTTCTTCCTGACCTCTCCGCCCCCACCCCATTCCAGCCTATCACCCTCACCTTGACCTCCTTCCACCTATCGCATCTCCATCGCTCCTCCCCCAAGTCCCTCCTCCCTACCTTTTATCTTAGGCTGCTGGACACACTTTCCTCATTCCTGAAGAAGGGCTTATGCCCGAAACGTCGAATTTCCTGTTCCTTGGATGCTGCCTGACCTGCTGCACTTTAACCAGCAACACATTTTCATATTTGAGACCTATACATTCCAAGGCAAATATGGCTGCAGTAAGCACATGTAGCTGGACAAACTTTGGCTTAGAGTCATTAAACTGGAAACTGAGCTGTAGATACTGCAACATAATCAGGAATGTGAAAGTTATCTGAACACTTTATTCCAGGAGGCAGTCATGCCTCTTAGGATCATGATATTTCATTTGGTTCATGGCCAAGGGCTGTAAGGCTAACTGTGAGTGAGATGCATGTGGGGCTGAGAAGGTAGAATTGGAAAAGCATCTGCATTTGTAATTGTCCAAAAATATGAAGTTTTTGCAGTATTCAATCAAGAAGGCACCCAGGAGACCTGAAAAGCTCAGGTACGTTGTCCTTCCTTAATATGAAAGGGTACAATAGTTAATTATAGGTTACTGTACTGATGGAATCATGTAGACCTTGTTAACTATGAGTTTCTTGATTGGGATTGTTAACCTGGGCCAATCAAAATTGGGCGGCACGGTGGCACAGTGGTTAGCACTGCTGCCTCACAGCACCAGGGACCTGGGTTCAATTCCCGCCTCAGGTGACTGACTGTGTGGAGTTTGCACGTTCTCCCCGTGTCTGCGTGGGTTTCCTCCGGGTGCTCCGGTTTCCTCCCACAGTCCAAAGATGTGCAGGTCAGGTGAATTGGCCATGCTAAATTGCCCGTAGTGTTAGGTAAGGGGTAAATGCAGGGGTATGGGTGGGTTGTGCTTTGGCGGGTCGGTGTGGACTTGTTGGGCCGAAGGGCCTGTTTCCACACTGTATGTAATCTAAAATGCCCTGGCTGATCAATATAAACATGGGACCTTAAATAAAGATTAAAAAAAACATGGGACCTCCACTCGGGTGTTTCCTATCTTCCTGGTGGTGGAAATTGAATAAAGATTTGTACACTTTGTGTCTTTCACTGTGTTCACACCTGTGCACACACACACTATGGGTGCTGGGGGAGAAATAAGCACTACCGCAGTTAGGCGGTAGTGTGGGAAAAAAAGAAAAAAATATATAAACATGGGACCTCCACTCGGGTGTTTTTTATCTTCCCGGTGGTGGAAATTGAATAAAGATTTGTGCACTTCGTGTCTCTCACTGTGTCTCACAACTACACACACAAAAAAAATAAACATGGGACCTACAGGATACTAGCCTCTGTGAAGTTACTTCATCAGCCATGAGTGATATTCTTGTTCACGAGTCGGCCAGAATGATTCAGTACTGAAGAAGATGAACAGGACTCTTTGGAAATATTTACAAGATAATCTAGATTGGTTTGTTTTAATTACATGCAAACTGATCATATGTAAGGGGACTTTGCAGTTATTAATTCAGAAACATGATAAAATAATGACTCTAATCAGAAAGTGATGATATTGAGAGATGTTAGTGTGTAAAGCATAGTTAAAGAAGGTGAGAAATGTCCAACTACATGATGTTATCTGGTGTACAACACAGAAGAAAAAAATAAACATGGGACCTAGGAAACTGGATCAGTGTCAAGGACTTTCCATGTGTCAGAAGAAAAAAATAAACATGGGACCTAACTAATACAATCGGAGCATTATTGTAAATTGGGAAACATTGGTCAAAGAATCACTTAGATTTACTGGGATTTTTATTGAATTTAATAAATTCAAATCCATCCAAATATGTTACTTTGCAGTAACAATCCCTCCTTAGTATGTGTGTAGGAGAAATTGCAATTACGTTATGAACTGAAAATTGTGAAACTTCCTTAAAATTTAACAACTTTTAGGTCAAACGTCAAGTTGCATGGTAAGCTGCCTTTTTAAAGTCTACGTTATGTTACTGCTGATCTGATTGTACTGTGATGAAGTTAAAAAAAAACATGGGACCTACCGCTATTAGTCGATAGTATAGGGGGAAAAAACCCAGGAGGTTTAGGATCTCCTCCATTTAGGGCACTGACTTTGTGCTCACTGGGCCACAGTCAGTGTGTTCCTGCTGCTACTGGTCTCTGTGGAGGAGAAAGAGTTTCTTTTTCATTCCCCCTCTTTTTGGTTTTCTTTATTTTTTTGTGTGTATTTGTTTTTCCTAAAAAAGAAAGAGAAAAAAACTAAATATGGGGTTTAGAATCTCCTTAATTCAGGGGACTGACTCCGAGCTGGCTGGCCACAGTTTACTGCGCACAAGTAAATGAAGGGCGACTTGGTGATGGGATACCATCTTCTGTGCAGTTATTTCAGTAGTGACGGGAGAAAACAGTTCATACCTGAAGAACGGTTGGGGTAAACATTTCTGGCAACATGCCTTTATTTGGCAAGCTTGACTCATTCAATCCTGCTGTTGAAGACTGGGCCCAGTGTATGGAAAGAAAGTGATACTTTTTCCAGGCAAATGACATTGAAGCAGATGAAAAACAATGAGTAATCCTTCTGCTTGTGGACTTGCAGCATTTTTGATTATAAGGGGCTTAACTTTTCCAGAGGCACCAAACTTTATCCCCTGAATTAGATTGTCTTTCTTACTTACAGAAGGCATGTGACTGACGTTGGTGACATTTCTGCTCCCATTTCACACTCTTCTCTCCCTCTCTCTCTCCCCTCTGTCCCTGATCTGGAAATGTCAGGTTTAACCTGGTGCGGAGTATTTTACCCATCAGCAACTCTGCTGGAGGTATTCCTGTTGGTTTGTGAGGGGTGTCCTATAATCGAACAGGAACCAGGGCAGTTTGGTATCAAGTGACATTGTATGTTACTTCTTTAAGTCTGTGTTCAATGTTTGGACCACACTTTCCGCTAGACCATTGGAAAATGGATGGTATGGAGCTGTCCTTTAGGAACCTGGATATGACCCATGTATACCTCCAATTGTGACTGTATGAGGAGTCCCACAATTAACATCTGTAAGGGTTTATACCAATATACAAGACTGACATTTGGGGTTTCATCAGCCTGCGTCCTTTTCCAGCGAATCATTGAGAACGTTTTACAAGGGCTACCATAGGTTGTTATTTATCTGGATGGCGTGCTAATAACTGGGAAGAACAATGAAGAGCACTTGGAGAACTTGGACATGGTGCTTGAATGTTTTTCCCAGTTGATCGTATGCCTTAGAAGAGGAAAATGTGTATTCCAGGTACACTAAGTAACCTACTGGGATTACAGAGTCGACAAAACCAGGTTACATCTATTGGAAGATAAAATGAAGGCAATCAAAGGAGCCTCAAGTCCCACATCTGTACCTGGAGCTGGATCTGTGTTACCAGCACGCCCTCAAGTTCATAGGAATGACGGGGTAAATCCTAGACTCATTTGCTTGTTGACTACTCAGGTCCTTTCATGGGCTCAATGTTCCTGGTCATTGTGGACACACATTCAAAGTGGTTGGACATGCATAAAGTTGTTTTGGCAAACTCAGGAATGACAATTGAGAAACTGTGAACAGCGTTTGCGATACAAAGGCTTTCAAAATTATTGGTCATGGACAATGCAATGTCATTTACCAGCGGGGAATTCAAGTATTTCCTAAAGTCAAATGGCATTTAGCACATAAGTATAACTCCATACCATTCGTCATCCAATGGTCTAGCGGAAAGACCAGTTCAAACATTGAAGGCAGGCTTAAAGAAACACCCTACAGCACCATTTGATACCAAACTATTTCCGTTCCTGTTCGACTATAGGGTCACTCCTCACAAAACAACAGGAATAGCTCTCAGACACTGCACCAGTTTAAACCTAATATTTTCAGACCTGGGGGGGTGGAGGGTGAAATGGAAGCAGGAGCCGGCCACATGCCTCTTGTAAGCGAGAAAGACAATTTAATTCAGTCGATGAAGTTTGGTGCCAGGACCATGGAAATGGACCTAACTGGGTATGTGGGGAGGTTTACATAAAGTTAGGTCCCGTGACTTACAGAGTTTGGGTAAGTGAGACAGCACCGAACAAACGTGGATCACCTGAAAACTGTTATCTCGCAAACAGGACAGGAACAAGACATACCTGGCCCCTCAGAACAACCAGGAGGCCTATAAGAAACTGTTCATTCTCCCCGTCCATTTAATGTTGAGGAAACATCAGAGTCAGAGATGGACACAGCCTTGATTCTGCTACCGCCGGAAGAAGAGGAGGACGACGCACCTGAGAGGGGCTACGATCTGTTAAATACTGCCTGTGTCAGAGTCCGAGTTAGAATAATCGGACCTTGGGCAAAAACCTCACAGGAAAATCTACAAGAGAAAGACCAGGCCTACATCTTGGACTTAGCAGAGGAGGAATGCAGTGATTGGAACCAGGTGGATCTTGTCGACTATGAGATCCTTGATTGGCTTGTTAACTTGGCTTAGTAAGCCCTGGCTTAGATTAGATTCCTTACAGTATGGAAACAGATCTTTTGGCCCAACAAGTCCACATCAACCCTCCAAAGAGGAACCTACCCAGACTCATTCCCCTACCCTAAATTTATCCCTGAGTAGTGCACCTAATACTGTGGGCAATTTAGCATGACCAATTCACCTGACCTGCACATCTTTGGATTGTGGGAGGAAACCAGAGCACCCAGAGGAAACCTGCACAGACACATTGAGTATGTGTAAACTCCACACAGACAGTTGTCTGAGGCTAGAATCGAACCCAGGTTCCTGGTATTGTGAGGCAGCAGTGCTCACCACTGAGCTACCATGCTGACATATTGGCTGACAAATATAAACAGGGAATTTTGGAGACTGACTCTGAGCTGGCTGGCCACAACTAGTGTTCTGTGGGTTCTTGTTGGACAGTAAAAGAAAATAAATATGAACAAGGGATTTAGATTCCGCTCAGTTTAGGGGATCGACTTTGAGCTGGCTGGCCACAGTCAGTGTACTGTGCACAAGTAAATAAAGGGTAAATTTGTGATACAATACTGTCCTCTGTGCAGTTATTTCAGTTATATTGATAATGACAGACATTCTTACTGAGATTTGGGGTGGCTCTGACTCCTTTGAGATGCATGGCTGTTCGGTCCACAAGTCTGTATAACACCAGCATAGTGATTGGTGCTGAGGGCACTCAGTATTAATGCTTTGTAATCCTTTCATACTCATAAACATCTTCCCCTGAAGCTTTTTTTCTCTCAATTAGTATTGCACACTTGTGTATGTAATTGCATTTACCATGACCCAATTTCCTTCCAAGTCCCTGCCTGTACAATTTCAGGTGATTGGGAGCTTTTACTATTGCCCTACAAATACCTTTTCTTCAGATTTGGAAATCTGGCAGTTAGCTGGGTAGAACATAGTGCAACTTTGGTTACCCAACTGCTAAACAATGTCGGCTTTGGAGAGAAAGTTGGGAAAATCAAATGTGGCAGCAGGAGCTTCCTAATGCTAAGAGAAAAGACCCTTTTTTCAACCAATTATTGAGTGTGAGACCAGATTCTCATTAGTGAGTGGCAAGAAGCCTATTTGCTTCCATTAGCATGCCATTATTAGCTAATTTTATCCCATTTATTTGCATTTCCCATTTTCCTAACTATGAATTAGAAACTAGATGGTGACATTTCCCAAAGTAAAAAGTCAGAGCAGTAACCTGGTGACTCAAGCTTGTTGCTTGCTCTTCTGGCCTTCTATCTTGGACACCAGACACTAACATCTCAGGGTGTCCTCCTATGGTAATGATCACATGTACCTCCTATCCATGTATGTTAGTATTCATGGGCATGTTACCACCCTCACCACATCCTGATGGCACATTTCCTACACCCTTGCAAGATGGCTCTGCACTTTGCAATTGAACAGGACCTTGATGAGGCCACATCTGGAGTATTGTGTGCAATTTTGGTCTCCATATCCAAGGAAAGATGTTCTGACAATGGCATAATTGTAGCGAAAGTTTATCAGATTGATCCCTGGGATGCCAGGATGGATATATGATGGCTCAGTGATGACTATCTTTACTGAAATTTAGAAAAATGAATGAGGGATCTCATAGAAACCTAACAGGATGAATGCAGGAAGAATGTTCCTGATGACTGGAGAGTCCAGAACCACAGTCACAAGGTAAATATATAGGAGAGGTCATTTAGGACTGAGATGAGGAGAAATTCTTCACCCAGAGAGTGGTGAGCTTATGGAATTTTCTGCCACAGAAATATTTGAGGTCAAAACATTAAATGTTTTCAGTGGGAGTTAGATAAATTTTTAGGATATAGGGAGAATGCAGGAACTGAGTTACTGAGTTAGATGATCAGTCATGATCATATTAAATGATGGTACAGTCTCAAAGGGCAAAATGGTTTATTTCTGCTCCTATTTTCTATGTTTCTACATTTCTGTGTTAGATTTTGGAGAACACTAGCACTCTCATCACAATGCTTCTGCATGGACACTTTGTACACAAAAGACAATCATCCATCTCAGCAATTGGACTATGCTGCATTTTGGGGATACCTGCCTGCTCCTTTAGGACTCACTTTGTGTCTACTTGGATGCTCACAACATTCCTGACACATCTTGCTTTTCTACCCTTTGCTCCCTTGGCCAGAGCTTCAATGCTAACAGGACCTCTGCCTTGACTAGCCTTTCAGCACAGAAAGAAAGTCAAGCAGCATGTCCTGGTTTTCGGCAATCACCAGACCAAGAGGCGCTATGGCACTGTGTGATATGAATTTTATTCCTGCACCATGTGCCAGCAATGTATATGGCAAACACAGTGCATGTACATTAACCAAACAGCTATGTCACAAGTCTAAGGGAAATAGTCCTTTGTCAAGTTAAGGGACAAGTTTTGTCAGGAAGTCTCAGCACAGTATACGAAAGGTAACTTCCAATATCAGTCTAGGAGCTTGGTCAGTCATGTGTTTTTGTCAGTCAGGATCAAAATCAATACCTCTAGAATCCACGGAGTGTGCCATGATGATCCCTTTAGGTTCAGTACACACACAGTCCGGGGAGATACATATTAATCACTAATTCAACATCCAAGTTGATCATTGAGGTTGGGCCATGGTCATTTCGGGGAATCTGTTGACTCAAAATTGAAGGACCGATGCTCATATCGGGGCTCTCCCAGGGGACGGAATGTATACAATTAGGAATTCAATAAGAGTAAAAGGTTGAACCTGAGATCTGCATGAGGTGAAACTGTTGTTTTCCTCCATGCTGATGAAAGTCAGATGAGCACATGGAGCTGAAAATGTCTCCCTCCACACTCAGAGTGAGTGAGGTGATGTTTCATTCTGTGAAGGAAAAGTCTTCACTTTTAAATCTATGCCTTCAAAGGGCAATAGCATTAAACAAACACTCATAGAGCACAAGTGAAAGATACTTACGAATATGGCATGCTCTGTAAAGGCATTAAGCTATAGTGTGGACCACAACTCCTTGCCCCAAGCACTGTTGACCATATCATGCAATATCAGGAATCAATATCAATAGTACTAGTAATTTAGTGAAGCTCGGAAAAGTTTGCCAAAGTAACGATCACCTTTCAAGGTCTAAAAGCGTGCATGTGATACAGGAGCTTCATATTTTAGACTCCGAAACCTCATGGAGCACAATGGATGGCTAAGATCTGTACTTTCAAACTTGTATTTCCTGATAAAAAGACATTCACTCATACAGCTGTTGAAAAATGTGAACATATATTTGCAAGTATAGAAATATGTTTAAAATGAAGTGCCACCTCTGCTATGTGCAGAGGGTTTTCTTCCTTTCCCACCCAATATATTCTAGGTGTAGTCCCAATCTCTGCCATTGGGGTGGAAGTAGCCTACACGATGTGTACCCTTTTGGTCTTTGGAGTTTTGTTTGAGTAAAGCCAGTCATTTGATTAGATTAGATTTCCTACAGTGTGGAAACAGGCCCTTTGGCCCAACAAGTCCACACCGACCACACCCCCCACCCCGGAAGAGCCAGACACATTTCCCTCTGACTAATGTACCTAATACTGGACAATTTAGAATGGCCAATTCACCTGACCTGCACATCTTTGGACTGTGTGGGGAAACCGGAGCACCCGGAGGAAACCCACGCAGACACGGGGAGAATGTGCAAACTCCACACATGCAGTTGCCAAAATGGAATCGAACCTGGGACCCTGGTACTGTGAGGCAGCAGTGCTAACCACTGAGCCACCATGCCACATTTGCGGCTGATGAACAGAATAGAATAAAAATTTTGTAAGTTACCGTACCACCTAAATTAATGCAAAAAAAATTAGAAAATATATTGTGAGAAAAGTGTAGAGGCTCAGCCATGGTAAGAATACATTCACAGCTGCAATGATGGGAGAGTAGCATTGCAATGGACAATGCTTCTTCCTTGGTTGATTGATATGGACGTTTTGGCAACACAAACAGAGCAGTGGCCAGGGCTAGGACCCTTTCTTCAAAAGGGTGAAGTCCCCAACCCATGTTAGTGGGTTGTTTTCTCCTGGAATAAAACAAAATGGGGAGATTGAGTAAGAGGAATGTAGCTAGCAGAGTTTTTATTGCTGCTGCAGGCAGGAAGAAAGGTTGAGAGAGACAGAGAAAGCAGAAGAAATACAGAGAAAATGTTGATTAGTAGTATGGGTGGGGGAGAAAGAGTTAGGGA
Source organism: Hemiscyllium ocellatum (assembly GCF_020745735.1). NCBI lineage: Eukaryota > Metazoa > Chordata > Chondrichthyes > Orectolobiformes > Hemiscylliidae > Hemiscyllium > Hemiscyllium ocellatum. The sequence goes on from NC_083431.1 coordinate 37,627,679, forward strand.
AAATGCTGCATGCAATGGTGAGAATGGTAGATCATGATCCTTGGTGGTTGGTATGTGTAGCAGCAGTGATAGAGTGGGTGAGTGAGGTTGCAAAGTGAAGATGGTAGCATCCTCAGGAAAAGGAAAGGTCATTGACCTTCGTGGAGCATTGTTACACGTTCATCCATGGGTATAGGACTGACCCAGGTGGCAACTTCAGATATGACTGGTAAGGTCTGCTGTTGTTGTCTTCTTTGCCAATCTTGACAGTTGAGGATGACCCTCCTCTGTATCACCATGTACACCAGGACCTTTTGTACCCTTTTTATAGTACAGAACACCGATTTTCCTTTGTCTGACTTTCTGGGGCAGTTGAGCTGAAACATTGCCAGTCTGGACTGCTAGTACTTGACCTGGTGTGTGGCCAGGCTTTATGTATGGTATAGATGCCAGGGATCCTGGGATGTTTTGGCAGTGGAGAACACTTCTGTCTATGGCACTTGAGAGAATACAATGAGCAAGATGCCTTAGGGTGTGGTGCATTTTAATAAGTGATTCTTGGCTTTATTGTTTCTCATATGAAGGATTCTCCACTTTTTCAACAGGCCAAATAAAGTTTCCATTTCATCAGGGTTGACCAAAATAATCACTTTAATCATTGGCTTTTTGATACTCCAGTTCTGTGACCTCAGATTAATATTTCTTTCATGACCCCTTGTTTCTGTTTCTGTAGGTGTGTCTTATATTGCCTGTTTAGAATGGCCACGATGCAAATTTGAATTGTAAGTACATTTTAACTTCTTACTTTTCCTGCCTGGATTACTATGCCATTTTAAAGTTTGCTATGGACTCTCCAATGTTTGTTTACCACTGAACACAGGCTCCGGCCTGCTCTTACAGACCTCCCATGACGATACAACCTGTATCTGCTTTGGAGTTACAAACTCATATTCCACAGCATGTCTCTTACCCTTCACTGAGAAATTCAGCAGGTCTGGCAGCATCAGTGGAAAGAGAAACAAAGTTTATATTTCAAGTTCATAAGATTCTAATCCTGACTTTGCTATTGAATTTGTCCAGCATTTTCTCTGTTTGTTTCAGATTTCCAACGTCCACAGAATTTTGCTTTTGCTGGAGTTTTGTTCCTTGATGAGAATTGCATAAGGGTTTTGTAAATCTTGAGGTTTTCTCTGCTGTTGACTGTGCTGTATGAGCAGAGGACTTAGAATCTGAACACCACGATTATGAGCTGTCGAAACAAATCTGCCCCATTGCCAACCATGTGATTAAGGCACGTCAGGTTATGACACTGTATGAGCTGCTGTGCACAATGAAGATTGTTGTCACCATCCTGGTTAGGTGCAAGAAAACACAAGACCTGCTTGGTCTAGTAGGGTAGAGGGAAACCACTTACACAACTAGAAGAATCTCTTGTAATTAACGAGATACAGTTTATTAAAGCTCTAAATTAGTTGTAGGTTACAATGATATGATAGACATTGTGAACTTATTTGAGATCCTAAGCTTTTTGGCCAACAGGTCTATCTGAAATCAGATGGATAATGCTTAACAAACTCTTCAGTATTAACAGTAATTCGGTATTAATGGACTATTCAGTATTTGGGTGGTACGGTGGCTCAGTGGTTTACACTGCTGCCTCACAGTGCTAGGGACCCAGGTTCAATTCCTGCCTTGGGTGTCTGTGTGGAGTTTACACATTCTCCCATGTTTATATGGATTTGCTCCAGTTTCCTTGCACAGTCCAAAGATATGCAAGTTGGTAAATTGGCCATGCTAAATTGCCCATGGTGTTCAGGGATGTGTAGGTTAGGTGCATTAATCAGGTGTAAATGTAAAGTAGAGGAATGGGTGGGTTACTCTTTGGAGCGTTGGTGTGGACTTGTTGAGCCAAATGGTCTGTTTCCACGCTGTAGAGATTCTATGATGAACCCTTTCCTACCCATATACAGCAACACTATTTTGTAAAAAGAATTTGTGCATGCCATTGAGGTAATGGTACAAATGAATGTGCAATATTGATTTGAAGGTGCTGCATTTTTCAACTCTAACTAACGCACTGTCTCAATGTTGCACAGCTAATATGATAAATGGAAAGAATCTTCTCCTGGAAGAAACATTTGAAGTCATTATCAATTACTTAAAGGTTCATTGTTCCTTTTTTTTTGTTCTGGCTGCTGGTGCAATTATATTCATTTTTGGGGGTTTTCTGTACAGTTTAGGACTACAGGTCATTCTGCTATAACATGACAGTTATGTTCCTCTGCAACCTCGCGTTATAGAAAATTGAGCTATGGAAAACTGCTATAGAAAATCGTACTGTATGAAATTGCTAATAGAAAATCACTGTACCCCTGCAGTAGAAAGTTAGCACTATCCAAACAATGTCCATAATTCATCAATTATGTTATAGCCAATTCGCGCTGATGAGATACACATTACAACAGGATGACTTCAGTAAACTTTGTTGTATAAAATATTGTGCCGAAAGAAGTTCCTTCCAGACAAGGGTAAAGATGGTAAGACTTCTTGGTTTCTAGAACTGATTGTTTGCTGAAATTATTGGAACAGTTTCAACTATTTTATTGTCCTGCATGCAAAGAACAAAGAGTTAATTGTATACAGTGATCTCTCTGCCTGTTTTTGGGGCTTATCCAATTTCATTCATGAAATTTATGATCTAGTTTCTGTGTTATTTTCTCTTCTCTGTCTTTATCCATTTTCCATTCACAGATTTAATAGCCTGACGTTCTCTGTTAACGCAACTGATGCTAATTAAAGATAAATAAAAGGCATTTGCAACATTTTGTTCGAATGAAATGAATTGTTACCATTTTGTTTGAAAGGGAGGTATTGAGATGGATGTTCCTATGTCATCAACAAGTTGGAAAAGAGCACTGGTGCATGTCTGGCTGATCTCAATGAATGAATTATGTATTTTTTCTTTTAAAATTGCACTCCAGTTGCATAGCACAATGTTTCATAACTAGTGTTCATTGAGAGACGTAGACAAGAATTTAACTTAGAAGTTCAATCACATCAAGAGGAAAAGTAATCAGGATGCTATGGGTGCAAGAATTCATTGGCAGAAAGGAATTCAGTTTCACGAATTTATTACTTCTCTCATCTTTACTCAACAGATCTTTTGTACATTCCTACTCTTAGCTCTTCATCAACTAACAATTATTGTTTCCTCTGATATTAAATGGAATTTGAATCTTCTCCATTCATAATGCAGCCTCCCAGAGTTTGATTTTATGCCTTTCATGCCAAACATTTGCCTTTCTCTTAATGATTTTCATTCTTTATAAGCCAGATCTCTCCAATACTTGAATACTGCTGCCACATCTGGTAAGCTATTCTAACTCATTTTTGTACGTCTTGAGAGAATACAGGGAATTGCTTCCTGTTTGATAAGTGATCATTGTCTCACTTTGCACTCCATTATTTCTTGTAACCTTATTCTATGGGCAGTTCTCATCTAACCATTAGCTAGCACAAAGAAGCTCTTCCTCCTTTCTGCACCCTCAGCTTTGAGAGAAGTCATCCCATTATCATCAACTTAAATTAGTTACTGCAAGATTTCAAAACTATGCCAGTCTCATCTCAGAGGATATTTCTTTTTTCAAAAATACAAGCTTTTGGAAGCCAAAAGTAACATAATTTAATTACTACTTTCTGATTCAATCTCATTTTCATTTTTACTTTCTGATATCCAATGCGATGGACCAAAGCTTTGACCTTAGTTTCTGCAATTGAAAGTTATCAATTTCCTTTGTTTAGAAAACTTCATTAACTTTGTGCAGTAGGGAGAGTGATTGAAATTAAATTAGTTTGATAACTGTGATCTCTTTTGATTCCAAGTTAACTAAAATAAGAATGGATAGTTAGGAAATGCTGGAAGATTCTGTCCTCTTCTCACTCTGTGGGAAATGCTGGCATAGGCAGCAACATAAATAAATGTGTTCTTGCCAAATTGTTTCCATCACACTTCTCAGCAATGTTGGCACAGAGCTTGTCTAAGTGTCTCAGTATTTTCCACATTTCATTGTCTCCATTGGTGCATTTATCATCTTTGTTCTTTATCTTCCTGTTTATGTAAATGTTCAACAGATGTCCAGATAGTCTCTAAAGCTCCATTTAAGTTATCTTGTTCACATGGGTCAGAATAAATTCAAAATAACCTTGTCAGCTAAAGTAGATTTTCATTTAGCTAGTTGCCTGGACTAGCAAACAAAAAGTAATTTTGTTCTATCCTTTTATACCATCTAATGATCCATGCTTTAAAAGTTTGCATTATGTGCTCAGTGGGAGAGGAATGGATTGTAGGTAACCCTATGCAATAATCATCAACAATCAGTGCCTGTAGGGGAGGTTGGGATGGGGGTGGCGGGGGAGAGAGAGAAAAACATAAAAAAAGTTGTGCATCTGAGCAAATTCAGTAATAACTACCTCATGGGTCAGAGTGGCCTCCACTAAAAAACAATTCCTGCATCTGCTGATTAGATGCCAAAGTTATAACATGTGTGAACCATTTATTGAAGCAATGAATCTGGAATCTCTGTTTATGAGGAAGATATGGCTCTCATCGTCTAAATAAAGGTCAAACCCACAGATTGGTGTGTTCATTACTGAATATAGAAAAATCAGCATGTGTGTATTAACAAAATGTAAATTCCTATAATAAGAGGAATCTGCTAACTTGTTCTAAATTTACTGTGAGGGATACAAATGGGGAGTCCATATTAATGGTGATGAAGCCATAAAATACAAAATTCGATAGGTCAAAGATTTGGAATGTCTAGGATTGATACTCATTTCTTCATGTAACTACATCAATTAGCACAAATATCAGGTGGAGATTAAAGCCTGAAAAATGAGGCAAATGGAGATTACATTAACAGACAAAACACCAAGGCATTGGGGACCAAATCAGTTGATCAAACTTTCAAGCTAGTTAAAACCAAAACCCCATGTTGAACCCTGAGCTAAGTAGAGACTAAATCCACGCAATAAACAGTAAGCTAAGTGAAAACCAGATCTCCAAAGTGAACAGTGGAACTAAATGGATACTAAAACCACAACTTGCACACTGAGTTATGTTGGGTTCAACAGAATTAATCCAATGCAAAGTAGAATGGAGATCAAAACCACATTGAAACATTGATTTGAACAGAAACAAAAACATGAGTCTGAAAATTTAAGGATTCTAGACATAAAAATCCAACTCTCAGGCTAAAAGGCCAATTTCATCTAATATCAATATAAGGTGAGTTCATAGACTGAATATCACACAAAGTTTGACTAAAATTAGGCAATCCAACACAAATCATAACAATAAAGTTAAAACAGAGGCTAGAGGTTTCCAATTTGAAGTCAAAGCAATGCATTCACATGTTGGAGATCATCAATTAAGCGAGGGCCCAGGATGAGTCCTTTTCATAATACATACAATAAATTATTGAAAGAGTTGAACATCAAAATGGACAGGATGAGTAAACAAGGAAGTTCTTGCCTATACCAGGACCTTCTGAGGTTGAAGGTTCTATGGCCATATGGAGAGGCCACCTGGACAGCATTTAACTTATTACAAATCTGTACAGCCACAAGAGACAGCTTTCATTGTTCTGATAAGATCTCACAGCAGAAAAACCTTCCCCGAACTCCATTTTCGATGATGTCTCACTAGAGATTCTGGTCCAGGCCACCCAGAAAAGAAAATAGATCCCCTTTCTAATGGATAGCAACAAGAAGCCAATCAATCAGGTCCCAGGCAGCCTGAATTGAGATTGCAGTGCAGGTAGTTACCTGTGACCCACACATTTGGATATGAATATAGGAGATATGGTTAGTAAGTTTACAGATGACATTAAAATTGGTGGTGAACTGGACAGTGAGGAAGGTTACCTCTGAGTACAGTGACCTTGATCAGGTGAGTCAATGGGCCAAGGAGTGGCAGAGGGAGTTTAATTTGGATAAATGCATGGTGTTGCATTTTGGTAAGGCAAACCAGGGCAGGACTTATGCAGTTAATGGTAGGGCCTTGGGGAATGTTGCTGAACAAAGAGATATTGTCATGTGGGTGCATTGCTCCTTGAAAGTTGAGTGGCAGGTACACAGGGTGGTGAAGAAGGTATTTGGTACTCTTGCCTTCATTGGTCATTGCATTGAGTTTCAGAGTTGGGATGTCATGTTGCGGCTGTATAGGACATTGGTTTGGTCACTTGGAGTATTGCAATCAATTCTGGTCTCCCAGCAGGAAAGATGTTGTTAAACTTGAAAGGGTTCAGAAAGGATGTTGGCGGAATTGGAGGGTTTGAGCTATAGGGAGAGGCTGAATATGCTGAATATATTGCTCCCCCATTCCTAGTGCACGGAGGCTGAAGGGGTGAGCTTATAGAAGTTCATAAAATCGTGAGGGGAATGGATAGAGTGAATAGCCAAAGTCTTTTTCTCAAGTTGGGGGGGGGGGGGGGAGGTCCTAGAGGGCGGAAGTTTAAGGTGAGAGGGCAAAGATATAAAAGGGACCTAAGGAGCAAACTTTTCACACAGAGGATGGTGCTTGTATGGAATGAATTGCTAGAGGTGGTGGTGGAGGCAGGTACAATTACAACATTTAAAAAGCATCTGGATGGGTCTATGAGTAGGAAGAGTTTAGAGGGATATGAGCCAAGTGTTGGTAAATGGGACTAGATCAGTTTAGAATATCTGATTGCGACTGATGAGCTGGAATGAATAGTTTGTTTCTGTGCTGTATAACTCTATGACTCTGTTAAACTGGAAAAAATGTAGAACTTGGGTGGACAAAGTGATCTATGGTCATGGTACATGAATCACTGCATTATAATGCAGGTACAGTAAATGATTATGAATCAGAAAGAATATTATCTTTTATTTTAAGGGAATGGAAGATAAAAGTGTGAATGTCTTAAAGCAGCTATACAGAATTTTGGTGAGATGACACCTGTTGTACTAGGTACAATTTTGCTGTCTTTATTTTGAAAATGATGTAATTACTTTAAAAGCTGTTTAGAGAACATTCACTTGACAAATTCCTGGGATAAAAGGCTTATCTTCTGAAGATGGTTGACTGGGTTAGGCCTACATCCATTGAAATCTGAAAAAATAAGGCATGATTTTATTAAAGCTTATACGATTTTGAGGAGCCTGAATAAGATGGCTACAAAATGATGTTTCCTCTTATGGAGCAGACTAAAACTACAGGATCTTGCTTTAGAATGAATAGATGTTTTGGTTCTCTCAAAGTGTCATTTCAGTGCAGAATTCTCTTCCCAAGAAAAACTTTACATTTTTTAAAGGCCACTTGATTTTGATAGACAAAAAAATGAAGTTTTTTGAGGTCCAGACAGTAAATTGGAGCTGAGACAATTCCTAGATCAACCATAAGCTTGCTTCCCCATTCAAAGGGCCAAGTCTTCTCCAGTTCCTGGGTCCTATGTGCCTATGATTGCCTGGGCATCAATGAATGAATCCTGATATGTCCAAAAATACCTACTGCAGCTTAATGTGGTTCATTTACAACCAATATCTTGTGAATTGTCATGAAAATTTGTCATAATTTGGTCTCGTCTTTCAAGATCAAATATATGGACTTAATGGATAACTCAATAGATAAAAGATAACAAGCTAACATTTTCGTAAAAATTAATTTTTGTCCAAAAACATTTGAAAGTCCCAGAAAGATGTTTTGACACTTACAGCAATATCTATTAATTAAGCTGGATTTTCCCACCTGGAATGTAGATGGAAACCATATGTATTAGTTTCTGCTATCAAAGTCAATATTCCTGTCTTTTCTATATCAACCAGTTTGGGGTTTGATTGTGATCCATTTGCTGAATCCTAACTGATTTATATTAAATAAAATAATACCACAGAAGCATGGTTTCCAGAAATTCTAATATTACATTTGTAATGCCCTCAGCGTAATTGAATGGGATTTATATTGTATATCAATTTCCTGGATATTCAATAAGATTGACAGATATGAAGAAGTCTGGAGCTTGAAGTGTGCAGAATCTTTAATTCAGGGGATTATTGACTCTGAAAAAGAGTTTTGAAGCATTTATTTTATCTTCTTTTATGATTTGTGTTGTGCCTGATTCTAGCTATCCATGTGACTATGCATCCCCAGGACATCATTTCCCCACAGCGAAAATTTCTTAATGCAAGTTAAGGGTCTCCCAATTGGTATTTCTTTGTTTGATTCCAGAATGGAAAAGGAGAAACAACAAGATGAAGAGGAAAGGAGTGATCCTCCCTTGTCAAATAACATAAAAGGTCCGTGGGGAGGGTGGAGCTGATAGGTAGGAAGGAAGATGGACAGGTGGGACAGGTCAAGATGGCAGTGGCAAGTCAGAGGGTTGGATCTGGGGTAATGCGGGTTGAGGGGAGATTTGAAAAATAATGAAGTCGACGCTGATGCTGTGTGGTTAAAGGGCCCCAATGTGGAAGGTGAGGTGGTTTTTTCTCCAGTTGTCAGATGGCTTGGATTTGGCGGTGGAGGAGGCCCAGGACTTGCATGTCCTTGGTGGAGTGGGAGGGGGAATTGAAGTAGTCGGCCACAGGGCACTGGGATTGTTGGGTGCATGTGTCCCATGGATGTTCCCTGTACAGTAAGGAGCTTTGATTTAAAGGAGTGTGTGTCATGGAAGCCATTAAGAAGGTCTTGCACTATGTATTTAGAAAATCAAAATAATTTGACAAAATTAACATTATTTTCTGCTCATTAAACGATGCTAAAAAGTTAGAGTTTCTGAGTAAATAATTACCTTAAACTGTGAATTATAAGTTTACCAGGAACATAAGACAGCCATATATCTTGAGTTGCAAAAATCATGTTCTTGCGTATGTTCAGTGTATAAGTCAACTCCTTTTCAGCCACAACATTCCATACTCATGTTATGTCATTGTCAGCCTCAATCTTTTTGTTGTTAGAACTGGGCACAAGAAATCAGCATACAAAATGGGTGATGTTGTGAAGATGCGTGATGTTCAAGATGTACTTGCACAGTGCAAACCATGTGAAACAAACAAAGAAAAATGAGTCTTCTAACAAATCAAATGAAATTTCACAATAAAATCATAACAATTGCTACATCATCAAATATCTGTGTTAGAGTAGTCAAATTTAACGTTAGAAAACAACTAGTGCCACCAAGGATGAAGGATTGTGCCCTGGATAATGTGCTCAAGATCAACACACATACCAACAGATTCAAAAGTAGATTTTTCCCTGTTGTTATAAGACTTATGAATGCACTCTCATAGATTACAGCGGATCTTTTTCTGCACCTTCTCTGTAGCTGTAACACTTTATTCCGCATTCTCTTCTATTACCCTGATGTACTCATAAAAGATATGATTTGATCACTTAGTACACAAAACAACACCTTTCACTGTGTCTTGGTATATGTGATAACAATCAAATTAAATCAAATGGATCACGGGAGCAGTGACCAGCAACTGGCCTAATCTTGAGAAACATGATTCAGAATGGGCCCTTAAAATTTCGAGAATGATTTAATTGTCAGCAGAAGTGTAATCTAGATGTATGCATTTAAATGGGTCAAATCAAGCCTTGAGTCCAGCCAGGATTTCAGAGCAACAACTAGTTGGTACAGCCATTCAATGAAACAAAATACATCCAGTGTTGCAATGGAAGACCAACCAAAAACCACAATATCAAAATGACCAGTTTACAGCATTTCAATATCAGTTACAAGTTACAATGTGGTGGCTCAGTGATTAGCACTGCTGCCTCACAGCGCCAGGGACCCGGGTTCAATTCCTGCCTCGGGCAACTGTCTGTTTGGAGTTTGCACGTTCTCCCCATGTCTGTGTGGGTTTCCTCCCACAGTCCAAAGATGTGCAGGTCAGGTGAATTGGCCATGTTAAATTATCCATAATGTTAGGTGTAGGGGAATGGGTCTGTGTGGGTTGCTCTTCGGAGGGTCGGTGTGGACTTTTTGGGCTGAAGGGCCTGTTTCCACACCATAGAGAATCAAATCTAATCAACAGTGATAGCGTACGCATGAATTTCGATATGCCCAGAAATTGAATTGTGAAGTGGAAAGCTTTGATAACCATTCTAAAGAAAACCACAGGAAATGAGAAAACAAAATTTGGGATAGTACTACATGACAATGGAATTGTATTAAAATCTGTGGTTCTTTTCCAGCATTAAAACATGTTCCTTGCAGGGGTTCTTGTTCATGTTCCTTGCAAGAGTGGATGGATTAGGGTGGATTAAGTTCTGGATTGACAATATATGGCTTGTGTAAATAATACAGTTTATTTGTGTGGGATTCCATATAATTAATGAGATCAAGATGCACTTACAAGGAAATAACACCCACTGTGCTTTAATACCAGCAGGTCTAATAACCAGGCATTAACATTTGGATATGTGCATCAACAAGCCATTCAAGGATCAGGTTTGACCTCGATAGAATTGGTAGACACTTGGTGGGGATCAAAGCTTTCACAAAGAATGTAAATATGCATATATATTTGGGTGGCTATGTCATCAAATTGTGGGATTAGATTAGATTACTTACAGTGTGGAAACAGGCCCTTCGGCCCAACAAGTCCACACCGACCCACCAAAGCGCAATCCACCCTGACCCATTTCTCTACATTTTTACCCCTACGGGCAATTTAGCATGGCCAATTCACCTGACCTGCACATCTTTGTGACTGTGAGAGGAAACTGGAGCACCCGGAGGAAACCCACGCAGACACGGGGAGAATGTGCAAACTCCACACAGTCAGTCGCCTGAGTCGGGAATTGAACCCGGGTCTCTGGCGCTGTGAGGCAGCAGTGCTAACCACTGTGCCACTGTGCCGCCCACTGTTGTTAGGTATATTATATCTATTTGGAGCAATGCCACAAATTGTATGTTTCCTGGGATGGAGACATCACTGGCTAAGGTAGCATTTATTGCCCATGATTAACTTGAAATAAGTAGCTTGTTCAGCCTTTTCAGAGATATTTAAGAGTTAACCACATTACTGTGGGTCTTAAGTATCAAGTAAGACTAACAGATTTCCTTCCCTAAAGGACATTAAAGAATCATTTTTTAATTTACACCAATGGTTTCATTGTAACAATTAGTAGTTTTTAAAATCCATATTTATTAATTGAATTTAAATTCCACCAGCTGCCATTATAAGATTTGAATCCATGACTTTGGATTTCCAGTCCAGTGATGTCATCAATGCACTACTGCTGAAGCCGTTTTTACTCAATAATGCAGAAGCATCCATTCAGCCCATCATGTCTGCACTGTACTCCAAATGAACATTCTGATTTCATGCCATTCTCCTGCCTTTTCCCTAAAATCTGCACATTATTTGAATCAAAACAATTATCCAAAACCTCTTCAATGTCTTGATTGAGTTTGCCTCCACTTTATATTCAGCCAATGTAATCCAGACCATAACTGTTTACTGTTAAAAGATTTTTTCTCATGTTGCGTTTGCTTCTTTTGTAAATTAATTTAAATCTGTGCTCTGTCATTCTGGATCCTTTCACAAGCAGAAACAATTTCTCCTCAATAAGTGCCTAGAACCCCAAATTTTAAAAACTTCTATCAGATCTCTCGTAACCTTCTCTTCCCCAAGGAAAATAGTCTCAATTTCACCAACGTATCCTTGTAACTTAAGTTTCTCATCCCTGGAACCACTCTTGTAAACGTCTTCTGCAGTCTCCTCAATATATTCACATTCTACTTGAAGTCTGGCATGCAGAACTATACACACTTATTCCAGCTGATGTCTAACTAATGTCTTATACAAATATATAGTAACCTCCTTGCTCTTGTACTCTATCTATCTATTCATATAATCTCCGATACCTATGCTTCATTAACTGTTATCTCCTTCTGTCCTGCCACTTTTAATTAAGTGTGCACATGTACATTCCTGATACACGACAGGAGACAAGCAGGGAAGTGTCATTGTCACTACCCTTTTCTCCATCTTCATTGCCAGCATTTTTCATGTTGGCAAGAACGAGTGTCCTAGTGGTACAGACACTGTCTAGAGCATGGATGGAAAACTTTTCAACCTCAACCAGTTGAAATCCAAGAAGAAAATGACCATGCTTCAGTTGACACCCCAGTAGTCAGTGGGAAATTGAGAAACAACTGTGTTAGGAGATCTCAGTTATCTGTAAGAATAATAGGGTGGTTATGGTAGGGGATTTTAACTTTCTAAACATAGACTGAGACTGTCATAGTGTTAAGGGTTTAGATAGAGAGGAATTTGTAAAGTGTGTACAAGAAAAGTTTCTGATTCAGTATGTGGATGTACTTACTAGAGAAGCTGTAAAACTTGACCTTGTCTTGGGAAATAAGGCACAGCAGGTGACTGAGGTGTCAGTGGGGGAGCACGTTAGGACTAGTGACCATAATTCTATTAGTTTTAAAACAGTGAATGAAAAGGGTAAACGGGATCTAAAGTTCTAAATTGGAGGAAGGCTAATTTTTGACAGTATTAGGCAAGAAATTTCAAAAGTTGATTGGGGGTACAGCACGGAAACAGATCCTTCAGTCCAACTCATCCACGCCGAACAAATATCCGAACCTAATCTAGTCCCAATTGCAGCACTTGGCTCATATCCTTCTCAACCTTTCCTATTCATATATCCAACCAGATGCTTTTTAAGTGCTGAAATTGTATCAGCCCTACCACTTCCTCTGGCAGATCATTCCATACACGCTCTCCCCTCTGCATGAAAAAGATGCCCCTTAGGTTCCTGTTAGGGTGAAAGTCAGGGCTGGTAGGTGTAGGGAATACTGGATGACTAGAGAAATTGAGGTTTTGACTAAGAAAAAGAAGGAAACATATGTCAGGTATAGCCAGCAGAGATTGAGTTAATCCTTTGAAGAGTATAAAAGCACTAGCAGTATACTTAAGAGGGAAATCAGGAGGGCAAAAAGGGGACATGAGATAGCATTGGCAAATGGGGGCTAAGGAGAATCCAAAGGGATTTTATAAATACATTAAGGACAAAAGGGTAATTAAGGAGAGAATCGGGCCCCTCAAAGATCAGCAAGTCAGTCTATGTGTGGAACCATGGGAGATGGGGGAGATACTAAACGAGTATTTTGCATCAGTGTTTACTGTGGAGAAGGACATAGAAGATATAGTTTCCCCACCCAAACCTGTATGACCTCACCAGATTGGGAGGAGCTTGATGCAGCATCCAAAACTTATCCTTTCAGAACTATTACTTTATTCAGCAACCACCAGTAACCATTCATCAAGCCTTGCCAACTAAATTTATTTTCTCTTGGCTGTAAATTTATAAATGTAGCTTTATCCTGATTGTGTCAGCATCCTTACATACATATATACCACAGCACAGGTAGTTGTGTATGCATTTCTATTCCTCTGGAAGAGTATCAATGCTGACAAGGTGAAATAGTCAATGATCTTGCAGAAATGGAAGTAATTGTGGGTTATCTCCTAGATTCTGAATGCAGATGTATGATGGCAGACCATCATCAGAATCTAATGAGACTGCTACAGACAGTTTGCCACCTGAACCTGAAACTGAGCATGAGAACTGTTATGACATGGGGTAAACCCCTCTGTTAATTTAAACCCAACACACAGAAAAGCTCACCTCGTGCCATAATCTGTTAAGTTTTGAGAGGCAAAGAACTATCCCAGAGCTCACTATTTAAAGTAAAAATTAACAATTTTATATTTTAGATCCAGCAGAGAATATTAAAACCAACAACTATTTACAACTCCTTTCTCTTAAACCTGTCTTTTACCACCCCATTCTAGAATACATGTCCAATAAAAACCCTGATTAAGATTTACAAAGAAAATTTAAATTTAAAAACCAGCCAGCTGTCGAATCTTCTCTTTGTATCTTCCTCTGTAGATTTTCCCCTGTTATTTTTTCTTCAGTATTCTGCTTCACAGGTCTTTCATATGAACGGGTACATTTCAGAGAGCTATTCGGCTAGCAGTCTATACTTGTTGGTTTTCTTGGCAGTTTTCCCCCTATTGGTTTAAAATGTCCAGTTTTATACTCCAAAACCTGAGATTATTTCATTGGTTTGATGTTGTCAAAATACTAGATCAAATTTGATTGGACTTTAATATCTGGGCGTAACTTAAATGCATTGGCCAAATTTGGTGCAGGCTCGAAGGGCTGAATGGCCTACTCCTGCACCTATTGTCTATTGTCTATTGAAATTGTTTTTGTATCCTTGCAACTCATCTGCACTATTGGTTTCACAGTCAAATGTTATATTTTAAACTTTTTTCAGCACACTCTGCACCTCTCTAAGTCTGTTTCAGCTTCCAGTCTCTCTTAAATGTGCAGTACACACCTACACATTCATAACACCTCCCCCTCAAGAAAAAAATGACCCATCAAGTAGGGAGGTGACAAGTAGGTTAAACCAGGGAAACCCAGTGGATGTGGTCTATCTAGACTTCCAAAAGGCCTTTGATAAGGTGCCACACGGGAGGCTGCTGAGCAAGGTGAGGGCCCATGGTGTTCGAGATGAGCTACTGGTATGGATTGAGGATTGGCTGTCTGACAGAAGGCAGAGAGTTGGGATAAAAGGTTCTTTTTCAGAATGGCAGCCGGTGACAAGCGGTGTCCCGCAGGGTTCAGTGTTGGGCCCGCAGCTGTTCACATTTTCTATTAATGATCTGGATGAAGGGACTGGGGGCATTCTAGCGAAGTTTGCCGATGATACAAAGTTAGGTGGACAGGCAGGTAGTATTGAGGAAGTGGGGAGGCTGCCAAAAGATCTAGACAGTTTGGGAGAGTGGTCCAGGAAATGGCTGATGGAATTCAACGTGAGCAAATGCAAGGTCTTGCACTTTGGAAAAAAGAATAAAAGCATGGACTACTTTCTAAATGGTGAGAAAATTCGTAAAGCCAAAGTCCAAAGGGATCTGGGAGTGCTAGTTGAGGATTCTCTAAACATGTAGGTTGAGTCCGTGATTAAGAAAGCGAATGCAATGCTGTCATTTATCTCAGGAGGATTGGAATATAAAAGCACCGTTGTTCGACTGAGACATTATAAAGCTCTGGTTAGGCCCCATTTGGAGTACTGTGTCCAGTTTTGGTCCCCACACCTCAGGATGGACATACTGGCACTGGAGCGTGTCCAGCGGAGATTCACACGGATGATCCCTGGAATGGTTGGTCTAACATACGAGGAACGGCTGAGGATCCTGGGATTGTATTCATTGGAGTTTAGAAGATTAAGGGGAGATTTGATAGAAACTTATAAGTTAATACATGGCTTGGAAAGGGTGGACACTAGGAAATTGTTTCCATTAGGCGAGGAGACTAGGACCCGTGGACACAGCCTTAGAATTAGAGGGGGTCAATTCAGAACAGAAATGTGGAGACATTTCTTCAGCCAGAGAGTGGTGGGCCTGTGGAATTCATTGCCGCAGAGTGCAGTGGAGGCCGGGACGCTAAATGTCTTCAAGGCAGATATTGATAGATTCTTGATGTCACAAGGAATTAAGGCTGTGGGGAGAATGCTGGTAAGTGGAGTTGAAATGCCCATCAGCCATGATTGAATGGCGGAGTAGACTCGATGGGCCGAATGGCCTTACTTTCAGTCCTATGTCTTATGGTCTTATCATGAGGAAAAGATGGCTTCATTTTTTTTCTATTCCTGAACCAAATTATCATGACATACATGTAACTTTAATTTAAGTTCCTATTAACTTTTTCCCACATATATATAACATTGAATACATACCAATCTCATCTATACTTTATCAGTTAAATCCACGATAACACATCTGTGATTAAATTCTTGTCATCCACAACATGTACCACATCTATAAATTAAAAGTCTGTAAAATAAGACTCCAACAAAATAATCTCATATTCTTGTCTTTAATGTGTTCTAAGAATGTAAGAGGATTGTGATCTGTGTACACAACTGTATTCGACACATTGATCATGAGGCACACTTTAAAATGCTGTAAAGCCAGTACCAAACTCAATAGCTCTTTTTCAATCGTGGAGTATTTCTCCTGGTGGATGTTGAGTCTCTTCTAAAAGTAACCAACTGGCCATTTAATTCCATCATCATCATCTTCCTGTAGCAGTACAGCCCCAATCCCTATGTCACTAGCATCGATGTCAACTTTGAAAGGTTTCGAAAAATTTGGTGTAGCTAAAACTGCTGTGGTGGTTAATATTGCTTTTAAATGGTCGAATGCCTCTTGACATTGTTCTGTCCACCAAAACTTTGTGTTCTTCTTCAGCAAATTGGTTAACGGTGCCACTACACTGCTGAAGTTTGGAACAAACTTCCGACAGAATCTGCTTAGTCCCAAAAATCGAAGCACCTCTTTTTTCGAGATAGGTTGTGGAAATTCCTCAATGACCTCCATCTTTGCAGTCTGTAGGGTCAACCTTCCATGACTGATGTTATGTCCTAAGTACGGTACCTTTGCTTTTGCGAATTCAGTTTTGTTTAAGTTTATTATCAGTTTTACTTTTGTAGTCGTTCAAAGAGCTCTGCCAACTGTACAATGTGATCTTTAAAGATCACTACATCATCCAAATGGACTGCACAATTTGTTTATCCAGCCACAACTCTGTTCATGAGTTCAAGAATGTGGCAGGTTCATTCTTCATTCCAAAGGGCAACACTTTGTATTAATATAGCCCATTTGGGGTTATAAACACAGAAATTTCTTTCGCCATCTCTGATAAAGGTACTTGCCAGTAACCACGCAGTAAGTCCAACTTAGTGATGTAATTGGCTTGTTCAAGTTTCTCGATACAGTCTTCCAATCTCGATATTGGATACGAGTCTGATTTTGTGCTGGCGTTGACCTTCCGACAATCCAAGCAAAATCATTGAGTCCCGTCCAGTTTGGGAACTAAGGCAATTGGCAAACTCCACTCGCTCTGGCTCAGTTCAATGATATGAACTGTCAGTCATATCCAAACTGTGTATTAATCAAAACTTGACAGGGCAAGCAGTCTGTCCTGATCCCGATAAAGTGAGCTGCAGCAGTGATGTAACAAAAAACAGACATGAAGACAATACAATGACTTATGAACTACCTGAAAATATTCTCACCCAATTTTTCACCGAAGTGTCCATGTCTAATCTAGTCCACCACAAAAACTGAAGCAGAGAAGAAGTTGCAGCTTCCATGTGCATAAACAACTCATGATAAGTATGCCAGTTCTGAGCTACAACAATGTCAATAACAAAGTAACCTGCAGTGTGATGACAGTCAAACAGGACTTGAAGAGACTCTCATGCAGCAAGGACAACCACTTCCATTTGAGTTTGGAGAGTTTGCAGAAATGAATGACACTATGTATAAATTGTGAAAGCATGTCTGTCTATTGTCTTTACTATTGAGCATTTCAATGATCACCTGTCTGAGAGAAACAAAGTTACAGTAGAGTTCAACTGCAAGCTACTTCAAAGCATGTACCTTGAATTTCTATCTGTTCCAATTAGCATTAGAATTGGAGCTGGAAGAGGCAATTTAGCCCTTTGCTATTCAATACTATCCTGGCTGATCTCATCTCAGCCTCAACTCCACTTCCCTGCCTGTTCTCCATCACTTTTCAATCTATTGCCACTTAAGGCTGTGCAAGTTATCCTTAAATTTATTCACTGTCCCAGCATCTAACGCATTCTGATGTAATGAATTCCACAGATTCAGGACCCTTTGAAGAGAAGTAATTTCTCCTCATCTCTACTCTAACTCTAATACCCCTTATCCTAAAAGAATGACTCTCATTCTAGATTGCCCCTCATAAGGAAATGTCCTTTCTACATTTATTTTGTCAATCCTCTTTCGCATCATATACCTAAATTCAATGTCGTCTCATTCTTCTAATCTCTAGAGAGTAAAGGCATAAACAGCTTAATCTCTCTGCAAAGAGAAAGGTTCTGGGAACAACCTCACGAGCCTCCTCTGAGTTGTGTCCAATGTTACATATCCCTTCAAGTGGATCAAAATTGTATGCAATACTCTGGGTGTGTTTTCCACAATGCCTTGTACAGTTCCAATAAAACTGCCCTATATTAAACTCTAATCTTTTAGCAATAGATGTCTAAATTCCAATTGTCTTCCTTATTAACTGCTATATTTGCATACTAATTTTCTATGATTGACATAGGAGGACATCCAGATCCCTTGGTACTGAAGCATCCTCAATTTAAATAATAAATTGCCTTCATATTTCCCCAACCAACACATTTACAAAACAGATCTGAAGAAAGGCCACTGGACCTGAAATATTAACTTTGCTTTTTCTCCACAGATGCTGCTAGACCTACTTACCTTTTCTAGCAATTTCTGTTCTGCTTCTGATTTCCAGCATCTGCAGTTCTTTGGTTCTTTTGTTCATGAAAAAAAGTCTTGGTTTGTTTCTTACCAAGTGGCTTGGTTCCAAATTGACAACTTTTCTCTCCACTTACATTTCCCTCAGCTTGGCCTGCAGTTGTTTTCCTCTGGAGACATAGTAGACATTTTCCCCTTTGATGCCTCTTATATAGGTAAGTCTGATGAAAATTTGCTTAGTTTTGTAAATTATTGGAAAACACTTTTTCCTTTTTGGCAATCTCAGTCAGATTGTCCAGTGGAAGACAATTTTTAAGAATTGCACAAAATCACACAAGTTATCTAATGTTTGACATAGGTTCACTGAACCAACCAATTTATTATTTGCTGATCTTTTAGCATGCTGCTGCACTCTTCAACCGGACTTGGGGACTTCTCAATGGCTGCACTCTAATTTATAATTGCTCACGGAAGATCGATTTTGCTTTACATGGAATTTGTGGTAATAGGTTTGCAAATTATTTTGGGGCAAATACTAATTGCTTATTTGGATTTTAGTGCTGCCATCTCTTTCTTATCAGCTAATTCTTAACACTGTTGGATTTGTCTCTTCAATTTAGTTGTGAAATATGCAATCTGATGAAGAAATACCTTAATGTCAATGACATAACACAATGAATATCAATCATTGGTTAAGTTCAAGTAGTTGTAAAGGAATCTGACTGATCTTTCTTCCATCAACTTAAGTAGAAGAAACTTGGACAATTTTCTTTCTGGGTCTATGCTCTTACTGGCTAAGTATTCTGATATTTGCTATATTGGATTCCAATTCCAGGAAAATCTTTCCAGATCCCTCAAATTTTGTGCTTAATGCTTCAAAGAAAAACCGTAAAATGAGTAAGTTTTATGTCTGTTTGAATTTGTTAAAATGGATGTTTCAGCACATAGTAAATTTTAGAAAGAAAATTACACAAGAGCCTAAAGCGCAACATTAGTTGATCCTGTTGGCTGATAGACAACAAAGTTGGTGTAAACTACTAAGCAAAAATCACAGGCACATGAACAAGCATAGTCCATGAATTTGTCAAAAAATAATTTACAAGTTCTGCAGCTGTTTATTTTCACTAGAGTTTAGGGAGTTGGATAATATATTCGGTATTGTTATTGGAAAAATGTAGTATTTTGTTAATCCTTCACACCTCTCTTGTTTCATGATCAAATTAATCAGACTCTGATTTTTATGCAGCAACTTCATCATAAAATATCTAGTCCTAAAATTCTATGCAGTTTCAGAAAGATGATGATTTCTGTTTTACAATATAATTTGTAAGATGTAACAGGTAGTGTGCCACATCTGAATATGCACAGGTTCAAAAACTCTTCTCACTGGTGTACTTACACTTGAAGCCAATGAGGCAATTGATGTCTCCTTTCAGCTTTTGAATATAAGAAGACATTTGAACACCATGAATGTGAAAACTCTTAACTTTAGTTGCGAAATATGCAATCTGAGGTGGAAATACCTTGATGCCAATGAGAACAGGCCATATTACTCTAGAGAAACTGAAATTGCTGGGAAGTATGGTAATAAATAAAAAGACCACAATGTAAGTAACAGTGAGGGGTGAAAGCATTCTGTAGAAATATTCCTAATGTCGGTGGAATACCATTGTCAATTGACATGTTGGCTAAATAATGCCAACAATCATTGGTCAATTCCATCATTTTTGAGGGACATGTATGTTTTGGTGTTAAACTTCCTTATTTTGCCCAAATCACCTCCTCTGTTGGAAGCAAGGAGGCAAGTGATTGCTCAGAATGGGCCTAGTCAACAAGATGCTCCTCAAGATGATTAAAATCAATCAGTGTCACGTGTGAAGGCACATTTTGAGGTGTTTCTTCAAAAATTGTTTTCTTACTAATCAATAAATTTTGGCATTGGTGCCCAAATTGAGTTGTGTAGTCTCCTAGGGACAGGACATGAAAGTCAATTTTGGTACTCATGTTCAATTTGTTCAGATTTACAATGACTCATGATCCTCAGAATATATTTTGCTCATCTCTGTTTTACATAGGGGACTCCACCTGATTTTTAAAACTGACTTCTAGTGTAGATGCTCCCATAAATAGAAACATCCTCTGCCTTGTCTAAACCATTAAGATCTATTTCAATCAAGTGATCAGTGTTGTGCACAGTACTCTATATGGTGGAAGGTGTTTTTTTACAGACTGGAGTCCTATCATCAGCAGTGTTCCGCAGGGATCAGTTCTGGGTCCTTTTTTGTTTGGCATCTATATATTTATATAAATGATTTGGGTGAGAATATATAAGGCATGGTTAGTAAGTTTGCAGATGACATCAAAATGGGTAGTATTAAAAGTGATAAAAGCTTTCTAAGATTAGAAGGGGATCTTGATCAAATGGATCAGTGGGCTGAAAAATGACAGATGGAATGCAATCTGGATAAATGCAAGGCATTGTATTTGGAACAATAGGAGTAGGACTTATACAATTAATGGTAGGGTATTATAGAACAGAGGGATCCAGGGTTCATAATTCTTTGAAGTTTGTGTCACATATAGACAAGGTGGTTAAAAAAAGGTATTTAGCACACTTGCTTTCACTGCTTAGAGTTGTTTGAATATGGGAGTAGGGAAGTCATGTTGAGATTGTGCAGGGCATTGGTAAGGCCTCTTCTGGAGCACTGTATCCAATTCTGGTTGCCCAGTTACAGGAATTGACCATTCAGCCCACTGGGTCAACTCTGCAATTCAATCATGGCTGATATGTTTCTCAACCACATTCTGCTGCCTTCTCCCTGTCAACCTTCATTCCCTTTCCCATCAATAACTTATTTATTTGTCTTAAATACACTCAATGACTTGACTGCCACAGCTTTCTGTGGCAATGAGTTTCACAGACTGGCTGAAGAAATTCCTCCCCATCTCAGTTACAAAGATGCCGTGCCCTCAAGTCTGAGTCTCTCCTCCTAGTGGAAACGTATTCTCCATGTCCACTCTATCTAGGCCTTTCAGTATTGTGTAAGTTTCATTGAGATCCCCACTCATCCTTCTCTGCTCCATTGAGTACTGACCCAGAGTCCTCAATAGTCCCTCATATGACAAGTCTTTCATCCCTGCGAGATTCTTGTAAACCTCCTCTGGAGCTTCTCCAAAAGCAACACGTCCTTCCTTAGACACGGGACCCAAAACTGCTCACAATATTCCAAATGCTGTCTGACTGGAGCCCTATATAGCCTCAGCAGTACATCTTTGAGATTGTAAGTCGGAACAGCAGCAGCACAGAGTGAGTAAAGATTTGGGGCATCGTAGCCACAAAAGTACTGGAGTGATGTCACAGGAAAGCTGTGACCTTATTTGCTGGTAGAAAATCTGCACTAAGTTTGAAAAAGAACATAACAGAGAAGTATTAAGAAATTAATTAATTCACAAGTTTATATAAATTAATAAAGTAACTAAGTAGAGATGGCTGGGCAGATGATGTGCTGTCACTGTATGATGTGGGAGTTGGCTGATCCCATTGAGAGCTGTAGTGACCACATCTGCAGCAAGTGTTGATTGTTGGAAGAACTCTGGATCAGAATTGATGATCTAGAATCTGAGTTTCAAACACTGCAGCACATCCGGGAGGGGGAGAGTTACCTGGATACTTTGTTTCAGGAGGCAATCACACCTGTTAGATTAAGTACTTCAAATTCAATCAGTGATCGGGGACAGCAGGGTGTGACTGCAAGTGAGGCAGGTGGGAGGATCCTTAGTTCAGGAGTGGAGGAGTCTAAGCTCCTGACCTTGTCCAACAGGTATGAGATACTTGCTCCCTGTGTGGATGAGGAAAAGGGCTGTAGAGAGGATGAGCCATCTGGCCACAGCACCATGGTACAGGAGGCCATTTAAGAGAGGGCAGCAAAAAGACAAGTGGTAGCTGTAGGGAATTCTATAATTAGGTGGATAGATAGTATTCATTGCAAGCAGGATTGTAAGTCCCACATTGTATTTTGCCTACCCAGTGCTAGGGTGCAGGACATCCCTGACCGGCTTGAAAGGATATTGGAGCAGGAGGGCAAGAATCCACATTAGGACAAACAACATAGATAAGGCTAGGAAGGAGGACCTGTTTGGGGATTATCAAGCACTGGGAATGAAATTAAGGAACAAATCCTCAAGGGTTATAATTTCTGGATTATTACCCGAGCCACGTGCCAAATTGGGTTAGGGATAAGAGAATTAAGGAAGTAAACACAGGCTAAGGAAGTGGTGTGAGAAAGAGGGATTCTATTTCATGAGGCATTGGCATCTGTTTTGGAATAGGAGGGATGTGTACCGATGGGATAGTCTCCACCGGAACCAATCTGGAACCAGTGTTCTAGTGAAAATGATAAATGGGGTGGTCACTAGGACTTTAAACTAGTGATTTGGAGAGAAGGGAAAGGTAAAATGACAGGATGTATGCTAGCACATAAAAAGGAAAGCAGAACATTAGCATGTGAGCAGAAAGATTTAACTACATGGCAGACTATGAAAGAAGTAGAAAGGAAGGATAACTCAGGAGATATTATTGTTGGAGATGTTAGAATTCATAAAGAGGTACAAAAACTAGCATAAGAGCACTTTACCTGAATGCTCTTAACATTCATAACAATGTAGATGAGTTAATGGCACAAATCATCGCATATGAACCTAATTAAGTAGCCATTGCGGAGACATGGTTGCAAGATGGTCACGACTGGGTGTTAAACATCCAGGGGTGTCAGGCTATTCGGAAGGACAAATAGGGAGGTAAGGAAGATGGAGTAGTTGTGATATTTAAGGGATGACATTGGAGCGATGGTGGGAGATGATATACGTTCTACTACTGAATAAAGTTGAATCCATTTGGATGGAATTTAGAAATTCTATGATGAAAAAGTCACTGACATGTATAGTCTGTAGGCCACCAAATAATATCACAGTAAACAAATAAATAACTAATGCCTATATAAATGCATGTAAAAATCCCATTTTTATCATGGGGAGTTTTAATCTACATGTTGATTAGTCGAACCAGATCAGTCAGGGTAGCCTTGAGGAGGAGTTAATTTGATGTATCTGTGATAGTTTTCTTGAACAGTATGTAATGGAACCAATGAGAGAGTAAACTATCCTCAATCTGGTGCTATGTAATGAGATAGGAATAATTAGTAATGTCATAGTTAGGGATCTTCTTAGAAGGAGTAATCACTGTACAGTTGAATTTAGAGTACAGATGGAAAATGCAAAGATAAAATCCAATACCAGGGTCCTGTGCTTAAACAAGAGTGACTACAATAGGACAAGGGAGGAGTTGGCTAAAGTAGACTGGAAACAAAGACTTTATGATGGCACAATTGATGAACAGTGGAGGCCTTTCAAAGCAATTTTCAAAGTGCTCAGCAAAAGTATATACCAGCGAAAAGGAAGGACTGTAGGTAAAAGAATAATCTGCCATGGGTGTCTAAGGAAATAAGGGAGGCCATCTAATTAAAAGCAAAGACATACAATGTGGCCAAGATCTGCATGAAACTAGAAGTTTGGAAAAGCTTTAAAGGTCAACAGAGAGCCACAAAAAGAGTTATAAAGAAAAGTAAGATAGATTATGAGAAAAAAAACTAGCTCAGAATATAAAGACTGACAGCAAAAGTTTCTGTAAATATGTAAAACAAAAAACAGTGGCTAAAGTAAACATTGGTCCTTTTGAGGATGAGAGGGGGATTTAGTATGAGGAAATGGCCAAGGCATTAAGATGGTATTTTGTGCTGGTCTTTATAGTGGAGGACATGAATAACATGCTAGTAATTGACAAAGAGATGAAGTAGGTGAGGACCTGGAAACAATTATTATCATGAAAGAGATAGTGTTGGGCAAGCTAATGGAGCTAAGGGTAGACAAGTCTCCTAGCCCTGATGGAATGCATCCCAGGGTACTAAAAAAGATGGCAGGAGAAATAGCAAATGCAGTTGTAGTAATTTTCCAAAATTCACTGGACTCTGGGGCAGTTCCAGCATATTGAAAACAACAAATGTAGCACCATTGTTTAAAAAGCGAGATAGACAAAAAATGGCAGATTACATAGCAATTAGCTTAACTTCTATATTGGGGAAAATGCTTGCGTTTATTATCAGGGAAGAAATAGCAAGGCATCTAGGTAGAAATTTCCCATTGGGCAGACACACCATGGGTTCATGAAAGGCAAGTTATGCTTAACTAACCTTTTGGAATTCTATGAAGACATTACGAACACAGTGGACAACAGACTCATTAGATGTGGTGTATCTACATTTCCAAAAGTCATTCGACAAGGTGTCGCACAAAATGCTGCTGCATAAGATAAAGATGCAAGGTGTTATGGACAATGTATTAGCATGGATAGAGGGTTGGGTAACCAACAAGAAGCAAAGATTGGGAATAAATGAGTGCAATTCTGGTTGGCAATAAGTGTCTAGTGGTGTATCTCAGGGATCAGTGTTGAGACTGCAATTATTCACAATTTATGTTGATGATTTGGAATTGGGAAAACATGTAGTATGTCAAAGTTTGCATATGATCCTAAGATGAGTGGTGGAGCAAAGTGTGCAGAGGACTGTGAAACTTTGCAAAAGGACATAGATGGTTTAAGTGAGTGGACAAAGGTCTGGCAGGTGGAGTACAATGTTAATAAATATGAAGTCATCCATTTTGGTAGGAAAATCAGTAAAAGGGATTATTACTTGACTGGTAAGAAATTGCAGCATGCTGCTATGCAGTGGGACCTGGGCATTCTTGTGCATGAATCACAGAAGGTTGGTCTGCAGGTGCAACAGGTAATTAAGAAGTCAAATGGAATTTTGTACTTTATTGCGACAGGGATTAAGTTTAAAAGCAGAGAGATTATGTTGCAGCTGTACAGGATGCTAGTGAGGCCACACCTGCAATATTATGTGAAGTTTTGGTCTCCTTACTTGAGAAAGGATATACTGGCACTAGAAGGGGTGCAGAGGAGGTTCACTAGGTTGATTCTGGGGATGAAGGATTTGGCTTGTGAGGAGAGACTGAACAGACTGGCATTATATTCATTTGAATTTAGAAGAATGAGGGGAGATTGTATAGACACATAAAATGAGGAAAACAATAGATGAGGTAGAAGTAGAGAGAACATTTCCACTGGCAGGTGAAACTAGGACAAGAGGACATAGCCACAAAATTAAGGGGAGCAAATTTAGGACTGAATTGAGAAGGAACTTCTTCACTCAGATAGTTGTGAATCGATGGAATTCTTTGCCCAGTGAAGTGTTTGAGGCTTCTCGGTAAATATTTTAAAGCTAAGGTAAATAATTTTTTGAACAGTAAAGGAATTAAGGACTATGGTGAGAGGGCGGGTAAGTGGAGCTGAGGCCACAGAAAGGTTAGCCATGATCTTATTGAATGGAAGAGCAGGCTCGAAGGACTAGATGGCCTACTCCTGCTCCTACTTCTCATGTTCTTATGGATGATTTCACACTTACCCAAACTGTGTGCCATTTGCTCCTACTTTGCTCATTCTCTGAGCCTGTCCAAGTCCTTCTATATCCCCTCCACTTTTGGAACACTCCGTCGCTTCACCTACCTTTGAGTCATCTGCAAACTTAGCAACAATGTCCTTGGTTTCTTCATCTACATTGTAAATGTACAATGTGAACAGTTATGGTCCCATGATTTATCGCTGTGGAAATCCACTAGTCACTGTCTGCCATGTGAAAAGACCCCTTTATCCTAACTCTGCCTTCAGCTGGTCAATGACTCCTCTATCCATGCCAGTACATTGCCTCTAATATCATGGGGCTCGTATCTTATTTAGCAGCCTCCTGTGTGACACCTTGTCAAAGGCCTTCTGGAAATCCAAACAGATCACATCCATTGGCTCTCCTTTGTCTGGCTTACTTGTACCTCCTCAAAGAAATCTAACAGGTTTGTCAGACATGACATCCCCTTGATGAAGTCATGTTGACTGAGTCATATTTTACCATGTACTTCCAAGTGCTTTGCAATCTCATTCTGAATAATGAACTCTACCATCTTACCAATGACTGAGGTCAGGCTAATCAGTCTATAATTTCTTGCTTTTCTTCCCTCACTTTTTAAACAGGAGTTTTACATTAGCTATTTTTCAGTCTTCTGGGACCCTTTCTGACTCCAATAATGCCTGAAAGATCACCACCAATACTTACACACACCACCCAGCAATGTCTTTTAGAACCTTGGGGTGTAGTTTATTTAGTTCGGGTGAATTGTCCATGCTCAGATCTTCCAGCTTTCTCAGCATGTACTTCTTAGTGATGACCACTACACTGGCATCAGCTCCCTGACTCTTTTGGTGTTTTAGCATACTATTGGTGACTTCCATCATGAAGATTGATGCTAAGTACCTCTTCAATTCCTCCTTCATTTCCTTGCTCCCCATCACTATTTTTCCAGTCTCATTATCCAGCAGTTCAATGTCCACTTTTGCTTCTCTTCTCTTACCTTTTATATTTCTAAAAATCTCTTGCAATCTTCACTTTGTATTACTAGCTAGTTTGCCCTCATTTCATCATCTCTCCTCCTTTTAATTGTGCCACGCTGGATTTTTTTTAAGGCTTCCAAACTTTGGCTTCCTACTAATCTTTGCAACAGTGTATGCTTTGTATTTTCCTTTTGTGCTGTCCCTGACTTCTCCTGTCATCCATGGTTGGCTCATCTTTCCCTTATTATGTTTCTTCTTCCTTGGAGTGAGTTTCTGTTGTGCCTCCCTGAATACCTTCAGAAACTCGGCTATTTCTGCTCCATCATCTTCTCTGCTAGGCTCCCCTTCCAATCAACTCTGGATAGCTCCTCCTGGAAAATTCATTCACATGTGGCTTGGAACAGTTAAATTGCTTAGCAACATCTAAATCAGAACTAATCAAAATAAATATCTGGTTAAATGGTAACCTGGTTCTAATAGAGGTCAATACTGGCACAGCTTTACCAGTGCTTGCATAATCAGGCTTTAACAAAATTTGCTCTGGACTCCAACCTTATGTTTACACAAGTCTTTGGCCAGACTGAGAAGAAAGATGAGGAACCATTACAGATTAAGGGTATGACTTCAGTTCTGGTCTCAGATGAGAAGCAATTGGTGTAGTTTAAATTGATTGTAGTAAAAGGTTCAGGCCCAAGCTTGATGGGTGGAGGCTCTGGCCCGAAACGTCGAATTTCCTGTTCCTTGGATGCTGCCTGACCTGCTGTGCTTTAACCAGCAACACATTTTCAGCTCTGATCTCCAGCATCTGCAGACCTCACTTTTTACTCAGAAAGATTCACCCTGGTCGGCTCAACATTTTTCGATTAGAAATTGCTGCCTGAGTGAAATCTAATTAAATACCCAGATATTTTTCACGAAGGTCTAAGGACTACCAAAGGAGCCAAGGCCACCTTGTATGTTGTCCAGGAAGCAATTCTGTGATTCTACATGGCCCAACCAGTACCATGTGCTTTATATGCAAAAGTAAAGGCAAAACTCAAGAGGCTAGAGAGTGAAGGAATCATCAAACCATTACATTTTGCGGAATGGGCAGCACCAGTTGTACCTACTGTGAAGCCTGATCGGTTCACCTTTGTGGGGATTTTAAGCAAACTGTAAACTGCTTCTTTCAGCTAGGTAAATACCAATACTTTACATAGAGGGTTTGCACATAAACCTGACTGGGGGAGGGCTATCCTTTACAAAGTTGGACATTACCCATGTGTACATGCAGTTGTGACCAGATAGGGAATCCCAGAAGTATGCCACAATTAAAACACATCAGGTTTGTACTAAGTTACAAGACTGTCGTTTGGGGTATTATCAGCCTGAGCCCCTTTCCAGCAGATGGAGTAAATTTACAAGGCAAAACTCTAATCTAAATTTTACAAGATCTAACCCAGGTTGCCATTTATCTGTATGACATGCTAATAATCAGGAAGACTGATAAAGAGCACTTGGAGAACTTGAACATGTATTTCTCCTAGGCAGGCATAAACCTTAGAAGGGAAAAATATGTTTTCCAGGCACGCCAAGTGACCTGCTTGGGCTACAGAGTTGACAAGACCAGGTTACACATGTTGGGAGATAAAGTGAGGGCAATCAAGAGTGCATCGGCTCCCTCTTCTTTATTGGGGTTTAAACCTTTTCTTGTGTTGGTGAATTATTATGGAAAATTCATATGTAATCTGACCTCCATTTGGCAAATATATATTTGCTATTGAAAAAGGATCAGCCTTAGCAATGTCTGTGTCGCTAAGAAGTAGCCTTTAGGGGAGTGAGAAAGCAATTATTGTTGTCTCAAGTTTTTGTCCACTACAGTCCCAAGCGAGATGTGGTGCTGACATGCGATGCCTCCCTGTACAGTATTGGGGTAATTTTGGCTCACTAGTAGTTCAACGGAGAAGAACACCTGATAGCGTATGCTTCCCAGACTCTCTGATTCTGAATACAGATACACCTAGATAAAGAAGGATGCTTTGGTGACCATCTTTGGTGTGAGAAATCTCCACAATACCTTTACAGATGTAAATTTGTAATAGTATCAGAACACAAACACCTGCTCGGGCTACTTAAAGGAGACAAGGCCATGCCTTTCATAACTTCTGGTCAAATTCAATGGTGGGCCCTTATTCTCATTGCGTACAATTACAAGTTGGAACCCTATCCGGGAAGTCAAGTGGCAAATGCGGATACCTTGAGCTGCATCCCACTGGTAGGTACACCAGCAGTGGTGCCTCCCTGGAAGAGTCCATTCTGGTTTTAAACTTTCCAGACACCCTTCCAGTTATCACTGACAATAACCGACAGCGGACACAAAAAGCTCTCATTCTGGCAAAATTTAGACAGTTAGTGGTGATGGGAGAAACAAAAGAGCCAACACAACCAGAATTGAAACCTTTCTGGATACAGTGAGACAAGGTCACTGTAAAGGATGGCATATTGTTATGGGAAGCAAGAGTGATTGTCCCACTCTCTCAGCAGAGCAGGTAAGGGCTGTTTGGCAGTGGCTGCTTGTAGGTTCGGTGACATTGTTTAACGGTTTAAATTTGAAAGTTTATTTTAAAAAAAGCACGGAGCGGACCCGGAAGCTGGTGTAGCGCAAGCTTACCTGGATAGGTTTTCTTCCCCTATAAAAGCACGCAGCTCCAAGGCCTAGGCCTCACTCTCTCAGTGGACCAGGTAAGGGCTGTTTGGCAGTGGCTGCTTGTAGGCTCGGTGACGTTGTTTAATGGTTTAAATTTGAAAGTTTTTTTTAAAAAAAAGTACGGAGCGGACCCAGAAGCTGGTGTAGCGCAAGCTTACCTGATTAGGTTTTTTTCCCTATAAAAGCGCGCAGTAGAGGAACCCGAGGCACTACAGAGGTAGTGTCTCCCACCCGCCCTCCTCCTCTAACCTAATAATAAGACCCGTTGTGGTAAGCAGGTAAGTGCTGCATTTTGCTTGTTCTATTCTTTAGACCTAATTTTTTTAAATAAAAGGTTACTTTTAGAGGGATGGCAGTGAAGGCAGTGCAATGTTCCTCTTGCAACATGTTTGAGGTGAGGGATGCCATGGTCGTCCCTGCTGATTACACTTGTAGGAAGTGCACCCATCTCCAGCTCCTCCAAGACCGTGTTAGGGAACTGGAGCTAGAGTTGGATGAACTTAGGATCATTCGGGAGGCAGAGGGGGTCATAGATCGGAGCTTTAGGGAAGTAGTAACTCCAAAGATTGCAGACAGATGGGTAACAGCGAGGGAGACTGGGAGGAAGCAGCCAGTGCAGGGACCCCCTGCGGTCATTCCCCTCAAGAACAAGTATACCGTTTTGGATACTTGTGGGGGGGATGACTTACCATGGGTAAGCAATGGGGTTCAGGCCTCTGGAACGGAGCCTGTCCCCATTGCTCAGAAGGGAAGGGTGGAGAAGAGCAGAACAATAGTTATTGGGGACTCGATAGTTCGGGGTACAGATAGGTGGTTTTGCGGGGGCGAGAGAGTTTGGTATGTTGCCTCCCAGGTGCAAGGGTACATGACGTCTCTGATTGTGTTTTCCAGGTCCTTAAGGGGGATGGGGAGCAGCCCGAAGTCGTGGTCCACATTGGCACCAACGATATAGGTAGGAAGAGGGATGAGGATGTTAGGGAGCTAGGTTGGAAGCTCAGAGTTAGAACAAACAGAGTTGTTGTCTCTGGTTTGTTATCCGTGCCATGTGATAGAGAGTCGAGGAATAGGGAGAGAGAACAGTTAAATGCGTGGCTACAGGAATGGTGCAGGAGGGAGGGATTCCGGTATCTGGATAACTGGGGTTCTTTCTGGGGAAGGTAGGACCTCTATAAACAGGATGGTCTACACCTGAACCTGAGGGGCACCAGTATCCTTGGGGGGAGGTTTGCTAGTGCTCTTTGGGGGAGTTTATACTAACTCTGCAGAGGCATGGGAACCTGGACTGTAGCTTTAGGGTGCAGGACCTTGAGTGCAGGAAGGTTAGGAACATGGCATCGATCTCAAAGGAGAGTGCCTGTAAACAGGAAAGTGGCTGGAAGTGTGTATACTTCAATGCAAGAAGTATACGAAATAAGGTAGGTGAACTTACAGCGTGGCTTGGTACCTGGGATTTCGATGTTATGGCTATTACGGAGACATGGGTAGATCAGGGACAGGATTGGCTGTTGCAGGTTTCAGGGTTTAGATGTTTTAGTAGGGTCAGAGGTGGGGGTAAAAGAGGGGGAGGTGTGGCATTGCTTGTCAAAGATAGTATTACAGCGGTGGAAAGGACGATGGATGAAGACTCACCATCTGAGGTAGTTTGGGCTGAGGTTAGAAATAGGAAAGGTGAGGTCACCCTGTTAGGAGTTTTCTACAGGCCTCCTAATAGTCCTAGAGACGTAGAAGAAAGGATTGCGAGGATGATTCAGGAGAAGAGTGAAAGTAGTAGGGTGGTTGTTATGGGGGACTTTAAGTTTCCAGATATTGACTGGGAAAGCTATAGCTCAAGTACGTTAGATGGGTCGGTGTTTGTCCAATGTGTGCAGGAGGTTTTCCTGACACAATATGTAGACAGGCCAACAAGAGGTGAGGCCATACTGGATTTGGTTCTGGGTAACGAACCAGGCCAGGTTTTAGAATTGGAGGTAGGTGAGCACTTTGGAGACCATGACCACAATTCGGTGACTTTTACTCTAGTGATGGAGAGGGATAAGTGTGCACTGCAGGGCAAGAGTTATAGCTGGGGGCAGGGAAATTATGATGCGGCAAGGCATGACTTAGGATGCGTGGTTTGGAAAAGTAGGCTTCAAGGGAAGGGCGCAATCGATATGTGGAGCTTGTTCAAGGAGCAACTATTGAGTGTCCTTGATAAGTATGTACCTGTCAGGCAGGAAGGAAAGTGTTGTGTGAGGGAGACGTGGTTTAATAATGAATTGGAATCCCTTGTTAAAGGGAAGAGAGCGGCCTATGTAAAGATAACCCTAGTAACTATAGGCCGGTGAGTCTCACTTCTGTTGTGGGCAAAGTTTTTGAGAGAATTGTAAGGGATAGGATTTATGAACATCTGGATAGGAATAATGTGATCAAGGATAGTCAGCATGGTTTTGTGAAGGGCAGGTCATGCCTCACAAACCTTATTGAATTCTTTGAGAAGGTGACTAAGGAGGTGGACGAGGGTAAAGCAGTAGATGTGGTGTATATGGATTTTAGTAAGGCGTTTGATAAGGTTCCCCATGGTAGGCTACTGCAAAAAATACGGAGGTATGGCATTGAGGGTGCGTTGGAGGTTTGAATTAGGAATTAGCTGGCTGGAAGAAGACAAAGGGTAGTAGTTGATGGTAAAGGTTCATCTTGGAGTGCAGTTACTAGCGGTGTTCCGCAAGGATCTGCTTTGGGACCATTGCTGTTTGTCACTTTTTATAAATGACCTGAAGGAGGGGATGGAAGGTTGGGTGAGCAAGTTTGCAGATGATACGAAAGTCGGTGGAGTTGTTGACAGTGAGGAAGGATGTGGCAGGTTACAGCAGGATGTAGATAAGCTGCAGAGCTGGTCAGAAAGGTGGCAAATGGAGTTCAATGTAGCTAAGTGTGAAGTGATTCACTTTGGTAAGAGTATAAAGAAGATGGGGTACTGGGCTAATGGTCGGATACTTGGTAGTGTGGATAAGCAGAGGGATCTTGGTGTCCATGTACACAGATCTTTGAAAGTTGCCACCCAGGTAAACATTGCTGTGAAGAAGGCATATGGCGTACTGGCTTTCATTGGTAGAGGAATTGAGTTCCGGAGTCCTGAGATCATGTTACAGTTGTATAAGACGCTGGTGCGGCCGCATCTGGAGTATTGTGTGCAGTTTTGGTCACTATACTCTAGGAAGGATGTGGAGGCACTGGAACGGGTGCAGAGGAGGTTTACCAGGATGTTGCCTGGTATGGTGGGAAGATCGTATGAGGAAAGGCTGAGGCACTTGGGGCTGTTTTCATTGGAGGAAAGAAGGTTTAGGGGTGACTTGATAGAGGTGTACAAGATGATTAGGGGTTTAGATAGGGTTGACCATGAGAACCTTTTTCCACATATGGAGTCAGATATTACGAGGGGGCATAGTTTAAATTAAGGGGTGGTAGGTGTAGGACAGATGTTAAGGGTAGATTCTTTACTCAGCGAGTCGAGAGTTCATGGAATGCCCTGCCAGTAGCAGTGGTGGACTCTCCCTCTTTATGGGCATTCAAACGGGCATTGGATAGACATATGGAGGATAGTGGGCTAGTGTAGGTTAGGTGGGCTTGGATCTGCGCAACATCAAGGGCCAAAGGGCCCGTACTGCGCTGTATTTTTCTATGTTCTATGTTCTAAGTAAAGATCACTACCAACTACAGGCTGAACTTCACCAGGGTCATCCAGGAGATTCTAAAGTGAAAATGTTGGCAACATGTTATATTTGGTGAGATTGCTGTGTTGGTGCAGCGGTGTCCAGAGTGCCAACAAGGACAAAACTTACAGCCTGCATCTCTCCCATATTCGTGGGTATGTCTAGGTAAACCCTGGACTCAGTTGCATGCCAACTGTGCCAGTCCTTTCATGGGGTCAATGTTCCTAGTCATTGTGGATGCCCATTCAACATGGTTGGACATGAATAGAGTTCATTTATCAAACTCAAAGGTGATGACTGAAAAACTGCAAGCATTGTTTACCATACATGGACTCCGGGAAGTATTGATCACAGACAATGAGATGTTATTTACCAGCAGGAATTTTGAGTATTTCATAAGGTGAAATGGCATTTGACATGTTTAGGCAGCTCCATACCATCCATTGTCCAATGGTCTGGCTGAAAGACCAGTCCAAATATTGACAGCAGGCTTAGAGAAACATTCTACAGCTTCACATGATACCAAACTATCCTGGTTCCTGTTTGATTATAGGACCAGCCCTCATGCAATTACAGTGATGGGGAGAATACTCCAGACTTGTGGGGGTAGAATGAAACAACATCAGAAATGCCAATGCTGGTCACATACCTGCTCTAAGTGCAAGATGCAGTTTATTTCAGGGAATGAAGATTGATATCAAAACCATGGAAATGGCCCTGCATGGTTATGATGCATGTGCAACATGAGGTTAGGCCTGGTGACAATGAAGTTGGAGTCGGTGAGGCTGTCTTGAACAAATATATGGATCACATGAAAACAGCTACCTCATAAATGGGGCAAGAGCAAAACATACTCAGTCTCTCACAATAACTGGGAAGACTGTCAGAAACTGTGGGTTCTCCCCTTCTGCCTAGCATTGATGAAACTTTGGAGTCCGAGATGGATGTGGCCAATGTTACTGCCTAAAGAAGAGGACAAATTTCTTCTAAGATGCTTTGAGCACAAGAGGCACACTATCTGGTCCAAGACAGAGTTGGAAGAACTGAATCTGGGTCAAAAATGTCACAGGAGAAGCTACAAGAAAAAGAACATGCCCACATCCTGGACTTGAGAGGGATGTAGTGATTGGAACAATGTTAGCCAGGTGGATGTCATTAAGTATGCGTTTCATGACTGGGCTGTTAATCTGTAGGGTTGTGGCTGACAGATATAAATAGGAGTCTTATGGGTTCTCCTCACTCTCGGAACTGGCTCTGAGCTAACTGGTCAGAGTCCATGTCCAGTACATGTATGAATAAGGGGTGACTGGGTGATGGATTACCAGCCTCCATGGAGTTATTTCATCACAAGAGACAGAGCTGCGTATTCCCTACTGGGCTCTATCACAAGCTACTCCAAAGAAAATCTCATAGATCTGACACAAATTCCTTTTCCTGAGATCTGCTACCAATTTAATTTTCCCAGTCTATTTGCATATTGATGACCCCCATGATTATTGTGATGGTACCTTTCTTTCATGCATTTCTGCTCAGAGGCCTGTACACAGTTCTGTCAGTGCTATTTTGCTTAGCGGTTCTTCAACTGTACCCACACAGATTCTACATCTTCAACTATATAGCACTTCTTGCTATCAATTTTAATTCACTTCTTACTAAACAGGCAACTCTCCCCCCCCCACCCATCTGCCTGTCCTTTTGTTAGGACTTGTATCCTTCTATATTTAGTTCCCAAAACTGATCCCCCTGCAGCCATGTCCCTGTGATACCCACAACATTGTACCTGGCATGACAATCATTTTAGGTAAAGTACCCAAAACTCCATTACTCCTTAACTCCTTTACACAGTTTGATGGGTTTCGATGGTTCAGTCCACAACTTCTTACTCTTTTTGTCTTTGTTCTTTCCAACTGATAATGCATTTAATAACAGACCTGCTTTAACACCAGGATCTGTTTAAAGACCGCCAAATGTAGAGAATGCTGCTTGTTATCTTTTCGTGCAAATTGTCAGTGTGTTCTCAACTGCCAAATGGTAAATACTGGCTGACCCAACTCCAATGCAATTTTCTTTCTACTTACCCTTTGCTTCCTGACTAATGCACCCCATTACATACTCAGATCACATGGGCATTTCTTGGAATTTACTTATCTAGTGATCAGAAAATCAATCAACCATCTTTCAGAATGCCACTCAGTCTGCTTTGATCTTAAAGGGGCATTCCAGAGAGAAAAAAAATCATATCTCCCAAAGCATGTGGTTCATCACATAAGTAGGTACAAACTCTTTCATGTTCCTTGACATCGACCCTTTGTTAGGCCTCTCAAAACAAAGTATTCTGACATAAATAACCACTTGCATCCTTGTGCACATTTCTCCCTCAGTGTATCATTTGAGTTCTCATGTGTAACATTAATCATGAGTGACTTGACATCAATTACCCTGTGCTCTGCCTGCAGTCCACAATAACCAATGTTAAACTGTGTGCCGAACCCACCACCATCCTCTAAAATATTTTCACACAATGTCAGTATCTGAATTGGTGACTACGAATGTGAAATCAAATGACTGGGTGTCTTCATGCCTCCTGTCTGCAGTTCCTTTCTTTATTGTCAGCAACTAGGAGATAGTGAGGACTGCAGTTGCTGGAGGAGTCACAGTCAATAAAATTTGGTGCTGGATAAAGCACAGCAGGTCAGGCAGCATCTCAAGAGCAAGAGAGTCAATGTTTTGGGCTTAACCCTTCATCAGAACTAGGAAAGGGGAAGGGGACTGTGAAATAAATGGGGGAGAGAGGTGAGGCTGGGGGAAAGGTAGTTGGGATGGCGATGGTGACTGAAGGTAGGAGGTGATTCTGGTAGGTGGGTGGGAAGTGTGGAGTGGATAGGTGGGAAGGAAGGTGAACAGATAGGTCAAGTCAAGAAGGTGAAGTCAAATCAGGGGTTTGGATCTGGAATGGGGCGGGTGGAGAGGAGATTTGGAAACTGGTGAATTTGATGTTGAGGCCATGTGGTTGTAAACTCCCAAGATGGAAGATGAGGTGTTGCTCTAGCGGTTTGTGGGTGGCCTTGTTCAGATGGCGGAGGAGGCCCAGAACAGATAAGTAATGGGGGGAGTCGGCATGGATGGCTACAGGAATATGGGGTTGGTTAGTGCATATGGACCAGAGATGTTCCCTGAAACGTTCCGTGGGTTTGCACTCAGTCTCTCTGATGTAGAGGAGACCACATTGAGAGCAATGAGGTTTGAGCATATGCAAGTTAATCTCTGATGGATTTAGAATGATCCTTTGGGGCCTTGGACAGAGGTGCAGAGGGAGGTGTGGGTGCAAGTTTTGCACCTCTTTTGGCAGCAGGGGATGGTGCCATGTGTGGAGAGGAGTTTGGTGGGTACTGTGGACCTAACGGGGGAGTCACAGAAAGAACAGATCTACAGATTGCATGTAGGGGAGGGTGAGAAATATCGTTTTGGTAGTGGGGTCTGATTGTAGGTGGTGAAAATATTGGAGGATGATACGCTGGATTTGGAGGTTGGTGACATGGAATGCAAGGATCAGAGGGATTTTATTCTTGTTGTGGTTGGGGGTGTGGGGTTCGAGAACAGAAGTGTTGGAAATGGAGGAGATGCGTTTGAGGGCATTGTTAAAAATAGGAGAGGAGAAATTACGGTTCCGGAAGTAGGAGGACAGTCCTGATGAAGGGTTAAACCCGAAACATCGACTTTCTTGCTCCTTAGATGCTGCCTGACCTGCTGTGCCTTTTCCAGTGCCACACTTTATCGACTCTCCCTTTATTGCCAATCCAGTTTACACTTCCTGGTCTCTGAAAAGAGAAAGGTATAAGGGTAAGGTCAGTGTTGGAGGCATGAAAATAAAAGAGGAATGGTTATAATGTAGTCACCATAGTCTTACTAGACCATAGAGCTGCTGTCTTACTAGAGAGAAATGACTGGTGGTGATTTCCCCTGAAGGCTACCACAACTCAGGTGAGGGGAGAGGTTGACAAGGAGAGCCTTTCATGGCAACTTCAGCCAGTGTAGAGATTGAACCTCCGCTGTTGGCATCACACTACCTTGTGAACCAACTGTCCTGTTGACTGAACTAAACCGATTATTGTGGGTAATATCCTTTCTCAGACAGATAGAGCTAGATAGAGAATAAATATTTTTGAAACATGGGAAATGCTTACATTTTTAATAAGGAATACTTTGTTAATAAAAACAAGTTGAATCACACACTGAATTTCGTGTCCCTTCACCCCCTCATCATCAAAAGCTCTTGGGTAAAGTGTTTTTAATACTGTTTGAAATATCCAATGCATGGACAATGTTGGCCTCTCTGGGACACCTTTGATTAGAAGTGTATAATTTCTAAAGTCAAACCCCATCAACCCGAACTCTCAGATATTCTGCCTGAACCTGTATTAAGAGAGCAACTGCCCCGCGTGATGGCCAGGATTCAAGGATGGAAGAGAGCGAAGGTTTCTGACCAGTGACTGGGCCATAAGCTAAGTGCCTGTAATGTGGGGACGACAGACAGCTAAGTTGGTACAGAGTCAGGGATCTATGGAAAAGGAAATCTAGCATAGTTAGGGACCCACAGAAAACAGCGGCAAGAAAGCTGAATACAGGTTTGGAGGACCCATGAGGTAGCAAGAAGCCAGGTTTTGGGGTTGGGAACAAGGTAAGAGATAGTGACAAGGGTCAGAGACCCAAAGGACTCACAGGAGAGAAATCAGAGAGAAAGAGAGAGAGAGAGAGAGAGAGAGAGAGAGAGCAAAAAATGAAAAGGAAACAATATAAAAAATGGCACAGTGCCCTAGAAAGTACCTAAATAAGAAGTGGTTTAACTATTGCAATTAGCAAATATTAGCTCCAGAACCTGACGATAGAAATGCTGGAAGGCACTGCAAAAAAACTGAGGGAAAACTTGCTTTAAAACTCAGCAAGACTACAGTGATAAGCACTGAAAAAGGGTTGCTGGAAAAGCACAGCAGGTCAGGCAGCATCCAAAGAGCAGGAGAAACGATGTTTCGGGCATGAACCCTTCTTCAGGAATGAGGAAGGTGTACCAAGCAGGCTAAGATAAAAGGTAGGGAGGAGGGACTTAGGGGAGGGGTGTTGAAAATGCGATAGGTGGAAGGAGGTTAAGGTGAGGTTGATAGGCCGGAGTGGGGGTGGGGGCAGAGAGGTCAGGAAGAAGATTGCAGGTTAGGAAGGTGGTGCTGAGTTCGAGGGTTGGGACTGAGACAAGGTGGGGGGAGGGGAAATGAGGAAGCTGAAGAAATCTGAGTTCATCCCTTGGGTTGGAGGGTTCCTAAGCGGAAGATGAGGTGCTCTTCCTCCAGCCGTCGTGTTACTATGGTCTGGCAATGGAGGAGACCCAGGACCTGCATATCCTTGGTGGAGTGGGAGGGGGAGTTGAAGTGTTGAGCCACAGGGTGGTTGGGTTGGTTGGTCCGGGCGTCCCAGAGGTGTTCTCTGAAACGTTCCACCAGAAGACGGCCTGTCTCCCCAAAATAGAGGAGGCCACATCGGGTGCAGTGGATGCAGTAAATGTTATGTGTGGAGGTGCAGGTGAATTTGTGGCGGATATGGAATGATCCCTTGGGGCCTTGGAGGGAAGTAAGGGGGGAGATGTGGGCGCAAGTTTTGCATTTCTTGCAGTTGCAGGGGAAGGTGCCGGGAGTGGAGTTTGGGTTGGTGGGGTTGTGGACCTGACGAGGGGGTGGTCTTTTCATAATGCTGGTAGGGGAAGGAAGGGAAATATATCCTTGGTGGTGGGGTCCGTTTGGAGGTGGCGAAAATGATGATGGATGATACGGTGTATATGGAGGTTGGTGGGGTGATAGGTGAGGACCAGTGGGGTTCTGACATGGTGGTGATTGGAGGGGTGGGGCTCAAGGGCAGAGGAGTGGGAAGTGGAGGAGATGCAGTGGAAAGCATCATCGATCACGTCTGGGGGGAAATTGCAGTCTTTGAAGAAGGAGGCCATCTGGGTTGTTCGGTCTTGGAACTGGTCCTCCTGGGAGCAGATGCAGCGGAGACGAAGGAATTGGGAATATGGGATGGTGTTTTTACAGGGGGCAGGTGGGAGGAGGTGTAGTCTAGGTACCTGTGGGAGTCGGTCGGTTTATAGTAAATGTCCATGTTGATTCAGTCGCCCGAGATAGAAATGGAGAGGTCTAGGAAGGGGAGGGAGGAGTCTGAGATAGTCCAGGTAAATTTGAGGTTGGGGTGGAAGTTGTTGGTAAAGTGGATGAACTGCTCAACCTCCTCGTGGGAGTACGAGGCAGCGCCGATACAGTCATTGATGTAGCGGATTAAAAGGTGGGGCGTGGTGCCAGTGTAGCTGCGGAAGATGGACTGTTCCACAGAGGCAGGCATAACTGGGGCCCATGTGGGTGCCCATG
Source organism: Hemiscyllium ocellatum (assembly GCF_020745735.1). Lineage (NCBI taxonomy): Eukaryota > Metazoa > Chordata > Chondrichthyes > Orectolobiformes > Hemiscylliidae > Hemiscyllium > Hemiscyllium ocellatum. The sequence goes on from NC_083431.1 coordinate 37,667,294, forward strand.
GCTACTCCTTTGGTTTGGAGGAAGTGGGAGGATTGGAAAGAGAAGTTATTCAGAGTTCAGTCAGTCGAAGGAGGGTGTCAGTGGAAGGGTACTGGTTGGTACGGCGGGATAGGAAGAAGCAGAGGGCTTTTGAATCCTTCGTGATGGGGGATGGAGGTGTACAGGGACTGGATGTCCATGGTGAAGATAAGGCGTTGGGGACCAGGGAACCGAAAATCATGGAGGAGGTGGAGGGTGTGGGTGGTGTCCCGAACGTAGGTGGGGAGTTCTTGGACTAAGGGGGACAGGACCGTGTTGAGGTACACAGAGATGAGTTCAGTAGGGCAGGAGCAGGCTGAGACAATGGGTCGGCCGGGGCAGTCAGGTTTGTGGATTTTGGGCAGGAGGTAGAAACGGGCGGTGCGGGGTTGTGGGATCATGAGGTTGGAAGCGGTGAATGGGAGATCCCCTGAGGTGAGACTATAGTGATAGCCAGGTGTATGGAGCAGCTGAGAAAGAATGGGAAATACTGGAAGAAGTGAAACAGGAACTGGAAAATGTTAGACTCAAAGCAGTAGAAAAGGAGCAGAAGAACCAAATGAATGTGGTACATTTGGGATAGTTTCAAACACAATGCAATATATAGTGTACCAGGAGGGATAGCACACGGTCAGTAAGCGATTGGGGCACAGCCCAAAAAGCTGTGGAAGGACTGACCAAGAGGTGCAAGCAAAGAAAACAGAACCCACATTGCAGACCATTTAAAATGCCAGCATGAAATTGAAAATTAACTTTTCAGTTAAAAGGGAATGATATGCGCATTTGGGATAATAGAATCAAATGGGGACAGTGATTACGGGATAGTCTGGTCGAAATGGAAGAACAAGCCCATCGATATGCCAAGAGGGATGAAAATTAGGGATCACCACCTTCCATTCCAGAGGGAGCAGATCCTTCAACATCCCCATGATCTCACCCTGCCTGAATGAACCCACTGACCACAGGATGGTCAAGATATCTGTCAGGATGGCCAGAACAATAATTCAGTTACTTATAGAACTCTGTTTATGGTGGCGCAATTGGTGGAGCTGGCAAAAAAAAATCCTAAATTTAATCCCATAACTGACTTCCATGTTTTGTGACAGTACCTACCAATAAAGAGTTCACCATGATTTCAATGATATGCAAGATGTCAAATTAATGTTAATGTGCCTGAGACCTGTGATCCATTCTGTCTTCCGCAAACCTCATGATGTGGAAGAAGGAAATTTCAGGCTATCAAAACAGCAATCTTACCCACTGTAGAATAAAATAGCAGTGATCCTGTGGATGGATTAAATAAGTGCTGAAAATGTGTTGCTGGAAAAGCACAGCAGGTCAGGCAGCATCCAAGGAGCAGGAGAATCGATGTTTCGGGCTTGAGCCCTTCTTCAGGAATGAGGAGTGTGCCAAGCAGGTGCTCTTCCTCCAGCGGTCGTGTTGCTATAGTCTGGCGATGGAGGAGTCCTTGGATGCTGCCTGACCTGTTGCGCTTTTCCAGCAACACATTTTCAGCTCTGATCTCCAGCATCTGCAGTCTTCACTTTCTCCTACAGGGATTAAATAAGCATAGTCAGTGAAAGATAGAACACCCTTCTGCATTTGCCAAGCATCTGTGGGTACAGTTTGCAGTAACCCCAAACCAAACTGTGCTGACACCACAAAACATGGCAAATTGGAACCAAACACTTGTCTCACATACCACTGAAGTAGTGAGAAATGCCTAGAAAAGGTTTGATCCCACAGACAACACCAACATAAAACAACATGTGATAAGGAGTATGATCTAGTTTTGGCAAGAAAGAGATTCACCTCAAATCATGCAAAGGAAAAATGCATCCAGAAAAAGCCCCAAACCCTTAAGAAGGAACAAAGCAGGTGACTGAAACAGGGGGAGATATTATCAGAGCCATCCACCTCTTTTGTCCTGTAGAGTGCAGTGTATTGGGAGTCTGCACTCTGCTGCAACTGGAGCTTAGAGGCTGAAGTGGCAACACCTGTTGCAACTGAGAGCAGCTGAAGCTGATTTAGGCATAGAGCTTTGGGTGCTATAGCTTGCCTGCCTGCCTGGAGGCTTTTGAGCTTGGGATTCTTTATTGCTGCTGTCTTTCTCTTCACTGAGTTGAAGTAAATACCATCTTTTTGTGACTGTGAGGAGTTGCTGCTGAATTGAAGCTTAAACTCTCTATTCCTGCTGCTGCTGCTTTTAGAAGCCTTATGGTCTGCGTTTCTCCCTTGTGAGTCAAAGGCTACAGTAACAACATCTACTGTGTTTGGGAGAAGCTACTGGTGATTAGGGCATGGGGCCTTGGGTGCTGCAGCATGCCTGGAGGGACTTGCTGGTACTGCTGAGCAGCGAGATCAGGATATTGTAAAAGGGAGGTTGGGTGAGTAAAGGTGTGTAAGTGGCAACCAAGGAATGACAGAGGCATACCTAAACAGCTTCTGGTGAGAGGGAGAGCAAGATTGCAGAGTGACATCACAGCCAAACTGGAAAGTGGCTAATTGTGGGATGAGTATAATTCTTTTAATTTTCTTACTCTATTCAAATAACATGTTGAAATTACTAGTTAACTGTTAGTGAGAATTAGATTAGTTTTTAAATTGGGTAATCTTTGGTTTAATTATAGGGATGGTGAGCCAGCTCTTTCAAATAATGTATTCCACATGTGGGAATTGTTGGATGCTGATTACATCAGTGAGCAATATGCGCACAGGAGGTGCTGTCAGTTCCTCCAACTCAAGTGCCAGGTTATGGACCTTCAGCTAGATCTGGCAGCACTGAGTAACATCTGGGAGAATGAAAGTTATGTGACCAACACATACAAGGTGGTGGTACACTATTGTGTAAAAAGGTGCAGGAGGGTAGGAGCTGAAAATGTGTTGCTGGTTAAAGCACAGCAGGTCAGGCAGCATCCAAGGAACAGGAAATTTGACGTTTCGGGCCAAAGCCCTTCATCAGGAATGAGGAGAGGGTGCCAGGCAGGCTAAGATAAAAGGTAGGGAGGAGGGACTTGGGGGGGGGGGGGGGGGGGACGATGGAGATGTGATAGGTGGAAGAAGGTCCAGGTGAGGGTGATAGGCCGGAGTGGGGTGGGGGCGGAGAGGTCAGGAAGAGGATTGCAGGTTAGGAGGGCGGTGCTGAGTTCAAGGGAATCGACTGAGACAAGGTGGGGGGAGGGGAAATGAGGAAACTGGAGAAATCGGAGTTCATCCCTTGTGGTTGGAGGGTTCCCAGACGGAACATGAGGCGCTCTTCCTCCAACCGTCGTGTTACGTTCTGGCGATGGAGGAGTCCAAGGACCTGCATGGCTTCGGTGGAGTGGGAGGGAGAGTTAGTGGTGGGCCACGGGGTGGTTGGGTTGGTTGGTCCGGGCGTCCCAGAGGTGTTCCCTGAAGCGTTCTGCAAGTAGGCAGCCCTCATTGTCTGAAACTCATTGGGGCAGGAGCAGGCTGAGACAATGAGTTTCGGTGGGGCAAGGGCAGGTACCCTTCCACTGACACCCTCCTTCGACTGACTGAACTGGTCCTCACCCTGAATAACTTCTCTTTCCAATCCTCCCCTTCCTCCAAACTAAAGGAGTTGCCATGGGCACCCGCATGGGCCCCAGCTATGCCTGTCTCTTTGTAGGATATGTGGAACGGTCCATCTTCCGCAACTACACTGGCACCACCCCCCACCTTTTCCTCCGCTACATCGATGACTGTATCGGCGCTGCCTCGTGCTCTCACGAGGAGGTTGAACAGTTCATCAACTTTACCAACACCTTCCATCCCGACCTTAAATTCACCTGGACTGTCTCAGACTCCTCCCTCCCCTTCCTAGACCTTTCCATTTCTATCTCGGGCAACCGACTCAACACAGACATCTACTATAAACCGACTGACTCCCACAGATACCTGGACTACACCTCCTCCCACACAGCCCCCTGTAAAAACTCCATCCCATATTCCCAATTCCTTCATCTCCGCCGCATCTGCTCCCAGGAGGACCAGTTTCAATACCGTACAGCCCAGATGGCCTCCTTCTTCAAGGACCGCAGATTCCCCCCCAGACGTGATCGACGATGCCCTCCACCGCATCTCCTCCACTTCCCGCTCCTCTGCCCTTGAGCCCCGCCCCTCCAACCGCCACCAAGACAGACCCCCCTGGTTCTCAAATACCACCCCACCAACCTCCGTATACAGCGTATCATCCGCCGTCATTTCCGCCAACTCCAAACGGACCCCCCCACCACCAGGGATATATTTTCCTCCCCTCCCCTATCAGCGTTCCGCAAAGACCATCCCTTCGTGACTTCCTCGTCAGGTCCACACCCCCCACCAACCCAACCTCCACTCCTGGCACCTTCCCCTGCAACCGCAGGAAATGCAAAACTTGCGCCCACACCTCCTCCCTTACTTCTCTCCAAGGCCCCAAGGGATCCTTCCATATCCGCCACAAATTCACCTGCACCTCCACACACATCATCTATTGCATCTGCTGCACCCGATGTGGCCTCCTCTATATTGGGGAGACGGGCCGCCTACTTGCGGAACGCTTCAGGGAACACCTCTGGGACGCCCGGACCAACCAACCCAACCACCCCATGGCCCAACACTAACTCTCCCTCCCACGCCACCGAAGACATGCAGGTCCTTGGACTCCTCCATAGCCAGAACATAACAACACGACGGTTGGAGGAAGAGCGCCTCATGTTCCGCCTGGGAACCCTCCAACCACAAGGGATGAACTCAGATTTCTCCAGTTTCCTCATTTCCCCTCCCCCCACCTTGTCTCAGTCGATTCCCTTGAACTCAGCACCGCCCTCCTAACCTGCAATCCTCTTCCTGACCTCTCCGCCCCCACCCCACTCCGGCCTATCACCCTCACCTTGACCTCCTTCCACCTATCACATCTCCATCGTCCCTCCCCCAAGTCCCTCCTTCCTACCTTTTATCTTAGCCTGCCTGGCACCCTCTCCTCATTCCTGATGAAGGGCTCTGCCCTGAAACGTCAAATTTCCAGATGAGGCAGGTAGTGCAGGACTCCCCTAAGGCTGTCCCAATAGTGAGCTGGTATTCTGTGCTGATTAGACAGTTTTTAACTTGTAGCTGTGGAGTGGTGTAGAAGGGAGGCATTTAAATTTTGGAGTTACTGGACTGTTCCTGCAGGAGTGAGACTTCAAGAAGAACAGTCTTTACCCATGATTTGGAGGTGCTGATGTTGGACTGGCCTAGACAAAGCTTAAAAATCACAACACCTGGTTCTAGTCCAACAGGTCTGTTTGGAGGCACTAGCTTGCAAAGTGTTGCTGCTTTGTCATGTGGGGAAGCAGTGCTTCAAAAGCTAGTGCCTCCATATAAACCTGTTGGACTATAACCTAGTTTTTAACCAAACAGTGACAGAACAAATTATTCTAGAGTGGTTTTGCTAGCACTCTTTGAATGGATTTTAAACTAGTTTAGTAGGGGAATGGTAACCTAAGAGGAGGCTTGGAATTAGGGGGTGACAGGTTAAGAAAAAACAGAATCAAGATAGTGAAGAAAAAGCAAGAAACAGCTGAGCTGAATAACACTAAGATGAGGAGAAACTAGATAGTGACAGAAAGAGAGAATAAATAAAAGCAAAGGTTTTTCTGGTGGAGGTGTTAAGATTCAAAAAGAAGGCATGAAAACTAGCTTAAGGAGACTCTTCAAATGCTGCGAGCATTCAGCTAACAAGGTAATTGAGTTGTTGGCACAGAGCATCACAAATGGGTATTACTTAGCCATTATGGAAACATGGCTGCAGGTTGGTCATGACTGGGAAATAACCAGGACTATTAGACTATTTGGAAGGATGGACAGGAAGGAAAAGGAAGTAGTGTAGCTCTGATAGTTAGGGATGACATCAGGGCAGTAATGAGAGATGATTGGGATAGCTCAGTGGTTAGCACTGCTGCTTCACAGTGCAAAGGATCTGGATTCAATTTCACACTGAGGTGATTCTGTGCAGAGTTTATACATTCAGCCTGTGTCTGCATGGATTTCCTGCAGTTGCACCCATTTGTTCTTGCAGTCCAAAGATGTGCAAGTTATGGCCATGTTAAATTGCCTATGGCGAATCCACTGAACCTGCACATTCCTTGATACCACAGGCAATGTGGGTGACAGGGGGATGGGAATGGGTCTGGGTGGACTGCTCTCCAGTGGTTCAGTGTGTACTCAATGGGCTGAATGACCTGCTTGTACGCTGTAGGGATTCTATGATATAGTTTCTATGGAGAAAAAGTTTGAAACAGTGTGGGTGGAAATTAGAAATAGTAAGGGAAAAAAGTCACTGATAGGTGTAGGCTGTAGGCCACCAAATAATATCATTGTGGGATAGACAATTAAAGAAATGACTCCATGTAACAATGATACAGCAACTATTATGGGGTTTTTAGTCTACATATTAATTGGTTAAACTGAGTCAGTCAAAGCAGACTTGAGGAGCAGTTCATAAAATGTATCCACAATAGTTTCCATTACACATTGTTCGAGGAAACTGAGGTGAGCTATCCTAGCTTTGGTCATGTAATGAGATAAGAATAATTTAACTATCTCATAATTCAGGATCCTCTCCGACATTGCAGACATTGCAATATGTCTGAATTTTGAAACAAGGAGAGAAGGTAAAATCCAATACCAGTTTCTGGTGCTTTAAACAAAGGAGACTACAATGGGATGGAGTTGGCTAAGGTAGATTGGGAGCAAAAACTGTATGGTGGGACAATTGAGTGGAGGATTTCAAAAGTGATTGTTCAGTAAAAGTATATATGAGTGAAAAAGGAAGGACTAGGGAAAAATAATAATCAGCCATGGATAACTAAGGAAATAAGAGGGTATCAAATTGAAAACTTGTGCTATTATGACATAGGGTAAACTCCTTTTTGTTAAGTTTAAACCCAATATACAAAAGCTCACCTCGTGCTGTAATCTTAAATTTCAAGAGGCAAAGAACTATCCCAGAGGTCACCATTTAAGAATAAAATTATTAACTTTTATTAAATTCAAGAGCAAATAATAAAACCAACAATTATTTACAACTCCTTTCTCTTAAACCTATCTTTTACGTCCCACTCTTCAATACTGGTCAATAAGATCCCTCTTATATTTATAGCAAAATCAATTTTCAAACCCAGGTATAGTGTTCAGATGTCAAACTTTCTCTGTAGATTCTTCTTGGTTGACTTTGGTGTTCTGATGCACAAATATCATAGACCGGTACCTTTCAGAGTTGTTCTGCTTGCAGTCTGCTGCTTCTTGGCAGTTCTCTGTAGTTCTTCCCCCTAACTGTTCAAAATGTCTCGTTTCATACCCCAAAACATTAGATCTTTTCATTGGTTTGATGTCATCCCAAACACCAAAATTCAAATTGGATTTTGGTATTGGGGCATAATTTAAATTAGTCGCAGTTGGATTTGTTTTTGTTCCATGGCAACACAACTCCAGCTACTTGTTCTGACTAAATGTTACATCTTTAATTTTGTTCAGGACACTGTGCACTTTTGGTCAGTCCTTGCTAGCTTCCTCTCTTTAAAGATACAATGTACCTCTAAACCTTCACAACAGTGCATACAAAGTGGCAAAGATTTGTGAGAAAGTAGCAGATTGGGAAATCTTTAAAGGTTAACAGAAAGCCACAATAAAAGCCATAAAGTAGCATATGATTGAGTGTAAACTTTCTCAGAATATAAAAATGGACAGCAAGCTTTTCTTCAAATACATAAAATGAAAGAGTGCCTAAGCTAAACATTGGTCCTTTTAGAGGATCAGAAGAATTTAATAATGGGAAATGAGGAAATAGCTGAGGTGTTGAGTGGGTATTTTGTCTGTCTTCACAGTGGAAGATGCAAGTCTCCTGGCCCTGAGGGAAGGCATTCAGGGTACTAAGAGATTACCATGAGCGCACTTGGTATTTCCCTAGCAATTTACCAAAACTCACTGGTCTCTGTGGCTGTTCCAGTAGATTGGAAAATAGCAAATGTGATGCTACTGCTTTTTTTTAAAAAAGAGGTAGACAAAAAGTGGGCCACTATAGGCCCATTAGCTTAATTTCTGCAATGAGGAAAACTTTTGATCTATCATGAAGGAAGAAATAGTGAGACATCTGGATAAACATTGTCCTATTGGCGAATGCAGCACTGGTTTGTGAAAGGCAGATCACATTTAACAAATTTATTAGAATTCTTTGAGGACATTTGAGTGCAGTAGACAATGAGGAACTGGTGGATGTGGTGTATTTGTATTTCCAGAATGCATTCAACAAGATGCTACACAACAGGCTACTGCATAAGATAATGATACATGGTGTTATGAGTAATGTATTAGCATGGAAAGAAGGTTGGTTAACTGAAAGCAAAAAGTGGTTGGAGGTCAGTGGCTAATGGTATGTCTCAGGGATTAGTGTAGGCTGCAATTGATTACAATTAACATAGATTATTTGGGTTTGGGTACCAAGTGTAAGGTGTCAAAGATTGCAGATGGCACTAAGATGAGTGGGAGAGCAAAGTATGCAGAGAGATAATAGATAAGTGAGTAAACATGTCTCTAGCAGATGGAGTATAATGTTAGTAAATGTGAAGTCATCATTTTGGTAGGAATAATAGCACAACAGACTATTATTTACATGGTGAAAAATTGCAGCATGCTGCCATGCAGAGGGACCTGAGTATCCTTGTGAATGAATCACAAAACTGGTTTGTAGGTGCAGCATGTAATTAAGACAAATGGAATATTGTCCTTCATTGGTAGAGGATTGTTTACAGCAGGGAGGTTATACTGTATAAAATACTGGTAAGGCCACACCTGGAGTATTGTGTATAGTTTTTGTCATCTTATTTAAGAAATGATGTATTGGCACTGAAGGAGGAGCAGAGGAGGTTCATGAGGTTGATTCTGGAGTAGAGAGGATTGGCTTATGTGGGGAGATTTGAGTAGACAGGGGCTAAACTCATTGGAATTTAAAAGAATCATGGGGAGATCTTATAGGAATAGATAAGATAGAAACGGGTCATTTATCCTCAATAATAGGGAGAAAATTTAGAGCTGAGCTGAGGAGGAACTTCTTTACTGAAAGAGTTTTGAATCTTTAGAATTTCCTGCTCAGTGAAGCAGTTGAGTTTACCTTGTTTAATGTTTTTAAGGCAAAGAAAGATTACATTTTTGAACAGTAAAGGAATTAAGGATTATGGTGTGTGGGTGGATAAGTGGACCTGAGTCCACAATAAAGATAAGCTGTGATCTTATTGAATGGTGGAGCAGGTTTGAGGGGCCAGAATCTATTCCTGCCCCTACTTGTGTTTTAAGCCCATCCTGCAGTGAGAGCTAGGGCTCAGCAGCAGGAAGGTCTGAGGCAGCAACTGTAAGGGAAATGCTATTATTGTGGTGCACAGGGCAGTTCTTAATGGGTGCAATGTATCCTGGCAGTTGGTCCCACCACAGGAGTCAGACTCAAGATCCAGTTCATGCCACTGCAAGGACTGGAGATGAGCAGTGGTTAATGTGATGGGGGCAATTGTGCAACCAAATTCAGTGGAGAAAATTGCACTGTCTAACTCCTTCTACCCATGATTGGATACACTCCCCAAAGCATGACAGATCCATGCCTCTCCTCACTGGCGTGTAGTGCCAAACAGGACAATCAGATGGCTCTGGTAGATGCTGTGATGGTAGGCCACCCTGTTGAGTTTTTATGGCATATGGGTGACCCAAATGACACTTAACACACCTGAAATTTTGTTAACACATGGTGTAAGAAAATTCTGAGCAATTCACTGGACACCTACAGGAGGGGACAGTGACAGAACCTATTGAATTTAAATTCTGAGACATAGTCAATCATCACCTAGCAGTGTTGGTTAATCCCCATATGATTGCTGGAGTCATTTTAGACTTGGGCCTTTTATGAGGAAGTGTAATTTATCTTTTGACCCAGTCATTTGTTGTATTTGACAAATGTCCAAGCTCAATGAGCCCCCAGTTGAGTTTGTGACAGGCACGTATATAGAGAGAATGTGTATCATGGGAGAATTGTGCATTTGACTCACTGAAAAGACTGAGGACACAGCAGCACAGGCAGCTCTTACGGAGAACAAGAGTGTGTCCTCTAGTCATAAAATACAACTATGGTAGTATAGTGGGCAAGGTGATAGAGGGCAGACCCAAAGCCAAAAGGACAATATACTTTCCCAAGCAGGAAAAAGGGGAGGTGAGTGAGGTCACGAGCAGTTTAAGCAAGGACGCCTATGCCCTGTAGCAACTGCCAATAATTCACCAGTATTGCTATTAAGAAACCAGGCAGTTCTTAGTGGCTCACAATTGAACATGGGGAGCTAAATAAAACCAACTCTATGATGCCACAATCAGTATTGACTAGCTATGAAATCATGATGAAGCAGGCCCAACAGGCAAAATATTTCACTGTACTGCACATAGTAATGGATTTTGGTCCATCCACCTCTACTGCCACTGCCAATATAAATTTGCCTTCACATTTCAGGGCCTGCAATAAACATGGACGTAAAAGCCCAAAGAATTATAGATGGTGAAAATCAGAAAAACAAACAGAAAATGCTAGAAAAACTCAGGCCTGGCAGCAACTGTGGAGAGAAAGCAGAGTTCACACGGAGTCTAATGATTCTTCTTCAAATCCACCTTCAGAAATTATCCCTTTATTTGACTCATTGGCTTTTAGGACTGAAAACAGGGATTGATGTGGGGAAACCAGACTCATGCCAGTGCCAATAGTAAATGTGATACATTGAATAATTTGGGAAAATCTTATGGAGCATGAATAGCAATAGTTAATACCCTTGATTTGGATAATATGCTCAGACTTGTAACCCAGTAGGTTAACTGACCTTGGATAAAATTAATCAAGATAGTTGGCAAAATGCTGAGTAGGCAATAAAAGTAAATCAGGCAAGCCAACACCGGTAATGGTTTTAGAAGGGAATACCAGGATTATGAATGAGATCATCTGGGGAAAGATGGTTAAAAATCATAACACCAGGTTATAGTCAAACAGGTTTATTTGGAAGGACTAGCTTTTGAAGTGCTGCTGCTTCTGAGGAAGAAGCTTTGAAAGCTAGTGCTTCCAAATAAACTTTTGGGCTATAACCTGGTGTTGTGATTTTTAACTTTGTCCACCCTAGTCCAACACTGGCACCTCCAAGTCATGGGGAAGGATAGATGATGATAGAAGGCAATAAAATAAGACTGCATGTAGCATCTGTTGCTACTGGATGACTGAATGATTTGAGGGAGAACCTCCAGTTTGCTAAACAAGGAACAGTCCCATTTTAGATCAGTGATGAGCAGGTAGAGCATTTGTTCCATGGGAAGAGAAGTCCCAATATTTCAATTGTTCAATTACAACAACAGACAAAGTCTGGTTTAATGACAATTGTAAGAGGACCTCAGGGTGGTTGTGGAATAGTCCTGGGGATCCTGATCATAATGCCAAATCAGAATGGGGTATAAGTCTTCAAAGTAGAAAATTTGGGCATTATCTGGGAGAGAGCATGTTTAGAAATTGATGGCAACCTTTCATATGCTGTTGAGAAAGAGGTTAGGCTCATAGGTACCATTCTTGATAAATGTCAGCAAGCAAAAGAAGTACTTGTGTGCACCTACCCTGTATATTCAAATGAACATGCCTTGATTGGTTTTCAAACAAATATTGCTGTAAATTGTACTTTAGAGATTCAGAGCCTGAGCATTGACATTGCCAAGGTAGTGTATAGGGGGTAGGGAGAATGCTGCATTACAATTTCCCTAAACCAGTACTAATGCAGGACTTTCATATGCAACATCCCATACACCATGTGTGTATTAGGCCACACATACTACCAGGAGACATTCACAGGAGGAGTGAGTTCTTTACAAGTGTCAGTGGTGAACTCGTTCACACTTTAAATGATTATCGGGAGAAATACAATTCTGGCATTGAACTTTTACCAGAAAAATTACAGCAGCACACAATTAACCAATGCCCAGAAAGTGTTTGCTGCTGATATTCAGCAAATAGAACAAATTCAAAAGGGTATCAGTGACTAATTGATGGAATGACATCTGGGATGGTATCCCAAACATGCAGATACATGATAGGTATGTCTCCTATCACACCTGGCTGTGTTTCCCATCCTGTTTACTTTGATCTGACTCACCATTCTGAGTTAAATTTAGCTGTTGTAAGAAGGAACTCATCCAGAAACAATCTATGGACTTTATGCGACTATAATGGGAGCCAAGAAATTAATGAACCTGACTGTGTTGTGAAAGGTATAGCTTGTTATGTGGCATGCATTTTACTCTATCAAATGCTAATCACTGAAGGGATTGAGGGTGATGTATGTAAATAACAGCTAATTCTTAATATATTCAAAGAGGTCACAAAGGCTGGATGTAACTGGATCCCCGTGGACCTAAGGGTCGTGTATTAGAGAAGTGTGATCAGACTTTCTGGCACTTGACTTCCAGCCAGTGCCTGAGCATGTGCACTTCACTACTACCACATCAGGAGATGTAAAGGGCATTGGTGACCCCATTGGCCAAAAGCAACAGAACGTTTGGGAATGTCTGCAGGGAAGCCACTCTATCAGCAAAGGCTCTCAGCAAGATTTGTCATGAAAAGCTCTGTGGCAACACAAGAAGACCCAGGAGAAGATCTGTCCTGACTTGTGAGAGCCATCTACATGGAAGAAAGTCAGCTCTATGTCAGAGGAAGGAGACTTCAGCAGTTCAGCTCAACACATGGATCTTTGAAGATATTATACTTTCTGAGACAGATCGAGCTGGGTAGAGAGTAAATATTGTGGAAATTTGGGAAATGCTTGCATGTTGTTTTTACTGATAAAATATCCTTATTAAAATCGAGTTGAAACAACCAAATTCTGTGCCCCTTTGTCTGCCTCACTGACAAAAGCGCTTAAGTAATGTATTTTTAATACATAAACTGAAGTGTCCAATGTACAGACAACGAATGTAATAAAAAGAATTGAACTTAATAAGGATGGCCCATATCTGAAAAACACAAACTAGCTGATGAGATAAGTAGAATAAAACAACCGGATCTTGCATTTAAGAGAAACGTAATCCAAGATCAACAAGGAGCACTGCCAGTGACCTTCCCAAGACAGTTTGATAAAAGGATACCTAAGGATAGATGAATCATTGATTTCAGTCTTATTAATGAAAGAGCATTGTCCCATTTAGTGAATAACACCAGTTATCACAAGGGGTGTAAATCTCAGCCCGTGAACCAGCCAACCTAACTCATTAAACAGCTGAGAAAACAACAATTCATGTTATCTTGTAGTAATTGATTGTTTCTTTGAAGTTATTCCTCATGTTAAGAAATGGGATCGAGTTGGATTTTTCAGATAATCATAGCTATAGATTTCAATATAAGTATAAATAAATATATGACTGAAGTATACTGGAAGCATTAAGGGAAAAACATTTAAATATAAATGTGAAAATTAATTAGTCTCAGGAAATGTTTTCTCTTATCTCTAAGAAGATGTTTGGTATAGCCTGAATGAAATAGGTTGATCACAACTTATTAATCTCAAACTGCTAACAGTGGAAGTAGCTATATAACTTTATAACTTATTTATAACAACAGAAATTAATATTATGAATTTTACAGCAGTTAGTTAAAATGAACTGTCTGTTGTGTCTTTTATATATAATTGGGACAGTAGACAATATGAGGAATAATTGAATTTGATAGAGAGAGCACTTGGAATACAATGAATAACAGAATTCAAACAGTCCTTAGAGATAAGCAAGTCTGGGACAGACCAGAAGGAGTATAACCAGTAACTTTGGAATGCTAATTAATAGGATGCATTGAAAGATCCCAAGATTATAATGTCTGTTAAGCACCATGAGATCACAGGAACCTGGGGCTGTCTATTATGTATTTCACAGGATTCGGTATATGGAATAAGAGGGAAGCACATAGTAACCATGTTGTATGTGGTTATTGTAACACAAAATGTATATTAAGAAAGCTGTATTTTACTGTAAACATCAGTGTTTTTGATCTCATGATCTGAATCAAAGATTAAGGGAATAATCATGTTCTCACGTTGAGGCCAAATTTGGGGAAGATCGTTTAACCCTATCCCTGCTTTATCCAGTTTTTTGCTAGATAAAGGATGTCACTTGCCTGAATCCTGCCTACCTCCTCAGTCTTTGTCTCCAGTCATGGCCGGGTGGAGATGCTCCTATAAACTTTTCAATTACTTTAAGTATTTTCTTTACTTTTTAAGTGTTAAAGGCTGTTTTCTATTGTGCATTTTTTGTTGAGGCATCTACTTTCTGGATATTTTTGGTCACTTTCTTCAAGTTCTTACGTTGGTGTGTTTACATAATAAACTCATCACCGGGGCGGCATGGTGGCTCAGTGGTTAGCACTACTGCCTCACAGCACCAGGGTCCTAGGTTCAATTCTAACCTCGGGTGACTGTCTGTGTGGAGTTTGCACATTCTCCCAGTGTCTGCGTGGGTTTCCTCCGGGTGTTCTGGTTTCCTCCCGCAGTCCAAAGATCTGCAGGTTAGGTGAATTGGCCAAGCTAGATTGCCCATAGTGTTAGGTGCATTAGTCAGAGGGAATGGGTCTGGGTGGGTTACTCTTCGGAGGGTCAGTGTGGACTTGTTGGGCCGAAGGACCTGTTTCCGTAGGGGATCTAATCTAATGCTAAGAAATACGGCTCTTGTGCCAGGCATAATGCATAATGCATAAAACTGAGGTCTGAATGACTAACATTGTGTCCAAGAAACTAGTTGAAAATATACTTGTTCCTAGCTTATGAAGTGCATTGATATCAGCATAAACACCTTGTTGATGAATTAAGCACTTGTTTCAATGTACAGAAAATTACAAACAATTGATGCCAGAACCTTTCTAATGATGTAGTATGTCAGTTACTTTTACCAAATATTCCTACTGTATCCCTATCTTTTTTCAGTCATCTTCAGCATCTGTTTATTCTCTTGTGAATTCTATTTGTGTGGGACAAGTTGTAGCTAGAAAAAATAGTTAGGTCAGCTTAAACTTTGATTCTTTTTTAAGCTAATGTGACTGCAATGAATGTTGCATAGTATTTGCAAACAGAACTACCTTCCAGTTCAGGTTTCACTTTTCTTCTGGGATTTATCAGACATCTGCACTGGCTGACTTAACTGCCTATATACTCTGATTCTCTACTATTTACAGCTGTTTTTATCTATAGTACCACCCGAGAGTGTCAAATGAATTCATTTGTCATACATCACACATTATACTCTATTTTGGACTTTCAAACAACTGAGAGAGGTGGTTCAAATGAGATGTAATTGACAAATGAAACTAAATGTTTGGACCTGCAGAGTTATTAAGTCGAGAGAGAATGGATAAGCAATCTCAGAGTCTACCTTTTCAATAGTTTTTATAGTGATTCCTTCGTTCAGCTGTTTGACAAACACTGTCCAGTTCTCTCTGTATCTGTCCATAGCGACTAATTTTTAAATCCTATATTGCCAATTACCCCTTGGTTATTATTCCTTCCCCTGTTACAACTTATGTTTCACCAGAGGCTGCTGGGTTTTTTTTTACCCAAATTTAGGCTCTTCCTTGAAAAGAATTAAATACTTTAAATAGAGGACAAATTACACTTTAAAGTCACAAAAATGCTACACCTTGTTACCAAAGGATACAAACATCATTAGAGTTATTCCTCACAGGATGGTTCGGTTTAGTTAATACTTCTGGTTCTGTCACATGCATGGCTACGGCTCCTGAAAAACATTAGTGTGAAACATAGAGATTGAAACTGTGTAATTTTTCAAGTTATTCTGGCATTCAGTTATTATTCGTTTGGTATGAGACATCAGTGATACACAACATTATAGTTAATCTACCAAACACAGATAAACAATGTGCACACCTGAATGTAAAATGCCAAGAAGATTTGGAAACTGTCAACATTTTAAGCAATATATTACGAAACCCCACAATTTAAAAACCCTTAGAATTCTTTGTTTTCATTCAATTTGCCATTTTCAATTTAAATTGGAAGTGCATGAGTTGAAATAAATAAGCTTTTTTGTAGAACTTCTATTTTCCCTGATCAAACATGTTTCTCCATTTATTTCACTTTATGACATCTTGCATGATAGGTACTGAGTTTGCAAATCAGATTGACCTCAGAACACGCTTTCACCACTGTTATAAAATCCTTCACATTCTTTATTAAAGGTGTAATTTTAATTTCTTTTGAACATCTAAAAGTATTCCTTCAAAATCCCTGTGGTTTTCTCAGAAATCTGAGTCATCCTATGGGGTATAACTCTAATGATGTTTGTCATTTGTTATTCAGACTTTTTGTAATAGATATTGCATTGATTCAGTGTAGCTGTTCTATATTTTCTTCCATTCTAAGCAGACATATTTTGCCTGGCCTTTGTTTATTTGTTCTTCATTCTTTCAAAAACAAAGGCTACAATGAAATTGCAATGTTATGTTTCCCCCTTATACTTATCAGATATTCACACCCACATACAAACATTAAAGAAGCTGAAACACAAAATTAATATATTTGGT
The DNA here is from genome assembly GCF_020745735.1 of Hemiscyllium ocellatum. Classification (NCBI taxonomy): domain Eukaryota; kingdom Metazoa; phylum Chordata; class Chondrichthyes; order Orectolobiformes; family Hemiscylliidae; genus Hemiscyllium; species Hemiscyllium ocellatum. Next base: position 37,683,909 of record NC_083431.1, read on the forward strand.
GAGCTAACGGCAGCCATATAAAACCGCTGAGCTTTGCTCAGGAAGTATATACAGTGTAGACAGGAAGGGCTCACAGCTGTTTTACTCCTGGCTCTATTATTGCATTCAGGAACCAGACTAAGGAGGAGCATGCTCATGGTCAGCCAAAGTAAACTATCATATGGCTTCAAAATTTATAGGTACTGTCATTTATATGCTGCAAAAGATCATGTTTACACTAGTACTGTATTGCTATGCAACAACTCAGTCACTGAACCTTGCACCCTTGGTGTGCTGGCACCTTTTTGTGGGAACAGATTTAATTTCAAAGAATCAAGCAGTCTTCTTGTTTGGTGGAAAAAAAGCAGAGTTGAGATAGGGGCAGGACAAAATTGGAAAAGAACATTGAATATCCTTGTTCATAATAGTCACTCCAATTTTCAGTATACAGAGAAGGGATGGCAAACTTCTATGATCATGAGATGAACAAAAGTGTCAGTCCTCTGCAAGACTTGGAAAACATTTAAGGTTAACTTTTTCTTAAAGATCTCATGTCAATAAACAAGAAACAGCAATATTGTAATATAATTGTGAAAACATCAAGAGAATAAGCAAGACCGTGTTAGGGAACTGGAGCTGGAGTTGGATGAACTTAGGATCATTTGGGAGGCAGAGGGGGTCATAGATCGGAGCTTTAGGGAAGTAGCAATTCCAAAGATTGTAGACAGATGGGTGACAGTGAGGGGGAATGGGAGGAAGCAGCCAGTGCAGGGAGGCCCTGCGGGGTCGATCCCCTCAAGAACAAGTATACCGTTTTGGATACTTGTGGGGGGGACGACTTACCATGGGTAAGCAATGGGGTTCAGGCCTCTGGCACGGAGCCTGTCCCCGTTGCTCAGAGGGAAAGGGTGGAGGAGAGCAGAGCAATAGTTATTGGGGACTCGATAGTTCGGGGCACAGATAGGCAGTGTTGCGGGGGCGAGAGAGACTCACGATTGGTATGTTGCCTCCCAGGTGCAAGGGAACGTGACGTCTCTGATCGTGTTTTCTGGGTCCTTAAGGGGGACGGGGAGCAGCCCGAAGTCTTGGTCCACATTGGCACCAACGACATAGGTAGGAAGAGGGATGAGGATGTTAGGCAGGCTTTCAGGGAGCTAGGTTGGAAGCTCAGAGCTAAAACAAACAGAGTTGTTGTCTCTGGTTTGTTACCCCGTGCCACGTGATAGAGAGTTGAGGAATAGGGAGAGAGAACAGTTAAATGCGTGGCTACAGGGATGGTGCAGGAGGGAGGGATTCCGCTATCTGGATAACTGGGGTTCTTTCTGGGGAAGGTGGGACCTTTATAAACAGGATGGTCTACACCTGAACCTGAGGGGTACCAGTATCCTTGGAGGGAGGTTTGCTAGTGCTCTTTGGGGGGGTTTAAACTAACTCTGCAGGGGCATGGGAACCTAGATTGTAGCTTTAGGGTGCAGGACCTTGAGTGTAAGGAGGTTAGGAACATGACATCAACCTCGAAGGAGGGTGCCTGTAAACAGAGAAGTATACAAAATAAGGTAGGTGAACTTACGGCGTGGGTTGGTATCTGGAATTTCGATGTTGTGGCTATTACGAAGACATGGGTCGAACAGGGACAGGAATGGCTGTTGCAAGTTTCAGGGTTTAAATGTTTTAGTAGGGTCAGAGGTTGGGGTAAAAGAGGGGGAGGTGTGGCATTGCTTGTCAAGGATAGTATTACAGCGGTGGAAAGAACGATGGATGAAGGCTAGCCATCTGAGGTAGTTTGGGCTGAGGATAGAAATAGGAAAGGTGAGGTCACCCTGTTGGGAGTTTTCTATAGGCCTCCTAATAGTCCTAGAGACATAGAAGAAAGGATTGTGAGGATGATTCAGGAGAAGAGTGAAAGTAGTAGAGTGATTGTTATGGGGGACTTTAAGTTTCCAGATATTGACTGGGAAAGCTATAGCTCGAGTACGTTAGATGGGTCGGTGTTTGTCCAATGTGTGCAGGAGGTTTTCCTGACACAATATGTAGACAGGCCAACAAGAGGTGAGGCCATACTGGATTTGGTTCTGGGTAACGAACCAGGCCAGGTTTTAGAATTGGAGGTAGGTGAGCACTTTGGAGACAGTGACCACAATTCGGTAACTTTTACTCTAGTGATGGAGAGGGATAAGTGTGCACTGCAGGGCAAGAGTTATAGCTGGGGGCAGGGAAATTATGATGCGGTGAGACATGACTTAGGATGTGTGGCTTGGAAAAGTAGGCTTCAAGGGAAGGGCGCAATCGATATGTGGAGCCTGTTCAAGGAACAACTATTGAGTGTCCTTGATAAGTATGTACCTGTCAGGCAGGGAGGAAAGGGTCATGTGAGGGAGCCATGATTTAATAATGAATTGGAATCCCTTGTTAAAGGGAAGTGGGCGGCCTATGTAAAGATGAAGCTTGAAGGTTCAATTGGGGCGATTGAGAGTTATAAGGTAGCCAGAAGGATCTAAAGAGAGAGCTAAGAGCAGCAAGGAGGGGACATGAAAAGTCCTTGGTTGGTAGGATTAGGGAAAACCCAAAGGCTTTCTATAGGTATGTCAGGACTAAAAGAATGACTAGGGTAGGAATAGGTCCAGTCAAGGACAGTAGTAGGAAGTTGCGTGTGGAGGACGAAGAGATTGGGGAGACACTGAATGAATACTTTTCACTCAGGAGCAGGACATTGTTGCTGATGTGAATATTGAGTCACAATTAATAAGAATGGATAGCTTTGAGGTATGTAAGGAAGAGGTGTTGCAAATTCTGGAAAGAGTGAAAACAGATAAGTCCCCTGGGCCTAATGGCATTTATCCTAGGATTCTCTGGAAAGCAAGGGAGGAGATTGCAGAGCCATTGGCCTTGATTTTTATGTCCTCGTTGTCTACAGGAATAGTGCCAGAAGACTGGAGGATAGCAAATGTGGTTCCCTTGTTCAAGAAGGGGAGTAGGGATAACCCTAGTAACTATAGGCCAGTGAGTCTCACTTCTGTTGTGGGCAAAGTCTTAGAGAGAATTGTAAGGGATAGGATTTATGAACATCTGGATAGGAATAATGTGATCAAGGATAGTCAGCATGGTTTTGTGAAGGGCAGGTCGTGCCTCAGAAACCTTATTGAATTCTTTGAGAAAGTGACTAAGAAAGTGACGAGGGTAAAGCAGTAGATGTGGTGTATATGGATTTTAGTAAGACGTTTGATAAGGTTCACCATGGTAGGCTACTGCAAAAAATACGGAGGTATGGCATTGAGGGTCCGTTGGAGGTTTGGATTAGGAATTAGCTGGCTGGAAGAAGACAGAGGGTAGTAGTTGATGGTAAAGGTTCATCTTAGAGTGCAGTTACTAGCGGTGTTCCGCAAGGATCTGTTTTGGGACCATTGCTGTTTGTCATTTTTTATAAATGACCTGGAGGAGGGGCTAGAAGGTCGGGTGAGTAAGTTTGCAGATGATACGAAAGTCGGTGGAGTTGTTGACAGTGAGGAAGGATGTGGCAGGTTACAGCAGGATGTAGATAAGCTGCAGAGCTGGTCAGAAAGGTGGCAAATGGAGTTCAATGTAGCTAAGTGTGAAGTGATTCACTTTGGTAAGAGTAACAAGAAGATGGGGTATTGGGCTAATGGTCGGATACTTGGTAGTGTGGATAAGCAGAGGGATCTTGGTGTCCATGTACACAGATCTCTGAAAGTTGCCACCCAGGTAAACACTGTTGTGAAGAAGGCATATGGCGTACTGGCTTTTATTGGTAGAGGAATTGAGTTCCAGAGTCCTGAGGTCATGTTGCAGTTGTATAAGACGCTGGTGCAGCTGCATCTGGAGTATTGTGTGCAGTTTTGGTCACCATACTATAGGAAGGATGTGGAGGCACTGGAACGGGTGCAGAGGAGGTTTACCAGGATGTTGCCTGGTATGGTGGGAAGATCATTTGAGGAAAGGCTGAGGCACTTGGGGCTGTTTTCATTGGAGAAAAGAAGGTTTAGGGGTGACTTGATAGAGGTGTACAAGGTGATTAGGGGTTTAGATAGGGTTGACCATGAGAACCTTTTTCCACGCATGGAGTCAGCTATTACGAGGGGGCATAGCTTTAAATTAAGGGAAGGTAGGCATAGGACAGATGTTAGGGGTAGATTCTTTACTCAGCGAGTCGAGAGTTCATGGAATGCCCTGCCAGTAGCAGTGGTGGACTCTCCCCCTTTATGGGCATTTAAACGGGCATTGGATAGGCATATGGAGGATAGTGGGCTAGTGTAGGTTAGGTGGGCTTGGGTCGATGCAACATCGAGGGCCCAAGGGCCTGTACTGCTCTGTATTTTTCTATGTTCTATGTCCAAGCAACTGCCAGGACACTGAGGCTAAATTAAAACCAATATTCAATCTCACAGTTTATGAACAGCAAGTTTATAGAGTTCCATGTCAATTCAAAAGTGTAAATTACCATACTAAGGATGTAGAAAGAGGCAAGTCTATCTTCATACTAAGTAGTTACACTATGTACACGGATGTGATAGATTAAAGCATTCTTCGAACTTAACAGGTTTGGACCTGGCTTCAAATGAATCTCATATCAGCAAGTATCACTAATAATGTACACTATTCATTAACGAAGTGGAACTTACCAGTAATCCTTTGCATTGCTGAAAGTCTTTTATTCTAAATCATTATCATTTAATCACTAATACTTCTCAATATTTTTAACTGCACTTAACTTTTAGCTATTAATAGTTTCCTCACTCCCACACAGCCCACCCTCAAGTTTCTTCATGGTTCTATTCTCACTATCTCTAGAAGATGGATGGGACATCTGTGGGTCACATTTCTGGTAGGACTGAAGAATCGTATCTAGTCTGGGTGTATCATTTGAAATGATTGACACTTGTGGTACAGATTAGAATAGTAATTTATTGTCAATTGTATTGTTACAAAAAATACAGTGAAATGTTGAAGTCATGATACTTTGCCACTGATATTAATAACAGAAATCACATAAAAAATTAAGATAAAGCCCATCTTTGTTCAATTCAAGACTCATGGATTCCCAAGGTCAAGGAAAACACACAAACCACATTCTCCATCATTGCAGAAAGCTGACATTGAAACCACCAAATCTCAGACCATTGGAATCCTGGGCCACCATGTTGCTGAAGACACAGCAGAAATCGACTCAAGGACCCATCTCATTGCTGAAGCCGACCATCATGCTGGGCCATTGGAATCCCAGGCCAACAACCTGTAGGCAAAAGAATTGAAGTGGGATCAACAAAGGGAGGACTCATTGGACAAATCTTCAGCATCTAGAGGAAGAAATGAAGAAAAGAGAAAGGAAGGAACTTGTAGTTTGAATCCTATTCATGCTTTTCTCCGTATTAGGGGGACAAACTTCAACACACTCTTTGGAAAATATATCATTTTATCTTTCACACCTTTCTTCATGTACTGATAATGGAGAAATAACTGAACTCGCCTCTGAGATAAAAGAATGATGGCCAGAAAAAGGAAGATTTTTGACTGGGCTAGTCCATGGAACTAATACAGTGCATTCATTCATTGATGTAGGTAGTGGGATAACCTATCCATGTTTACAAGTTTGGAAGTACTCTAGAATGAAGCATAATTTCTTGCAGTCTGAATAAGCAAGATTAGTATTCCTATCTCATTGCACATTACTAGCTCTATTTTAGCCTGCACTTTGGTTGGCTTCAGTGTACTCTGTTCTAAGAAACTATCCTGAAAACACTAGATGAGAAGCTAATATAGTCTACCATTGCCTTCCTGATTTTTCCAGCCTATATGTAGATTAAAATTCTTCATGATTATCACTATTTTTCTGGCAAGTTGCCATTATGTTTCATTATATTCCATCCTAGCATGTGTTTACTGTTAGGGCCTATACATTACTCCACAGATAACTTCTTGCCTTTATCATTTCTCACCTCTATCCAATCACTACTATATCCTTATATCCTGAATTTAGGTCATCCTTTATTGTCTTAATACCATCGGTAATTACGTGAGCCGTACCTCCACTTTTTCCTAGTGTTTAACCTTGCTAAATATTATTTGCTTTCAATATTAAGATCCCAATCAATTTTATGCACAGCCATATTTTTATAATGACTATCCAATTGAACTTCTTTAGTTTGTGCTGTCAATTTACCTGTTCTGTTTTGAATACTAGATGCATTCAGATACAGAGTCTTTAGTTTTGTCTGCTTCTAATTTTATAACATTGAGCCTTATTTGTTGATTTACTCGTAGATTTATGTTCTTTACTCTTCCTAACACAGTATGTTCATCATTTCCTTTATTAATAACTTTCTCTCCTGCCTTGTCTCTACTCTTTAATTCACCACATCTTCCTAATTTTGATCACTTGCCTTCATTGATGCAAAATATCCTTTTAACTTCTCTGCATTTCCCAAAATTGTCTCCCCAGATTCATTTTCTAAGGACATATGTTCATTTTGACCTTTCTTTAAAATATATATTTAATGAAGTTCTTATTGTCAGTTTTTATATTCCTATGATTAATATTCATGGTATTCCATGAATAATGGGATGTTTCTTCAGTTGCTATTAAAATCTAAGCCTAACTCCTTCATTCCTCCAGCAACAATAAAACTTGCTGTTCTCACTTTGGATGTATTATTTTCCAAACTGAAAGAGAATTGCACAGTTGTTTGTCTAGGCAAGGAGTTGAGATTCACTATTTGTCTGTGAAGTAGAGTATCAGCAGACCTTTGTCACCAATAAAAATCATCCAAGGAACAGGAAATTCGACGTTTCGGACCAGAGCCCTTCATCAAGGGCTCTGGCCCGAAACGTCGAATTTCATGTTCCTTGGATGCTGCCTGACCTGCTGTGCTTTAACCAGCAACACATTTTCAGCTCTGATCTCCAGCATCTGCAGACCTCACTTTTTACACCAATAAAATCCCACATTTTCTATCTTACCATGCGCCCCCTCCACCAAACTTTCAGCCAATATCCTCCATGTTATAATTGATGTCTTCCATTTTGCCTCCAGGGCTGATCACAGTCCGGGTTCCAATATGTCCTGATGCTCTATGCACCCTTACTTTCCTTGATTGCACACCATGAAACTGTACACACCTTGCCTACTAAGTCCTCCCATTCAAACACATTCAAGTGCCCGCTATGGCTGTTGCCATTCCTTCTGCAACACAAAACCAGCAAAAAAGTCTCTTGATATGAGCTATCCCCAGCAGTAATAATGCCCTGAACAGACATTCCACTACTCCTGGAGTAATAGCGGCTCAGCGTAGACTGACTGTGGCCCAATCCCAAACCTTTTTGGAGGGGGCAGGCCACATCATATGATTGTGGCCCACTGCTTGACTGGCTCCAGTCTAAGTCTTAGATCTACTGTGACCCAATGCTAGGATTAGTTGTGTCTCAACTTTGACCCATCAATCCTTCCACTCCTTTGCCATTAATTTTCTAGCTCTTTTTAGCCACATACATCCCTGCTTTACCCTTTAATGGTATTAGCAAGAGGAGGGGCTAAGGTGAAGATGGAGCCTAGAGAGAGAGAGAGTTAAAAGGGACAGGTAAACTAGGAGATAACTGAGAGCAGGCTAGGATAGAAAAAAAGCTGAATAAAAGATAATAAGAGCCAAGAGTAAGAAAATAGTTAGCTGTGCTGAATGGGTCCAGACATAGCTGGGCGTGGGGATGGATGAAAAAAAGGAAGGACAGAATCAGGCTCTAAAGTTATTGAAACTTGATGTTGGATCCTAGAGACATCAGGGTTCCCAAACAGAAAATGAGATGTTCTTCGAGCTTGCGTTGAGGCTCAGTGCAGCAGGCCTGTGACAGGAATGTTGACCAGGGAACATGGTGGTGTGTTGAAGTGGCAGGAAACTGGGAGCTGGGGATCACTTTTATGGACTGAATGTAGGTGTTCTGCAAAGCAGTCACCCAACCTCTGCTTTGTCTCCCTAGCATATAGTAGACCATGTGAGCAGCAAATACAGTAGAATAGATTGAGAGAAGTACAGGTAACTCACTCCTTCTCCTGGAAGGAATGTCTGTGGCCTTGGATGGTGAGGATGGAGAAGGTAAATGGGCAGATTAAGCTGGTAATTGGGGTCAGTTGATTAATTAATTGACTGGTTGAATAAAAAAGGTTAACAGCTTTCTGTGGAGGGGGTTGTTATGCCGACTGCCTAACCCTCTTCTCTGGGTATGTCAGAGAAGGAGCATGCGGTGTCCACCAACACCCTGGAGTTGTTCAGGGAGAGGTGGGTGCCACAGGGAGTGGAGTGCGTCACTTCCCCCTCCAACTCTATTTTGATTTAGTCCCTGCCCTCCCCTTCACTGTTTTGATCATACAACATTGCCCTTTGATGTGAAGGGCACTGCTTGTCACAGGCCACTCGGGTGTTTTCCTATTTCTCTGGTGGTGGAAATTGAATAAAGATTTGTGCACCTTATGTCTTTCACTGTGTCTCAAAAAAAAATAAACAGCAATCTTTGATCACGCAGCATTGCCCTTTGAAGTGAAGGGCACTGCTTGTCACTGGCCACTCGGGTGTTTCCTATCTTCCTGGTGGTGGAAATTGAATAAAGATTTGTGCACCTTGTGTCTCTCACTGTGTCTCACACGAAAAAAAAACAAAAAGAAGAAAAAATAAATAAACAGGACTGCGAGAGGCTCTGAAAAAAAAATAAAAATAAAAAAGGTTAACAGCTTTCTGTGGAGGGGGTTGTTATGCCGACTGCCTGACCCTCTTCCCTGGGTATGTCAGAGCCCAGGTGTCCTTGGAGAAGGAGCATGCGGTGTCCAACAACACCCTCAAGATTTTCAGTGAAAGATGGGCACCACAGGGAATGGAGTGTATTATTTCCCCCTCCAACTTTATTTTGATTTCATCCCTGCCTTCCCTTTCAACTTTTTGATCACGTTGCATCGCCCTTTGATGTGAAGGGCATTGCTTGTCACTGGCCATTTGGGTGTTTTCTTTCTTCCTGGTGGTGGAAATTGAATAAAGTTTTGTACACCTGTTGTCTTTCACTGTGTCTCACACTTGCACACACACAACATAGGTGCTGGGGAAAAATAGGCTCTACTACAGTTAGGTGGTAGTGTGGGGGGTTAAAAAAATATAACCAGGGGATTAGAATCTCTAAAAGAAATACAAAAGGATAACATTTGGAGGTGCCTGTGGTGCTTTGCTAGTGCCCCTGCCTCTGAGTCAGGCAACCCAGGTTCATATCCCACCTGCTTCAGATGTGTGTAATAATATTTCTGAACAGGTTAATTAAAAATAAAATCTACAAAAGAGGAATAGGTGAGACTGATGTCTGGAAAGGGCTGTAAGACTGAGTTATTAATAAATTATATCCATAAGAAAAGTGTCTGGGTTTTTGTCTCACTGGTTAAGATCTCGATTGTTATTGTCAATCCAGATTGCCACTGATACATTTTGTATCAAAATATATAAAGAATGTGAATTTATAATACTTATTGATTAAGCTAGGCTCATCCAATCAAGTACAAGTGAGTTTCTAACAGCATGAGAAGTCTTAACTACTATCAAGCAAAACCTCTGACCATGAACATTGAATTTCAGTGTCTTTCCTTCAGAGTGTAATTTTTGTTGAAGGCATTTAAAAAAATACATTTTACGTTTTCTGTCTTTTATGTATATATAATGTATATCTCAATACCCATTTATTTTTCCCTTTTTAATTTCTGTGTGTAATTTTACAATAACTTTAAAAACTCTTTTATACTTCTTATTTTAGACTCTGTTGGGTGGTAGGGATGAAAGGTTAGCTCCTAAAAGTGAATGCGATTGAAAATGGATAGGGTCTTCAAAGTGCTGAAATTGAAACTGTCGGGAAGCTAGCTCCAACCTGCTGACTTCTACGTTTAACTGTAGTGGATTAAACTGTGTGTGAGCAATCTCTTTAGCACAGTTGGATTGACAATAGTATATATGTTAACATATTTAAAATATTAACAGCTCCATAACAGCTTTCTTAACAGGAGTTTCAGTATTTAATTTAGTGTACATGGGTTTCCTAAGCTTCTTGGAAGTTGCCACTGAAAGCAATGGCTGAGCACAGCATCAATTGAGAGGTCAGAAGAAATGAAAGGGAAATAATCTTGTGAGTACTGAAAATCCAGATGTTTTTTGGTCATGTACTTACAGCTGATTTCTACTACTATGCTTTCACTACTTCGGAAGTGAGTTTCATCATTTTGGTGATCTGCATAACTGGACTCTGTATATACCAGGTCAGCATGGGTGCTATCTATACTGTTTTAGTTTGACCTCAAATAAAGAACAAAGTGACCAAGATCATCAACACCAATGTTAGAGTAACTACCAGCAAACTACACAGTATCAGCAGTGTTCTCCTCATGGACCTGCTGTTCCAAATGAGGAATGTAGATTCTAGAAACCATGAATCCATAACTATAGGTATCCAGGTAGAAAATGAACTTAGTTCACATGTTTGAACAGCTGTTTCCCAGGGCTTTCAGCCTATTGTGTCCATACATTGCAGACCTTTGTCATCTGCTGGAAGAAGACCTGCTGCCTAGTGGACCAGATTGCCATGCTTTTACCAGTTTCAGTCAGTCATCATTTTCCTCAACTTTGCTTCAAACACCTCCCAGGAATTGGCCTGCAACATTAAACATTTTTGCAGTTGGTATCATTTAAATGCATCATACAGATAACTGATGTCAGGTTTGCAATGACAGGTACTTTATACAAGATGCCAGTCATAGGGCTGGTCTCTTAGGTTTGTGGTTCTAACTGGCTTCCCATTGCCAGAAAATATTACTGCTTATATATGTTTGGCAAACCAGAGCCATCCAAAAGTGTCAGTTTGGAAACATTTGCAATTTACTATCAATATACATTCAGAGTGAGATCACAAAAGGATATTCATGCTATAGTATGCAAGATTCTGATCCAGTTATCATGATATTTTTGCCTTGTTCCCCCTCACTCAAGTCTTCATAAACTTTCCACATTGCTGGAAATTATAGATTGGAGACAAACAGTAATATTGAAAATGTGGTTATTATTATCTTTGAGGAACCCAAGCAAAAATACCCAGGATTGCTCCAATGACAACCATGCAACAATAAATGTGTGATTGAGCAAACAATTTCATTCTCAATAGAACTGAAGGCACTTTTCAATATAAACCAGCCAGAGTTCACAGTCCTACTGTCCTATACTCTGCTCAACATTGTAGAGACATAAGATTTTGACCTGACCAGGAAACAAGTTACAGAGTACCAAGCCTCATTAGAGATGGAAGAGGTGAAACATCATACGGTCAGTGCACCAGGATGATGCATATTGCAAACTACGTAATGATGAGGTTCAGTTAAGTTGAATCAGTGCAACCATCTGACAGCCACACCAGCTACTCACAAATCCCATTCCTACCCACTCAAATCCTTTGTTTAACCCAGGAAATTAAGTGGTCTGTTCATGCTAAATTATCTGTAATGTCCAAGGATGGATAGGTTAGGTGCATTAGCTATGGAAAATGCAGAATTATAGGGTAGGGGGATCGGGCTGGTGGGTTACTCTTCGGAGGGTTGGTGTGGACTTGTTGGACCGAATGGCCTGTTTCCACACTGTAGCATTCTATGGAAAGCTGCTTAGTCAATGACCTTTGTTCCTTTATAAATGGTGATGTTCATCTGATGATTGAAATTTAGATTCCATGTCTAAATCAGCAAGACCTAGACAATGTCAAAGCTTGGGCTGACAAGTGTCAAGTAGCATCTGTGTCACTTAAGTACCAGTCAAAGACCATCTCAAACAAGGAAGAATCTAAGTCTATGATGTTTAATAGCAAGCCATCACTGAATCCCTCCCTCTCAACGTCCTGAGGACAGCATGAAATAGGCTGATACACTTGAACAGGTTGATCTCAAGAAGGAGGATGCATTGGAAATTTTGAAAAACATGAGAATAGATACGTCACCTGGGCCAGACGGGATATACCCAAGTGAGGGAAAAGATTGCTGCACCGTTGGCAATGACCTTTGCATCCTCACTGTCCACTGCAGTAGTACCAGATGACTGGAGGGTGGCAATTGTTGTTCCCTTGTTCAAGAAAGGGAATAGGGATAACCCTGGGAATTACAGAACAGTCAGTCTTACATTGGTGGTGGGCAAATTATTGGAGAGGATTCTGAGAGTCAGTATTTATGATTATTTGGAAAAGCATAGCTTGATTAGAGACAGTCAGCATGGCTTTGAGAGGGGCAGGTTATGCCTCAAAAGCCTTATTGAATTCCTTGAGAATGTGACAAAACACATTGATGAAGGTAGAGCAGTGGATATGATGTATATGGATTTTAGCAAGGCGTTTGATAAGGTTCCCCATGATAAGCTCATTCAGAACATAAGGAGGCATGGGATACAGGGAAATTTGGCTGTCTGGATACAGAATCAGCTGGCCCATAGAAGACAGAGGGTTGTAGTAGATGGAAAGTATTCAGCTTGGAGCTCAGTGACCAGTGGTGTTCCACAGGGATCTGTTTGATTAGATTAGATTAGATTCCCTACAGTGTAGAAACAGGCCTTTTTGGCCCAACTAGTCCACACCGACTCTCCAAAGAGTAACCCACCCAGGCCTATTCCCCCTAACTTATGCACCTAACTCTACGGGCAACTTAGCATGACCAATTCACCTAACCTGCAGATCTTTGGACTGTGGGAGGAAACCGGAGCACACGGAGGAAACCCACACAGACATGGGGAGAATGTGTAAACTCCACACAGAGTGTCACCCAAGGCTGGAATTGAACCCGGATCCCTGGCACTGTGAGGCAGCAGTGCTAACCACTGTGCCACCATGCCGTCCCAATTTCTGGGATCTCTACTCTTTGTGATTTTTATAAGTGATTTGGCTGAGGAAGTGGTAGGGTGGGTTAGTAAGTTTGCCAATGACACGAAGGTTGGTGGAGTTGTGGATAGTGTGAAGAGCTGTTGTAGGTTGCAACAGGACATTGACAGGATGCAGAGCTGGGCTGAAAAGTGGCTGATAGAGTTTAATCTGGAAAAGTAAGAATTGATACATTTTGGAAGGTCAAATTTGAATGCAAATTACAGGATTAAAAGCAAGATTCTTAGCAGTGTGGAGGAACAGAGGGATCTTGGGGTCCATGTCCATATATCCCTCAAAGTTGCCACCCAAGTTGATAGGGTTGTTAAGACATATGGTGTGTTGGCTTTCATTAACAGGGGCATTGAGTTTAAGAGCCAAGCGGTTATGCTGCAACTCTACAAAGCCCTGGTTAGACCACACTTGGAATATTGGGTTCAGTTCTGGTCGCTTCATTATAGGAAGGATGTGGGAGTTTTAGAGAGGGTGCAGAGAAGATCTACCAGGACGCTGTCTGGACTGGAGGGCATGTCTTATGAAGAATGGTTGAGGGAGCTCGGACTTTTCCCATTGGAGCGAAGAAAGATGAAAGGTGACTTGATAGAGGTGTACAAGATGATGAGAGGCATAGATAGATTGGATAGCCAGAGATGTTTCCTAGGGCAGAAATCGCTACCACGAGGGGACATACTTTTTAAGCTGATTGCAGAAGGGTTTAGAGGAGATGTGAGAGGTAGATTCTTCACACTGTGAATGATGTGTGCATGGAATGCACTGCCAGAAATGGTAATAAAGCCAGATACCTTAGGAACATGTAAGCAATTCTTGGATAGGCATATGGATGAAAATAAAATGTAGAGTCTATAAGTTAGTTTGATCTTAGAGTAGGATAAAAATGTTGGCACAACAATGAGGGATGAAGGGCCTTTATTGTGTTGTACTTTTCTATGTTCTATGTAGGGAGATGCCCAGAAATCTTGGGCTTCTGTCCCACTTTAAGACTTGATTGCCATGGAATGTGTATTCATCACAGTGATTAACCCACGGGTCCTTCCAATAAGTCTGTGGCAGATGCTAAGATTGGGAAAGTTTCTTTGCCAACCATGCTTAATGTGGATGGAGTAAGTGAGGTCTGCAGATGCTGGAGATCAGAGCTGAAAATGTGTTGCTGGAAAAGCGCAGCAGGTCAGGCAGCATCCAAGGAACAGGAGATTCGACGTTTTGGGCATAAGCCCTTCTTCAGGAATGAAGGGTTTATGCCCGAAACGTCGAATCTCCTGTTCCTTGGATGCTGCCTGACCTGCTGCGCTTTTCCAGCAACACATTTTCAGCTCATGCTTAATGTGGATGTCACCCATCCCAAGCTATAATCAATGGCACCAGGCTGACAAACTCTAACAGGATAATTAGTAATGAACTCAAACAAAAGATGTTCTTTATCTGCCACCTCACCTCTTTAATTCATTCACCCACTTGCACAATCAGTTATTTATGCATTCATCAGCTCACTCACTGAAATACTCGGAATTTTAAGAACTTACCTGAATTCAATAGCTACTGTTTGGAAAGAGCATATGTTCTAATTTCTTCTCTCTCTTGTGATCAATGATCTTGTATAGTGATGGCTATACCTACCTTTCAATTCTTCACCTTGAACCAGAAGATACAAATAAAAAACCTTAAAAAGGATCAAGCTTCAGAAATCGTCATGGGCAATGTCAATGTAGTCAGCGTTGACACTGACTGAAAGCTCAGGATTTAAAAATTGTCACACAAAAGCCTGAGAATACGCTGGGCAGTTACAATCATAATAAATGATAAGCAACATTTTCTCCCTTTTTAATGGCAAAATCTGGAACTTTAAAAAAAAATTTTGCTAAGTTTGAACATCCAGGTACTAACCTCAAACTTCTGAATTAAAATGATTTTTAATTTATCGACAATTTACTAGCCCTTTACTAAATGCTGCCACCCAACCTATTGAAATGACATGGCATTGAAAATAGCAACTGGCAACAATATGAATCAACTGTACAAAGCTAGACTGTCATGGGAGACAGACTTCTTAAAGGTGAAAAATTAGATGAAGTTGTATAATCACCGAATTGGAACATTGCGACTGCAAATATCTAGTGTACAGAATTTTTCAGGCTTTCTTGGCTATACTGAAAAGTCTGTTGGCTGAAGTTTATTTCCCTTTTGGACTAACTCTGAAAAGAAAATGAAATAATAGGACAACATAATACTTAGTCCTTGAAAATGTTTCAGTCTCACATGTGACCATGAGTGAGAATTTGGGCTGTTGAGCATATTGTTCCAATTATATGCTTTTGGAAGCTAACCACTGTTTGTTCATAGTCCTGAGAACAGGATCTTACAGCTTCTCACAATTTTGCCTTGTGTGCTTTGAGATGGATTCTGTGCAATGATGTATCTACCTTACTCAGTATAATACTTGCTTATATATTCTGCATATGTGTAATATTGTCTGACACTGTATATTCCATATTCTTAATTATAATAATCTCTGCCATTTACATACTCATCACTCGACACTTTCCATGCAACACTGAAATGCTCCACATGTTTAGTAATTTGTTCTAATATACTCTTCACTACAGAATTCTGATATGCTCTACTTTTGTTGTAATGTAGTGCAATATAAAATTAAAATATTAAAGCACAGAAGAATGCCATTTCCTCAGAGAGTTTGCATTGGCTTTTTTCAAGGAACAATCCAATTGCTCCCAATCTCTCCTCATGACCAGTAATTTATTTCTTTTTCAAGAATGATCTAAATTTTTTTCAGAAGGTGAATACTGAATCTATTTCCATCATCATTTCTGTCAGTCCAATCTACATCTTAACTACTTGTGTTGTACCTGACGGAGGAGCAGCGCTCTGAAAGCTTGTACTTTCAAATACAGGCTGTTGGATTATAACCTGGTGTTGTGCTATGCCTCATCTTCACCATGGACAGCCAATCCCTCTACACCTCCATCTGTCATGAACAGGGCCTCCATTTCTTCCTCTGCTGATGTCCCTACCAGTACCCTTCCACTGACACTGTCATTCGTTTGGCTGAACTGGTCCTCACCCTTAAATTCTCCTTCGAATCCTCCCACTTACTCCAGACCAAAGCGGTAGCCATGGGCACCCGTATGGGCCACAGCTATGCCTGTTTCTTGATTGACTACGTAGAACAGTCCATCTTCCATGGTTACACCGGCACCACTCCCCACCTCTTCCTCCGTTACATTGATGACTGCATCGGCGCCACATCGTGCTCCTGTGAGGAGGTTGAGCAGTTCATCAACTTCACCAACACATTCCACCCCAACCTTAAATTCACCTGGACCGTCTCTGACACCTCCCTCCCCTTCCTGAACCTCTCCATCTCCATTAATGACGACCAACTTGACACTGACATTTTTTACAAACCCACCGACTCCCACAGCTACCTGGATTACACCTCTTCCCACCCTATCTCCTGCAAAAATGCCATCCCATATTCCCAATTCCTCCACCTCTGCCATATCTGTTACCAGGAGGTCCTGTTCCACCACAGAACACACCACATGGCCTTTTTCTTTAGAGATCGCAATTTCCCTTTTCATGTGGTTGAAGATGCTGCCCAACGCATCTCATCCATATCCCGACTTCCGCCCTCAAACCCCACACCTCCAATCGTAACAAGGTCAGACCCTCCCTGGTCCTCACTTTCCACCCTACCAACCTCCACATTAACTGCATCATCCGCCGACATTTCTGCCACCTCCAAAAGGACCCCACCACCAGAGGTATATTTCCTTCCCCACCCATTTCCACTTTCCACAAAGACCGTTCCCTCCGTGACTACCTAGTCAGGTCCACGCCCCCAACAAACCATCATCCTGTCCTGGCATCCTCTCCTGCCACTGCAGGAATTGCAAAAGCTGCGCCCACACCTCCTTCCTTCCACATCCATCAAAGTTTCACCTGCACATCCACCAATGTCATTTATTGTATCCGTTGCTCCCGATGCGGTCTCCTCTACATTGGGGAGACAGGATGTCTTCTCGCAGAGCGCTTCAGGGAACATCTCCGGGACACCCGCATCAACCAACCCCACCGCCACATGGCTCAACATTTCATCTCCCCCTCCCACTCTGCTGAGGACATGCAGGTCCTAGGCCTCCTCCACCGCCGCTCCCTCACCACCTGGCACCTGGAGGAAGAACGCCTCATCTTCTGCCCCGGAACTCTTCAACCCCAGGGCATCAATGTGGACTTCACTAGTTTCCTCGTTTCCCCTCCTCATCTTACCTCAGTTCCAACCTTCCAGCTCAGCATCATCCTAATGACCTGTCCTACCTTCCAATCTCCCTTCCCACCTATTTGCTCCACCTCCCCTCTGACCTATCACTTCCATCCATCCATCCACCCCATTCACCTATTGTACTCTTTGCTACTTTCTCCCCAGCACCCCACCCCCACCCCACCCACACACACACACACACACACACACACATTTATGTCTCCACCCTGGAGGCTTCCTGCCTCTATTCCTGATGAAGGCCTTTTGCCCAAAACGTCGATTTTCCTGCTCCTCAGATGCTGCCTGACCTGCTGTGTTTTTCCAGCACCACTGTAATCTAAACTCTGGTTTCCAGCATCTGCAGTCCTCACTTTTGCCTATTTTAAACTTTGTCCACCCCAATCCTGCATATGCCACCTCCACATCATGACTTGTATTGTAAATAGCTACTTTTGTTTTGTTGCCTATAGTTCTTTAAATTTTTGCCCTCTGGTTAACTAACCTGCTGCAATTGAAATAGTGTGTCGTTAGTAACCTTTATATAACTATTTATCTTTATTAAACCTTGATTTATCAAATCTACTTGTAGCCTTCTCTTTTCTAAGAATAACAACCACAACGGCACTGTAACAGTAATCCATCATCTTGAGAAGCTCAGTCTGAATATTTGTGTACAACCATCCTTGATCTTCCTGTTTCATGTGAACTGTAAATATTTGCCACTTAGCTTGTATTGCTATTTTTTTCTCCTCAATCATAATCCCAAAATGAATGATCTTGCAATTTCTGTGCAAAATTATTTCTGTTATATGACTGTGCATTCCACCATCCTGTCTTTTGGTCTCTTGAAATTAATTACAATCTTCTTTGTTGTTTACAATGCTTTTGTTACATCTTCAAATTTCAAAATCTGACCTCCAATCCAAATCAATAAAGTATATTAAGAATTGCAGTAATCCTAGGATGGAACTTTAGACAGTACTACTTTATTTCTTTTTTTCCATGCTGAACAATAGCTGTATATCATAACACATTGATTTGTCTTCCTTTACCAATTTTCTAACATATTGCCACTTGCCCATTTGTCCTACAAGTCTCAACTTTGCTACCAAGTCCAATTTGAAGTGAATGTCAGAGAAACATATATCCTATGGTGGTCTAACAATTGACTGGTGTAATGGCTGCTGCCCCAGATGGGCCACCCCAATCAGACCTCCAGCTTAATTAGATGTTTGCAGTTTAGCAGCCATGGTAGTGTCTCATAGCAGTAGTCGTGGTCATTTCTGAGGCTTACTTGGGCTTGGGTCATGTCAGGGATAGGAACCAGTAGTCCTTGATGGTTGGGGAGGAGACATGTTAATGGGTCTGGGAGATATTGACAGCATTGCTGTTGCATTGCATTGCCATTTTCCACTGGGGAGGCTTCTATGTTTGCCTGGAAGTGCCAAAGAAAGGAGTACCTCTTGCCACAAATGGAACATGTTGAAGTCTGCCAAGTTTCACAAGGCAATCTCTTCAGACAGCAGTTGGCTATTCAGTGCAGGGAAAAGCCTGGAGAGATGGTAAATAGTCCTTAATTGATTCAATTCAATTGATTACCATTCTGGCAACTTACCCAAAGCTGAGAAAATTGCAAGGCACAGGAAACATTGGGTACAGCCTTTGATGAATTCCTAAGTCATTTTTCAGGACTTCCTGCCTCTTGGACACAATTAAAATGCAGGTAAAGTTTGGCCTACATAACTTAATTGAACACTTTCTGAAATAAAAACAGAGAGTGCTACTGAAGAAAAGACATACTGGACTCAAAACGTTTACTCTCTTTTTTTATCTATGAATGCTGCTTAATCTACTGAGCTTCTCCATCATTCTCTGTACTTGTTTCAGACAAACTTAATTTCTCCTGGGCCAAATAGGTAAAACCCCTAATGTGTTGAAGAACTAAATAAAGGATTGAATATATCTTTAAAAATCAACCTTTGCAAGTAAATGTCCATCTGTAACAAAGGAAGATTGCAGACAATAGAATAATGAGAGCAACGGATTTAACTAGAGTATTCACTGTTTTAAAAGCCAGTGGCTTTTAAAATTGTGCAAATGTATTTGTTCAAATATTCCTCCTAGTTTCTTAATATCTGATGTATGGGCTTGCTAATTTTGGATTATTTGGTCAACTTGCAGCCTAACCACTGCTCCTTAAGGTGATATTTGAAGGACTCCATCAAAAAGGTATGTTTTTCTTTTACTTAATTACTTTCTTCTCTCTGGTAACTGCCTGCAGGTGAATCAAACTGTTTATAACCTTTGTGTCATATTTGGCTCTAAGTTAAACTTTCAGCCTCATATCTGTGCTATCACTATACTGCTTATTTCTATCTTTCTAAATCACCCAACTCAGCCTCAAATCATTTGCTGCCGAAACTTCATCATGTCTTTGCTAGTTGACAATTCTGACTAATCTTTTATCATCTGCCCTCCATAAAATTGTGTTCATGCAAGATACTGCTGCCTGTGTCCTAACTTCACCATATTCGCTTGAACCAACAGCCCTGTGCTCATTAACCTACATTGGCTCCTGGTTAAAAAGTGCTTAACTTTAAATTTTATATTCTTATTTTCAATTCCCTCCATGATCTCACACTGTCGAATATTCTGTAATTTTCTCCAGCTCCAAAGCCCTATTTGTTCCTCCAATTCTAGCCTTTGAACATGCTGGATTTCAATCACAGCACCATTGGATCACTAGCCTTCAGCTGCCAAAACTCTAAGCTCTGGAATTTCCTCTCTAAATTTCTGTTCTTTTCATTCTGCCTTTAAAATACTTTTAATTCTAGATTTTTGACTATGCTTTGCATTTTGGCCTTTATGTGACTCAGATATAAATTATTGTTTAATAATGCTCTTATGAAGTACACAGAACCAGTTTACGACATTAAAGACACAACATCTTTCTAGATTGTTGTTAAAGTCACCTCTGAGGAGCAACAGGGTCAAGTTGATAGTCCTTTTTTTTGTTGTCATTTTCTCTCTCAAACCCCAGAAAAAAATTGCTTTATAGTCTTTCATGACAAATTAGATAAATGAAGTTAAAAGGAACCAAACTGTGGGAACGTTTTTGGAGATACAAGAAATGCTGGAATCACATCTGAGTTATGATGGGGTTTCAGATTACTTTCACGAGGCTGTCAGGCTAGCTGTTTTGGTATGAGTCATGTCTAGTGAAATAGTAGAGTGCATCTCTTACAGTTTGGGGTCAGTTCACTTGTTGGCTCAACGGTTGGCTTGCAATAAAGAGTGATGCCAACTACATGGACTGAGATTACCATGAAGGACTTTCCTTGTCAGTATCTCCCCTCACCTTAGGTGTAGTGACCCTCAGGTTAAACCATCATCAGTCCATAAGATATAGCAGCAGAAGTAAGCCATTCAGCCCCTTGGGAGTATGCTCTGCCATTCAATGTGTTTTTCAACCCTATTCTCCTGCCTTCTCCACACAAACCTGATCCCTTAACTAAAACAAGAAATTCCTGTTTTAGGAAGAAATTCCTCCTAATTCATTTTGAGATTGTGCCCTCAGGTCCTGGTCTCTCCTATAGTGGAAACTCTTTTCCCATTTCCACTCTATCTAGGACTTTCAGTATTCTGTAAATTTCAATGATATTCCCCCCTCCCCTCATGCTTCAAATCTCAACTACTCCTCAAACGACAAGTCCTTCTTTCTTGGGATCATCCTCGTAAACCTCCTCTCGGCCTCTCCAAGGCCAACACATCTTTCTTTAAGTATTGGGCTGAAACTACTCACTCTATTCTGAATGCGGTCTGACCATAGCCTTATACAGCCTCAGAAGCACATCCTGCCCTTGTAATTTTGCCATCTTGAAATGAATGCTAACATTGCAGTTGCCTTCCTAACTGCCAACTGAACTTGTATTTAATCTTGAGTATCTTGAATTAAAACTCCTAAGTCCCTTTTTGCTTCAGATTTCTGAAATCTTTCCCCATTTAGAAAATAGTGTGTGCCTTTATTCTTCCTACTAAAATATACAACCTCATGTTGGACCACATTTTATTCCAATGTTCACTATTTTGCCCACTCTCCTAAAATGCCCAAGTCTTTCTGCAGCCACCCCACTTCCTCAACATTACCTGTCCCTCCATCTATCTTTGTGTCATCTGCAAACTCAGCAACAATGTCCTTAGTTCCTTCGTTCATATCCTTAATGTATTGTGTGAATAGTTCTGGGCCCAACATGGACCCTTGCAGAACTCCACTTGTCACCAGCTGCCCTACTGAAAAAGATCCTCTTATCTCCACTCTCTGCCTTCTGACAATCAGTCAATCAGTCCTCCATCTATGGCATTGACCCTTACCTTATTTAGCAGCCTCCTGTGCCACATCTTATCAAACATAATGGATTGTTTCAACTGGAACTTCAAAATTAACAGGATACGATGCTCAGCTCATCGATTGCCAGTTCCAACAAGCCACAGTGAGATACTGTAATAACCTCCTTAGGAGACAGACATGGGATGCAACCGATAGAGTACCCTTCGTTGTCCAGTACTTCCTGGGAGCAGAGAAACTACGCCATGTTCTTCACAGCATCTTGCCAAGACCTTCACTACGCCTCCACTTCTCACCTTTAAACAACTGTCAATCCTTAAACAGACCATTGTTTGCAGCAAACTGCCCAGCATTCAAGACACCATTGACCACAACACCATACAACCTTGTCATGGCAACCGTTGCAGGATGTATCAGAGTGTTGACATGGATACCACCATTACACATGAGGACACCACCCACCATATACCCGGCAGGTAGTCATGTGACTTGGCCAACATATCTGATATGCTGCAGGTAAGGATGCCCTGAGGCATGGTACATTGGCGAGACCAAGAAGATGCTATAACAATGGATGAATGGACAATGCGTAACAGTTGCCAGACAGGGATGTTCCCTCACAATCAGGAAACAATTTAGCGGTCAGGGATGTTCAGCTTCAGATTTTTGTGTGATGATCATCCAAGATGGACTTCGGGATACACAATAATGCAGAGTGGCAGAGCAAAGGCTTATAGCCAAGCTCGGCGCTCATGAGGATGGCCTCATCCAGCACCTTGGGTTCATGTCACTCTACAGGTGACCCCACTACACTATACACAAATACACATGTACACACACTCTTACATACTCACACACTCACGTAGACCTTGTCTCATATGTACGCTCTGTCTAAGGTGTATAAACACACACACACATCCCCCACACTCACACCTTCTCACAGATATATACCCATCACATTCACACAAGCAACTCCATCAAGTGCACGCTCACTCTCTCACTCACTCCCCCCCTCACATGCATGCACACACACAAATCTATGGGGTGAATTTGTATTTGCAGAATTGCATTGTCAGATCCATTCTATTTTGTTCAAAAAGCACACAATCTGTAGGTAGTCAATATTTTTTACAATACATATGACATTTTAAAAGTTTGTATTTTGGAAATAGAATGAGTCTGATTCAAGATTGGAATACATACAGACTCTATATGTCAAACATTTAATACATTGTCTAAGCTGAGATGTCACTTTTTTTTATTAAAACCAGGAATGTGACTTGAAAGAGGTTCTGGGATTTACATATTAATGAATCGAAACCTGCATCCCATTCTAAAAGATAAAAGACTTAACAGCAATCCAGGTTTGTTCAATATATCACATCAGTGTATGACACTAAGATCTTTTGCTATAAATTGTGTGACCTATGATCCTGCTCCACCAGCTCCCTGATGAAGGAGCAGTGCTCCAAAAGCTTGTACTTTCAAATAAACTTGTTGGACTATAACCTGGTGTTGTGTGATTTTTAACTTTGATCAAAATTAACAGATTAGATCATATGGCTGAAGTTTCAGGACTATATATATAAATTAATTTCATATTTTTAAAATCTTAGCTGTGATAGAATAATTTTAACAGACTTCAAAAGTGAGCACCTAAGGTGAAAGCTTTTCACATGAGCAACATTAAAACTTCTATAGAGCTTGTCTATAGATTTATCTGGGCTTTTACTAAAGTTAGACATGGTTTATTTTTAAAAATCTGGAAATCCAAATAGATCACGTCTATTGGCTCTCCTTTGTTTAACTTGTTCATTACATCCTCAAAGAATTTTAACAGATTTGTCAGACATGACCAACCCTTGATGAAGCCATGCTGTCACAGTCCTATTTTACAATGAACTTCCAAGTACTTCACAATTTCCTTCTTAATGATGGATCCTAAAATCTCACCAATAACTGACGTCAAGCTAACTGACCTATAATTTCCCATCTTCAGCCTCCCTCCCTTCAGAAACATCTCCTATCCTCTTGGACCCTTCCTGACTCCAGGGATTTCTGGAAAATCATCACCAATGCCTCCACAATTTCCACAACTGTTTCCTTTAGAACCCTGGATATAGTCCATCCAATCTGACTAATTTGTCTACCTTCAGGTCTTTTAACTTTCCACTACCACCTTCTTAGTGATGGCTACTATACTCACCTTTGCTCCCTTACTCTCCTGAAGTTCTCGTGTGCTGTTAGTCTCTTCCTACCTATTCAGTTCCTCTGCCATTTCTTTGTTCCTCATTGCTACTTATCCAGCCTCACTTTCCAGCACACCAAGATTCACTTTTGCCTCTCTCTTACCTATCTAAAAGACATAGTGAAATCTTTTAAATAACTAGCCAGCTTACTCTCATATTTCTTCTTCTCAGTTTATATATTTTTTAGTAGTCCTATGGAATTTTAAAGACTTCCCACTAATTTCCTAGAATCCCTACTGTGTGGAAACAGGCCATTCAGCCCAACAAATCCACACTGACACATTGAACTGCATTCCACCTAGACCCATCCCTTACTCTAAATTTCCCATGGCTAATGAACCTAATCTACACATCCCTTGACACTACGGGCAATTTCGCATAGCCAGTCAACCTAACCTGCACATCTTTGGACTGTGGGAGGAAACTCATGCAGACAACGGGGAGTACGTGCAAACTCCATACAGACATTCACCCAAGAGTAGAATCGAACCCGAGTCCTTGGTGCTATGCAGTAGCAGTACTAACCACTGAGCCACAATGCCACCTCTAATCTGCACAACAATGTTTGTTTTTTTCTTGTGTTTTGATGGTGTCCCTGATTTTTCTTATCAGTCATGATTGCTTCATTCTCCACTTATTATGTCTTTTCTTCTCCTTGGCAAGATTTTCTGCTGTGTCTCTTGTATTACCCCCAGAAACCCCTACCATTTGCTGCTCCACCATCTTTGGCTAGCTCCTTCCTCATGTCTTTGTATATATCTTTAGTCAATTGTAATACCATTACATCTGAATCAAGCTTCTCCCTCTCAAACTACAGGGTAAATTTTATCATGTTATTGTCATTGCTCCCTAGGGGTTCCTTCACCATAAGTTCCCAAATCAAGTTCTTGCACGTCACCAAATCCAGAATTGCCTGTTTCCTCATGGATTCTACCACAAGCTGTTCAAAAAAAAAACATATTGTTGACACTGCACAAATTCCTTTTCTTGGGGTCCGCTAATAACCTAATTTTCCCAGTTCACCTGCACATTGAAGTTCCCTATGATTCTTGTAATCATGCTTTTCTTACATGCCTTTTCTATCTCTTGGTTTATTTTCTGCCCCACATTTTGACTACTGCTTGGAGGCCTGTACATAGTTCCCACTAGGGTCTTTTTTCGTTTCTGATTCCTTAATTACCTACAAACATTCTATGCCTTCTAACTCTTTATCACTTCTTTCTATCAGGTTAAATTTGTTCCTTACTAACAAGGGAACCAATTCTGTCTGCTCATCCACCTAACCTTTCAATAGGCTCTATATGTTGGATATTTAGTTTCCCCCCCACCCCCGATATCTTTGTAGCCACTTCTTTGTGGTGCCCATGACATCATATTCCGCAATTTCAAACTGCACTACAAGCTCACTTACCTTGTTTCATATATTGCATGCATTTAAGTATAACCTCAAGTCCTGATTTGACTGCCCCCCTTCTCATAGTTCTACCCTTATCTACTGTGCCTGAAGTTAGTTATTCAATCCTTTCCACACTCTGTCCTATCACTTTTTCAAGAAAATTTAATAACCTCTGCTGAGCCCTCCGTGCTTTAAATAGTTTCAATTCCTTTTGACCTCAGTTTACTTTGATTTACACCATCAGTTTGTCTATCTTATTTCAAGTGCTTATTACATTGAGAGACAACACATTTAAGTTGGTTCTATAATTGAATTTCCCTGCACTTTTAAGGTTTCTAGGTACAATATGACACTCACAAATTTTCTTGCTTCCTTTTATTTTCCTGTAGCAATCAACCGGATCACTAACCATTAAACCTACCTCTCCTTTACCTTTGATTTTATAATTTACCATGCATCTGAATCCATCCACCCACTATTTACTTTAAAGCCCAGCCCACAGTCCAAGTTATGCAATTCACCAGGACTCTGGTTCCAGCATGATTCAAATGGACCCCATCCCATCAGAATAGTTCCGTTCCCCAGTATTGCTGCCATTGTTTCATGAATTTGAACCTGTTCCTCTCACACCAATGTTTAAGCCATATGTTTATCTCTTTAATTTTGTTGACCCTGTGCCAGTTAGCTCATGCCTCAGGTCATAATCTGGAGATTATTACCTTTATGGTTCTGCTTTCTAATTTAGCCCCTAGCTGCTCATATTCCCACTGTGAACCTCTTTTCTTTTTCTACTTGTATTGTTAGTACTTATTTGGGCCACAACAAGAATCTTCCCTCTCCCATTCCACATTCCTCTGCGTGCAATGAGATATTTTGAACTTGGACACTAGGTAGGCAACACAGAGATCAGGACTCTCAATCCTGAACAGAGAGCTCTCAATTCTGGCCCACATAGAACGGGGACTACAGAGGAACCTTAATTATCCAAAGGACACAGGCGGGAGCATTTTATTTAGTTAATCGAATTCTGGATAATCGAATGCCGGATAACATATTTTAGCCAAGCATTGGGACCTAGCGATCTTGCTGGATACTACAAAATTTGGATAATCGAATACCAGATAATTGAGGTTCCTCCGTATACTATCCCTGATTGCAACTGGATTTATCTTTTCTGCCCTGTCTTGAATGACTCCCTTTACCATTGTACTATTGTAGGTTTGTTTACTCTCCCTCTTGCTCTTGCTGTTGTCCACACGGAACAAGAATCTCAAAACAAGCTCAAGGGCTAAGGTTCCGTCAGCACTACCTCCTGGATTCCTCTATTTATCTCGCTCATAGTCACATCTTCCTGTCGCTGATCACTGACCGAATTAGAAGTAATTCATCTAAGGGATGTGACTTCCTCCAGAAACAGAGTGTTCAGGTAAATCTCCCCTCCCTGGTGCACTTGAGGCTCAGGCTTCAGGCCATCAACTCTCACATGGATTTCTTCAAGCAACCAATACTTGCTACCGATGTAGTCACTATGAACCATAATGGAGTCCATCAGCTTCCACATCATGCAGTTACAATAGATTGCCTGGCTCTGTGTCTCTATTTTATTTACTGAGTTCTTAATTTGTTTTGTTTTAAATTTCCCACTGGTCTTTTAGTTTGTAATCTTTCTCTTATTTACCTTTAATCTGTAAGAAATCAATAATTTATAGTCAAATTAGTAGCTTTACCGGAGTGTCCTGTGATGTCACCCTTTGTTTTGTGCTGGACCCTGATCCTAGGCTTCAATTTATCCTGTAAAAATTCTTATAAACTATGAGCCAAAAAACCAAGAAAAATGCACATCTCTCTATCTGCATTGGAATCCCACGTTGCCTCCAAAGTCCTGAACAATACTCACACGGACTCTGTCTTGCTCCAGGTGTGGTCTCTCCTTCCTGAATGTGTGGAGTTTACTGTTGTCTTCTCTAAGGAGATGCTAGCCCTATAGTCTAGTAAGACTATGGTATCTAACTATCTTATGATAGTTCAACTACTTGGGCAGAAAAGTTATATTTGACATTTTAAAAATTAATTTACAGGATGAGGGCATCATTGGCCAGGCCAGCATTTAATGCCATTCCATAATTACCCCCAGAGGGCAGTTAAGAATCAACTGCATTGCTGTGAGGCTGGGGTCACATGTAGGCCAGACCTAATATATCTGTTGACCATCACCTCCTCAATAATAAACATATAGAGAAACAGGATGCAATTTTAACTACAACCACATTTAAGTAAGCTTCATAAGTGTACAGCTGAAACACTGAATGTTTAGTGCTCGGCGAAGGTCAGGAATTAAGTTGGACAGTGCTAAAACTACTGCTGTCAATAATATGCAAGTTCCCTGGCTTTGTTGCTTTCTTCAGGAGGGTTTGCTAATTGTGGAATGAGATGGGAAAGATGCAGAGCTGGAGGGCTACAGCCTGATGCGATGGGTATTTGACCAAATGAATAAATGGTCACTTAACGTCAAATATAGTAGACCAACTGTGATTTTTCAGTTAGTTTTCAGATTTCTGGATGTGACAGAGACAAGTTTTATTATCTAGAAGCAGTGGGGGCTAGCATTCTGGCAGACCTGGATTTAGCAGTATCTACAACCTGCTCTGTGGAAGAGTCCCCCCAGTTGCAAAAGTCACATTACACTTTAATTTTGAAGAAGTTGGAGAGAGGGTGCCCATTTTGTAGTGACCTCTCCCTCTCCTATCTGCCATGATTGATTTCAGGCTGAATAGCCTCCGTTATGCTGACGTAGACATCAAAAATGCTTTTGAGCCATAGATTGGCTACTTGAGGAAATTCACATTGACATTTTGGGCACAGTTTATTGATCCAATTGAGATCACAATGTTATGACCAAATGTGTGTTAGAATCACATATTGGTGAGACTTCCCTCTGCATTCTGACTTGGTTAATGGGCTGCTGATAGGGAGGCCATCCAATTGATAGTAGTGGATGGATCCAACAGCCGGCCTGCTGTAAGCTTACGAGGAACCTATGTTGTATTCAGTCGGTTGAAATCAGACCCAGGAGGAGGAGATGGACTGCAATGCTGAGATGCTTACAAGAAAAGCAAAGGTAAAAATATTTTTGATTACTTACAAGTCCACACCGACCCGTCGAAGCGCAAACCACCCATACCCCTACACTTAACACTACGGACAATTTAGTATGGCCAGTTCACCTAACCTGCACATCTTTGGACTGTGGGAGAAAACCGGAGCAAAACCACGCAGACACGGGAAGAATGTGCAAACTCCACACGGTCAGTCGCCTGAGTCTCTGGCGCTGTGAGGCAGCAGTGCTAACCACTGTGCCACCCTCACCACTGTGCCACCGTGCCACCCTCTCATACAATACCAGGCTTGGTCCAACAGGTTTAACTGGAAGCACCATCTTTTGGTTGTGAGAGAGAGGGTGTGTGTGTGTGTGAAAGAGGGTGTGCATACAAGAGAGCATGTGTGTGCACGTGTGCGTAGGGGACAGCATGTGTAGACGTATATGAAAAAGAATGTGTGTGCATGTGTGTAGGAGAAAGGGTGTGTGTATGATAGAGAGAGTGTGTATGGGAGAGACAGTGTGTGCGAGATAGTGTATGTACGAGAAGAAGTGTGTGCATGTATGTGAGATGAGAGTGTGTGTGCATGTGTGTTTGAAAGTGAGAGTGTGTAAGAGAGATAGTGTGTGTGTGAGGGAGTGTGTGAGAGAGTGTTGTGTGTGTGTGTGTGAGAGAAACTTTATGAGTGTGTGAGAGAGAGAATGTGTGAGAGAGAAAGCATGTGTGTGATAGGCAGTGTGTGCATGTATGTGAGAGAGATTTTGCGAGAGAGAGTACGTCTGCATGTATGTGAGATGAGAGTGTGTGTGCATTTGTGTGTGAAAGTAAGAGTGTGTAAGAGAGATAGTGTGTGTATGAGGGAGACAGTGTGTGAGAGAGTGTGTGTGTGTGTGTGTGTGAGAGAAACTTTATGAGTGTGTGAGAGAGAGAGTGTATGAGAGAGAGTGTGTGTTTGAGAGATAAAGTGAATGTTAGCATTTGAAGATTTGTAGCTCAGGTTGATGATAAGTTTATAAGTTAGCTCACTGAGCTCGAAGGCTTGTTTTCAAACGTTTCGTCACCATACTAGGTAACATCACCAGTGAGAGTCTCTAGTGAAGCACTAGTGGTATGTCTTGTGCCTATATATATAGGTCTTGGTTTCTTAAGGTAAGTGATGTCATTTCTGGTTCTTTTCTTCAAGGGAAGGTAGATAGGGTCTAAGACAATATGTTTATTGATGGAGTTCTGGCTAGAATGTCATGCCTCTAACAATTTTCGTGCAGGTCTTTGTTTTGCCTGTCCTTGGATGTGTGTGTTGTCCCAGTCAAAGTGGTATTCTTCTTCTTTGTCTGTGTATATGGAAACTAGTGAGAGTGGGTCGTGTCTTTAGGTGGCCATTTGGTACTCGTGTATCCTGGTGGCAAATTTCCTGCTAGCTTGTCCGATGTGATTTTTTTTATATAGTTCTTGCATGGTATCTTGTAAATGATGTTAGTTTTGCTGGTGGCATCTCATGGAACTTTAGGTTCATTAGTCGCGGTTTAAGTATGTTGGTAGGTTTGTGGGCTACCATGATGTCAAGGGGTTTGAGTAGTCTGGAAGTAATTTCTGATATGTCTTTGATGTAAGGTAATGTGGTTATATATTTTGGTTGTTTGTGTCTGTTTGTTTGGCCTTTTTTTCCTGAGGAATCAATGCATTTTTCTTGAAAATGTTGTATAGATATTTTTCTTCTGCTTTTTGTACTCTTGGGTGCTGCAGTGTGATGTAGCTTGTTGAAATAATATCTTAATGCAAGTCCGTTTGTGGGTGATTGCTTCTGAAGTTAAGTATTTGGTCCGTTTGTGTAGTTTTTCTGTAGATGCTGGTTTGAAGCTTTCCGTTAAAAGTACGCTCAACTGTCACGTCTAGGAATGGGAGTCTGTTGTTGTTCTCCTTTTCTTTTGTGAATTTTATGCCTATCAGAATGTGTATATGCGAGAGAGAGTGTGTGTGACAGAGTGTATGTGTGAGAGAATGTGTAAGAGAGAGAGAGAGTGTGTGTGTGAGAGAGAGACAGAGAGTGTGTGAGAAACTGTGTGAGCTTGTGTGTGCAAGAGAGCCAGTGCATTCATGTGTGTGTGTGTGAGAGAGAGCGTGTGAGAGAGAAAGTGACTGAGACAGAGAATGTGTGAGAGAGTGAGAGAGAGAGAGTGTGTATGAGAGAGAGAAAGTGTGTGTGTGAGAGAGTGTGAGAGAGAATGCACATGTGAGAGAGAATGAGCATGTGAGAGAGAGTGAGAGTGTGTGAGAAAGTGTAAGTTTGTGTGTGAATATGTGAGTGAGGGAGAGATTGAATGTGTGCGCGAAAAAGCCTGTGTGCGGGAGAGGGAGTATGTGCATGTAAGTGAGAGAGGGTGTGAATGAGAAAGCGTGTGCATGAGAGAGCGTGCACACGCACGTGTGTGTGTGAGAGAAAGAGAGTGTATGTGTGAGAGTGTGTGTGTGAGAGAAAGCGTGTGAGAGAGACAGCGTGTGAGAGAGACAGCGTGTGAGAGAGACAGCGTGTGAGAGAGAGTGTAGGTGAGAGGTAGAATGTGTGCGAGAGAGAGAGTGTGTGTGAGTGAGAGAGTGTGCGTGAGAGAGATTAGATTTTTTAGATTAGATTAGACTTACAGTGTGGAAACAGGCCCTTCGGCCCAACAAGTCCACACCGACCCGCCGAAGCGCAACCCACCCATACCCCTACATTTACCCCTTACCTAACACTACGGGCAATTTAGCTTGGCCAATTCACCTGACCCGCACATCTTTGGACTGTGGGAGGAAACCGGAGCACCCGGAGGAAACCCACGCAGACACGGGGAGAACGTGCAAACTCCACACAGTCAGTCGCCTGAGTCGGGAATTGAACCCGGGTCTACAGGCGCTGTGAGGCAGCAGTGCTAACCACTGTGCCACCGTGCCGCCCACTAAGATAGAGTGTCTGTGAGAGAGAGAGTGAAAGTATGTGTGTGAGAGAGAGCGTGTGCATGCGAGAGAACGTATGTGTGTTCGAGGAATGTATGCATATATGTGAGAGAGCGTGTGCCTGTGTTTGTGAGAGAGAATGTGTGTGTTTATGTGAGATGAGAGTGTGTGTGTGCTTGTGTGTGTGAGAGCAAGAGTGTGTGTGAGACAGAGTGTGAGGATGTGCAAGACAGCATGTGTGCATGTATGAAAGAAAGTGTGTGTGCAAGACAGCATGAGTGTGCACGTGCAAGACAGCATGTGTGTGTGTGTGCACATGCAAGAGAGCACGTGTGCATCTATGTGAAACAGAGAATGTGTGTGCATGTGTGAGAGTAAGTATATGTGCGAGAGAGAGAGAGATTGTGATAGAGATAGAGACAGTGTGTACGTGGCAGAGAGAGAGTGTGTGTGTGACAGAGAGAGTGTGTGTGAGAGTGTGTGTGTGCAAGAGGGAATGTGTGCATGTATGTAAAAGTATGCACGATAGAGTGTGTGCGTGTATGTGCAGTGACAGCATGGGTGTGCATGTGTCTGTGAGAGTAAGAGTGTACGAGAGAGATAGTGTGAGTGTGAGAGAGACAGGCAGTGGGTGAGAGATGAATGTAGATGTGTGAGATAGAATGAATGTGTGTGTGAGAAAGAGTGTGTGTGCAAGAGAGCGTGTGTGCTTGACAGGGAGTGTGTGCATGTATGTGAGAGTTTGCGAGAGTGTGTCTGTGTGTATGAGATGACAGCATGTGTATGCATTTATGTGAGAGAGTGTATGAGAGTGTGTGTGTGAGGGAAAGACAGTGTGAGAGAGAGTGTGTGTAAGTGTGCCTATGAGAGAGAGTGTGAGAGCAAGAGTGAATGTGTGTGAGATAGAGTGAATTGTGTATGTGAGAATGTGTGCTCGAGAGAGTGTGTATGAGAAGAGTGTGTGTGTGAGAGTGTGTGTGTGTGTGCTTGTGTGTGCAAGAGAGCCTGTGTGTTTGTGTCTGTGCGAGAGAGCGAATGTTAGAGAGAGAGAGAGAGAGTGTGTGCGTGAAAGAGGGAGTGTGTGAGAGTGGGTTTGAGAGAGAGTATTTTTGAAAAAGTGTGTGTGCGTGCGTGAGAGGGAGAATATGTGTGTGTGTGTGTGTGAGAGAGTGAATGTGAGTGAGAGAGAGTGAATCTGTGAAAGAGAGCCTGTGTGTGCGAGAGGGAGTATGTGCATATAAGTGAGAGTGGGTGCGTGTGCCTGTGTGTGTGAGAGAGAGTGTGTGTGTGTTTGTGTGAGAGAGAGAGTGTGTGAGAGTGAGTTTATGAGAGAGAGAATATGTGAGAGAGCATGTATGGGAGAGCCTATGTGTGCATGTGAGAGAAAGAGTGTACTTTTGTGAGAGAGAGTGAGGGTATGCATGCAAGAGGGCATGTGTGCATGGGTGTGAGAGAGTGTGTGTGTGCAAGAATGTGTGCGTATGTGAGACAGAGAGTGTGCGAGATTGTATAAGTCTGTGTTTGTGCAAGAGAGAGTATGCGAGAAAGAGTATGTGTCTGAGAGAGTGCAAGTGTATATATGCACATAAGAAAGAAAAGAAAAAAGAAAGAAACTCTGGAGACTAATGATATGCACAGAGATGTATTTTACTTTGTTGCTAAGTCTCCCCATCATCATAAATAAGTGTATGGTCCATTTTCTAACCACCACTTATCTGGCCAACTGCCCAGCTTTTGACAATATCAAGTCAGCCGTCAACTACACAAATCTGACAACCCACAATTTGGTTTTGATTAATTCTTCCTTTAAATTCACATTTTCACAATTTTCTGCCAGCTGAGATAAATTATTAAAACATGAATCAACAAGCTGTGTGCATTTCATCCACTTGACAGTATTTTTTTCTGAGACTGAAGTACTCATTATATGCTTTAATTGCATTATTATATACAGCTGTTTCCTCATCCAAAACCTTGCCTAAAAGGAATATCACCTGCAGAACATCCCATTGAGTACAAAAGAATACTGACCTTATCACTGATGGAGAAAAAAGAAAGGATTATTTGGTGAGGGGAAAAAGAGTCTTGCAGTTGTGTTTAGGAGCACCTCTGGATATAAAAAGTAGTACTGACCTTGGGCTGTAGTAACACAGCAATTGTTTCTCTACCTTTGGGCCAGGTAGGCCTAGGTTCAATTCCTACCTATACCAAAGGTTTGTAATAACAATTTCTTTTATGGTGATTAAAAAATAGTGCTGACCTAGGTCTGGCCAAGTTGGCCAATAACAGGTGCAGGCAGTAATGGGCATTGGTAGGAAGTGGGATGAGGTCTTGAAGGCTGATTTTAGGAGGAAAATAAAATGCAAGATTTCAAGAGTGGTGGCTGGAGAACTAGTTTATGAGAAAGGTCATGAGATTATTCAGGAATTAGGTCCAGTTCTGAGGCAGGTGCAAATTGTATAATCTAAATGGGTTACACCTTAATAGGACTGGAACTGAAATCTTCTGTGGAATTTTGCTAATACTTTTGGGCTGTGCTTCACTAACTTGTCAGGTTGATGGGAATCGGAGGGATAGTCTGAATTGGAAAAAAAGTAAAGATGGTTACAAGAAGTTGAAAGAATGCTAAGGAGCCTAGAAAACAGGAAAAACAATACTGAGCAGAATATGCTTTGCAATCAGATGTAAAAAACAATGTTTAAAATTATATAGTTAAGGGCACTCTACCTAAATGCTCAAAACATTTGCAACAAGATAGGCACTCTAAAAGCTCAAACAGAGATGCATGGGTATTATCTAATTGCCACTTTAGAAACATGATTCCATGGGTACTCTGATAACTGAATATTGAAAAATATTCAATGTTTAGGAAGGAAAAGGATATGGAGTTGCACTGCTAATAAGAGTTACGATTAGTACATTTATAAAGGAGGATCTCACATCTGATGAACAATGCATCAAATCTCTTTGGGTGGAGCTACAAGACAGCAAAGAGTAGCAGACATTGGTTGGAATTATTTGTATCCTCCTAAATAGTAATGGTAGTATGAGGCATGATATTAATTAGAAGATGAGAGAAGCTATTTGGTTAGCTAATTTTCAATTTAGATTTAGATCCCAAGACTATTTTAGATCTAGTATTTTATAATGAAAAAGGACTAATTAACAATCTCATCCTGAAAGCATAGGCAGCAGGCTAGGTCAGTGGTTTACACTATTGCTTCACAGTACTAGGAACCCAGATTCAATTCTAGCCTTGGATGACTGTGCAAACTTAATACAGACATTCTCCCCATGTCTGTGTGAGTTTCCTCCCACAGTGCAAAAATGTGCAGGTTAGACGGATTGGCAATACTAAATTGCCAATAGTGTCCAGGGATATGTAGGCTAGATTGATTGTCCATGGAAAATGTAGGGTTACAAGTATAGGAAGAATGGGTGCTCTTCAGAGGGACAATGGGACTTGATGGGCCAAATGGCCTGTTTCCATACTATAGGATTTTATGATTCTGATATTAAGGACAAGTGGCCACAATATGATACAATTGTACACTGTTTGAAAATGTGGTAGTTCAATCTGAAGAAAGGGTTTTAAATTTAAATAAAGTAAATTATGAAAGCATGAGGCATAAATTGGCTGAGGTGGATTGGGAAAATTAATTAAAAGGAATATCTGTATTTAGGCAATGGATATTTTAACAGAACTATTGCATGACATGCAACAATCATACACTCCTTCAAAGTGCAAAAATTCAAAAATGCACTATACCACTGTAAATATATCAGAAATTGGCATGCCTAATTCAAATCCACAATTTGAATATATTTAATAAAAACAGTAATTTTTTTTGAAAATTTTGTCAATTGCATGAGAATTCTGGATGCTTGGCTACTGGACAACATGGAGTTTACTGTAGTAAAAAGGTTATAGTAGAGAAATTAATGGGGCTAAAAGTTATTAAATCCTAAGGACTTGATAATCCACATCACAAAGTATTAAAGCACAAGCCATAGAGATAGTTTATGCATCAGTGATTGTATTCCAAAATTTCACAGATTCTGGAATGATTCCTAAAGATTGGAAAGTAACACATAGCACCCTTTGAAAAAGAAGAGAGAGAAAACATGGAACTACAGACCTGTTATCCTTACAATAAAATAGGGAAAATGCTTAAATCTATTATAAATCTGATAAATAGACATTAAATGTTAATTATCTACTTGGGCCTAGTCAGATTGATTTGCAAGTGAAAAATTGTGTTTGATGAACTTGTTGGAATTTTTCAGGAATGTTACAAACAAAATTGATAAAGGAGCACCTTTATACATAGAATTTCATTAATGACCATGATAAAGTCTGCCAAAGCAGGCTGGTTAGAAAAATCAAAGCATGCATAGGAGGTAATGAACTGGCATGGAGTAATATTTAGATAACTGACAGAAAATGGGAAACAGCAACAAATGGATCACTCTTGTACTGGTAGTCTGTGACTCTGAGGAGAGCTTGGGCAAGTTTAGAGTTTTGAAGAATGAGAGGTGATCCCACTGAAACTTACAAAATACTTAAAGTTACAGATAGAGTAGATCTAGTAGTTTGCTTCCCTTAGTTGAGGAATCTAGAACTAAGGAGAACAATTTAAAAATAAAGGGAATGCTACCTTCATCTGAAATGAGGAGGCATTCTTTTGCTCAGATGTTTCTGAATCTTAGGAATTCTCTATCACAAAATGCTGTGGAAGTTCAGTCTTTTAGTGGTTTATGGTAGCGATTGGTGGATTTCTGATTATTATTGATGTACAAGCTCAGGTGGAGGGGGGAATAAAAGGGATTTAAATATTTGATCAGCCAGGATCATATTGAATAATGTTGCAGATTCAATGGACTGAATAGGTCCAGTCTTGTTCTTATATACCTGTCTTATTTACACAACCACACTAAGCCTTTTACACTGATGCTGGAAATTTAAAATCATGTAAGAATATGTTGGAAATGATCAACAATCTGGCAACATCCATGAAGGAAACAGTTAACATTCCAGCGTTGTAACATTCTATCTGTTTCTCTCTTTGTAATTGATGCCGTCTGCCAAATACTCCCTGAACTTTGGCCATTATTTCGGATTTTAAGCACCCACCATATTTTGCTCTCAAATCCCAATATATGTTTTAGAGATGTTCGTCATCCTGACAAAATAGGAAGCATATTTAGTGAGACTCTCAATCTTGGTAATAAAGGAAGCTTTTGGCCAGATATTATAAAGGTTCAAGCACAGTTGGAATGTTAATTAAATCTGGTTTTTTTGGACATACAAAGTTTTTCCTCATCCAGTTACAAGTAGGGTTATTTCAGCAAATTAGTCAGTTCTGAATTTGGAGTAATCCACTGTCTTTTAAAGGGTGACTTGATCATTAGTTGTGTACCAAGCTGGTTTAGCAACAGTGGAGGGAAATGAACTGTTTCTCATCATCATGACAGCCCAATGGAAAATATGTTTCTGCTTTATTGTGTGACAGTCCATTGTAGAAATTGTTTATTTGGTTTGGTGAATATTGTTTGCCATGTGAGGGAAGCTAGAATTTTTTGAACTCAGGCACATCAAGCATTCCTAAATGCGGCAAAGTTGTCTGCAGAATAAAGGTCCCTCCAGACTTCCCCAACAATAAATCAGATTCTCCAAAAGTCATCTATTATTGAATTACGTGGAATGTATAGAATCTTCAGCACAGGATAAACCATTCAGCCCAACTAGTCTGCACTGCTGCTTATAGCTCTCACATGTTTCCTTTGACTTAATCCCCTCAGTTCCTCTCATTCATTCAATGCTGTCTGCTTCAGCTGCTCTATGATATAAATTTTAGTCACATGTTTTGTGTTGGGCAATGCCTAGGAATCGGTCTTTAACTATACTGTAACACTAGTCCTCAAAAAAGATGACTGAACAAACTGTATGTATTTTTAGTATGAATAATTTCCAAGGATTTGAGCCCAACTGCTGATTTTATATTTATCATGAAAACTGCAAAAATCAAGTGCCAAATGGATACAAAATTGGGTTGATGGCAAGAGACAGAGATTAGTGATGGAGGGTTAATTTTCAGAGTGGAGGCCTCTGACCAGTGGTGTTCCACAGGGATTAGTGTTGGGTCATTTATATAAATGGTTTGGATGAGAATTTGGTAAGTTTATGGATGATATAGACGAAAGTCAAGAAGGTTATCTAAGATTACAAAGAGATCTTGATCAATTGAGCCAATGGACTGAGCAGTAGCAGATGAAGTTTAATTTGGACAAATGCGAAGTATTTCATTTTGGTAAAACAAGGACAGGACTTATACAGTTAATGGTAGGGCCATGGATAGTGTTGTAGAACAGAAATACCCATGGGTTCAGGTACATAGTTCTTTGAAAGTTGTGTCACAGATAGGGTTGTTAAGAAGGTGTTTTGCACGTCTTCATTGTTCAGACCATTAAGTATAAGAGTTGTGACGTCAAGTTGCATTATACAGGACGTTGTTGAGATTACTTTTGGAGTACTATGTACAGTTCTGGTCACCCTGCTTTAGGAAGGATATTATGAAGTTGGAGAGGGTTCAGAAAATATTTACCAGGATGTTGTTGGGAATGGAGGGTCTGAGTTATAAGCAGAAGGTGGACAGGCTGGGAATTTTTTCACAGGAACGCAGGAGGTTGAGGGGTTATCAACATTTATAAAATTATGAGGGGCACAGATAAGGTGAATAGCAAAGGTGTTTCCCCTAGAATTCAAAACTTGGGGGCATATTTTTAAGGTGAGAGCAGAATGATTTAAAAGAGACCTGAGGGGCAACTGTTTCACACAGTGAGTGGTTTGTATGTGGAATGAACAGCCAGAGGAAGTGGTAAATGCAGGTTGTTACAAATAGGTATATGAATAGGAAAAGAATAGATGGATATGTGCCAAACACAAGCAAGTGGAGCTAGTTTAGTTTGGGAAACTTGGTCGGCATGGATAAGTTGGACCAAATGGTCTGTTTCCATGCTAGTCATTATTAAATCTAATATAACATTTTTAATTGTTAATTCAAGGATACTGTGCTGCAGAAAACTGAATACTCTCAGGAAGTTCAGATGCATACTAGTCTACTTTCCTAATCAGTATGAAAGTTAAAATCTTCTATTATAACCACTGTACCTTTTGCTTTCACCATTTATACAATCTACCATTTCACAGATATTACCAATTGTTCTAAACACAAACGCCATGACAAGTTCAAATCCTTTATTTTTCTTTGTCTATTCTCAGCCTTGTTTTGAAATTTATCCTTGGCCTTACATCTCCAAATCACTGTAATCTCTTCAAAACTCACATCCCTCTGGATATGTGTGTTCTCCTAATTCTGGTCTCTTGTGCATTCCCAGTCATAATATTTCCACTAGGGATGATTGTCTTCAGTTGCTTAGCTGTGGAATTCCCTCCCCTCTCTTGTTGTCCCCCTGTGAGGTTTGAAATCTATCTCATTAGACAAGCTGGTGGTCATCTGACCTAATTTATTCTTATGAGTCTAGACGTTGTACCTTGTTTTATAATCCTCCTGGAAAATGCCATGGGTTTTATTGTTTTGAAGATGACACAAGATGTTATTATTTTTCATAAAGTTTCTTGATATCTTACCATTCAAGTGATTTAATCCTTAATCACATGAGCCATTCCTTTTCTATCATTTTCCAGTCTT
Organism: Hemiscyllium ocellatum; assembly: GCF_020745735.1. Lineage (NCBI taxonomy): Eukaryota > Metazoa > Chordata > Chondrichthyes > Orectolobiformes > Hemiscylliidae > Hemiscyllium > Hemiscyllium ocellatum. The sequence goes on from NC_083431.1 coordinate 37,722,825, forward strand.
TATTGTAGACTTACAACTTTGTTTAGTTTTTTTTTAGTCTTCAATCCTGCCTGCCTTCAAGGGTTGAATCAGTAATGGATAACATGCCCGTTAAGTTGAATCTATGTCTGAAATTTACTCAATTTTTTTCTTGTACTTCATTTACACCAAGAATGTTTATTCTGCACTTAAGTATCCATGGTCGTATAGTGGGACCAGACATGTATTTTGTTTTTGCAGTTGCTGCTGTATTTCAACAGGCAAATGACCATAGAGCACTTCGACAGTGATGGAGGAACTTTAAATGTGTACTAAGTTAGGGGGTAAAGAAATAACATGTCAAGTAGGTGAGATGCATTGGGTGCTAGGTGGGTAGAATGCTGTGGAGTGTCGGTAGGGTTAGGCTGCTGAGGGAGTGATATTTTGGTCAGGAATCAGGGGAAGATGTAGTTTGATGAGTAAGTGATAAACTAGAAGGTCAGTTTAACATTTACCTAGGAGTTACAGTAAGTTTTTAATCTGCTAATTTTTCCTGCATAGCTATGAAGCTTAACTGAATCAGAACATTCTGAACTCTCCAACATTAACTGACTTTTTTGGAGGATTCCAGATGCAGGAATTTCCCATTGGGCAGTTCAATTTCTGAGCAATTCCCATGAAGTCAGATGTGTTCACGATTTTATGTGGTCCTGAATTTGCAAAACTATTCTGCTCTGTTCTAATAACTCTATAGCTATCAGAATGTCTGGGCAATTAATTTACTTGAACTTATCCCCACTTAGTTTATAGTGCTTGTCACATCTCTGTTTATCTTTTCCCTTGGATCCTGCAGCATATTTGAATGGAGATTGTCTCAAGTATACAGTTCCTTCCTATACTGTTGTGGGTGCCAGTGTTCCATGCAATGTAATCACTCTTTTCCACATCACATCTTTAGCTATATGGCGGCTCCTTAGTCTGATTATTCTTGAGGTTCATGCTCCTTCATTTAACTTCTATTTCCTGGCAGTTCCAAAGCAGAATTTTTTGCCAATTTCCATTATCATTGGCCTCAAAATTGTCACACAATTGGATCCTCCTCATTCCCTCTTTCATATCCTTTCAAGTTTGAGATGTTCCTCACCCTGGCACAAAGTAGGAAATATACTAAATGAGACACAGTCTTAATAACAACTGATGTCTGAATCTGTACAAATATCACATTTCATTCTGACTCCTCTTCTTCCTTCAGTATATCATGGTCCTCATACTGACTGTTCTTCCAATAGTCTTTATCCTTATCTTGACAACTTTTCCCATTTGTGACAATTATTTACAGATCAAAGATTTATTAAGCTCTTTCAGAGGCATTAATGCTTAAAATTGCACTGCATATAACTGGGCTGCACATTCATTAACTTTATTTTGAATTTACCATTAAATACCAGTGTCACCCTGAAAAATCTATGATATTTGACATTAGTGAATTTATAGGTCAGATATGAGGATTTCATCTTTCTTTAGAGAAATATTAATAAACCAGACACAACATTTCAGCTGCATTCATAACCATTTCTCTAGTACTAGTTCACAAATCATAAAATGTATTAAATTCAATTTCACAATGCCCCAATGGTTGGATTTGAATTTCTAACTTCTCAATTACTAGAATGACATATTAATGTGCCTTAGAGTAAGGAATGTTCATCAAATTTGGCAAACCAAGTCGTCTAGATCAAAACAGTTTTCAAATGCAACTCGATCATGTAATAGAATTTTAAGAAATAGAGCTTTAATAGAATTTTGAATTGTCCTCCATTTATTTTTGTTAAATGTAATTAGTGGGTTTTTTGTATTAAGCACTTTTTCCGAGTGCTTATTTAGTTATTCAGAGGATTTTACTGACCTCCTTTATTTAACTTCTTTAACATTTTATGACAGTTGTTAGATGCATTGAATTATGCCAAGTACATGTTTTGATTAGTAATATTTGACCTGTTTGTGAAGGAAATTTTGAAAATACCTACAAGGTTTGGTCTTTCCAATGTCCATCTGATTCCAGTGGTATGTAACAGAGATGTGTGTAGTGATTACAGAAATCTAGTAGACTTGGGAATCTGTTTGAGCATAAGTGACACCCAACAATAAGAGTAAAGTTTGTTACAAAAATGGGAGTATCCATTGAACTAAATCTGAAACTTCCAATAAAGGAAGTTTGCCACACCAAGAAGATGACTGATAATTTGTCCCTTGCGTGTATTCACTGAGATTTCTGGTTATAAGAGGTGTGTGTGGAACATGGAGATCTCCCAAGAGTTAAGCAATCTAATAACATTTCTTGATTTAGTAAATGTGCAGTTAAATCCAGGCATTTATATATTTATATCAAAAATAGAAAACAACTTGTTCCTGGCAAGAATGAATGATTTTTCTGAGATGTTGTCATGACTGTTTTAGTTGGATGAATTAACAGCAATAATGTGGAAATTTGTTCTAAAAATATATGTGGGTACAGACAACATACAGAAGAAAAATATCAAGCTGAAGAGAAACAACCAAGCCAAAAAGCAATACCATCAACCCTGGATAATCATCTTTACCTTTTATGTACAAATAGTGCAGCTCCAGCCATGTGGTACTTCTTGTCTTCCACACAAAAGACAGTTTGAGTGATCTCATTCAGATAAGGTCAAATGTAATAGGAAGTGATGTTCCAAAAGGGATGAAACAACAGTGAGTCAGAGAGGAATTGTCTGCCCTTTAATAAGGGTGAAGGAACATGAAGTGAGGACAGATGATGACCATATCTAAATGTGAAACACATTGCAATTGGATTATTCAGAATTAGATGACCTCTAAAATGACCATTTAACATCAGTATAAGGGAACCAACCCAGTAATGCTGGGATAACTATGATTAGCAAACTCTCATACTTAGGTACTTATGAAAGGAGTCATGACCATTCATTAATTGACAACAGTAAAAACGTGTGTCCATTTGCAGAGACACAGGATTATTCATATATTTTGAACCAATTAGCTAAAGACTGAAATTCTTTGTGTGTTTTTTTCTGATAATATCAGAGAAAGATATTGGCTGGAAAATTGATTTAGCGATATATTAAAATAATCATTTCTCATTTCATATACTGAAGATTTGGCACATTTTGCTATCAGTTAAAAACTGTGCAGAGTCTATGAGGTAATAATCTATTGCATTAAGCAATCAAATTTCAGAAAGAAATATACAACTAAGGCTGGATTTGTCACTTAATCTTTTAATACTTTTACAGATTACCATTAGGCTCAAGGAACCATTGCTAGGACTAAGACAAACTGTTGCCACTCAGAACCCGATCAAGGGAAAGACAGTAATCTCATGGTGGCCAATTTGCAGATGGGTTATAACCGTTTCTATAATGGCAAAGTGACTGCTAAAGGCGAAGCTGGTGGAGGTTATACCACCATATTTATGTTGTCCCGTTGCTGCTGCCTTGTTTGGCGCCTTGAAATTCAGTGCATCTCAGACAGTGAGAGAAGTCCAGTTGCCTACTGCTGCTAGCTTCCTGAAAGCCAGAGAAATGAAACATGTCTCAGCATGGCAGAAGGTAAAATCCTAAGTGATCCACTGCCCAGTGATGACTCCTCACAAACTTTCCTCCAGTTCAGGAAAAATAGAATGTCCTCATCCCTAGGAACAAACAGAGAAGACTGCCCTGCTTTAATAAGCAAATCTGGATGGCAGTTGCAGAGGATTTCAGCAGCTATTGGGTCACGTTAATCTAAGCACAAATCTGAGAATTCTTTTCTGTGTTTTACACAGAATGTAGCAATGCTGAATCAGCTCAATTTGTAATTATTACATAAAATTATGAGATATTACAATGCAGAAACAAAATGTTAAGCCCAATTGACCTGTACCATAGTGATCTCATTGATCAGTATATATTTTAAGAGAATTGGAAATGTAGGATTGGAGAAGATATTTCATTTAGTCTAAAACAGCCATAGGGTCATATTCAGAATAAGGAGACAAAATGTTTGGATTTTGATGAGGAAATTCTGTTCATGGAGTCGAAGGTACCCAGTTGTTGAGTACAGTACATTTGAGACAATGTTTCAAGAGTTCAAACACAAATGGAATTGAGGGATGTAGGGATAATGAGGGAAGGTAAACCCAGGGAGGTCAGCTATGATGGAGTAGACTCAAAGAGCTGAATAGCTTCCTCCTGCTCTCAATTCGAATAATCTTGTATCTCCTATTCAATCTTTTAATACTTTTACAGATTACCATCAGGCCACCTCTCAGCCTTTCCCTTTCAAAAGGAGAAAACTTGTTCAGTCTTTCCTGACAATTGAATGTTCTCAGTTCTGATATCATTCTTGCAACATTTTCTTTTGGTTTTTCTTTGGTAGAATACTTCTCTCACAAGTTTTAATATGGAGAGTAGAACTAATTGTAGTACACAAGGTGCTATCTACGCAGTTCTATATAGTTCAAAATTTTGTCTCAGTTTTAAATTGTGTTCATTTTACATTTGATCCTGGTTTTGCATATTTGGTGATTTTATTAAAGTGTGCCTGCTAATTTTCATGATTTGTGAGTCTGTATCCCAAGTCCCCTCATGTCTCGAATTTGAAGCTAATTAAATCAAGTTAATGATTATATGACATGTGATTACAAAGTTAATGATTATATGACATGTGATTGTAGATTGTTACATTGACAGAGAAAGGGGAATTTTCAGGATCTACAATCACCTCCATGTGAGAGAGAAGAGGCACACACAAAAGTCAGCTATCTTCAAACAATTATATTTCAAATGTAGCCTTTAATTCTTAGGTGTCCTGAAAAGCTATTGGAATTCTTCTGACTGTGAAACTTGACAACCAGTCACCACACTATTTCAAATAATGGTTGCAATGATGAAAATGAAGGCAGAACTATTTAGGTAACAGAGCTACACAATTCTATGCTGATCACCTCTAAGACAACCCGGACACAGACAGAATTATGGAAAGTGTGTTATCCTTAATGTTACTAATGTTAGTCTCAATGAAATCATTGCCTGGAAATGTTCACACTGCTTTCCAGTTCTTCCATGTAATTTGTACATTAAATCAATGAGTGACTGACTCAGTTTGACCAAGTTGTTTAATGTCTCATCTGAAACATGAATTTGATATCATGTGTTAAATCTTGCAAGTAACACTTGCAAGCTGCATTGGCTGTTCTCTTTGTTTACTGTACAAATCAAATGGAAGATCTGGAAAGCATTGTGAACATTTTCAGTACTACAGCTGAATTGTAATTTAAACCATTAATTCTGGCAATAGTTGCATCAATATGAAATGGGTTTCTGTATATCAAGTAAAGCAAAAATAAGATGCTCATATACTTCTTCATTATACCGAGGCAATGTATCTCTAACATTTCACAATCAAGTGCCTCAGACCAACGTTTTGAACCATTCCACAATGTAAAATTAGTCATGTACCTTGAACACTTCACAATCAAATACTTCAGTCCACTATTTAATGCAATTACACAACCATACATCTCAAGCAATATTTGAGGTGCATAATTTCAGGATTTCATAATGCAGCGCTTGAGCTACAAATAAATCCAAAGCATTTCAAGGTACAGAAGTGTATAAAGTATCAACTGCATTGTAAAGGAGTTCCTCAGGCACACACATATGGCAGTTCACAACATATTTGAGTCAAATAACTCTTGACAGTTTACAATAAAATAACTGAAACACTTACATGCAAAACGACTCTATTAAGTGCCTGCACCATATGACTGCAACATGATGCAGCACACTTCCTTGAATTGTACAGTTTAATCCTACATGTACTTTCAACACTTCATGATGATGTATCCAGGTTAACTGTAGATAATATAGTATCAAACATATTTGCCTGACTCTGCACAATATCATTTGTGCACTATATATTTACAACAGTTAACATGGTAACCACAGCAGAATATTATCAATGTTTTGCAACGCTATGGCTTAAGGCATGGAACTCCAATATTTTAGTGTGATAGCTGAGCAATATATCTTCAGAAAAAAATATTGTGCCTGCACTATAACTCCACGGCTTTACAATGCCATAGTTGTGTCATATTTTACAAAGCTTCACTATACAGTAACTGAATTGTAAATTTGAATCATTTTTCAAAAAATGTTTCTACATAGTACTATTAGAGCCTTAATGTGATTCATGCTGAAACCATAGTAATTTGATGGAATATATCAATGAGTATCAATTTTGGAATGCTCCAGCAATGAGAAAATGAAACCAGTGTGTTACTTGTGACACATCAAAACTGAAGCCACTAGTTCTTCCAAACCAGTTGCTATCCTGTTTACTTGATCAAAAAAGGGGAATTCATTTTGGGAACAACAATTTTGAAGATATTGGGGAACTCACATTGCAATGTCTCAAAAACAATGTCCAGTTTTTGCACAAGTTGCATTGTCTCAAGCCTTGAGAAATTTGACTTGGATCTAGACACAGACATAGATGGCTACATTTATTAGTAAGCTGTTGGGTTTATACACATGGGTATTATAACATTTGCAAAACACTCTTGGCCTCCAAAGATAGTGCAGCTTCTAACAGTCCTCAAATAAGAGTGATCTGTAAGTCACTCTAAGTTCAAGCAAGAGTTTTGAGAAGATTTGTAGCTCAGGTGGAGGTTCTGGATGTAAGTTTCCTTGCTAAGCTGGAAGGTTCATTTTCAGACTTTTCGTCACCATACTAGGTAACATCTTCAGTGAGCGTCCGGATGAAGCACTGCTGGTACCCGCTTTCTATTTATATGTTTGGGTTTCCTTGCATTGGTGATGTAATTTCCTGTGGTGATGTCATTTCCTATCAGGCCAAAGGGTCTGAGTAGTCTGGCAGTCATTTCCAAGATGTCTTTGATGTAAGGAAGAGTTGCTAGGGTTTCTGGACGCATTTTATCTGCTTGTTTGGGTTTGTTGCTGAGAAATCAGTGGACTGTGTTCATTGGGTACCCATTCTTTTTGAATACGTGGGCATCATGGTAGCCCACAAACCCACCATCACACTAAAACAGCAGCTAATGAACTTGCAAGACCCTATGCAGACAACAAGTAAAACTAATGTAATTTACAAAATACCTTGCAAGAACAATAACAACACCACATTGGACAAACAGGCAGAAAACTAGCCACCAGGATACATGAACCTCAACTAGCTACAAAAAGACATGACCCAATCTCACTAGTATCCTTACATACGATGAGGAAGGACACCATTTTGACTGGGGCAGCACATCTATCCTAGGACAAGCCAAACAGCGACACGCATGAGAATTCCGAGAAGCATGGCATTCTAACCAGAACTCTATCAACAAACACATTGATCTGGATCCCATTCACCACCCCCAGAGAAAAAGAACAGGAGATTACCTCACCATAGGAAATGACGTCGCCACAGGAAATGACATCAGCAACCCAAGGAAACCCAAACATCTAAATAGAAAGCAGGCTACACTACCAGTACTTCATCCGGAGGGTCAATGAAGATGTTACCTACAATGGTGATGAAAAGTCTGAAAATGAACCTTTCAGCTCAGCAAGCAAACGTACATCCATTTGTTAAGATTGTATGTTATGATTCTTTTGAAAGAGTGTGACCTTGATGTTTTAAGAGTTATTGGGTATCACAACATGTTGTCCAATCTCCTAACCTAGCAAGAGGTTGAATGAGGACCTTGTAAGAAACTAGAGACAAGGGAGAACACTGAGAGAATCAGGGGATATGAGAGGCAATGGAATGAGTTGGACACTTGGATAGCAGGTTGCTAATATTGTAAAGTGAGAACATAATCCTTATAGACAGAGCAAGCCTAGAGATTGAAGAGAATTGGGCAAATTGTGTAGAATACTTGGAGAGAAATTAGGAATTTGAAACACTTAGCTGTAAAGAGAAACCATAAGAAAATTCAACTGAATATCATAGTGAAGCAAGGAATACACAGGAGAAAAAATGCAAATCCAGACTCAAGGTATACAATATACAGGTAGACAAATTGGAATGATAAATTGAACCTTTAGCTTTCTACCTTCTCATGTTAACTTGTATAATCTTCACTATTTCTTCCCACAGTCTTTAAATACTTATTGAATAGCTGAGTGTTTTTATGTTGGCATAGGTGAAAATTTTAAGCCTAATCAAGGAGCTGAATTCTTCCCCTGTTGATGAGCTAGGTTAGCAGAGTGCGAATACCAGACATACAAAATAATCCATGCCTAGCCTGGGATTGCTGATATTTACCACCTTGGTCATGGCATCTTACTTGGTCCAAAAAGAATCACAAAATAGGAGTAAATCATATGAACTCTCAGACCTGCTTTATTATTCAGTGCAATCACTACATAGGAAAAACAGGAAGACAGCTAATGATCCGCATCCATGAACATCAACTAGCCACGAAACGACACGACCAGCTAGCCTTAGTAGCCACACATGCAGATGACAAGCAACATGAATTCAACTGGGACAACACTACTACTATAGGATAAGCCAAACAGAGAACAGCCAGGGAATTCCTATAGGCATGGCACTCATCCACAGATTCAATCAATAAGCAGATTGACCTGGACCCAATATACCGGCCTCTGCAACAGACAGCTGGAACTAACAACCAGAAGCGGCAGATTCAAACCACTACAAATGCCGGAGAAAGATCACAGAAGCGCTTCACAGGAGGATCCCAAGCACTGAGGATGTCACCTAGACAGGGGCCGAAACATCTGCAACACAAATTCCCAGCTCGGCGAACAGAACCTCAACAACGAGCACCTGAGCTACAAACTTTTCACAAACTTTGAATAGTAAAGGTGCAACATCAAGCATGAGACTTTCATAGAGTCTCTTAGACACACACATGCACAACAGTACAAAGAAAAATACATAGGACATACAGTTTGAATCATTTAAATGTCCTTTTGGCTAAGGCTTTAACTTGAGACCACAGTTGGTTACTTGAACTCTCAGTAACAGTGAATATTGTCAAATTCTTTTTAGTTCTTAGTCCTCTAATAGTTCTTTCTAATCAGTGCTGCCACTAGCTGCATTTTGTCGAGAGAGGAAAACATCCATAACTCGCTGTGTTCAATTCTGAATTCCTTAATCAACCTTCACTCAGTTTGCCAAAATAAAAGAACTCCTTGAAACAGCATCTTATTTGTATGTTCTTCACTGAGCTAAAGTTTTCCAAGCTTAGTAATTGTAGGAAATGTTTTCTCTCGAACAAATAAAATTTCTCATAATCGTGTAAATCACAGGATATGAGGGCACTTTCATGCCTGGCATGGTAGCTTGGTTGACTGCTTTCATTGCGTTTTTGGAAACTGTTGATGTCAGCTCAGACTATCATTGATCTAAGGCACAATAGATTTATGAAATTTGGCAAATTTGTGTGCACCTGCAGCTATTTTAAGTCAAAGGAAGCTGAATACTAATATGGCACCTTGCGCTATTAATAATAAGCTATAATCCCCCCTGAATTGGCAATTTGTCACTGCCAAGAAAGAACCTTGTTTTGCCATTGGCAGATGCACAACTAATACAGCGATGTGCTCCTGCCACCTCGACAGATGGTTGTGGGCTCCTACCATAAATCTTACCATAACCCATGTCATGCAGCGGCCTTTAAGATTCCATCCTAAAAGTCATTGTGATAGAATAAAGACAGATCTGTAGAAGAGATGAAGAATGCCACTTCTTTACAGATAACAGAGAAACTAACAATGTTATCACAGAAACAGAAAATTAGAGAAGGAGTTGGCTGTTCAGCCCATGAACTTGCTCTGTCATTCAATACAACGGTGGCTGATCATCCAACTCATTATCCTGTTCTTGCTTTCTCTCTATTACCTTTTGATCCCTTTAGCTTTAAGGACTATATCATTTTCTGTGGCAGAGAATTCCTCAGGCTCACCACTTTTTGGGTGAAGAAATTTCTGTTCGTTCTAATTCTAAATGGTCTACCTCATGTCCTTAAACTTTGACCCTAGTTCTGGTCTCCCTTGTCATCGAGAACATCTTTCCTGTGTTTATGCTGTTTAGTCCTATTAAAATTTTGTAGGATTCTAATAAGAACTCCCCTCATTATTCTAAACTCCAGTGAGTATAGTCCTAACCATTCCAATCTGTGCTCACATCAGTTCTGCCATTCTAGGAATCATTCTGATAAACCTTTTTAGCCTGTCCTCCAAATTCAGAACATTCTTCCTCAGGTAAGGTGCCCAATACTGTACCGAATACTCCAGGTGTGGTCTTACCAAGTCCGTCTCCAATTGCATCAAGACATTCAAGTACTCAAATATCCTTACTATGAATGCTGTCATGCATTCTTTATTGCCAGCTATACCTGCATGCTTATTTTCTGCAATTGGTATTCAAGGACACTGTCCTTTTCCCAATCTATTGCCATTCAGATAATAATCTCCCTTCCTATTTCTGCTACCCAAGTGAATAAACTCACATTTATTCAGATTATATTTCATTTGTCATACATTAATACACTCATGCAACATTTTCCAATCACACTGAAACTTCTCTGCATCGTTTTCACAGTTCAACTTCCCACCCAGTTTTGTGATGTTTGTAATCTTGGCAAATTTACATTTAGCTCTGTCCATCTAAATTGTTAATTTATATTGTGAATAGATGGGATCCAAGTTCTGATACCTGCAGTATCCTGTTAATCATTGGTTGCTATTCAGAAAAAGACCTGTTTACTCCTACTGTTTACTTTTTTCTGTCTGCCAACCAGTTCCTCTATCCCTGTCAATAATCCAATCCCATGTGCTATACTTTTGCAGCTAACCTGTAATGTGGGACCTGATCAAAAACACTCTGAAAATCCAAGTAAATCACATCAATTGGCTTTCCCTTATCAACTCTACTAATTACATCCTCAAAGTTCCAATAGATTCGTCAAGTATGAATTCACTTTTGTAAATCCATGCTGACGCTATCCAATTATGTCACTGTTTTCCAAATGCTTTGCTTTTAAATCTTTTATAATTGAGTCTAGCATTTTCTCCATGGCCACTAATCATGCTATAATTCCTTGTTTTCTCTCTAGTGTTTTTTTGAACAGTGGAATCACATTAGCTATCCTTCAATCTGGCAACCACCTGATGAAGGAGCAGCGCTCCGAAAGCTAGTGCTTCCAAATAAACCTGTTTGATGATAAGCTGGTGTTGTGTGATTTTTAACTTTCTCTAGTCTGTAGTCACAGCTTGCCAACTTGTTAATACCCTATTTATCCCTTACATATGCTTTCCACATTTTGGAGGGTCAGATCATTAAAGAATAACAATTACATAGCTTTAGCCTAATATTCAGTCAGTATTCATTTATTTTGTTGAAATGGTGGACAACAATAAGAAGTCTACCTTCCATTATTCCAACACTTTGCAGGAAATCTCTTCTGATCTGAAGATCATCCTAGGTAGGGTGGAAGGCCATTTCTGCAACAAAGTATCAGGTATACATAAATATCTTGCAGTTCTGCCTCAATGTAATGTTTGAACAATTCCAAATCTTGCATAAAATCCAAAAGAAAACTGCAGGTGCTGTAAATCAGAAACGGAAACAGAAATTGTTGGAAAAGTTCAGCAGGTTTGGCAGCATCTACAGAGAGAAATCAAGGGTTAATGTTTTAGCCAAGTAACTCTCCCTCAGAACTATAAACCTTGCATGTTAGTTTGTAATGATATTGAGGAGTAGCATTTCTGAATTCAGTAGGCTTAACAAATCAAGGCTAAAAAAATTATATTAGGCCTGATAACATGATTATCCAGCCTGATCAGGTTGAGGCAGACAATGCACAAATTGAATGCTATCTGTTTATTCCAATGATTGTTTGCATGGGTTCTTGTGTGAAATGGAAGTCATCTGAGTGGCCTGTTTTTAGCAGGGGGCTAAGAAACACAATGATTTGCACGACAGTCGGTGAATCCACACTCCTTAAAAATTACTTGATGGTCCTAATGCAATCATGCTATGCCAACTGCTACAAGTGTGTCAGAAAGTGTTTTAGGATGGAAGTAATAATGCAAATGGAACAATATCTCCAAGAGATAACCCAGGTTCTCTAATATGGTACTGGTAACCTTGGTGCAGATGTTTGAGAGAAGGAATGAGGTGTTGTTTCCAAAGGTACCTGGAAAGCTTTCAAAATGTGCCCTCCAATGGGATTCAAAAGCCTTGTCATAGAATCTGGCCTGAAGTATCTGACAGCTGTGCTGTAAAATGTTCAAACACCTCACAAAAATGGTGCAGGCCAGTGTATACATCTTCAAATGACATCTTCTGCCATACCACACCATCTTGTGATACTGCTCAATCCCCATCAGTTATCATCAATCAGGACTTGTATCTAATATTCAATAATTCATTTCACCCTCACCTGCATTTATTTACCATTTCTGACAGCTTCAGCTACCACTTCAACATACTTGCTATTATTCAAGTACAACAGATACACATAAGCACTTTCAAAATATGAACTAGCATTTTTCCCGTTCTCTTGTTGGATATGGTCACACATAACTTTAGGAACTGGCAAAGGGAACCAATAGAACATTGAATATGGAATATAGAACATTCCAGCGCAGTACAAGCCCACAACGTTGCACTGACCTGTGGAACCAATCTGAAGCCCATCCATCCTACACAATTCCATTCTCATCCATATATCTATCCAATGATATTTTAAATGTCCGTAAAGTTTATACAATCATGAAGGGTATGAATTGGATAAATAGACAAGGTCTTTTCCCTGGGGTGGGGGAGTCCAGAACCAGAGGACATAGATTTATGGTGAGAGGGGAAAGATTTAGAAGGGACCTAAGAGACAATGTTTTCACAGAGTGGTGTATGTTTGGAATGAGCTGCCAGAGGAAGTGGTGGAGGCTGGTACAATTACAGCATTTTAAAGGCATCTAGATGGATAAATGAATAGGAAGGGTTTAGAGGGATATGGGCCAAGTACTGCCAGATGGGACTAGATTTGGTTAGGATATTTGGTCGGCATGGACAAGGTGGACTGAAGGGGCTGGTTCTGTGCTGTACATCTTGATGATTCAGTGACTCTATATGTGTGTGGTGATGCACTTGTCCAGGACAAACAAAGCTAAAGGATACATGGTGAACAGTAGGATATTGAGAAGGATCAAAGGGAGCTTGCTGTGCATTTCTACCAGTCCCTTAGATAATTGGATAGGTAGATAAAGTGGTTAAGAAGACTTATGGAATACTTGCCTTTATTTGCCAAGACATCGAGTTTAAGAACAGGGAAGTTATCCTGGAACTGTAGAAAACATTGTGTGCAGTTCTGGAATCCACATTATAAGAGCGATGTGATTGCATTAGAGAGGGTGCGGAGGAGATTTATGGGGAATGTACCTGGACTGGAGAGTTTCAGTTATAAGCAGTGATTGAACAGACTGAAATTGTTTTCCTTGGGAGTGGAGGAGACTTAGGCAGGGCATGATTGAAATGTATAAAATTATATGGGACATAGATAGGGTACTCAAGAATGTGGGAAGTGGAGGCATCAATGACTAAGGGCATAGATTTAAACTAAGGAACAGAATGTTTAGATGGGATGTGAGGAAACATATTTTACCCAGAAGGTGGTGATAATCTGGAACTCATTGCCTGTAAGGATAGAGACAGAAACTCTCAGAACATTTATTAAGTATTTAGATATGCTCTTCCAGGCCATATAAAGGTATTGGCCAAGTGCTGTAAGATGGAATTAGAATAGTTAGGTGATTGTTTTTGACTGGTATAGACCTGATAGGCTAAAGTGGCTTTGTGTGCTGTAGACTTCTATAATGATGCCTAGGATGCTATTGCAGTTGGCATTGCTAAGAATGTTCTGAATAATGGTAGGCTGTTGCCTAATGTAATCTTACCTCAACCTCCACAACCTCATGCTATCTAAAATGAAGAATACCATGGACATTGAGCTTTCCACCCTTCCCTGAACCTACCACAACCCCTTCTTCATTTCTACCTTCAGATACCTGAGATCTACTATTTGGTCAGCAAATACTACCTCAACATGAAAACCAGGAGCAACAAGATGATGAAGAATCACCACTATTTGATCTGAGCCACCAGCTCAAATACTGGCCCAACGCGCACTTAAGAGAGTACTGCAATGTCAATTTCTGCACAGTGAATCATCAGCATGAGTGGGCTGGAGCCAGGATATGGCGAACGGATAGTATGTGCACTGGCTCACAGGAAGGTAAGGTTTCAGATGTTCTGCTGTGAGGAACTCAGAAATGGATTGAGATAATGTGTATGTGATGAGCATACCCACTGGTTCAATGACAAGCCTGGCAAAGAACCTATTGTCACTATCAAGGACTAGGGAAAGGCATGCATGTGCAGGCAATCTGATTCTAAAGACCAAGCCAGACCCTAGAATAAAATATAGGTGATGATTGAGATGGTCCAATATTAAATATCTGGCAATAAGGAAGCTGATAACGAAATGCATAAATGCAAACACATCAATGAAATTCAGAAACAACCAAGTGAAATGTCAAGCATGAAACATGGAGCAGTGGTGGATTATTGTGGCATAGTTGTAATGTCCCAACCTCTGAGCTAGAAGTCTTGAGTGCTACCTGCTTTAGAGGTGTGTGATAACATATGGAGTCATAGAGGTGTACAGCACGGAAATGGACCCTTCTGTCCAATTCGTCCATGCCAACCAGATATCCGAAACCAATCTAGTCCCACTTGCCATACACATCCAGATGCCTCCACTTCCTCTGGCAGCTCATTCCATTCATGTACCACATTCATTCATGTGTGAAGAGATTGCCCCTTGGGTCTCTTTTATATCTTGCCCCTCTCACCCTAAACCTATGCCCGCTAGTTCTGGACTCCCCCACCCCAGGGAAAAAAAGACTTTGTCTATTTATCCTATCTATGACCTTCACGATTTTCTAAACCTCTATGAGATCACCCCTGTGCCTCCGATGTTCCAGGGAAAACAGCCCCAGCCTATTCAGCCTCTTTCTATAGCTTAAATCCTCCAACCCTGGCAACATCCTTGTAAATCTTTTCTAAACCCTTTCAAGTTTCACAACATCTTTCTGTTAGGAAGGAGACCAGAATTGCACGCAATATTCCAAAAGTGGCCTACCAATGTTCTGTACAGCCGCAACAGGACCTCCCAACTCCTATACTCAATGCGCTGACCAATAAGGGAAAGCATACCAAACGCCTCACTCACTATTCTATTTACCTGCAAATCCACTGTCAAGGAACTATGAACCTGCACTTCAAAGTCTCTTCGTTCAGCAACACTCCCCAGGACCTTCCATTAAGTGTACAGGTCCTGCACTGATTTGCCTTTCAAAAATGCAGCACCTCGCATTTATCTAATTAAACTCCATCTGTCACTCTTCAGCCCACTGGCCCATCTGATCAAGATCCCATTGTAATCTTAGGTAACTTCCTTTACTGTCCACTACATCTCCAATTTTGGTGTCATCTGCAAACTTACTAACTATAGTTCCTACATTCACATCCAAATCATTTATAAAAATGATGAAAAGCAGTGGACCCAGCACTGATCCTTATGGCACATCACTGGTCACAAGCCGTCATGCTGAAAAGCAGCCCTCCACCACCTCTGAATGAACAAGTTGATTGAAAATAGCTAAATGATGGAGTGAGATACGTCCAATGTTGTTAAATATGCTTCTTGTCAAATCTACCACAGATCTCACCATAGCTTATGCTGTTCAAGCCCATATAACATTCTGCCCATTCTTTCCAGTGAAATGCGCTGCTCCATATTTTTCTCTGTTGAATTTACCTGCTAACTTAGGGCAATTAGGGATAAACAGCAAATGCTGGCATTGCTAGCAATCCTTATGCCAAGAATGAAAAAATGAAAGCTGACTGATTTGTTAGATTAACTGATTAACTGTAACTGTATTTGGACTTTGCCAGACTTCATGCCCTGTAGACTTAATAATTATCCTGGAATCATGCCACATTTCAACATTTGTTTTTAGTTGAAACCTGTTTAATTTATCACTGTCACATTACACATGCATCAAGAATGCCTGACTAGGTGAAACATCCTTTGTGTATTAAAACCTAGAGAGAAAACAGTGAACAGGGTGAAGATTCCTAACGTTTATAAAGTGCTCATCTATGGAGATTAGATGATAGATGCATCTCTTGGTTATTAGTTTAATGAGACAGGTGAAATGAAATTTTCTTTTCTGATGATTGTAAAAATCTCTTGAGAGATAAGATTGGTAGCCTCACCATGTAGTGATAAACGGTTTCATCTGTGGCTCAGTTAATAATATTACCAGCTGCAAATGTGTTGCTGGTCAAAGCACAGCAGGCCAGGCAGCATCTCAGGAATAGAGAATTCGACGTTTCGAGCATATAGGGCTTATGCTCGCAACGTCGAATTCTCTATTCCTGAGATGCTGCCTGGCCTGCTGTGCTTTGACCAGCAACACATTTGCAGCTGTGATCTCCAGCATCTGCAGACCTCATTTCTTACACTAATAATATTACCACCTTAGAGTCAGAAGCTGGTGATTCAGGTAAAAAACATTTTGCAGAGGTCCAGAGGTAGAGGTAAAGAAGAAAGTTGTATCAAATTCTATCCAAAATATCTGGGTGCCCTGGCCATGGATTTTTCTTGTTTGGCGTTAGAATGTTTATGAGCTGATAAGAGTCCAAACACTGGAACTCTGGTTTGGCCTGGGTAGGCAATTTCTTTTTACCTCCTTTGTAACTAGGTTGTTCAAAGAAAAGTGATGTAATGATTGGAGTCTATAGACTCTGTAAAGTAAATATTATAAAGGATTTTCTGAGTGCAGCAATTGTAAACATGGCTTGTCCAGAAGATAAAGGGGGCGCAGTGGTAGTCAACCTCACCATTAAGCCAGCAGATAAAGGGGGCGCAATGGTAGTCTAGCGCACTGACCTCTACACCGCTGAAGCCAAACGCCAACTCGAGGACACCTCTTCCTACCGCCCCCTCGACCATGACCCCACCCCCATCACCAAACCATCATCTCCCAGACCATACAGAACCTCATCACCTCAGGAGATCTCCCACCCACAGCTTCCAACCTCATAGTCAGGGAACCCCACACTGCCCAGTTCTACCACCATCCCAAGATCCACAAGCCTGACCACCCTGGCCGACCCATTGTCTCAGCATGCTCCTGCCCCACTGAACTCATTTCTACCTACCTCAACACTGTCCTATCCCCCCTAGTCCTGGAAATCCCCACATACGTTCGAGACACCACCCACGCCCTCCACCTCCTCCAAGACTTCCGTTTCCCCGGCCCCCAACATCTCATCTTCACCATGGATATCCAATCCCTCTACACCTCCATCCGCTATGACCAGGGCCTCCAAGCCCTCCGTTTTTTCCTCTCCCAACGTCCCCAATGTACCTGGGCAGAGCTGGGCTGAGGAGTGGCAGATGGAGTTCAACCCTGCCAAGTGTGAGGTTGTCCATTTTGGAAGAACAAATAAGAATGCGGAATACAGGGTTAACGGTAGGGTTCTTAGTCAGGTGGAGGAACAGAGGGATCTTGGAGTCTATGTACATAGATCTTTGAAAGTTGCCACTCAGGTGGATAGAGCTTGTAAGAAGGCCTATGGTGTATTAGCGTTCATTAGCAGAGGGATTGAATTCAAGAGTCGTGAAGTGATGTTGCAGCTGTACAGGACTTTGGTTAGGCCACATTTGGAGTACTGTGTGCAGGTCTGGTCACCTCACTTTAGGAAAGATGTGGAAGCTTTGGAGAGGGTGCAGAGAAGATTTACCAGGATGTTGCCTGGAATGGAGAATAGGTCGTACGAGGATAGGTTGAGAGTTCTCGGCCTTTTCTCGTTGGAACGGCAAAGGTGAGGGGTGACTTGATAGAGGTTTATAAGATGATCAGAGGAATAGATAGAGTAGACAGTCAGAAACTTTTTCCCCGGGTACAACAGAGTGTTACAAGGGGACATAAATTTAAGGTGAAGGGTGGAAGGTATAGGGGAGATGTCAGGGGTGGGTTCTTTACCCAGAGAGTGGTGGGGGCATGGAATGCGCTGCCCGTGGGAGTGGTAGAGTCAGAATCATTGGCGACCTTTAAGCGGCAATTGGATAGGTACATGGATGGGTGCTTAATGTAGGATAGATGTTTGGCACAACATCGTGGGCCGAAGGGCCTGTTCTGTGCTGTATTGTTCTATGTTCTATGTTCTACCCTTCCACCGACACTCTAATTCGTTTGGCCAAAATGGTCCTCACCCTTAACAATTTCCCACTTCCTCTAGACAAAGGGATAGCCATGGGCACACATATGGGCCCCAGCCCTTGTCTCTTGATTGGCTATGTAGAACAGTCAATCTTCCGTAATTACACCGGCACCACTCCCCATCTCTTCCTCCGCTACATTGATGACTGTATTGGCACCACCTCGTGCTCCCGTGAGGAGGTTGAGCAATCCATCAACTTCACCAACACATTCCACCCTGACCTTAAATTTACCTGGACCATTTCTGACACCTCCCTCCCCTTCCTGGACCTCTCCATCTCCATTAATGGTGACCGACTTGACACTGACATTTTTTACAAACCCACTGACTCCCACAGCTACCTGGATTACACCTCTTCCCACCCTACCTCTTGCAAAAATGCCATCCTGTATTCCCAATTCCTCCGCCTCCGCTGTATCTGCTCCCAGGAGGACCAGTTCCACCACAGAAGACACCAGATGGCTTCCTTCTTTAGAGACCGTAATATCCCTTCCCACGTGGGCCCTCCAACGCATCTCGTCCACAACCTGCACCTCCGCCCTCAGACCCCACCCCTCCAACTGTAACAAGAACAGAACGCCCCTGGTGCTCACCTTCCACCCTACCAACCTTTGCATAAACCAAATCATCCACCAACATTTCCACCACCTCCAAAAACACCCCACCACCAGGGATATATTTACCTTCCCACCCCTTTCCACCTTCCGCAAAGACCATTCCCTCCGTGACTACCTAGTCAGGTCCACGCCCCCCTACAACTCTTCCTCCCATCCTGGAACCTTCCCCTGCCACCGCAGGAATTGCAAAACCTGCGCCCACACTTCCTCCCTCACCTCCATCCAAGGCCCTAAAGGAGCCTTCCACATCCATCAAAGTTGTACCTGCACATCCACCAGTATGTATCCGTTGCTCCCGATACGGTCTCCTCTACATTGGGGAGGCCGGACGCCTCCTAGCAGAGCGCTTTAGGGAACATCTCCAAGACACCCGCACCAGTCAACCACACTGCCCTGTAGCTCAACATTTCAACTCCCCCTCCCACTCTGCCGAGGACATGGAGGTCCTGGGCCTCCTTCACCGCCTCTTCCTCACCACCAGATGCCTGGAGGAAGAACGCCTCATCTTTCGCCTCGGAACACTTCAACCCCAGGGCATCAATGTGGACTTCAACAGTTTCCTCATTTCCCCTTCCCCCACCTCATCCTACTTCCAAACTTCCAGCTCAGCACTGTCCCTATGACTTGTCCTACCTGCCTAGCTCCTTTTCCACCTATCCACTCCACCCTCTCCTCCCTGACCTATCACCTTCATCTCCTCCCGCACTCACCCATTGTGCTCTATGCTACTCTCTCCCCACCCCCACCCTCCTCTAGCTTATCTCTCCACCCTTCAGGCTGTCTGCCTTTATTCCTGATGAAGGGCTTTTGCCCGAAACATCAATTTTACTGCTCCTCGGATGCTGCCTGAACTGTTGTGCTCTTCCAGCACCACTAATCCAGAACCATGTCCAGAAGATGGCCTGTGGGCCACCAAGAGGCTTATGTGGCCTACCAAAGGTTATTCAAAATAAAGATAAATGTAACTGGCAGATTTTGCAGGAAGTTGCTCCTCCAAACAGTGACTGGTTCCAACTTGGGTTTGCTGCTGATTGCCTCATTATGAGCCTATTTGCAGCAAATGGAAGAGAGAAATGGCCTCAGATTGGAAGAACAATGAGCAGTAAGA
Organism: Hemiscyllium ocellatum; assembly: GCF_020745735.1. Lineage (NCBI taxonomy): Eukaryota > Metazoa > Chordata > Chondrichthyes > Orectolobiformes > Hemiscylliidae > Hemiscyllium > Hemiscyllium ocellatum. The sequence goes on from NC_083431.1 coordinate 37,742,886, forward strand.
TGTGAGTAGTTCACTTGGCACAAGGTCTTGTACTTGGGTGGTGAATCTGTGCGACTAGGATTAGGACGGGTATTGGGTCAGGATCTAGGTCTGGGAATGTGAGCATCTCAAGAGGATGCAAACTTGGGGAAGTGTGAAAGTTGGGCTGCTTGGGGCATAGGGATTGGGAATGAAGAGTCAAGTGGAAATCAGGGGTGTGGGAACAGAATAAATGAGATTTGGGTCATCAGTGTATGTGAACAAAGTTTGAACAGGATGCCAAGGATTTGGGCACAATTGACAGTCAGCTTGGCTCTGGGCACAGACATTCATTCCTGATGAAGGGCTTATGCCCGAAACGTCGAATTTCCTGTACCTTGGATGCTGCCTAACCTGCTGTGCTTTAACCAGCAACACATTTTCAGCTGTGATCTCCAGCATCTGCAGACCTCATTTTTTACCCTCTGGGCACAGACAGGATGATCACTAGTAGTGATGACAGCAACAGCAAATTCCTGGACAACGAGTGTTGGATTGTCTGGGTGGAGGCCCATAGTGATATCTTCTGTTCTATTCTTCAGTAATATTAATCAGAAAACCTCCCGAGCTATGATTAATGACTGACTGGGAAAAGAGTTGGGTGATTGAGTGATTAGGGGCCATCTGGAAGCATGGGTGTAAGTGGTTAGGGTGGGTAAATAAGTGAGTCATCCGGGCGAGGATGGGGATGGGGGTGTGAGGTGTGAGGTGGGTGAATGAACGGTACACATAATCAATTTAACCTTTCTCTTCTGCCTTCCAATCCACCCTGGAATAATCTATCCACAAAGCAGGCTGGGAGAAGCGGTCAATCGAGGATAAAAGGCACTCTATTTCCAATTCCACTTTCATGTGAATTCCACTGAAGTCTGATGAAGTGTGCCCCACCAGAGGCAAAACTGGGTTAGTTACTTAGCACCTTAATTTGGTAGGGACTCCATCTTCCTCAAGTCAAGTTGTCCTTAGCATGGTGGCTCAGTGGTTAGCATTGCTGCCTCATAGCACCAGGGACCCAGGTTTGATTCCAGGCTTGGGCAACTGTCTGTGTAGAGTCTGCACATTCTCGCTGTGTCTGTGTGGGTTTCCTCGGGGTGCTCAGGTTTCTTCCCACAGTCCAAAGATGTGCAGGTCAGGTGAATTCACCATGCTAAATTGCCCATAGTGTTAGGTGCATTAGTTAGAGGGAAATGGGTCTGGGTGGGTTACTCTTCAGAGGGTCAGTGTGGACTTATTAGGCTGAAGGGCCTGTTTCCACACTGTAGGGAATCTAATCATATATATTAACATTTCATAATTTCTCACACAGAACTCTGAATCAGTTACACATAGCACTCTTCTGTGCCAGCTACTTCTTTCGGTCAGTGGCTGTGGCCTCCTTCCAGATACAAGCCTGCTGGGTTTGTGCCTGGACATGCCACCATCTATATACCAAAGGATGAGCATCTCACCCTACGCCACTATTTAATTGGCATTGTTGATAAGTGAATACGGGGTTCGATAAACCACTCACTTTCATGTTAGAACCCTGTCCATTACCATTTTGTTTCACCCAATGAAATTAATAAATCTAATTTTTTTTCAGTTTAACTGGCAGGAATCCACAAAGCTGTCTGGAGGTTAGAAACAGCTTGAACCTCTTTTGAATTGTCAGAAATAAGAATCCAAAAGGTGGGATTTCTGAAATACCAATCGCATACATTTATTGTCCTTGAATTAACTAGTTAGCAGTTAGGTTTATGGTCAATAGAAAGCCCTGGGATGTTGAAAATTTACAATTGAATGTCATGGGAGATGGATACATTTTCTTTTGGTGGGGGTTGCCTGGCTCTTGTATGGTGAAAATGTTAATCACCATAAAACAATAAGATATATAAGCAGAAGTAAACCAATCAGCCAATTAAATATATCCTGTCATTCAATAATATCATGGCTAACCTGATAATTTTGAACTCCACTGTCATGACTTATCCCCATCATCTTGATTTCCTGTCAGTAGATGTGAAGCTGGAAAAGCACAACAGGTCAGACAGCATCTAAATAGTAGGAAAGTCAACTTTTTGGGCCGAAACTCTTGGTCAGGACTAGGGAGCAGGTGCAAGCCCAGAAGTATATAGAGGGATGGGGTGGGGCTGGGGGAAGGGTAGGTGGGATAGTGATAGATGGATGCAGGTAAAGGGTTATTGTGATTAGTCATGGAAAGGATGGAGTGGTTAGATCTGTAGGAAGATAGACAGGTTAGGTCAGGTCAGGGAGGTGAGGTGGAGGAGTGGACTGGACATTGGTTAAGGGTGTGATGGAAGGATTTTAAAGTTGGTGAAGTCAATAATGAGTCCATTGGGCTGTACGCTTCTCAGGTGAAATATCAAATGTTGTTGCTCCAGTTTCTGTTTGGCCTCACTTTGACAATGGAGGAGGCCAAGGATGGACATGTCAATGGGGGAATGGGAGGGGAAATTAAAATAGATAGCAACCAGAAAGTTGGGTTGGTTGATGCATGTAGAGCACAGATGCTCCATGAACCAGTCCCCAAGTCTGCCTTTAGTCTCTCCGATATAGAGGAGACCATATCGGGAGCAATAGATGAAATAGATGATGTTGGATGAAGTGCAGGTGAATCTCTGTCAGATCTGGAAAGATTGTTTGGGGCCAGGGATGGAGATGAAAGAGGACGCATGAGGGTAAGTGTTGTACCTCTTGAGGTTTCATGGAAAGGTACCGGGTGTGGTGGAGAAGCTGGTGGGGAGTGTAGAGTTGATGAGGAGTCATGGAGTGAACAGTCCCTGCGAATGTGGACAGGGTGAGGAAGGAAATATCTTCTTGGAGGTGGGGTCTGATGGTAGGTGGCAGAAATGTCAGAGAATGATGTGCTAGATTTGGAGGTTGGCCCAGCCTTATCCTATGTCCAACTCCACCCCTCCTCCTTGCCTCCCTAATCTGGCCCTAAACTGTCCATTTTCCTCCCACTCCTCAGTCCTGACCAAGAGTTTTGTCCCAAAACATTGACTTTCTTGCTCCTTGGATGCTGGCTGACTTGCTGTGCTTTTCCAGTTTCACATCTCTTGACTCGAATTTCCAGCATCTGCAGTCTTTACTGTCTCCAAACCTTGGTTGCCTTACTGATCAGAAATATATCTATCTCAGCTTTGAATATGCTTTATGGATCAACTTCTACAGCTGTCAGTAACAAATTCCACAGATTCACTGCCCCCTGTGAGTAGAAATTCCTTCTCATCTCTGTTATAAGTGGATGATGCTTTACCTTGAGACTATGCTGTCTGATCCTACACTGTCTCACTTGGGGAAATCTTCCACATCTGCCTTGTTAGAATCTATGAAGCTTACATGTTTCGGTAAGATCTCCTCTGATTTTTCCAATTCCAATGAGTATAAACCCAATCTACTCAACCTTCTCTAATATGAAAATTGCTCCATACCTGTGAATCTTCTCTGGACTGCTTTCACCATCTTTCTTCAGATAAGGGTGTTCACAATATTCCAATTATTGTTTGACTGATATCTTGTATAATTTAAGCATGACCTCCCTATTTTACTAATCCATTCTCTTTGAAATAAAGCTCATCATTCTATTTGATTTACCCCCCTTACCTGCTCATCTTGTATGTTAGCCTTTTGTGATCCATGCAGAAGAAACCCCAAAATCTGCAGCTTTCTCATGTCTCCCTTCATTTAAACAATGTCCAGGTCTTCTATTCTTCCTGGTAAAGTGCAAAACCTCAATTTCCTTGAATGTTATTCCATGTATATTTATCTCACACACAAAGTGTCTGTCAATATCCATCTGGAAACTGTATCATCCTCACTACTTGTTTTCTCACCTATTTTTGTGTCATCTTCAAACTTGGAGATTGTACATTCACTTCCATCATTCAAGTCATTAAAATATATTCTGAATAATTGTGGCTACAGCACTAATCCCTGTGGCACTTCACTCATTGCACATTGACACAAATTAAAAATGCCAACTCTATCCCAAAACTCTATGTTCTATTTGTTAGCTAATCCTCTATCTGTGCTAATATATTACACCAAAAACCAAGGCCTCTTACCTTATGAATTAGCCTTATATTCACTACCTTATCAAGTGCCTTTTAGAAATCCAGATATATTACATTTTCTGATTTTGCTTTATTTATCTTGCTTGTTAACCCCTCAAAGAATTCTTAAAATTTGTCATGCATGATTACTCCTTCATGAAGTCAAGTTGTTTGCTGGTTAATGTTGGACATTTCCAAATGTTCTGCAATTACATCCTTAAAATTAGAATTTAACATTTCCCAAATGATGGATTTTAAGCTAACTAGCCTATAGTTGCCTACTTTTTTGCCCTTCCCTTTTTTATTGGCAGTTTTCCAATCCTCTGAGACTTTTCCAGAATCTGCTACCTGTGCAGCTGCTTACTTTAAAATCCGAGGATATAACTCATTGTGTCCAGGGGGACTCATCAGCTTTGACCATAATATATCTTCTCTGGTGATTGTTAATGTGTTTTTTTCCCTTGTCCTCCCTCTTTTAGCCTTTTGATTATTTAGTAATTTTGGAATGCTGCTAGTGTACTTGTCGACACAAGCTAGGAAATGTCCAGGTCTTGCTGCATTTGGACCTGAACTGCAAGAGTACTTGAGTAGATATGAATGATACTGAGAAATGTACAATCATGAGCAAACATCCCCACTTCTGATCTTTTGAAAGAGGGAGAGACATTGATGTAGCAGCTGAAGATGGTTGGTTTAAAAAATTACTGAGGAATTCTTGCACCAATATGCTGGGGGCTGAGTTGACTGGACTCTATCATTGATGTGTTTTCCTCTGATTTCTATTGACTTCAGCTTTGCTGGGTCTCATAAATGCATTGGTCAGTCAAAAGCTACATTATTTTCAAGAGTATTTACTCTGAACTCAGTCTTGACTTCAGCTCTTTCATTGAGGTTTGTACAAAGACTGTACGAAACACAGAATGTTGCTAAGTCTCCCAATTCTTTAGAAACTTGCATGATGCTATCTATTAGAGGTCTGGCTTTCAGCCTGATAGAAGGTGCTATCCAAAACAGCTTGTAATGCATCTTGGTGTTTGAGTCCAGTGTTATGTGTCTGATTTATAGACAACTAAATGCTTAATCTAAGTAAAACATTGTGGTTCATTCTACAACCAATCTGTGCTTTCCTTACTTTGGAATTTTTGATGCAGGTAGTTGATAAATAAAAACAAACAAATTCTGTAATTCAGCAATCATTTCCCTAAACTTGGCTAGTTCAAAGTTTATCCCAGCTATCCGTTTGCAAGAAGTATATCCACTTTGGAACAGAAACAGGAGACAGATTATTATCTGAATGGCAATAGATTAGAAAGGGGGCAATGCAACAAGACCTGTCTGTCCTTGTACACCAGTCTCTGAAAATAAGCATGCAGATGCAGCAGGCAGTGAGGAAGTCAAATGGTATTTTGGCCTTCACATTGAGAGGATTCAAGTACAGAAGCAGAATGTCTTGCTGCAATTTTACAGGGCTTTGGTGAGACAACACTGAAAGTATTTTGAGTAGTTTTGATCTGTTTACCTGAATAAGGATATTCTGGCTATGGAGGGAGTGCAACAAAGTTGTACCAGACTGTTCCTGGAATGGCAGGACTGACGTGTGAAGGAAGATGATCGTTAGGTCTATATTCATGGGAATTTAGAAGAATGATGGAAAACTGTCAGAAACCTATAAAATTATAATAGGAATAGACAGGTTATTTGCAGAAAGGATTTTTCCAATGACCAAGAAGTCCAGAAGCAGGGGTCATATTCTCAAGATAAGAGATAGTCCAACTTGTCCTCAAAATGATAATTCTGTTTCTCCCTCTGCAGATGCTGCCAGACCTGCAGAGCTTCTTCTATGTTAGCATCAGCACAAAAATGTTGGAGAAGAGGAAGATGGCACTGCAGTTCTCCAGAAGGAGCTGAGGTCACCAGGTACCTGCTCTGACTTCCATGTTGAAAATTCATGGCATTTCAGTTGTTTTGCACTTTATCAATTCTTTTCTGTACAAAATTGAAACCTGAGTTAGGAAAGTTATCAGTATTGCTCTGGAGCTATACTACCAAGATAGATTGCCAGCATTGCTCGCATTGATTGTAGATAAGGATTCAATATTTGAAAATCAGGTCTGGTTTGCCCGATTTGTGACATTAAACAATCAGATCTGCGGTTAGTCTGCAAAGGTCAGGATAGCACCGTTACATTCTAATTCTGAATCACAGCATTGGAACTGGTCAGCCCACCAAGACTGTTTCACTAATCAACGCAACCATGGCTGATCATCCATTTCACTGCCATCTTTCCACACTATTCCCTTATCTCTCTACAGTATTGATATTTCAAAATCTGTCAACCTCTACTTTAAACATATTCAATGATTCAGCTTCCACAGCCTTGAGTTAGAGGATTCATAATTCCTTGACTGAAGAAATTCTCCTCCTCTAAGTTCTAAGTAGCTTCACCCTTACTTTGGAATTCTCAACCTAGGTCTGGATGGTACAGAGCAGAAAAGACATGTTATATATGCTAGTTTAGTTTAGACCTGTGTGCAAGACACAGCAGGAGGAAATTTCCCCTCCCTGGAGTAGTGAGAATAATGACAAGTTTGATGACAAATGGAAGAAAATTATAACAGTAGACTCTCAACATTGGGAAAGCTTTCCTGCTTTTCCCCACAGGACTTATGTGGTGACCTGTGAATCTAACCCTTGAGTGGTGACTACCTTTTATTTCATGAATTTGTATTTCACTAAAGGCCCAACTTACCTGTTTACAGCCCAATTCCAATTTTCCTTCCCTCCACTGAGAAACTAGGCTGCAAACATTCTTGACATGTAACACAGATCAGACAGCTGCAGATCACTGAAAACCTGTCCTGATCATCATGTGACTGCTTCTTTTACAAAACATCTCATGATTCATGACCACCATCATTCTTCATCCCTTCAATTCAGATCAGCAAACCACCAGCCCCAGCTCATCATTACACCTGCTCTTGAATCAACTCAGCCACAATTTCAGGTCTTCAACATTGTAATATTGAGCTGATGGACACCTACAATTTGCATGCTTCTGTCAGATTGTTTTGTGAGCAGGAACAGGCATGCATTTGTGCAGGATGCTTTTGTGCTGCCATGGACACTCACTTCTTCAGGTTCTTAATTTGCTTTCTTTGCACTCTTCACTCTTCACTCTTCTGTACACTTCACATTGTTTTCTTCAGTCAAGGTGCTCACACAATTTCTCTTGGGGCGGGGTTGCATTGGCCACAGTTTGCCATCGAGGTGAAATGTAAGCAGTCCAGTGATTATAGATGGATTGGTTATGGTGCTGTTGGGACATTAGTCTGGGGGCTGGGCCAGGGCCGGTTTTTCTTGCAATGAGACATAGATTGGGATTAAGTATGATGGAAATGGATGCAAAAGCAGTTACTAATCACAAACAAAAACAGAAATGGCTAGAAAAACTCAACAGGTTTGGCAGCATCTGTGGAGAGAAAGCATACTTAATCTTTTGGGTCCATTGCCCTTCTTCAGATTTTTATATTTTTACTTCAGATTTCCAGCATTGGCAGTTCTTTTGTCTTTGTTTCAGTTACTGATCATGCCTGAGCAGGAGAGTTAATAAGATGTCCCCAGTGAGTGAGTAGGAAGCACAGGCTTGAGGATGAGGTGAGTATGAGCCCTAGAGTTGATATGATATATACAATACTGAGAATTGCATTCCATGAGCTTTAATATGAACTATATGCAATGTCAGAGTTGGAATATTACCCCAGTCAGTGTGATGTAACAGAGGGAAGATGGTAGCACTCACCATTTTGGAGTCCAGAAGATCACAGTTTTTTTGCAGAATTGCTGTGCATCCATTTCATTTCATTTTCACAGCAATAACCTCTGCTAAAATTTCTGTCTAATCTGACAGGATCTGTTGGTGTAGTCTCCTTTGGAAATCAGCAGGAAAAAAGGACTAGTCCAGTCTACCTGCCATAAATTTCCCTTAGTTAGCTCATACACTCACTTTTCCTCAGTGACTATGAAAATGGTTTTGCCAGCTTTCAAATTCTGAAATATGGCAACAAGAGTATTAAAAAGATATGTCTAGGTCTGCAATATCACTCCCTCATTTCTTTTGATGGGTGCTTTCAGGACTGTCCAGAGCCTTCAACAGAAACTAACCTATAGTTAAGTGTAAGTTTTATAGAAGATCACTGATTATTGAATCTGTTCAAATGGTAATCAGAATGTACAAAGTTAAAAATCACACAATGCCAGGTTATAGGCCAACAGGTTTATTTGGAAGCACTAGCTATCAGAGCTATGGTCAACCACCTGATGAAGGAGCAACGCTCTGAAAACTAGTGCTTCCAAATAAACCTGTTGGACTATAAACTGGTGTTGTGTGATTTTTAAGTTTGTTCACCCCAGTCCAACACTGGCATCTCCAAATCATAATCAGAATGTCTACGCAAAAATATATAATAATACATCCTTGGAGCCTGCATTGTCATTCAAGTAGATCACATCTTACACCAATGTATTTTAATATCGTTAATTTAATTGATTTCTGCCTTGGGCATGTTCAATTATTGAGCTACCATAACTGTCTGTGATATAAAAATTCTAAAAATTCATCACTCTTTGAGTGAACAAATTCCTCACCGTCTCAAGTGAGCCTGACTTCGATGGTTGAAAAGGCAAGAACTGATTAGGGATAGTCAACATGGCTTTGTTTGTGGGAAATCATGTCTTATTAACTTGAATTAATCTTTTGAAGAAATGACAAAGAAGATTGATGAAGGCAGAGTGGTGGATGTTGTCTATATGGACTTCAACAAGGTGTTCGACATGGTTCTGCATGGTAGACTGGTTAGCAAGATTAGATCACATGAAATACAAGGAGAGTTAGCTATTTGGATACAGAATTAGCTTGAAGTTTGGAGATAGAGGGTGGTGGTGTAGAGTTGTTCTTTGGAATGGAGACCTGTGACCAGTGGTGTGCTGCAAGGATTGGTGCTGGGTCCATTGCTTTTTCTTGTTTTTCTGAATGATTTGGATCTGAATATAGGAGGAAATGGTTAGTAAGTTTGCAGATGACACCAAGATTGGTAGGGTAGCAGACAGTGAAGAAAGCTGTCTTCGGGTACAATGGGACCTTGATCAGATGGGCTGATATGCCAAGAAGTTTAATTTAGATAAAAATGAGGTATTGCATTTTGGTAAGGCAAATCAGGGTAGGAGTTATACACTGAATGGAGGGTCCTGGGGAATGTTGTCCAATGAAGAGACCTAGGGTGCAGAGTCATCATTTCTCAAAGGTGGAGTCATAGGTCGACAGGTTAGTGAAGAAGGCATTTGGTATACTTGTCTTTATTGGTGAGTGCATTGAGTATAGGAGATGGGATGTAATGTTCCAGCTGTACAGGACATTGGTTAGGAATATTATGTTCAGTTCTGGTCTCCCTGCTATAGGAAAGATGCTGTTAAACTTAAAAGTGTGCAGAAAAATTTACTAGGATGTTGCCAGGGTTGGAGGGTTTGAGCCACAGGGAGAGGTTGAATAGGGTGGGGTTATTTTCCATGGAGCATCAGAGGCTAAGGGATGACCATACAGAGGTTTATAAAATCATGAGGGGCTTGGATAGGGTGAATACACAAGATTTTTTTCCCAGGTTAGGGAAGTCTAAAACTAGAGGGCATAGGTTTAAAGTGAGATGGGAAAGATAAAAAAAAAGTGACCTAAACAGCAACTTTTTCACACAGAGGGTGATGCATGCATGGAATGAACTGCCAGAGGAAGTGATGGAGGCTGGCACAATTACAACATTTAAAAGGTATCTGGATGGGCACATGAACAAGAAAGGTTCAGAGGGATATCAACCAAATGCTAGCAAACTGGAGTAGATTAATTTAGGACATCTGGTCAGCATGTATGAATTGTACCGAAGAGTCTGTTTATGTGCTATACAACTCTATGACTCTCAATGGCCTGCCCCTTATTGTAAGACTACACCATCTGAATCTAGGCCCTTTACCAGTGGAAACATTCTTCCCACTTCTACTTTATGCAAGTGACTGGTGGTATTGAACATGACACTATATCTAAAGCAAGCCTGCTCTTTGTAACAGGCTGATTTTGGAAAATTGGCATGGGATGGAAATGGCCTATGGGCACTGTCTGTGTTAATTTTGTCTTTGAACACAGAAAGTTGGCTTCACTTGATTTAAGTCCAGACAATTGTAGAATGTGCCTTGGCTTTGTCCTTAAGCGATAGCTGTTGCATATTGCATTTAGAATAAGGTTGTCTCAGTTTGAACATGGTGCAATGACAGTGCATGGCTAATGTTGCAGTTATTACATACAAGGACTGAGACAGTGACAAAATAAATTTGGGTCTGAGGCTTTGATCTGAAACATTGGTTTTTGATCTGGAGCTTGACCAATGACGTGGTAATGTTTATCATGATATATTGTGGTTCATTTCACTCTACTTGGCAGGGATAAAGGAGACAGGTTATTCATGATGCCAGGGAAACTTCACTGGAAATATTTCTACATTTTAAGCCAAGTACAAAAAAAACAGGTTTGAATTAAGTTTCTCAAAGAAAGGCCATGTACAAAAAAAAAGATATAAACTTGTTCCTTGGGGAGAATACTGGGATGCAGACATCTGCAAGACAAACGTATGCTGTGTGCCAGTGAGGATGAATATGTGCCAGCATCAGAAACCATAACTATATCAACACAGGAAATATCCCAACATAATATGCATCACTTATTAAATACTAAACCTATTAAAGCTGAGTAGAATTTCTCAGACAAGCACAGGCCATTTATCAACACTAATGACCTCACTGAGACATCATGATATCACCACCAAATGAAGTTAAAATGTTTTTTGTGCAGTAACCTCCAACAATAATGTGTTGTTCACTTGCATCTCTTTCCAGAATCAATATACCAAATTGTGCACCAATGAAATTGTGATGCCAATCCTTTAAAAACCTTTTAATTTTCTCCCTTAAAGTCAGTGCAATTAGGTAAAATGCAAAAAAATCATAACGCAACATCCATTTTTTGCATACTAAATTGTCTGCCTTGAATAAGAGCAGTAAGTGCATGTTGATAATGAGCTGTAAATGAAGTGCTTGTTATATTGTCAAGATGCTGAAAAATTACTCTGTTGTGCCTATACCTGAAACAAGAGTTTAAGAGCATGTGCAAATGCAAAACTTAATGTGTTTGTGGTCCCTGTTGAAAGATTCGCTGGCCCTGAGGAATACCTGTGTTTTCCATGTTTTTCTAGGTGGGACAGCAGCTCTCCCTCGGTTTGACTGGCCACCTCTGCAATGGAGCCAGCAAGCATGAGTATACCCATCTGGTGGGTTCCCCATAACTTCATCCTGCAGGGAGAAAAAATGCCAAGAATGGAAACTGGGGAATGAATCCCATAATGACATCCTGTTTGCATTTTTAAAGGGCTCCAAAGTTCCATATATTAGCCACTATTCAATCATAATAGCCACATCACTCAAAGGAGAGTTTTTATAAGTGGCTAACGATACATGGAGTCAAGAGAAGCAGGAATCTGAACAGTGACACAATGCTTCCATCAGACCAAGAAGCAACAAAAATAAAACAAGTATCACTGATTGCACTTTTCTCCAGTAAAAAAACACTTCAGTTAGTTCAGTTTGGAATTCAACCAATGCTAATTCTGCTTTGACTGGTTCCATTGATCAGTTATATCACCCTAGATAATATCTCAGTTGATACAACTAATCAGTTTCATTTGACTAGACTTTGGTTCTTTGAAAGAAACATAAAGGGTAAACAAAACTTGGCTAAATGATCATCCTAGTGGGAATAGCCCCAAGCAGAGAGTTTTTACCTCCGACTGGTAATATGTCCAATAATATAGGCTTTGCTTTGATTCAAACCAAAACATCAGTGTCATAGAGTGCAAGATCTCATCCAAGCAGTTAAGAATTGGCATGAACTTATAATTCCCCAACTTATTGGAATGTTAGCAAAAATCACTTCAGCAAATGATGAAGATGTGTAATAGAATAGAAAACCTAACTCCAAATCAAAATATAAAATTAAAAGACATTGTGTTTTAAATTGATTGGCCCCTGAAATTGGGCACAGAGATTATAATGCACAATTAATCTGTGCCCGTGAAATACAATACAGGCAACATGCCAATATTATGCTGCTTGCTAATTATAATGATTCCGATATGTAACCAGTGCTTCCTGCACTGTCAATTCTTTTATTTGTTTATAGGTTATGGGTCTCACTGGCATTATTACCCAGCCCATAGTGGCTTTGAGAAAGTTGTAGTGACCTACCTTCTTGAACCATTGCAATCAATTTGGTATAGGTACATCCACAGTGCTGTTAGGAAGGGAGTTCTACGATTTTGATCCAGCTACAGTAGAGGAATGACAGTATAGTTCCAAATCAGAATGATGAGTGTTTTGGAGAGAAAATACAGGTGGTTTTGTTCCCATGCATCTATTGCCCTTGTCCTTCTTGGTGGTAGTGACCATGGGTTTGGAAAGTGCTGTCAAAGAAGAAGAAACAATTTCACAATGTCTACCATATTATACCTCAGAATCTTGTACAATTGTCTCCCTCTCCCCTAAATTCCAGTGAATATAGGCCAAATCTACTCAGCCTTTCATCATAGGGCAAGCCACCTTATCCCAGAGATCAATTTAGTGAACCTTTGCTGTACTTTGTCCAATTCAAGTACGCTTTTTTTGTAAATCTGGAGAGCAATACTGCATACTCCTGATCTGATCTCAACAAAACCATGTATAATTGTTGTAAGTCGATTTATTCTTATTTTCCAATTCCCTACAATAAAGAGCAACATGTCATTTGCCAACCAAATTGCTTTCTGCACACTCATGTTGACTTTCTGCTTTCCTTTTAGGAGCAATCATAGTCTCTTGGAACATAATACATAGATTTCACATCTTTTACCTTTTCACTACAGTTTCAATACAATTAGATAAAAATGTCTTACTTACAATATACCGTCCAACGTCTGAAACTGAAAGAAGAGTTTTTTTTGTATTTCAGAGTGTGTCAATGAACAAATTCCTGAATAAGGTGACTATATTTTCCATGTTTTCCCAGTTGGGACAGCTACTGTCCCTCGTTTTGACTGTTCATCTCTGCAATAGAGCCAGCAAGCATGAATATACTCATCTGGTGGGTTACCCACAACTTTATCCTGCAGACAGAAAATTGCTTAGAATGGAAACTGGGGAAGAAATCCTATAATTACATCCTGTTTGCCATTTTTAAAGGACTCCAAAATTCAACACATTGGCCACTATTCAACCACGATAGCTACATCACTCAAATGATTGTACAACACTCATTCATGGTGTTCTTTTTTTCTTTCAGTAGGAGGTGGCAGACAATTGAAAGCAGAATGAGTGAGACCTTCTGCATGTTTTGAGCCCCATGAAGGAGCTTCTTATGTTTTGCTGAGAGTCCATTTCCCTCTCCACCATCTTCTAATAATTTGTGCTACTTTATCCAACTTGGTGAAAACCCAGGCCACAATGCAAAGACAGGAGAAATAGTTGGGAAAGATGTGAAAAGCCAGACTTCAGCTGTGTGTCCCTAAATTCAGTATTGGAAGAAGTATGATGATCTGACAAAAGTAGTCAAGATCAATGAATCTATCTTAAAATTCTATCTTCTACTTGTCTGCATTATTAGACTTAGATGCTGCTCAATTCATTGCTTGCCTGCAAACAATCTCTATCATCAGGCCCCATATCTAATATGCATAACTTTTAATTTTTACATACTTATCATTATTGCAATTTTCAAACACACACATTACAGCTTTCACACATTGGCCAATATTCAAACATGGTAGCCACGTCACCCAAATGATTACACTAACTGATGGTGTTCTCCCTCTCTTGCAAAAGAAGGTGACAGACAACTGAAAGTAGTATGAGAGAGGCCTTCCTACATGTTTTAAGGCCCAAAAAAGAGTCTTTTGCTGAGAACCCATCTTTCCTTCCTCCATCTTCTCGTTATTTGTTCTGCTGTGCATGACAATTGCTCATTATTTGAGTCAAGTTCAATATCAAACCAGTGTGACAACAAAGTTGGAACAACTCATTTATGCGTAATTCTTTAAGTCACCAGACAAAAAAATCTTCAGTATCAGTCAGATCACTTCTATAGATCACAGAAACCTGTAACAAGTATTGTGAAGCAGCCAAAATGTGCAGAAAGGCCAGGAGAAATAATTCAGCAACCAAAGTCTAAGTAGTCAATGATATCTTGAAATAGCACCAGGGGCACTGGTTTATGCCATTGAACATATTCAGTCAGGCTCAGTGATATTAAACCAATGGTTGACATCATGTCCTATTCATTCAATGTACTTCCAGTAGACACTGGTGTGTCTACAATAATCCTCTTATCAACTGCTAATATGGTCTCTGGCATATTTCAAAAACTCAAGAGTCTATCCATGCCACAGATGCCAATTTGGATACTGAGCCAACTTTGCCTCTGTCATCTGATTACTGCCATCAAGTCCATGTAATGAATAAAATGTGTCATTCTGAGGCAGGTTCCAAGGCTGAATAGAAGATGTATCCAACACCAACTCAACTTCACTGTACTTACTATTAGTAAAAACTCATGCAGACACAAGGAGAATGTGCAAACTCTACACAGACATTGCCCAAGGCTGGAATCAAACGCAGGTGTCTGGCACTGTGAGGCAGCAGTGCTAACCACTAAACCACCATGCCAACACAATGCACACTGTTATTGTCTCTTTCCATTTCTCATTCCCAGCTCATTGAATCAGGGAATTCTGCAACACACAAATAATTCAATTCGTCTATTGGGCTTGCATCGCCTTCATCAGAGGAAATTATGCTATCATCAGGAAGTGAGTAGTTTTAAAAAGAACTTGATAATAGATGTGTTAATAACTTGCCAATAATCACAATATCTGCTCACTAGCATAAAATCACAGCAATGTAAAATTTAATTCTGAGCTTGACAACCTTACCAATTTTTTTCTTAAGCCACCATTATCTGCTTTATTGACAAGGATGCCTAGCTCCCTTTGTACATCTACACTTTACAACCTCTCACCATTTAAGGAATGTTTTGCTCCTCTTTTATTCATAAAAGTGGAATCCTTCACATTTTCAAACATGGCAGTCTATCTGCCATATTCCTGATTACTCACTAGCCTCTCTAAATCTTCATAAAGCCACATTTAATTTTCCTCACAGTGCATGTGGAAACTTGGAAATATTACATTTGGTCCTCCACATCTAACTTATTGACATGTAATGTGAATAGCTGCAGTCAATTACTGATCATTGTGATGTCCAATTAACCAGAATTTCTCAACATGAGAATGGCCAATTTCTTCATGTGCTGCTTTCTATCTCTTAGCCAATCCTTGTTTTATGCCGGTATATTAACTTCCTCTCCTATGTACTTTCATTTTGCTCAACGAATGCTTGTGAAGGATCTTATCAAAAACCTTCTGAAAATCCAAACAAACAACATCCATCAGCTCCTCCTTTATGAATTTTGTTCATAATATTTTCAAAAAAACTTCAAGTGTTTGTAAATGTGATTTTCCATTTGAAAATCTATTCTATCTCCAATCAGTTAACTATTTTCCAAGTATCCAGTTATCAGATCCTTTACAGTAGGTGCTAGTATGTTTTCTATTAACGCTAACAGTTTTGTAGTTCCTGTTTCTTTCATGCCTCCTTCTTAAATAGTGAGGTGCTGTTTGTTAGATTTTAAGTTATAGAATTATTCCAGAATCTATAGATTATTTAGAAGCTGATACTAATGCATTGGTTATACCCATCACCTTCAAGACTCTGAAATATAGAATATCAGGTCCCAGTGACTCATCAACTGTCAATCCCATTAATTTTGCCAATAGAATCTTCTTACCAATACTAATACTAATTTCCTTCAATTCCTAATTTTCCAAGGTCCTTCTGCACATTGCTCTATGTTGTTCTTCAATTAAGAACCACCTGTACAGGTTGGGGGAGAGTCTTCTCCAGAGGCAGGCAAAGCAGAGGCTCCAGAAGCACACAATACATACGGTAACTAAAGCCACAGTGCACACTGGCACAAAACATGGCTTTGTGCGTGGGAAATCATGTCTCGCTAACTTGGTTGAGTTTTTTGAAGAAGCAACAAAGAAGATTGATGAGGGCAGAGCAATAGATGTGATCTATATGGACTTCAGTGAGGCATTTGACAAGATTCCCCATGGGAGATTGATTAGCAAGGTTACATCTCATGGAATACAGGGAGAACTAGCCATTTGGATACAGAACTAGCTGAAAGGTAGAAGACAGAGGGTGGTGGTGGAGGGTTGTTTTTCAGACTGGAGGCCTTGACCAGTGGAGTGCCACAAGGATTGGTGCTGGGTTCTCTACTTTTTGTCATTTACATAAATGATTTGGATGCGAGCATAAGAGGTACAGTTAGTAAGTTTGCAGAAGACACCAAAATTGGACAGCAAAGAGGGTTACCTCAGATTACAACAGGATCTGGACCAGATGGGCCAATGGGCTGAGAAGTGGCAGATGGAGTTTAATTCAGATAAATGCGAGGTGCTGCATTTTGGAAAAGCAAATCTTAGCAGGACTTATACACTTAATGGTAAGGTTCTAAGGAGTGTTGCTGAACAAAGAGACCTTGGAGTGCAGGTTCATAACTCTTTGAAAGTGGAGTCACAGGTAGAAAGGATAGTGAAGAAGTTTGATATGCTTTTCTTTATTGGTCAGTGTATTGAGTACAGGAGTTGGGAGGTCATATTATGGCTGTACAGGACATTGGTTAGGCCACTGTTGGAATATTGCGTGGAATTCTGTCTCCTTCCTATCAGAAAGATGTTGTGAAACTTGAAAGGATTCCGAAAAGATTTCCAAGGATGTTGCCAGGGTTGGAGGATTTGAGCTACAGGGAGAGGCTGAACAGGCTGGGGCTGTTTTCCCTGGAGCATCAGAGGCTGAGGGGTGACCTTATAGAGGTTTACAAAATTATGAGGGGCATGGATAGGATAAATAGACAAAGTCTTTTCCCTGGGGTCATGGAGTCCAGAACTAGAGGGCATAGGTTTAGTGTGAGAGGGGAAAGATATAAAAGAGACCTAAGGGGCAACTTTTTCACGCAGAGGGTGGTACGTGTATGGAATAAGCTGCCAGAGGATGTGGTGAAGGCTGGTACAATTGCAACATTTAAGAGGCATTTGGATGGGTATATGAATAGGAAGAGTTTGGAGGGATATGGGCCAGGTGCTGGCAGGTGGGACTAGATTGTGTTGGGATATCTGGTCAGCATGGACATGTTGGATCGAAGGGTCTGTTTCCATGCTGTACATCTCTATGACTCTCCGACTCTAATATCAGGTAAAATGCAGGTGTTGCACCAATCGAGTAATTTCGGAGAAAACATAGGATGTTCCAGAGACATGGTAGCTTGCATATGTCAGCAGCTCAATGAAGAGCTGCATTCTAAGGACTATACGGAATCCAATGCACATGGCATAAAAATGTGGCCTCTTCCATAGTGACCTCTTCCAGGGTTCTACTGAGGACTTGTGCAAGATTTCCCAGTCACCTGTATAACAAGTGCATCTGAGGATTGTGACATGTTCTCTTCAGAAGATCCTGTGACTTTATACCATTTTGTGGACCCCAAGTGCAAGGCAGCCACTGCATTGGGGATTGCTGCAATTGCAGTATTCCCACAATTGGCTGCACACACTTGGCCCTGACAGCTCTCTGGCAGTAGCCATTTGCATTTATTAACAGGAAAGATTTTCATTTTATGAATGAGCAGTTGATAGGTGATTACAAAAAACAGATAATTTGGGTTTATGATTTGAGTTCCTTGATGTGACCTCATGTTTTTCTAAATCCTGGTCAATACAGGTATGGCATACTCGATCTCTCCTCATTGAACCATCCAGACATAGCTGCAAGTAGGATGGCTTAACATGGGTTAAACTCTCTACATTGTAATCACATCCTTCCTTCAATCAGGAGGCCACCACTGCGCGCAATGCTCAAGGGCACTGAACATTGAACACGCTGTACATCTGCAGCAATACATCTTTCATTATACATCCAATTCCTCTTGAAGTAAGGGTGATTATTTTCCTGAGTCATTGCTGCACCTGAACATTGGCTCATTCTGACTTTTGACCAGGGTCATCCAGACCCTGACACTCAACAACACTTCATAATCTGTCATCATTATAAAGTATTCCACATTTCTGAAGGTCCTAGAAAAAATGGAAACCTTCAAATCTTTCATTATTGTATCCCCTTTGAATGTTCTCACATGCTTGTTTTGCCTATCTACTTGCCTTTGAGGTTTCCTTGCTTTACCAACATGATTCACGGCAGAACAGCACCAAGGCATCTAATGAAACAGCTGCAGATGCAGCTCAGACAATATTCATGGAAGGATCAATGTATGAGGAATAGAAACTGCTGGATTCAGTGTGATATTTCAGAGATACAACTTTGCAACTGATAGGCAAGGATCATTACGATACATGTAAGGAAGCATACAGATGACTCAACTTATGTTGAAAGGCATTAAGTGGTGTTTCTATTGATGTGCATCATCTGTGACTAGAGGGATGTTAAATTCAGTACCAGCTCACAAGCGAAAAAGATGGCTAGAGGTGGGGGATATTCACAGGGTTTAGTTCACATGTTCAGGGAGGTGGTCAACTTCACTGACAGGGCAATCGTCTCAGTAAGATATACTTCCAGATGCAGGTTCCTTGATCAGAACTAAATGCTTGGATCAGGACTGAGTGCCTTGGGATGGGGAACCACCCTGTTCCCCCTTCAACCTGTAAATAGATCCAACAATTTGCTTTTCAGGCTTCCTGTATACTTGTAGGTATACCAGTATATTGTGATCTCTTACAAGTCACAATCCATGAAATCAAACATCAGAGTCACAGATTATTGAATAAATCAATACAGAGCTGAATATGAAAGAAGAATGGGATACTTCACTTACTTCTAAATTTGTAGAGCTAAACTGAAGCTCGCTTCTCTGCTAAGACAAGGAAAGTGAATGTTCAAGAGGAAAGACTGAACAACCGCCTGAGGATAAATCTAAATTTGAGAGTACCACCTCTGAAATAATGCAGTATTTATGAGATAACTCTGCTCAACTAACAAGGCTGAAATGAAGAGCTGATAGAGAAAGAAAGGAAGTAGGATATATGACAGGCTGTGTACTAAGCTATTTAAAAGGTTGCCAGCTTACAGGAGGATCTGGAGCAACCTGTATATAAAACAGGCCAGACTCAGCAAGAGCAGCTACAGAAACATCAGCTTGATCTCAAAGCAATGCTCAAAGTAAAAAGAAGTAGAACTGCACAGTGCGCATTGCAAGGAGATACAAATCACTCACAAAATATTCCTTTTAGAAACAAATGCAAACCATGATGTTCTCGTGAAAGAATTCAAGCAGGACATGGAGGAAACCAAACAATTACTGAAGCAGCAAGTATATGAGGATTTGACTTCCAAGAATGCAAAAAGAAAAAAAATGCTGAAAACGCTGAAAAATTATTAGAGTAAGTAATGAAGAAGAAAATGTACTTGACCAAAATAACACAAAAGTTTTGGTACAATTGGAATAGCCAAAGCATAAAAGCAATAGATTTAAAATGAACTGTAAGTTATTAAGAAACAAAACAGTAAATGTCAAGCAGATTTGAACCATTCAAAACAGCATAAGTAACAAGATCAGTCGGGGCTAATCTAAAGAAAAACCTGGCTATAATACATCAAGATAAATAAATTGTGGGACAGGTCCTGCTATCCATTAAACAAACACTTAATATCACAAACAGGAATGTCATACAATATCACTGATGCTTGCAGAAATCAAAATCACCAATATGACATCTGGATATATTACCAAATTATAAAGACTCATAGGCTCATCTGTTATTGTCAATAGTTACCTTCTTTTGGAAAAGTGGTTTATATGTATTTTCCCTTTAAGAGAATTCACCTTTAAGGGTGCCATGTGCGATATGTGTACAATGTTGCAACACAGACTGCAGTCAGTCTGCTGTTGCCCTGCAAGATAGTCAAACAAAAATCAATTAGTTTGCTGTAATAACTGCTTTATAACTTACCATGGGTTTTACTGATTTAAATAAATTAACCTATCCTGTTAATCAATCCCTGATGAATGAATGACCATTTAACCATTAATATTAACAGGACAACACCGTACCAGAAATGGCTCATGTCTGTGAATTTATGTAGCTCATCAGTCACTTCTAGTTCTTGGAGGATTCCAATTTTAAAAATGTCTACCAGCAAAGCTTTAGTTCTAAAAAGGATCATTATTATACAGATAACACTTAAAGTTATTAGTTAATAAAGTACTACAGTTATTAATTAGAACATAAATGCAAAGATTGAAATTAGGTAAGATAAAAGTACATATTATTAGTGGGTTTTGTAGCTCAGGTTGAGGTTCTGGATGTAGGTTTGCTCACTGAGCTGGAAGGTTCATTTTCAGATGTTTCATCACCATACTAGGTAACATCTTGAGTGAGCCCCTGGACGAAGCACTGCTAATGTTTCCTGCTTTCTATTTATATCTTTGGGTTTCTTTGCGTTGATGATGTCATTTGCTGTTGTGATGTCATTTCCTGTTCTTTTTCTCAGGGGGTGGTAAATGGGGTCCAAGTCTTGCACAGTATTTTGTAAATGCATTAGTTTTGCTTGTTGTCTGTATAGGGTCTTTCAAGTTCACCAGCTGTTGTTTTAGTGTGGATTTGGATGCATTTTATCTGCCTGTTTGGGTTTGTAGCTCTGGTTGGCTTTACAATGGATTGGCATTAAACTGAAGCCAGCATAAAGATCCAATAATAGCAGCTCAGCTCAACCTGAAGAAGGGCTCATGCCCGAAACGTCGATTCTCTTGCTCCTTGGATGCTGCCTGACCTGCTGCTCTTTTCCAGCAACACGTTTTCAGCTCTGATCTCCAGCATCTGCAGTCCTCACTTTCTCCTCAACCCAACAATCGTCTAGTGTTCAATCCCAAGTCAGCGGTGATCTAGAAATCCTCTGAACATTCACAACTCAGAGCTTACACTTGATCTTAGCTAAAAACTGAAATGTGATGTGATGCAGTGGTAACACGTCAACATGTCTAGCTTTCTGGCTAAACGGAATCAAGAGTCAGTCATGTGACTCTTGGAAGCTATTTTTGAATTTGTTGTATTCATTTTAAATTAATAATTTTTTGTACAATATTTTATATTATAATTACACAACCATGACACATTTAAGAGGTACAGGCTTTTTAAACAGAGAAAAGTAGCTGCAATTTAAGCTAGATTTGCACAGTCTTCCTCCCCACACCCCCATGAAGCATGCAACAATTCAGTAGCATTCTTGTCACTGGGCTCATGCAGTTGTCCTCTAAATTAATAGATAGCATAATGTTTGCCTCCTCTAAGAGAGAGTGACATTTTAGTTCAGGAGACTGACTGGGCACAGCCAGCATACTCTGCACAAGTAAATAAAGGATGACTTGGTGACAGGATATCGGCTGCTGTGCAGTTATTTCAGTGGTGATGGAGTAAACAGCATATGCCTGAAGAACATTCAATTACAACAGTCATCTTAGAATTGGGGATAAACTATTTGGGAAGCTTGACCCCTTTGATCCTACTGTTGAAGGATGTGGAAAGAATGCTATATTGTTTCCAGACAAATGACATTGGGGTAGATGAAAAGCAACGAGTAATCTTTCTGACTGCTTGTGGACCCACAGCAGTTTGGGTTATAAGGGACTTAACTTTTCCAGAGGCACTATACACTAAAACCTTAATAGAGTTGATGGAGTTGGTTAAGGAATATTATGACTCCAAACTTCCTCTAATTCTGAGATGGTATTGGTTTTATTTGGCTGTTAAAGAATCGAGGAATCCAGATCTGGATTTTTGAAATGTTTGAGATGACTGCCAGAGGCATGTAAGTTTGGGGTCAATCTGAATGAGATGTTTGGTATGTGGGATTAATGATGTAACCATGCAGAAGCGTCTACTAGCTGAAGTTCAACTGGACTTCAAACAGGCACTACAACTGGGTATGTCATTAGAAAGTGTGATAATTGGAGCATGGTAGCTACAGGTCATCCAAATGGAAATGGACTATCTCGCTTGTCCGACTGAGCTTGGGGAACACCAATTGAGTGTAAGCAATTGCAGAGCCTCGTTCAGTGCATATCCTGAGCAGAGGAACCCAAGGTCAGCCCACAGCAGAACCCCACAAAAAACCGAGACTTGGTCAAGTGGCTAAAACATTCTTCAGGTTCTGGGCCAGCAAGCCATTGTAATTGGTGCTGGTATGCAGACTTCACACAGCAAAGGGGTCCTACAAGGCTTGACTTGAGTAAGAAAACTTGTAGACTGGCACTCAGGAGAGTGCACACCCTGTAAAGTCCCCCTCTATGTGTGATGGAACAATTAAATGGCTTAGTGACATCCAAATCAGAACTGATTAAAATTAATGTTTGGTTAAATAGTCACCCAGTTGCCATGGAGGTCGATACCAGTGCAGCTATATCTGTGGTTGGAGATTCTGTCTTTAACAAGATTCTCGCTGGACTCCAACCCTTAAGTTTGCACAAGACCTCAGCCAGACTGAGAATATACATAGGGAACCGTTGCAGATTAAGGGTACGACGTCTATGAGAAGCAGTTGGTGCTGTTACCACTGTTGGATGTAAAAACGCTTGGGCTCAAGCCTACTGGGGAAGAATTGATTGAGAAAGATTCATCTGGATTGGCTTAACATTTTTTGATTAGAAAATGGCTGCCTAAGTGAAATTCTAGTGAAATACCCAGGAGTGTTTCAGGAAGGGCTTGGGACTATCAAAGGCGCCAAAGCCACTTTATAGATTTACCAGGAAACAATTCCAAAATTTTGCAAGGCCCCTCAGTGCCATTTGCCTTGTGGGCAAACATAGAGACAGAAATCAGGAGGCTGGAGAATGAAGGAATCATCATATCAGTGCAATTTGCAGAATGGGCAGTATTGTTTGTACTGATTGTGAAGCTGGTGGTTCAGTTTGCCTTTGTGGCAATTTTAAGCAAACAGTAAACCGCTTCTCACAGCTGGAAAAATATCTGATCCTTCGCATAGAGTACTTTACAAATCTCGACATGAGCTATGCCTACCTGCAACTGCGACTGCATGAGGAGTCCCAGAATTATGCTATAATTTATATCAACAGGGGTTCATTCTTATATACAAGATTGCCATTTGGGGCATCATCATCCTGCTGTCTTTTCCAGCAGACCATGGAGAACATTTTACAAGGGCTACCCCAGGTTGCCATTTATCTGGATGATGTGCTAATAAATGGGATGACCAATTAAGAGCACTTGGAGAACTTGGACATAGTGCTCCAACATTTCTCCGTGATGGGCAAATGCCTTAGAAGGGAAAAATTTATCTTTCAAAATGACTACCTGGATTACAGACTTGAAAGAACCGAGTTGCACCCATTGGAAGATAAAGTGAGGGCGATCAAATGAGCCCCAGCTCCCAAGTCTGTACTGGAGATTGAGTTAGTGAATTATTATGAAAAATTCATACTTAGCCTGGCACCCTTGCACCTGCCATTGAGAAAGTGTCAGCCTTGAAAATAATCATGGAACCAAGAAATAGCCTTTAAAGAAGTGCCAAAAAAAAGCTTTTGTCATCTAAGGTATTGGCCTACTATGATCTGAAGTGAGAGGTAGTGTTAATATGTGATTCCTCCCTACAGTATTGAGGTAGTGCTGGGTCACCAGTGGTCCAGTGGAAAGAAATGCTAAATAGCGTATGTTTCCAGACTTTGGCTGATACTAAACTCAAATATGCCCAGATAGAGAAG
Organism: Hemiscyllium ocellatum; assembly: GCF_020745735.1. Taxonomy (NCBI): domain Eukaryota; kingdom Metazoa; phylum Chordata; class Chondrichthyes; order Orectolobiformes; family Hemiscylliidae; genus Hemiscyllium; species Hemiscyllium ocellatum. Next base: position 37,766,928 of record NC_083431.1, read on the forward strand.
GAAGGTTTGGCAGTCATCTTTGGTGTGAGGCAATTCCACCAGAATCTTTACAGATGGGAACTTGTCATATTAACAGGTCACAAACCCCTCCTAGGGCTACTGAAGAAAGACAAGGTGGTGCCACAAGTAGCTTCCAGCAGAATTCAGCGTTGGGCCTTATTCTCAGCGGGCACAAGTTAGAACACAGTCCAGGAAGCCAAATGCTAATGTAGATGCCTTGAGCCACTTCCCACTGTCAGATACCAGCACCCCCCATGCCCCAAACCTGGTGGTGGCTCCCTGGAAAGATCCATTTTGATTTTAAACTTCCTGGACACCTGTCCGGTCACCATGGACAGTATCAAACTGTGGACACAAGGAGATAATGGGGGAAACAGAAGGGCTATCGCAACCAGGATTGAAATCTTTCTGGGCCTGGCAATACCAGATCACAATACAGGATGGCATATTACTATATGGTGCAAGGGTGATTGTCCTGCATAACGATTGCCACCAGAAAATGACTGAACTCCTCCAGGGTCAACCAGGGGTTTCTAAGATGAAGATGCTGGCAAGAAGCTATATCTGGTGACATAGCTACGTTAGTGGGATAGTGCCAAGAAGGACAGAGATTACCACCAGCGGTACACCCACATTCATGGGAAAGGCTGGGTAAACCCTGGAGTCAGTTGCATGTCGACAATCTGGTCCTTTCATGTGTTCAATGTTCATGGTCACTGTGGACGTTCATTCAAAGTGGTTGGGTGTGCATAAATTTCCTTCGGCAAACTCAGTAATAACATTTGAGAAGCTGCTGTATCATTCGCAATACACGATCTCTTGGAAATATTGGCCACGGACACTGAAATGTAATTTACAAGTGAGGAATTTGAATATTTCCTGAAGTCAAATGGCATTCAGCACATAAAGACACCTCCATACCATTCATTGTCCAATGATCCAGCAGAAAGAGCAGTCCAAATGCTGAAGACACGCTTAAGGAAGTAGCCTGCGGTCACTTGATACCAAACTGTCCCAGTTCTTGTTTGCTTATCGGACCACACCACACACAGTAACAGGGATAACTCCAGCAGTGTTGCTAATGGGGAGAAGACTCCATGCAAGGTTAAACCTGATATTTACACACCTGGGGGGAATGGTGAAATGGCAGCAGGAACACCAATGCTGGCTACATGCCTCCTCTAAGCAAAAAAGCCAATTTAGTTCAGGGGACTGACTCTGAACTGGCTGGTCACAATCAGTGTACTGTGCGCAAGTAAATAAAGGTCGATTTGGAAGTGGGATATCGGTCGCTGTGTAGTTATTTTAGGGCCTTAGCAAATCATTCTCTGTCCACCTTGAATAACAAAGAAGGCCAATGGACTTTCAGTCTTTTCATGATCACATAAATTTGTATAGAATTTAGAACATAGAAACAGGTCAGATATTCTAACTGATCCTTGGCTGTTTACAGCTAAGTCAACAATACAGGAGATTTTAACAGACATGGCAGGCACTCATATTTTTGATAAGGCAGTTAGGTCGCCTACAGCTGCAAAAAACATTCTCTATTAATCAGGGAAAGATATCAACAAGTACAGTTGAAAAATGCCACACGGTCCCTGAAACTGAAAAGAATGCATTCACTTTGAGAAAATTGTTGTATAACGTAATGATTATGAAAGGGTTAACGTTGGAGACTGCTTTGATTCCCTCCTAGTCTGATATAAGGATTATCTGGGGAAAAGGCAAAACATCTTAGGATCTTTATATGGTAACTCAGCATCATCTTCTCATGGGCAACTAAGATTGGGCAATAAATGCTGCCCAGCCAGTGACATTAACCGACTCAACCTGTCCACCCCTCTCACCCACTCCAACCTCTCACCCTCAGAACGTGCAGCCCTCCACTCCCTCCGCTCCAACCCCAACCTCACCATCAAACCGGCAGACAAGGGAGGCGCGGTAGTAGTTTGGCGCACCGGCCTTTATACCGCTGAGGCCAAACGCCAGCTCGCGGATGCCTCCTCTTATTGCCCCCTTGACCATGACCCCACCTCCCACCACCAAACCATCATCTCCCAGACCATCCATGACCTCATCACCTCAGGGGATCTCCCATCCACCGCCTCCAACCTCATAGTCCCACAACCCCGCACCGCCCGTTTCTACCTCCTGCCCAAAATCCACAAACCTGACTGCCCTGGTCGACCCATTGTCTCAGCCTGCTCCTGCCCCACCGAACTCATCTCCGCGTACCACGACACAGTTCTGTCCCCTTTAGTCCAAGAACTCCCCACCTACGTTCGGGACACCACCCACGCCCTCCACCTCCTCCATGATTTTCGCTTCCCCGGTCCCCAACGCCTTATCTTCACGATGGACATCCAGTCCCTGTAAACCTCCAACCCCCATCACGAAGGACTCAAAGCCCTCTGCTTCTTCCTTTCCCGCCGCACCAACCAGTACCCTTCCACTGACACCCTCCTTCGACTGACTGAACTGGTCCTCACCCTGAATAACTTCTCTTTCCAATCCTCCCACTTCCTCCAAACTAAAGGAGTTGCCATGGGCACCCGCGTGGGCCCCAGCTAAGCCTGTCTCTTCGTAGGATATGTGGAACAGTCCATCTTCCGCAACTACACTGGCACCACCCCCCACCTTTTCCTCTGCTACATCGATGACTGTATCGGCGCTGCCTCGTGCTCCCATGAGGAGGTTGAACAGTTCATCAACTTTATCAACACCTTCCATCCCGACCTCAAATTCACCTGGACTGTCTCAGACTCCTCCCTCCCCTTCCTAGACCTTTCCATTTCTATCTCGGGCGACCGACTCAACACAGACATCTACTATAAACCGACTGACTCCCACAGCTACCTGGACTACACCTCCTCCCACCCTGCCCCCTGTAAAAATGCCATCCCATATTCCCAATTCCTTCATCTCCGCCGCATCTGCTCCCAGGAGGACCAGTTCCAATACCGTACAGCCCAGATGGCCTCCTTCTTCAAGGAACGCAGATTCCCCCCAGACGTGATCGACGATGCCCTCCACCGCATCTCCTCCACTTCCCGCTCCTCCGCCCTTGAGCCCCGCCCCTCCAACCGCCACCAAGACAGAACCCCACTGGTTCTCACCTACCACCCCACCAACCTCCGTATACAGCGTATCATCCGCTGTCATTTCCGCCACCTCCAAACGGACCCCAACACCAAGGATATATTTCCCTCCCCTCCCCTATCAGCGTTCCGCAAAGACCACTCCCTTTGTGACTCCCTCGTTAGGTCCACACCCCCCACCAACCCAACCTCCACTCCCGGCACCTTCCCCTGCAACCGCAGGAAATGTAAAACTTGCGCCCACACCTCCTCCCTTACTTCTCTCCAAGGCCCCAAGGGATCCTTCCATATCCACCACAAATTCACCTGCACCTCCACACACATCATCTATTGCATCCGCTGCACCCGATGTGGCCTCCTATATATTGGGGAGACGGGCCGCCTACTTGCGGAATGCTTCAGGGAACACCTCTGAGACGCCCGGACCAACCAACCCAACCACTCCGTGGCTCAACACTTTAACTCTCCCTCCCACTCCATTGAGGACATGCAGGTCCTTGGACTCCTCCATCGGCAGAACATAACAACACGACGGTTGGAGGAAGAGCACCTCATCTTCTGCCTGGGAACACTCCAACCACAAGGGATGAACTCAGATTTCTCCAGTTTCCTCATTTCCCCTCCCCCCACCTTATCTCAGTCGGTTCCCTCAACTCAGCACCGCCCTCCTAACCTGCAATCTTCTTCCTGACCTCTCTGCCCCCACCCCACTCCAGCCTATCACCCTCACCTTGACCTCCTTCCACCTATCACATCTCCATCGCCCCTCCCCCAAGTCCCTCCTCCCTACCTTTTATCTTAGCCTGCCTGGCACACTCTCCTCATTTCTGATGAAGGGCTCTGGTCCGAAACGTCGAATTTCCTGTTCCTTGGATGCTGCCTGACCTGCTGCGCTTTAACCAGCAACACATTTTCAGCCAGTGACACCCATGTCCCGCGATCAAAGACAAATAAGGACCAATATGCACAGGTATTCTAATACTCTTAATAATAATGTTTAATGTACTTACATAACTTGCACCTGATTGCTATCATGTATAAACTAAGTTAAAAATCACACAACACCAGGTTATAGTCCAACAAGTTTAACTGGAAGCACACTAGCTTTCGGAGCAACGCTCCTTCATCAGGTGGTAGTGGAGGGCTCAATCCTAACACACAGAATTTATAGTGTGATGTAACTGAAATTATACATTGAAAAATTAATTGTCTGTTAAGCCTTTCATCTGTTAGAATACAATGATAGTTTCACTTCTTTCATGTGTAAATCACAAAACTTTTTTTAAAAAAGTTGCTTTCTTGGGTTAGCTATTCACAATGCGATAGCTAGACAATATGTTGAAGGAGTTGGCCCCCTGTTTTCTCTGTTTATGCCATGATGTTTAGATTGATTCTAATCTAAAAAGTGAGATAACAGAGTTTTACATAAATTCATGCAGTTTTTGAGCTCAGAGTTCTAGATGAATGCATGCAGTTTTTGAGCAAAGTACAATGCAGCCTTGCAAGTACAAATTCACCCCACAAAATATATGCGTGCATGTGGTTCTTTGTCTGTCTGTGTGTGTGCCAGTCTGGGTTGGGGGGTTGTGAGTGTGAGAAAGTGTATATGTGTGTGTGTGTGTAGTGAGTGCAGAGTGTCTTAAGTCTGTGAGGGGGTGCATGTGTGAGTGTGGGAGTGTGTGTGTCTGTAAGGGTGTGTGTGGGTGTCTGTGTGCGCATCTGTGTGTGTGTGTGTGTGTGTGTGTGTGTGTGTGTGTATAGTGCAATGGTGGTCACCTGTAATGTGATATGAACCCAAGGCCCTCCCTATAGGGACCGAAGTTAGCTATCAGCCTCTGCTCGGCCACTTTTCTCTGCTGCCTGTCCCAAAGTCCACCTTGGAGGATGGTCACGCAAAGGTCCAAGGCTGAATGTCCTGGACCATTGAAGTGTTCCCCATCTGGGAGGGAATCCTCCTGTCTGTTGATTGTTGTGCGGTGCCCATTCATCCGTTGTCGTAGCCTTTACTCTGTTTCCCCAATGTATCATGCCTCCGGGCATCCTTGTCTGCAAAGTATAAGATAGACAACGTTGGCTGAGTCACATGAGTACCTGCCATGTACAAGGTGGGAGGTGTTCCCACGCGTAATGGTGGTATCTATGTCCACACTCTGACATATGTTGCAGCGCCTACCATGATAGGGTTGTATGGCTTGTCCATACAACTGGTGGTAACTGGCAATTAAACCTGTTGGACTATAACCTGGTGTTGTGTGATTTTTAACTTTGTACACCCCAGTCCGACACTGGCATCTCCAAATCATGTATAAACTACATCTTGTTAAAGTCAACAGCCTCTTCTTATTAAATCTCACCAGTGATTTTCCTCTACCATTGTATATTAAATAGACCCCATGACCAGTTAAGGAAAGAGGATGGTGGCAGCAGACCACCTCAATCACAAACTGGTGGTAGCTGGCATCACAACACAAACCACTTGAAACAGAGTTACAGCAGAGGTTACATCAAGTAAAAGTAGACATCTACCAAAATTATTTCTGTACAATTTTTCATCAATATTCTGTCCTTCATCGAATCTCTGAGTTCAATAGTTCAATAGTTAGAACCAATATGGCTGTCCATAATTAAACCATTCTGTAAAGACAATTTACTACATCAAGGAGAAACAAAAAACTTTCAAATGCATGCTGTTTAGGCTGTCAATTTTGTGCTAACTTTTTATGGGAGCTATTTATGTAGTCCTATTGCAATGTATTTCTTCTATAATCTTTTAAATTTCAATTTTAAAATATTGATCTAATTATCTAATGAATGTTATTGTGCAATTTGTATCCATTCCTGTTCTTTAGGATACACTCTGATTCTTAACAGCTTGTTGTGTAAAACAAATCCTTGAAATGACATCAGACATCTTTTACACAGGTTTATGTGATCTGAAATGTTCTAGCTGAAAAAGTCATGGAAACTGATTTAATTAGTAACTTTTAAGGCAGTTGGAGAGGTGTCTCCGTATGAGGAACTATAGGTTACAAATAGAACGTAGTAATGTGCAACCAAGCCCTTTTGCTGTTTCAAAGACCTAGCACAGACACAACAGACTAGATGGTCTTTTTCTGTGCTGTATGTTTCTATATTCTGTATTTTTGAGAGTGGTTTGGAGAGAGCCAAATGAAATTTAAATTCCTGCAGAGAGTGATCCATATTTTATCAGAATGCACCAATAAAGAATGTGAGACATGTCCAAAATAGATTAGAACAGTGGATCTATCTTCATCAAAGTAGGTCAGAGTGAAGATGAAACATGGGACATATCTGAAAGTATCTTATTATAGGTTGCAAGAAAAACAGGTTAGTGAATGGGTAGGGATTGATACTTCCTAGTTTATTTTTATTACATAGGCTGCAAGTGAACTGTACCCCCACATGGGAAAAGATTCCACAGGAAGGTTATAAAAAGTCATTTGTAAAAATTAATGGTAAAAAATGCATGTGAAAAAACAAATACTGATTGTTTTTTGTTAAATACTAATGATGTATTCTTTAAAGTTTACAGATGAAGCCAAAACCAGGAACTGGGGTGGAACTGGGGGAGGGGGAATCTCCTGCTGGGCTGAAATTGATCTCATTATAATGGGACAACCCAGGACCTTGGCAATGATTTTTAAAGATTTCTACGTTCAAAGTTTATTTGTAGAACTCATCCAGCTGTACAAACAGAAACATCTGACATGTATAAAATAAGACCTTCACTGTCAGAGAGAAAAGATAGTAAATCTAAACAATGAATAATGGGCCCATTCATGCATGACACACTCTGGGAGGCTTCATGCAAATTCCCAGCATATAGAGGTCCTGATGTGAAGCAAAGTATGCAAAATCTGAATTCTTGTAATGTAGGTCCCCATATAAAAAATACATTCTTAAATGGTGTAGAATGTGCTTAGGATCCCTGATGATGCAATGATTAATGTGGAAGCTATGATTTCTGTCAACCCACAGATGCTCAGGCAGAGACTAAGACCTTCCTAGAATTGTTGGTAGACAATGGACTTTACTTAATACCTCAAAAATGTTTGGGCTAGGGAGTAAGGGGCACCAGTCATCCTACCCACCATGCCACACTGTCATCCTACCCAACGAGCACCTTAACTATTTACTTGCTTACCTCAGTCACTCGCTCACTAATGCAGTAAAGACTATTTGAATGTTCCAAAGCTTTTTAGTATGTGTTAGGGAATGGATGAAGATTTACCAAAAAAATCAGCAAATACCATAAAAAGAGATCACGACTTGGATTTTTATATGGATGCTTCACATTTCTGGAGAGATTGGTTCAGAAATGTTGGTAATAAATCTGGAGATCCACTATAATGCAAAAAAAAAGTAGCAATTTGACAGTGATCGTCAATACTTCAAAGATTTAGCACTATATTCTCACTTCATAGTTATGGCCTCCCTTGTTAAATATACTAATAGTTCTGAAAAGGTTCATGTTTTGAGCTATTCTGAGCTCTGCCCAGTATTAATGTCATGCTGTTTCTGGATGGAGAATCAGTTGAAGACATCTGGTCTTCTCTAGCAATAAAAGCAAAGCACTGTAGATGTTGAAATCTGAAGCCAACACAGAAAATGCTGGAGATATTCAGCATGCCTGGCAGTATATGTAGAGAGAGAAACAGATAACTCTTAGAATCTGTACAGTGCAGAAAGAGGCCACTTGACACATCGCATCTGCACCGACACATCGCATCTGCACCAACACTCCGAAGAGCGTCCACCCACATCCCAGTCCCTTATCCTATCCCCGTAATCCTGCAATTACCCTGGCTAATCCACCTAGCCTGCATATCCCTATGTACTATGGACAAGTTGGCATGGCTTTGGACTGTGGGAGGAAACTGGAGCACCATGTGGAAACCTATGGGAAGAACATGCACACTGCTTGCAGATGGATTCAAGTAAAAAATTCTTTGAAATTTCTGTCACATATAGACAGGATGGATAAAAAGGCATTTAGCATGCTTGCCTTTATTGCTCAGTCCTTTGTGTATTGGAGTTGGGAAATCATGTTAAGATTGTGTGTGACATTGGTGAGGCCTCTTTTGGAGTATTGTGTCTAGTTCTGGGCACCCTGCTTTGGAAAGGATATTCTAAAGCTAGAAAGGGTTTAGAAGAGACTTACCTGGATGTTGCAGGGTACATAAGATTTGAATTATACAGAAAAGCTGGATGGCTTGGTACTTTTTATATTGGAGCATAGGAGGTTGAAAGGTGACCTTATAGAATCAAGGGGGTTCAGAGAGGGCTAATGGTAGGTATCTTTTCCCCTGGAGGAAGATTTCAAGACTAAGGGGCATATTTGTAAGGTGAAAGGAGAGAGATTTAAAAAAGACATGAGGGACATTTTTTTTAACACAGAGGATGCTTTGCATGTGGAATGAACTTCCTGAGGAAGTGCTTCCTGAGCAAGCACAGTTCCAGTGTTTAAAAGATACTCAGATGACGAGGAGGGATATGGGCCAGGAGCAGACAGGTGGATCTAATTTAGTTGGGATTATGTTTCGGCATGGACTTGTTGGACTGAAGCATCTGTTTCCATGATCTATGACTCTATGACTGTATGTGAGTCACCCAAGGCTGGAAGACATCATGCAAATTCCCAATAGTTCCTCATGTGAACCAAAGTCTTCTTTACCTCTTTTTAGTAACAGTTAACATCCCTAAATTTAAATACTAATGTAAAGTGCCACTTTACATCAAGACAAGTGCCACTTCTGATCAGATATATTCATTCTATCCTCCACCATACAGTATTGAACAGTCCCTTAGACTAAAGTAAGGAGGATTGGTAGCACCATTGTATTCAAGCACTAATCACCAGGAGTTGTCACCCAGGCATCAGATTATATTATAAAATCCTCCACAAGTTTTCATAGCTTCTCCACATCAATCAGTTTGTTACTGCATGGTTGAGGCAAAGAGCATAGACACACTTACGTGTGTAAAACATTAAAGAATAAATTAGGGGAAAAAAAGGATGAATTAGTGGGTTTAGAAGATAGAATTATGTAGGAGGAGCCAGGTTGTGTGCATCATAGACACCAATACTGACCTATGTGTTGAATGATCCGTTTCTCTGCCTTAAAATTCAATGTTATTTTTGAATAAGATTTAAAGTGTAGGTTTAGGCATTCATTAATGCTAGTGGTTTAGTGCTGAATTGCATGACATGTATACAGCATACTTGAGCGATGAAATTCTTTACAGATGGTTTTAATGCTGAATTTTATGTCAAATCTGCAGTAGCTTCATAATGATGTGTTTTGGTTTGAACTGTAGTGTGTGTCAGATCCCTGGGGTATTCTGATGATATAAAAGTCTCATTCACACTCAAAATTCTGAAGTAACGTTGTAAATTATGGAGTGGCACAGTGGCACAGTGGTTAGCAGGGACCCGGGTTCAATTCTTGCATTAGGTGACTGTCTGTATGGAGTTTGCACATTCTCCCCATGTCTGCGTGGGTTTCCTCCGGGTGCTCCGTTTTCCCTCACAATCCAAAGATGTACTGGTCAGGTGAATTGGCCATGCTAAGTTGTCCATAGTGTTAAGTGCGTTAGTTAGGGGTAAACATAGGGTAGGGGAATGGGTCCGGGTGGAATACTCTTCAGACGGTTGGTGTGGACTTGTTGGGCCGAAGGGTCTGCTTCCATACTGTAGGTAATCTAAATGATGCAAAGATGAATCATAGATGCAGCAGAACAGTGGCCCTTCAGTGCTATTATTAATTTGAAAGCATGATTATGCAATTAGAAAAATTTACATTAATACAAGTTGAAATGTCTCTAAATACTTCACATAATTAATATTAGGAGCATAGTGATTTTTATTGTGTTGGTAAACACAGAACTCATTTCTCGTCAGTAACAATTCACGAATAGCCATGGAATGAAGAACAAGTGTTTTCATATGGTGTAGTTTGAAAAAGGAATGTTAACTACAAGTAAGGATTCTATGCTCACCTTTGAATCTTTACATCCATCTAAAAAGAAGGAAACTGAGTTTATTGTAGACTCAGAGGGTGTTACTTCAGATAATACTGTACTGTACTAAATTTTATATTGTTGGATAGGATGCAAAGTTGTTTCGCTTAAAGGAAGTGATCATAGCATCAGATGGTTGTAGAATGTTAGGAATATTTTCCCCATTGGTCAAGAGTGACAACAATTTATGAGGAATCAATACCTGTGAGTCAACATTAGAAATCAATACAAAGAGTTCCTCCTTGCTACTACTGGACTGTCCATCTTCTTCTATTCTCTTCCCTGCTGTGCTGAATTATGCAAAGACAAAGTTTCACTTCAGTTTCAAAGGCTAAGCATCCTCACTTGGAGCACACCACCTTTACATTGTCAGGAAAAACGAAGCATATGTTTTCCACCTACCAATGACCTCATCTTGAAAAAGGACTTTCTGATGTGAAAACCAAAAGAACTACAGATGCTAGAAATCAGAAACACAAACAAAAATAGCTGGCAAATCTCAGCTGGTCTGGCAGCATCTGTGGAGTGAAAACAGAGTCAATGTTTTAAGTTGAGTGACCCTTCCTCAGAACTTAATCCGATATAGTTCTCAATCAATAATTACTGATGGAATGCAAGAGAATGATAAATAGGCTCCCATCAGCTGCCAGAAGAGTCCATTCACCTACCACATTTCCCATTCATATAGGTTCAATTAAATGCTGAATGGCTTCATTCTGTCCTGTAAGATTCAATGAACATGTAGTTCAGATATATGATACCACTGGAGATGATGCTATGGAAGTTAAATGGCACTGTGTCGATAGTCACTTCTAATGCAGCCCAACTGAGGTAGCATGTTAGGAACAGCGCTTGCGTGGACATACTGTGAAGGAAGCAGCTGAGATGGTGCTGACATGACTTTGCACATTGATGTGATGTGGGAATGGAAGATCATCAGAAGGGGAAATGGTGCTAAGAAGCCTGACTCAGGCTAAAAATGACTCAGATCTCAGCAGTCCAGAATTCAAATGGGAAATTATATAAATGCTTAGAGTCCAGTTAAAGCAAGTAAAAACAGTTTCCAAGAATGCACTTCAGATGGTGTTTGCAACTGACATACAGACAAGAATGTTTAGTGGTGATAAATAAGGTCACCATGATTACAAATCATCAGGAGAATGATCAATCATAACTTCTGATGTGCCAAATATGAAAACTTTGATTTGTTCTCCTTCCAAACATTCACCCAACTAACTAAAATCTAGCACTAGTATATTCCAAGATATGGAGAGTGTGATGCTGGAAAAGCACAGCAAAAGCCTGAAACGTTGATTCTCCTACTCCTTGGATGCTGCCTGACCTGCTGTGCTTTTCTAGGACCACACTCTCAACTATAATCTCCAGTATCTGCAATCCTCACTTTCGTCTATATTCCAAGATTTAGAAAGTACAGATGACACTGTTGCCTAGGACAGTTACTTGAAGGTACCCTTACAGTCTCTCATTAATAGGGTACGTCTATGCTAATGCAACTTAGCCCTATCAGGGCAGTAACTGATCCTCAACTTCAGTAAAACTGGTCCAGTTGAGTTGTTGAAGGTTGCAGAAAAAAAATCGCATGGGAAGTAAGGGATTAGATATATTGTGCATATTTTTATAACGTGGTAAGAAATAGAAGTAAGAAGTTCTAATATATGAATCCATTAAGTCTGACAATGTTACATTACTGAATGTTTGTGCATCTTGCTGTTAGAGTTTCTGCATTACTTTCTCTTACATTAATGGATTATTCCTTGAAATATGTATAATAAGATGATCAAGTGCAAGGGGTTATCCAGGGATCAAAGATTCTTGGATTACATATTTGTTTATGCAGACGTTTGTGACGCTTGTTGGGAAAATATGTATTTACTTATTAAAGGAATTGTTTTCTATCATCTGTTATTCATTGTTGGCATGGATTTTCATGTGTCCAGAACTGACTGCAATGCTCCAAATCGTGTCTAATGAAAGCTTCATATAAATGTAACATAACATATACTCATTTGAATCACAGCTTTCAAGATGAAAGCCAACATTCCATTAGTTGTTTAAAGTATTTTTTGAAACTGTTCTCTAGTTAATGCTGATTTATGTACGAGATACCTCTAAATTTCTTTTCTTACCCAAGTTCCTACCTTTTTGCCATTTGGAAAATACATTGATTTATGTTTCATAGCACCAAAGTGGATGACATAACAATTTCCTCCATTAAACTTCATCAAAGAATAAAGGACAAAGAACAGTACAGCACAGGAACAGGTCCCTCACCTCTGCAAACCTGTGCTAACACATTTTGCCCTTCCAGACTAAAATTGTGTTCGCTTACAGGATCTGTATCCTCTATTCCCTTCCTCTTCCTGTATTTGTCCAGGTGCTTCTTGAATGCTGCAATTGTATCTGCTTCCACCTCCTCTTCTGGCAGTGCATTTTTGGCACTCACCACCCTTTGTGTGAAAAACATGCTCCACAAATCTCTCTTAAACTTGCACACCGCCCCCTCCCCCTGCACGTACAACCTGTGTCCCCTAAGAATTGACCCTTCCACCCTGGGAAAAAGCATAATATTTTCCACTCTATCCATGCCATCCACAATCTTATAAACTTTTATCATAGCTTTGCCTGCTCACCTACTTAACAAAGTCTTTTTGCAATATTCTGTTGCCACAATCCTATTTATTGTGGCACCCAACTTGGTGTCAACTGAGATATATGGCTCTACAACCCATTATCTGATCCACTTATTGATAGTGAAATGCTGTAGCCTAGTACAAATTTTTGTGGGACACCATTAATCATAAACAGGCCATTTGAAGACATATCCATTATGTTTTGTCTTTGTACCTTGTTGAGATTTCAAAGCCAACAATTGTTTGCTATTTTAATTTAAGAACAATTCATTGTTATCAAAGATCTAATCAATCAAAGTCAACTGTTACTAATATCATGTTTATTTCGTTATTAATCAAAATTTGAGGTGGGATATAACACACTCATTATTCTGCAATATTATATGACTGTGGCATATTGTGAGCACTGGTCTAGATCATATAAGATCAGTAATTTGTGAGCTTAGCTTTCTTGCTTCTTTTCTGTGCCCCTGACATTATCAATGACTTTCCAAACTACCAATGATTGTTAGTATGACCCTACCCTTAGTTGTTTTTCTCCATCACCTGCTGGAAAGGCTTCCGTCTAAAAATATACCTTTTACTCTTTTTCTTAGGGTGGACCTGGGTATTATGCTAATAGGACTAAACTGGCTTGCTGAAATTCTACTTACTATAAAAGCTTTCAATTGTGCTTCAAGTTCGTTGTTTAAGCTATGATATACAAGCCAGCCCTTAAGCTATTTCATATTTTCCATGAGCTTTCTTTTAGCCTTTTAAAGTACTAAATTTTTAATCAACCAAATCCTTCCACCAGTTTTGCAAAGCTCATTCAATGTTGTTCACCACGATAGTTTCAACAACTCCCTCAAAACATGTCTCTTAACAGCTTTCAAAGTCATTGCCAAGGGATTAATTGTTCATATTTGCCTGTTATCAGGTATTTATGTTGTCAGAACAGTTGGGTGTGTTCTCACCATTATCAATGAGCTGTAGATAAATATAACTAACTTAGTCCCTTCTAAATTTTTATGATTTAAGTTAAAGTGAACCAGCAGTTAAGCATTTGCTTTAAACAGGTTAAAGGTTCATTTATTACATATTAATACTGAAAATTCCTTCAGGATAAAGAGATAATATTATCAAGAAATTGTACACATCAAGATTAAAATAAATATCATTTATACAAAAGATTATTTACAAGGAAGTCCCAACAAGTCATCTTTGGTAAAGAAGGGAGATAAACTGAAGACACAGTCAGGTAGATGGGTTATATCCAGGAAAGGTAGGAGAGGAAGGCAAGTAGTGCAGGAGTCTCCTGTGGCTATTCCCATCTCGAACAAGCTGTCTGGGAAAATGTATGGGACGGTGGACTCTCAGGAGAATGTAGCACTGACAACCAGCTTTCTAGTACCGAGACTGGCTCTAATGTAACAAGGGGTATACCAGGTTCCAAGTGAAAAATTGTGATAGAGGACTTTCTAGTAAGAAGCACAGACACATCTTTCTGCAGCTGACAGCAAGACACCAGAATGGTGTGCTGTCTCTCTGGTGCCACGATTAAGAATATCTCAGTGAGGTGCAGGTTGTTCTCAAAGGGGATCAGCAGAAGATCATTGTACACATTAGAACTAACGACATAGATAAGGACAAGATTCTGAGGACAGAATATAGAAAGTTAGACAAGAATCTATAAAGGAGATCCTCGAGTGTTGTAATATCTGGATTACTCCCAGTGCCGCGAGCTAGTGAGGGGATACAGCAGATGAATGCTTGGCTGAGGAGCTGGTGCAAGGGGAAGGATTCACATTTTTGGATCATTGGAATCTCTTTGGGGGTAGAACTGACCTGTGTAAGAAGGATGAATTGTACCTGAATTGGAAAGGGACTAATATACTGGCAGGGAGATTTTTGATTATAGATAACTCTACAGCCACTTATGTGTGGAAATGCAGAAGTTGAGGAAGATACTAAGTGAGTATTTTACATAAGTGTTTACTGTGGAGAAGGATATGGAAGATAGAGAACGTGGGGAAATAAATAACGACATCTTGAAAAAAGTTCACAATACAGAGAAGGAGGTGCTGAAAATCTTAAAATGCATAAAGGTAGATAAATCCCTGGGACCTGATCAGGGGTATCCTAGAATTCTGTGGGTAGCTAGGCAAATAATTGCTGGGCCCCTTGCTGAGGCATTTGTGTCATCGGTAGCCACAGGTGAGATGCTGGAAGACTGAAGGATGGCTAATGTGGTGCCATTATTTAAGAAAAATGGTAAGGAAAAGCTAGGTAACCGTAGACTGGTAAGCCTGACATGAATTGGAGGCAAGTTGTTGGAAGGAATCCTGAAGGACAGGATTTAGGTGTATTAGTAAAGACAAGGATTGATTAGGGATAGTCAACATGGCTTTGTGCATGAGAAATTGTGTCTGCCAACTAATTGAACTTTTTGAAGAAGTAACAAAGAGGATTGATGAGGGTAAAGAGTTGGAGACGATCTATATGGACTTCATAAGGCAAGGTTCCTCATGGTATTGTGGTTAGTAAGGTTAGATCACATGTAATACAGAAAGAATAGCCATTTGGATAAGGAATTGGCTTGACGGTAGGAGACAGGGGGTAGTGGTAGAGGGTAGCTTTTCAAACTGGAGGTGACCAGTGATGTGCCACAAGGGTTGGTGCCGGTCCACTGCTTTTCACCATTTATGTAATGGGTATGAACATAGGAGGAATAGTTGGTAAATTTGCAGATGACACCAAATTTGGATGGTGGAAAGTGAAGAAGATTACCTCACAGTACAATGGCACCTTGATCAGATAGGGCGATGGGTCGAGGAGTGGTAGATGGAGTTTACTTTATATGAAGGTCAGGCACAGCATTTTGGAAAGGCAAATCAGGACAGGACTTAGACACTTAATAGTAAAGTCCTGGGGAATGTTGCTGAACAAGGACACCTTTGAGCGCAATTTCATAGTTCCTCAAGAGTGGAGTCACAGGTAGATAGAATACTGATGAAGGGATTTGGTATGCTTTCCTTTATTGGTCAGTATATTTAGTATAGGTGTTGGGAGGTCATGTTGTGGCTATACAGGGCATTGACTAGGTCACTTTTGGAATATTGTGTGGAAATCTGTTCACCCTTCTATGGGAAGAATGTTGTGAAACTTGAAAGAGTTCAGAAAAGATTTGGAAGGATGTTGCCAGGGTTGGAGGGTTTGAGGTGTAGGAAGAGGCAGAATAGACTGAGGCTATTTTCACTGGAGCATCAAAGGCTGAGGGGAGACCTTACAGAAGTTTATAAAATCATGCGGAGTGTGGATAGGGTGAATAGCCAAGGTCTTTTCCCCAGGGTGGGAGATTCCAAAACTAAAGGTCATAGGTTTATGGTGAGAGCAGAAAGATTTAGCAAGGACTTGAGTGGCAGGTTTTTTTAAATGCAGAGACTGGTGGGTGTATGGAAAAAGCCACCAGAGGAAGTGATGGAGTCTGGTACAATAACAGCACTTAAAAGGCAATTGGATGAAAAGGAAGGGTTTAGAGGGATATGGGCCATGTACTGATAAAAAGGATTAGATTAATTTAGAATGTCTAGTCAGCATGAACAAGTTGGACGAAAGGGTCTGTTTCTGTGCTGTACCTCTCTATTATTCTATGACTGTATGCTATACCATTAGAGCCTGTTGCTTGAATTTCAGTTGCAAAAGCTAAGAGGTCAGCATTTGAAGTCAGATCCGAAGGAGTGATGATTTCTGTGGTTGAGTAGAAAGTATTTTCTTGTACAGGTGGACTTCCTAGGACAACAGAATTTGAAAGAGAAAAAAGATTCTTGGCTGTTGGTTCTGCAGGTGTGGTACTTGTAGTTGCTTGGTTACTTCAGCAGAAAATCAAAGTGTTTCATGATGCCTCTCTCTCTCTTTGACTCAATCTCCCTTTGCCTTAATTTCCCTTTCTTCCGCGTTTTCTCATTACCTGGAGAGGTAGTCCTTCCAGATAGTTCAAGATGGTTCTTTCTTTGTCTGGGCAGCTTATATTTTTGAATCATTCTTAGCTGGCAAACTCAGATTACCACCATTGCCAGGTTACATAAGAATCTAAGAATTAGGAGCAGGAGTAGGCCATCTGGCCCTTTGAGCCTGCTCTGTCAATTAATAAGATCTTGGCTGATCTTTTTGTGGAGTCAGCTCCACTTACCCATTCTCTCACCATAATTCTTAATCTCTTTATTGTTCAAAAAATGATCTATCATACCTTTAAAAACATATACTGAGGAAGCTTCAACTACTTCACTGGGCAGAGAATTACATAAATTTACAGCCCTCTGGGTGAAGAAGTTCCTTCTCAATTCAGTCCTAAATCTCCTCCACCTAATATTGAAGCTATGCCCTCTTGTCTTCATTTCAACCACCAGTGGAAACATCCTCTCTACTTCTATCTTAACTGTCCCTTCATAATTTTATATGTTTCTATAAGATCCCTCCTCATTCTTCTAAACTCCAACGAATGTAATCCCAGTCTACTCAATCTCTCCTCATAAGCCAAACCTCTTAAGTCCAAAATCAATCTAGTGAACCTCCTCTGCACCCCCTCTAGTGCCAGTACATCCTTTCTCAGGTAAGGAGACCAAAACTGCACATAGTGCTCCGGGTGTGGCCTTTACCAGCACCCTATACAGTTGCAACATAACTTCTCTGCTGTGATTCATGCAAAAGGGCACCCAGGTCCCTCTGCATAGCAGCATGCTGCAATTTCTTACTATTCAAGTAATAGTCCTTTTTACTGTTATTCTTACCAAAATGAATGAATTCACATTTATCAACATTGTACTCCATCTGCCAAACCTTTGCCCACTGAATTAAACTATCTATGTCTTTTTGCAAAGTTTCACAGTCCTCTGCACACTTTGCTCTACCACTCACCTTAGTGTCATCTGCAAACTTTGACACACTACACAGGGCCTCCAACTCCAAATCAACCATGTAAATTGTGAATAATTGTGGTCCCAGTACTGATCCCTGAGGCACAACACTAGTCACTGATTGCCAACCAGAATACCACTCATTTATTTCCACTCTTCCACTCTTTACTTCCTGTTAGTTAACCAATCCTCAATCCATGCTAATACATTATCTGTAATGCCTTTATCTTATGCAGCAAACTTTTGTGTGGCATCTTGTTGAATGCATTTTGGAAATCTAGCGGATCCCTGTTGTCCACCACATTTGTAATGTCTTCATAGAATTCCAAAAGATTAGGTAAGCATGACCTGCCCTTCATGAACCCATGCTGCTTCTGCCCAATGGGACAATTTCTATCTAGATGCCTTGCTAGTTCTTCCTTGATAATTTTCCCAACGACAGAAGTTAAACTAACCGGTCTATACTTGTATTTCTCCTGCCAATTCTTTTAGCACCCTGGGACGCATTCCATCAGGGCCAGAAAACTTGTATACTCTTAGCTTGCTCAACACTAGCTCTCTCATGATAATGATTGTTTCCAGGTCTTCACCCACCTTCCTCTCTTTGTCAATTACTAGCATGTTATTCATGTCTTCCACTGTGAAGACCCATACAAAAATACCTTTTCAATGTCTCAGTCATTTCCTCATTTCTCATTACTAAAACACCCTTCTCATCTTCTAAAGACCAATGTTTACTTTAGCCACTCTTTTTTGTCTTATATATTTATAATTACTTTTGCTGCCTGTCTCTATATCTTGAGCTTTTTTTTCTCCTCATAATCTATCTTACTTTTCTTTATAGCTCTTTTTGTGGCTTCCTGTTGATCTTTAAAACTTTCCCAATCTTCAAATTTCCACTGATCTTGCCCACTTTTTATGCCTTTTCTTTCAATTTGATAGTTTCCCTTATTTCCTTAGATACCCATGGTCAATTATCCCTTTCCCTACAGTCCTTCCTTTTCACTGCTACATAGTTTTGTTGAGCACTTTGAAAAATTGCTGTTCATCAACTATCCCTCCATAAAGTCTTTGCTTCCAGTCTACTTTCTTTAACTCCTCGCTCATCCTGTTGTAGTCTCCCTTGTTTAAGCACAGGAGTCTGGTATTGGATTTTATCCTCTCACTTTCCCTCTGTACTTTAAATTTAACCATACTGTGATCGCTTCTTTCAAGGCAATCCTGAATGATGACATCATTAGTTTACAGGACCAGATCTAAGATACTTTGCTCCCTTGTCAGTTTCATTACATACTGTTCAAGAAAATTATACATTGAGTGAACTCCTCCTCAAGGCTTGACCAATCAACATGTAGATTAAAAGTCCCCATGACAATCGCCATACCATTTCTACAAGCAATGTGATATTATTATTTGGTGGCCTAGAGACCACACCTCTCAGTGATCTAATTTCTAATTTCCACTCAAATGGATTCAACCTTATTCTCCATAAAACCTATATTATCTCTTATCACCTCCCTGATGTCATCCTTAAAACTCAGAGCTATACTGTTTCCTTTACCTCCCTGTCTGTCCTTCCGAATAGTCTGATACCCCTGGATATTTAACTCCCAGTCGTGACCATCCCGCAACCATGCCTCTTCAATGGCTACTAAATCCTATTAATTCATGGTGATTTGTGCCATTACTCATTTACCCTGTTACGAATACTATCAGAGCATTCAGGTAAAGTGCCCTTATGCTAGCTTTTGTAGCTTCATTATGAATTCCAACATCTCCAATAATAATATCTCCTGAGTTATACTTCCTTTTTATTTTTTTCATAGTCTGTCATGTAGTTAAGTCCTCTTGCTCACATGCTAACCTGCTGTTTTCCTTTTTATTGACTACCATACTTCCTGTCATTTTCCTCTTCCCTTCCCCTGAACTTCCTAGCGACCACCCTATTTATCCTTTTTGATAGAATACTGGTTCCAGATCGGTTCAGGGGGAAACAGTTTCATCCGAAAAGATCCTTCCTGTTCCAAAACTGATGCCAATGCCCCGTGAAATAGAACCCCTCTTTCCCACATCACTCCCTTAGCCACTTATTTATTTTCTTAATTTTCTTGTCCCTAAGCCAATCTGCATGTGGCTCGGGTAGTAATCCAGAGATTATAACCCTTGAGGACCTATTCCTTAATTTTGTTCCTAGTGCTTGATAATCATCAAACAGGTCCTCCTTCCTAACGTTGCCTATGTTGTTTGTCTCAACATGACCACAACAACTGGATCCTCGCCTGCCTAATCCAATACCCTATAAAGCCTATGTACAAAATAATTAAGTCATGTTCCACGCAAGACATTAGCATTTCAGTGATAGTATTTCTCCTATTTGTGATTCTTAACTTTTGTTCTGGCCATTGCCCAATTTTAAGTGTCAAAATAGTTTGTCAATATTATCTCCTGGACAAGAGTTTTTACATGTCTGAGGATTGATCTCTGTAAAACCTGCATTATCAGGTGACTTATAACAGCCAAGTTTTTAGTTTCTTGTGTACATATACAATTACAGTCAGAATAAAATTTTTTTACAAATATTTGATGGTCTTTAATAGATTTTTTCTAAATATTACTGGTTCATAACTAATCAGTTGTGACAATATTCTGAGCTATTTATGAGGCTAGCCACTAAACTATTCATTATTGGCTATCTAGGTTAATAATTCTAATTTCATATCATACTATTGAATCATAGAATGATTCACTTAATTTACCTATTCTACCTCTATATACTTATTAACTGTTGCATTTCAGCAAGCATCTTAATTGAGCAGAGTTAACTGAAAATCTGCCACAGCTTTGAAGTATGGTTATTTGTTTTGAATATCTGTCCAGTTGTCCCTCACGAATCCTAAGATTCTCTGGGAAGGCAGGTAGGAGGTTGCTGAGCCTTTGGCTTTGATATTTATGTCACCATCGTCTACCGGGATAATGCAAGAAGACTGGAGGATAGCAAATGTTGTCCCGTTGTTCAAAAAGGGGACTAGAGACAACCTGGTAATTATAAACCAGTGAGCCTTACTTCAATTGTGGGTAAAATGTTGGAAAAGGTTATAAGAGATAGCATTTATAAACATCTAGAGAGGAATAAGTTGATTAGGGATAGTCAACACAGTTTTGTGAAGGGTAGGTTGTGCTTTGCTAACCTTGCTGAATTTTTTGAGATGGTGCCCAAACAGGTGGATGAGGGTAAAACGGCTGATGTGGTGTATATGGATTTCAGTAAGGCATGTGATAAGGTTCCCCATGGTAGGCTATTGCACAAAATAAGGAGGCATGGGATTGAGGTGATTAAACTGTTTGGATCAGAAATTGGCTACCTGAAAGAAGACAGAGAGTGGTGGTTGATGGGAAATGTTTATCCTGGACTTCACTTACTAGTGATGCGCAGCAAGGATCTATTTGGGGTCACTGTTATTGGTCATTTGTATAAATGACCTAGATGAGGATGTAGAAGGATGGGTTAGTAAATTTGTGGATGACACTAAGGACGATAGTGTTGAAGGATGTTGCAGGTTACAGAGGGACATAGATAAGCTGCAGAGCTGGCCTGAGAGATGGCAAATGGAGTTTAATATGGAAAAGTGTGAGGTGATTCACTTTGGGAGGAGCAATAGAAATGTCATACTGAGCTAATGGTAAGATTCTTCGTAGTGTGGATGAGCAGAGAGATCTCGGTGTGCATGTACATAGATCCCTGAAAGTTGCCATCCAAGTTGAAAGGGTTGCTAAGAAGGCATACGGTGTGTTAGCTTTTATTGGTAGAGGGATTGAGTTTCAAAGCCACGAGGTCATGCTGCAGCTGTACAAAACTATGGTGCGGCCACACTTGGAGTTGCTTGGTATGGAGGGAAGGTCTTACAAGGAAAGGCTGAGGGACTTGAGGATGTTATTGTTAGAGAGAGGAAGTTTGAGAGGTGACCTAATTGAGACATATAAGATAATCAAAGGGTTAGATAGGGTGAGAGGTGAATGAGCAAAGCGATCTCGGTGTCCTTGTACTTAGATCCCTGAAAGTTGCCATCTAGGTTGGTAGGGTTGCTAAAAAGGCATACAGTGTTTTAAATTTTATTTGGAGATACCGGTGTTGGATTGGGGTGTACAAAGTTAAAAATCACACAACACCAGGTTATAGTCCAACAGGTTTAAATGGAAGCACTAGCTTTCGGAGTGCTGCTCTTTCATCAGGTGGTTGTGGAGTATAAGATTGTAAGAACACAGAATTTATAGCAAATGTTTACAGTGTGATGTAACTGAAATTATATATTGAAAACGACCTGGATTGTTTGTTAAGTCTCTCACCTGTTAGAATGACCCCACGTTGGTTTCAGTTCTTTCATATGTAAATGACAAAACTTTTTTAAAACAAAGTTACATTCTCAAATGAACATTAACAATCTGTCAGCCCAAATAATGCACTGAAGGTGTGAGCTCCCCTGTGTGATACTGTCTGTGCCACAACGTTTAGACTGATTCGAATCTAAACAAATGGATTTACAGAATCTTACATGGATTCATGCAGTTTTTGAGCAAAGTAACATGTAATTCTGCAAGTACAAATTCACCCCACAACTTATATGTGTATGTGTGTGTGTGTAATTTGGGTGTGGGGGTTGCAATTGTGAGTGTCTGTGAGAGAGTGGGTGCATGTGTGTGAGTGTGAGTAATGTGAGGTACAAGTCTGTGAGAGAGTGTGTGTGTGTGTGTGTGTAGTGCAGTGGGTTCACCTGTAGTTTGACATGATCCCAAGGTCCCAGTTGAGGTCATCCCCATGGGTACCGAACTTGGCTATCAGCCTCTGCTCGACCACTTTTTGTTGCTGCCTGTTCCAAAGTCTGCCTCATAGAACATAGAACATAGAAACGTACAGCACAGAACAGGCCCTTTGGCCCACGATGTTGTGCCGAGGCTTAATCCTAACTTCATCAATCTCGATCTGGTCAAGACTGTATCCCAGCTCCTCAAATTTTCATTTACAATCAGTTCCCTTTCCTTGGTGAAAACCAAAGCAAAAAAACTCATTTAGGGCTTCCCATATCTGATCAGATTCCATGCACAAGTTCTCTCTGCTATCCCTGATCAGCCCTATCTTCTCCCTGATCATTCTCTTATTCCTCACATATGAATAAAATGCCTTTGGGTTTTCCCTAATCCTTTTTTGTCAAGCCTTTTTCGTGTCCCCTCCTGGTTCTCCTCAGTCCATTTCTGAGCTCCTTTCTAGCAAGCCTGTAATCCTCTAAAGCTCTGCTAGATCCTTCTTCCTCAACCTTACATAAGATGCCTTCTTCCTTTTGACGAGAAGTTCCCCTGTTTCATCATCCAAGGTTCCTTAATCTTACCCCTTCTTACCTGTCTCAGAGGAACAAATTTGTGCATCACTAGCAACAACTGCTCCTTAAGTAGTCTGCACATGTCTGCTGTGCCCTTTCTGTGGAACAATTGCTCCCAGTCTGTACTTCCTGACTCCTGTCTGATAGCATCATAATTTGCTTTTCCCCAATTAAATACCTTCCCTCGGTAACTGCTCCTTTTACCCTCCACGGCTATGCTAAATGTGAGGCAGTTGTGATCACTGTCACCAAAGTGTTCTCCCACCATGAGATCTGACACCTGTCCTGGCTCGTTGCCAAGCACCAAATCCAAAATGGCCTCTCCCCTCGTCGGTCTGTCTACATACTGAGAAAGGAAACCCTCCTGAACACACCTGACAAAAACGGCTCCATCCAAACCATCTGCACTCACAAGGTTCCAGTCGATATTGGGAAAGTTGAAATCACCCATAACAACAACCCTGCTACTTCTCCATTTTTTCCAGAATCTGCCCGCCTATGAGTTCTTCAATCTCTCTACTGCTATTAGGTGGTCTGTAGAAAAATCCCAACGTGGTGGCTGTTCCCTTGCTGTTCCTAACTTCCACCCAGTTAAACAAACCTTCCTCAACAAACTTCACTTCTGTAGCTGTGGTGCACTCTCTGACTGGCAATGCCACACCCCCTCCACTTTTTCCAGCCTCCCTGTTCTTTTTAAACATTCTAAATCCTGAAATATCAAGCAACCATTCCTGCCCCTGTGAAACCCACATCTCAGTTATGGCCCCAACATCGTAGCCCCAAGTACTGATCCATGCTCTAAGCTCATCACTCTTATTTTGGACACTCCATGCATTAAAGCAGACACACTTTAACCAATCCCTTTGTTTCATCACGCGAGAAACCTTTCTGATAGATTCACTACATCCTGTCACTACCCCATCTGCAACTGACCCCTTCTTAGACATGTGATTCTGATTCCCAACCGCCTGCCAAACTAGTTTAAACCCTCCCCAACCACACAAGCAAATCTCCCACCCAGGATATTTGTGCCCCTCCAGTTCAAGTGCAACCTGTCCTTCGTGTACAGGTCCCACCTTCCCCAGAAGGTATCCCAATGGTCTAGGTATCTGAAGCCCTCCCACCTGCACCAGCCTCGCAGCCATGTGTTAAGCTGCGTTCGCTGACTGTTCCTCATCTCACTATCTCAAGGCACTGGTAGCAAACCTGAGATCACTACTCTATTCGTCCTGCTCTTCAGATTCCAACCTAACTCTCTGTAGTCACTTTTCAGATCCGCAATCCCTTTCCTGGCTATATCATCAGTGCCAATATAGACCATGATTTCTGGCTGCTCACCCTCCCCCTTCAGAATCTTGTAAACCCAATCGGCGACATCCCACACCCTGGCACCGAGGAAGCAACATACCTTCCGGGAGTCCCGTTCCTGACCGCAAAATCTCCTGTCAATCCGTCTAACTATTGAGTCCCCTACCACTAACGCTTTTCTATTTTCTCCCCTTCCCTTCTGAGCCACAGTGCCAGGCTCAGTGCCAGATACCTGACAACTATGGCTTTCCCCTGGTAGGCTATCCCCACCAGCAGTATCCAAAATGGTATACTTATTGCTGAGGGGAACGGCAACAGGGGATCCCTGTTCTGACCGTCGGTTCCCTTTCCTCTCCCTGACAGTAACCCAGCTGTCCTTATCTTGTGTCTGGGGAGTGGCCACCTCCCTGTACATCCTCTCAGTTTCTCCTTCACCCACTTAAAAACTTCCCAGCAGTCCTTCACTCCTCCTTCGCACCTCTCGGCAAATGGAGGCCCTGATGCCTGAAGTAAGTCTTTTCAACCGTTAGTCTTACTTTTCCAGCAGTCCTTCATTCCTCCCTCGCACCTCTCGGCAAAATGGTTAACCAAAGGTCCGTGGTCGAATGTCCTGGACCACTGAAGTGTTCTCTGACTGGGAGAGAACACTCCTTTCTGTTGATTGTTGTGTGGTGCCCATTCATCTGTTGCTGTAGCCTCTGCTCGGTCTCACCAATATACCATGCCTCAGAGCATCCTTGCCTGCAGCGTGTGAGATAGACAACGTTGGCTGAGTCATGTGAGTACCTGCCACGTACATGGTGGGAGGTGTCCCCATGTGTAATGGTGGTATCCATGTCCATACTCTGACACATCTTGCAGCGTCTACTGTGACAGGTTGTATGGAGTTGTCCTGAAAGCCGGGCGGTTTGCTACGAACAATGATCTGTTTGAGGTTTGGTGGTTGTTTAAAGGCGAGCAGTGGGGAAGGTCTTGGCCAGGTGGTCATCCTCATTGATAATGTACTGCAGGCTGCATAGAACATGGCATAGTTTTTTGCCTCCTGGGAAGTACTGGACAACGAAGGGTACCCTGTCGGTTACAGCTCATGTCTGGCTCCTGAGTAGCTCATTACGGTCCCTTGCTGTGGCACATTAGAACTGGCGGTCGATGAGTTAAGCATCATACCCCATTCTTATGAGGGCATCCATGAGTGCTTCCAAGACACATCCCGCCTTGTACATGGCAAGTATTCATGGTTGTTTATGGGGATTGTTGCAAGTATTTGGAACAGTATCATTAAGTTGGGATAATTTATTCGGTTTTCGGATAGGTTGTTATTCTATATTCTGTTCTCTTTCGTTTGTGATTCATTCAGTAATCTTGTAAATAAATTCTGTTTTGTTCAAAACTATGTGGGTTGACCAGTTACATCAGTCCTGGAATATCCGTGTTACACCTGCTTAACACAACTTACAAAGTTAGGGTCTGGGCCACTTTCTTGAAATGCTTTGAGGGGGATAATGGCCCAGTTAACAAGTGTTTAACAGTTACTTAATCTATTCAGGCCCAGGAGATGGTTGTTAAGGGCTGATTAATATTATAATGTTTCGTGAAGACTTGATGGGAAGGTATTGTTCTGTATGCTACGCTTATTCAGAGGTAAACACTGCTTGTAGCAACCGATGATAAGGTGTGAAAATGCAGTAACATATAGCAAGCTCGTGAGTGAGTTAATGAAAATAACCTATAACACAATATCTCATACACTGAAATACAGATTTTAAGGTAGCAACACATACCCATTTCCTTCCTCAGTACTCATTACAAGCTGTTATTGCATATTGAAAATAAACTGGTGACACATTTGATTCCTGTGTTGGAGTGCAGTTCTTAACTTCCAGATTGTCCATGTAAAATAAGTGCCAGGAAGTCTACAGGATATTAATGATACATTCAAAGCTAGGTTGAGATGTTACTGCATTTTCAAATGTTATTTATGCTGTATAAATGAACTTTATATATTTGAGCTAATAAATTATAATCCAAATCCATCAATTTGTATATCTCAGACAATCATTACTGCTGCCTGTTTCAGTATCTCAGTTGCAAATATTATTTTATTGCATGTACTCCATTGTGCATGCCAATCTCAATGCTGCATTTGACACAGTATGACTATTTCTTGAGGGAGGAAAAGAAATAGCTGCATTGAAGCATCCAAGAGTCTGACATTTACCTGCAGCCAGCTGAGGTATTGCATCATCAGAGTCAGGCACAATTGCTTGACCATTTTAAAGCGCATTGAGCTGGCAAATATGTATTTACTACACTTCCCTATCCCAATCACTTGCAGCCCTTAGAGTATTAAAATCATTCCTAGGAACATTCTTCGGCTCAGGACAGCCCAATTTCACAGAGTGGTCCTAAAACAAATCAGTACATACTGTATTGTGTACAGCAACTCCATTACAACTTCAAAAATGCTTAATTAGCTACAAAAAACTTAGCAATTTCCTGAGGGATGTTATACAAAAGCAGATTCTCATTCTTTCCATGTTCAGCGTATTCAAGATTTGGAGATGCCAGTATTAGACTGAGGTGTACAAAATTAAAAATCACACAACACCAGGTTATAGTCCAACAGGTTTAATTGGAAGCACACTAGCTTTTGGAGTGACACTCCTTCATCAGGTAACTATCACATCCCCATCCACCCCTGCCACTGCCCACCCCCAACCCCTGTTCACTCTCCCGCCCCCACCCTGGGGCAGCCAGATTGTACACCAACAGTAAGACTGCTGCTGTCTTTGTAGGGTAAGTCTCCAAATAGTCGTGTGCACATGACCTCACACACACACCCTATTACTGCAATGTTTTGACAGGTTCTACCATTGTCCTGTACAATGTTAGAGAGATTTATCTGGGGAAGGGGGGGTTTGCAGTACATCCCTGTGTAGAACTCTAGGGAAAATATGGGGTGCACAGAGAGAGAGCGGGAGGTCAGTTATTTGGAGACGGTGCCTGGACCGTCCAGGACTGTTCTTGGCAACAGTTCAGTTCACCCGATGTGGCCTCCTCTATATTGGTGAGACAGGCCGCTTACTTGCGGAACGCTTCAGAGAACACCTCTGGGCCGCCCGGACCAACCAACCCAACCACCCCGTGGCTCAACACTTTAACTCTCCCTCCCACTCCACCGAGGACATGCAGGTCCTTGGACTCCTCCACCGGCAGAACATAACAACACGACGGCTGGAGGAGGAGCGCCTCACCTTCCGCCTGGGAACCCTCCAACCACAAGGTATGAATTCAGATTTCTCCAGTTTCCTCATTTCCCCTCCCCCCACCTTGTCTCAGTCGGTTCCCTCAACTCAGCACCGCCCTCCTAACCTGCAATCTCCTTCCTGACCTCTCCGCCCCCACCCCACTCCGGCCTATCACCCTCACCTTGACCTCCTTCCACCTATCCCACCTCCATTGCCCCTCCCCCAAGTCCCTCCTCCCTACCTTTTATCTTAGCCTGCTTGGCTACTCTCTCTCATTCCAAATGAAGGGCTTATGCTCGAAACGTCGAATTCCCTATTCCTGAGATGCTGCCTGGCCTGCTGTGCTTTGACCAGCAACACATTTTCAACAGTTCAGTGAGCAGAGCTCATTTTTAATCATTGTAAACAAAAGACATGATCAGGGTTGAAACAGCTCTTTGGTGTAATGTTTCTATCAGGACCTCGAGATCTCCTTCGGATAATCCGATATTCTGATAATTAAAATTCCTTTGTACTCAGTGCACTGACCAAAGGGGAAAAGTATACTAAATGCTTTCTTCACTATCCTATCCTGAGATTCCACTTTTAAGGAACTATGAATCTGCACTCCAAGATTTCTTTGTTCAGCAACACTCCGCAGGTCCTTACCATTAAGTGTAGAAGTCCTTCCCTGATTTGCCTTTCTGAAATGCAGCACCACACATTTATCTCAATTAAACTCCATCTGCCACTTCTCAGCCCATTGACCCATCCGATCAAGATCCCATTGTACTCTGAGATAACCTTCTTCGCTGTCCACTGCACCTCCAATTTTGGTATCATCTGCAAACGTACTAACCCTTTGCTACTTTCTTAAGTTTCTCGAAATGTTAACAGTGCAAATTATCCATTCTCAATAAAAGTAATGTTGGAAATGAGGATATACATTCTGTTCAACATTGTCCTTGTACAACTCCACTGCACTACCTGCATACCCCATTCCACTGCTCTAACACTACTCTTGCCCCAAATGCAATAAAGACAGGGTCCCCCTTGTCCTCACCCACCACCCCACCAGTCTCCACATCCAACTCATCATCCTTAAATACATTCACCAACTCCAACTAGACCCCACCATCATTCCCATTCCCATCCCTCTCAGCCTTCTGCACGGACTGTTCCCTTCATCAATCTTTTGTCAATTCTTGCCCCACCAATCCCCCCCAAACGCCAAGTACCTTCCCTTGCAACTGGAAAAGATGCAGCATACCTGCCGGCACACCACCCCCATCAATTCCATCCAAGGCCCCAAACAGTCCTTCCAGGTGAGACAGAGGTTCACCTGCATCTCCTTTAATCTGGTTTACTGTATCCAGTGTTCCTGATGTGATCTTCTCTACACTGGGGAGACTAAACATAAACTTAGGGAACATTTCACAGAGCATCTCAACCAGGCCCGTAGGCACCAACCTGACCTCCCAGTCACCACCCATTTTAATTCCCCTTCCCACTCCCTTTCCGATGTGACCATCCTTGGTCTCCTCCATTGCCACAATGAATCGAACAGCACCTCATCTTCTGCTTGGGCAGTCTACAGCCTGGAGGACTCAACATTGAGTTCTCCACTTTCAAATAACCTCCCTTCCAATTCCCTGACTCCCTTCCCAACCCCTCCCCCTCCTTTCCATTCCACTCATCAACCCTTCCTTCTAGCCACCAACCAGATTCATTCCTCCCATCAACCAACCAGGTTGCATCCTCAATCTATGTTCACTTCTCCCCACCTCATCACCCTGTCCTCCAATCCCCTTTATCTGCAGCTCTCCTTACACTCACCCTCAGTCCTGAAGAAGGGTTATACCCAAAACATTGACTTTTCCACCTCCTGATGCTGCTTGACTTGTTCTGTTCTTCCAGCCTCCTGCTTGTTTACCTTGGAATCCAGTATCTGCACTTTTTTTGTCTCTAATCAACATGCCAATACCTAGTTGGGTCTGATGGATCAGGGCAATCAAGCCTAATCAATCTATTGGAGGACACTCAAGACCCTCCCAAAAAGGTGTGAAGACTTTGGAGTATAGGAATCGCTGGAACACCACCCTCAGGAGTGATAACTTGAGAGTAACCACAGAGAAGAGAAGAAACCCTTCTCCATTGGGACATCTCCATTGGGAGCAAGGATAAGTTCTAGTGTGGTGTTATATAATGTTTCAGAGTTAAGTTAAAGCACAGATAGATTTGTAGAGTAAATTGTGAGTTTATAGTGTATTTTGTTGTAACAGTATTAATTGTGTTAAATAAATGAATATAATTGCTTTATTATTATTAAGAGTTGACTCAGTTCTTTTGCTAGATATAAGAGTTGAAACACACTGTGTGGTAGGCCCAACACCTTTATTATGTACAAGGGGACATGAAGAATATTACAATTTGTCAAAAACTGTTCTACATTTTTTGTTTCAAGAATTGACAGAATTGAAATTTTAAAAAGACTGTCACAAGTAAATAGGAATATGCAAATATGCCTTTTGGCCCCGTATGCCTGTTTTGCCTTTCAATAAGATCTCAGCTGATCTGTATGTGCTTCAAATTCCACTTTCCCAACTATTCCCAATTTAGGTTACAATTTATAAATTAGCCAAATTTCTAAAATCTCCTCTAGTAAATTGCAGAGGGATATGTCTAGTTATTTCACCTTTGTGGAATTTCCCAGTTGTTATTGTGTGGACATACTGCAAAACATTGAAACAAAGAGAGCTCTAACCTTTCGATTCCAACCCTAATTCAGTAACAAAAGCAATATTTTAACACACAAAGTATCTGCAGAGATGCTAAAAGCAACTATCCGCCTCTTAAGGTGTGTCCAAAGGATCTGATTTGGGGAGATGAGTTGTAGAAACTCTCACATTAACATGAATAGCAGATTAATGGCCATCTACTATTGTGTTCATGGCCATTATCATACGATTGAAACTTCTTTAGAATTTGGGAGAGCTTTAATCACACATTCTTACCTTTAAATTAGTCTGATACCTTCTGCCAAGAAAGTAACAGATTCTGGCTACAGTTATACCTACCTGAAAGTTTGGGCCTCAAAGCCTGCTTCTGAAAGATCTTGAATTCACCTGAAAAGCAAACTGATTACCTGTTTGCTAACACTGCCAGGGACTGCCTTTTCACCTTATCATCTTGCTGCTTTGTCTTCAACTTTGAAGGAGTTCTACAACTGCTGATTCCAGTCACTTGAACTTTGATTTTCAACTGAACTGGTTACATTTCATCACAGCCAACCCAGTTTCACCTACTTATGGTCCCCAATATCATTTTCTCCTCCTTCCCTGGCAAACCTTTATCTATTCCTTTGTCTGGTTAACTGTCCCGCGCCTCCAGGTCTGTCTCCACATCCTCTCACTCCTTTCCCCCCCACAACCCCTGACTTCAGTAAATATAGGTACCAGTAATTCTGATAAAGGGTCATTGGATCCAAAACGTTAACTCTGCTTTCTCTCCACAGATGCTACCAGACCTCCAGCAATTTCTGTTTTTGTGTTATAATTCCAACACCTATATTTCTTGGTTTTATCTGATAAGTTTTTCGTTAAGTTTTAATAATCAGGGATATGGAACTATTAAAGTTGCTCTGTGTGTGTGCGTGTGCGCATGCGTGTATGTGTGTGTGTGTATGTGTGTGTTTGTATTCATAACTTTCCTGGTGAAGAATTATGAAAATATCACTATATCATTATAACAGACTAAATTCATGACAGATCCCTGAATCTAGTTAGCCGTAAACTTTGAAGGAGAGTAGCCATTCCCTGCGATTGTTTTCCACTCCAAAATACTGATGATCTCTGACAGGTCAATAGCCAAAGAATCAACGTCTGTTATTTTTCTCAAGTGTTATCTTGTTAAGCTGTGAAATAAACCTGCACTGGACTCATATCCCACCACTGGACTCATATTCAAACAACAAGGTAATTCCAATATTAGATTTATCACAGAATTATTAACAATAGTTGCAGGAGGAGGCCACTGATCCTATCGAGTCTGTTCCATGATTCAGTATGATCATGGTTGTATATGCTACTTTTCTGTCTTCCCCACTTACCATTGACTCCTTGAAAGATCAGAAACCTATCTCTGTTAGCTTTGAATATTTTCAATGACCCAACCTCCACTGCTCTGTGTTGAAGAGAACTCTGAAAGCTAATGTCTATCTGAGAGAGAAAAAAAAAATCCACCTCACTTATTCTTCTAAACTTTATTGAGTTGTAGCCTCAACCTTTCTTCATGACACAACCCATGTGAACTAAAATAAGAGATTAAAACAGTACAGCATTGCTACAATGCTGCCTCTCCAATGTATTGTACAACTGTAACAAAACTTCACTTTTATTCTCCATTCCCTTGTAATAAATGTCAACATTCTATTTGCCTTCCTATTTACCTACTGTACCTGTGTGCTGTCTTGTTGTAATTCATTTACACACATGCACAGATTTCTCTGTATTTCAAAGTTCTGTAGTCTCTCTTCAGTTTAATAATACTCTCCTTTTCTATTCTTTCTGTTGAAGTGGATAATCTCACCTTTTTCCACCTTGTTTGTTCTGATATAACTCGACAGCGCTGTTCTTGTGCGATCTCATATTATACAAAAATCAAACAATAGCAGGACCACTTAAGCAAATGGGGCTGGATCGCATTCTAGCCAATACAGATAAGGAAAGTTCACATTCTTCAAAACAATGGTCTACATTCTTCAATCGTGTTAAAGCCTATTCTCATTGAAGAAACACACGCTATAGTAGAACCGACTGTACTCCATTTGCTAAATGTTTGCCCACTCACAAAACTTATCCGTATCCCTTTGTAGTGGGGAAGTTTTTGCAGTGGGGGTTTAATGTAATACTTGAGTGCAGAAGTCGTGTTGAATTTAGTGGAAGGACTGTATAGTAAATTTTTTCTTCCATTTGTTACTAGTAGCTAACAAGATTGATAAGCTGAGGGCAGAAAGCCTTGTCTTCAATGGTTCTTAGCAATTGGAGGATGAGGGAAGAAGCTACAGATCAGGGCTTGTGAGTGAGTTTATCTTTTATTGCAGAAAATGGGAATGATGAGGGAGATGTATGATAGGAGGTGACCTAGTCAATGACCTAGCCTCCACAGCCTTCTGTGGCAATGAATTCCATGGATTCAACACTCTCTGGCTTAAGAAGCTTCTTTTTATCTGCATTCCAGAAGGTCTTCCCTTTACTCTAAGGCTGTGCCCTTGGATCCTAGTCTTTCCTACCAACAAAAACATCTTCCCAACATCCACTATGTCTAGACCATTCAGTATTCTGTAAGTTTCAATTAGATACCCGCTCATATAGACCCAGAGTCCTCAAATGTTCCTCATATATTAGGTTTTTCATTCCTGGGACCATTCTTGTGAGTCTCCTCTGAAAATGCTGCAGGGCCAGTACATCCTTCCTGAGATATGGGGCCCATAACTGTGCACAATACTCCATATGTGTTCTGACCAGATCCTTATAGAGTCTCAGAAGTACATCCCTGCTTTGATATGCAAGTCCTCTCAAAATAAATGCCATCATTGTATTTGCCTTCATAACTACTGACTCAAGTTTACTTTGAGAGAATCCTGGACTAGAACTCCCAAAACCTTTTGCACTTCACACTTCTGAATTGTCTCCCCATTTAGAAAATAGTCCAAGTCTCTATTCTTCCTACCTCACACTTTCCCACATTGTACTCCATCTGCCACTTCTCTGCCCACCCTCCTAAACTGTCCAAATACTTCAGTCTCCCTGCCTCTTCAATGCTTCTGCCTCTATCTATCTTTGCATTGTCTGCAAACGTAGCCAAAATACCCTCAGTTCCTTCGCCCAGAACGTGAATATATAAAGTGAAAAGTTGCTATCCCAACACTGAGCATTGCAGAACACCACTTGTCACTGGCTATCATCCTGAGAAAGACCCTTTTATCTCCACCTTCTGCAATCTTCAGACAGCCAAGCTTTTATCCATGCTTTGCCTCTGACATCATTGGCCCTTATCTTACTCAGTAGCCTCCTGTGCAGCACCTTGTCAAAGGCCTTCTTGAAGTTTATGTGGATAACATCCATTAGCTCTCATTAGTCTAACCTGCTTGTTACTTTCTCAAAGAACTCTAGAAGATTTGTTAGGCATGACCTCTCCTTGATGAAACCAGACACTTGCAAGTATTCAGAAATCTTATGCTTCACAATGGATTCCAGAATCTTACCCACAACCGAGGTTAGGCTACTTGGTCTGTAATTTTCCATCTTTGCACTACTCCTTTTTTAAACAGGGGTGTCATGTGAGTGATTTTCAAGTCCTCTGGGACCCTCCCTGATTCCAGTGATTCCTGAAAGATTACCATTAATGCTTCCACTATCTTTTTAGCTATCTCGCTTAGAACTCTGAGGTGGAGTCCATCTGGTCCAGGTGACTTATCCACCTTCAGGCCATTCAATTTTTCTATCACCTTCTCCTTTGTAGTTGCCTTTATTCAGCTGTAATACTGTTACCTCTGATTCTATCTTCTCCCTCTCAAATTTCAGAGTAAATTCACTCATATTATGATCACTGCCTCCTAAGGATCCCTTTACCTTTAGCTCCCTTATCAAGTCTGCCTCATTGTAGAACACTAAATCCAGTATTGCCTGTTCCCTAGTGGGCTCTGCAACAAGCTGTTCCAAAAAGCCATTTCATAGACATTTCATAAATTCCTTTTCTTGCAATCCACTACCAACCTGATTTTCCTAGTCCACCCACATATTGAAATCTCCCATGACCACTGTAATTTTTCCTTTCCTACACATCTTTTCTATCTCCGGGTGTATTTTGCACCCCAGCTCCTGACCACTGTTTGGAGGCCTGTACATAACTCTAACTATGTTTTATTTTTGCCTTTGCAGTTCCTCAATTCTAACCACACAGATTCTGTATCATCAAACCCTACTTTGTTTCTCGCTATTGATTTAATTTCATTTCTTAGCAATAAGGGTACCCCACCCCCCTCTGCCCACCTGCCTATCTTTTTGCTAGGATGTATATCCTTGAATATTCAGCTCCCAATCCTGAACCCCTTGCAGCCACATTTCCTTATTTCCCTGCCCTTGCTAAGTCAGGTGGCAACTTAAGTGTAAATCAGGCTATGAGTTGCACGTTGGGATCCTGATTCAATTAATATGTGTCTCAACTCACCAAAACAGTATGTTTGTATAACATACTCCTCACCACCATAAAAACAGTAGCAGGATATATGAAGCACATTAAAGGTGTTCACCATTTTAACTTTTTTGGTGCCCCTCTGACCCTGTCACATGGATATATTAATATTCAAGTTTTTGAATGTGAATATAACAAGAAATTATTAACATCACTTTTTAAACTGATCAAGTTACAGGTGTAAGGGTTAAAATACTCAATAGATAATGTGTAGGATATATGAATTTAACTAATTTTTGTTTAATTTCACCTTATTCTGGAAGGTTGATGCAAATTAGTCAGAAAATCTTTCACTTGTTAGGTAAAAATCTCAAGACACATTATGTCAAGCTTTCTATCAACAGGTTTTGGTTCACCAACTTAATCACTTCTCAATTTGATTGATGCCGGTATATTTTGGTGCTGAAAAAGCACACTGCACTAAATAAGTCTGCAAAACAAACTATTTAGAGATTCACATGGGGAGTTGTATACATTTGGAAAGCTTTTGCCTGAAAATAGTTAGATTAGATTAGATTAGATTACTTACAGTGTGGAAACAGGCCCTTCAGCCCAACAAGTCCACACCGACCCGCCAAAGTGCAACCCACCCATTCCCCTATGTTTACCCCTTTACCTAACACTACGGACAATTTAGCATGGCCAATCCACCTGACCTTAGTTAGCAAAATGTCTACTGATTAGACAGGCTACATTTGAGTCTTTGCTAAATGGACAATAGGTACCAGAAATTCTTCATAAACAGGAAAGTTCATAAACATATAAGATGCCATAACTGGATGACTGCTCTATCATTCAGCCATCCATTCTTTATGCCATGGAATGCATGGTGTGTGTGGACACACAGTTAAATTTGAATAAAGTCTTTTTGCTTCTCAACAGGCATTTATTATAGACACTGAATCCTGAATACATGAACACACATTGCCATTTCTGCATGATACCTTTTAGTACACATAAAGTTTTTTTATTAGTTATTTATGTAAATATATGCTTCACCAATTAAATTTTTAATTTTGAACTGAGGAATGTTAGTGTCTGTCATAGTGAAGCAAAGATCTTCAGATTTTAATATTGAACTGCTAAGCCCCTTTATCTGCCAAAAGAAAATTGAGAGCCCAGCACTGAGCACTGACACCCATGCCTGGTGCAGAATTTCAGGTCTGGCTTGTGAAATTGAAATGAGAGAAGTTTTTGCATTAGAAACATTTTTAAAATTGGAACACAATGAAGCAGCAATGTGAGACAGAAAGTTACTCAGATCCAAGCACATAAGTAGATATATTATACAATGAAAAATATTTTCTTCGAATTAATTTTGAAAAGGTGAAGTACCAGAAATTATATCCCATGAAATAACAACCTAAAACATTTAAGATTTCTGCATCATCTTAAGCTCCATAATATGTTTTAGTCTTTGCAAAATATAATATGATTTAACTTTAATAAGCCCTTTGAGTAAGTACTGAATTTCCATAAGAGCATGGAAACAACTCTAAGATGCCAAACTTTAGAACATACAATTTGCTCTCAAATTCTCTAGGGGTTTACAAACTGTGTAACTTGTAAATTTGATTTAAGCTTCACAAGACTGGAATGGCTTTTTGAACATTCCAGCTGGAACTCATTCTGAGAGAAATGTGACAAGATTTGTGAGGGGTTTGTGAATCCTGTCTGAAATCAAATGCCAAAGACTTGCACTCAATTGAACTCATGTGATGAGGAAGTGAAAATGCCAACTCTCTACTGAAAATTATGCATGTCATTGGACAAAGACGTGCCATTCTGAGACTTTCAACTTTGTCACAGGGATGGCATAATGAGAGCAAGCACATACAGATGATAGAATCTAACCATATCTTTGCGTGAGATAGGAATAAGGAATCCAAATAGTGCTATGTCATTGTACTAAAAGAAGATGGATGTGCCTATATAGTACAACAGCAGAATGAGAAATTCACCAGCTCCAAATAAATGTATAATAATAAATAGGCACAGTACAATGCAAGTGTTACCAACCTTCTACTGGGGGATAATTCCAATTGTGGAACTATTTGAATGAAACTAAATAAAATGGGATTTGATGACTTTGATAACCAGGAAGACAATTTTAGAGATGAATTATTGGCAACTTAATACAGTAGATTTTAGACTGTTACAACTTAATTGAAAATGCATCACTGATGAATAAAGAAATGAATAAAGAGAACATTAAAGGTTATGCTGGAATACAGAATATCAGATATTACAGTAGTATTTTAAATAATTCTTTCAGTGAATACCCCTGCCACTGGCAAGGTCAGCATTTAATGCTCACCTCTAATAATAAAATAGTGGTGAGCCACTTCCTTGACTCTGTGCAGTTCATATTACATATGTATATCTACACTGCTATTATGTAGGAAGATCCAGCAATAGTGAAGAAAAAATGAAATACCTTCAAGTCAGGATGATGTGTGATTTTCAGAAAAACTTACATGTTTCCAGGTTCCATTACGTATGCTCTCCTTGTCCTTCTAGGTGTTACTATCGTAGGTATGGAAGGTGCTTCTGAAGGAGATTTGGTGTATTACTACAGTGCATCTTGCACAAGATACACATTGCTGCCACTGTGTGCTGGTAAAGAAGGGATTGGGAGATGGTGATGGAGTGCCATTAAGTGGCTTGCTTTGTCCTGGTTATGGCAAGACTTTTTCTTAATTCACGGGATATAAGTGTTGCTAGAAATATCAGCTTTATTTGCCCATCAATAATTGCAAATTGAAAAAAAGAAAAAAAATCATTGTGCACTAACACTTGTGTGAGGCAAATGTGGGGAGTGATGGATTCTCAGGAGAACATAGCACGAACAGCCAAGCTTCTGCTATTGAGACAGGCTGTAATGTAATGAGGGTACGTCGGGTGCCAAGAGGTTGATTGTATTCAGGGACTCTCTAGTCCAAGGTACAGACAGACGTTTCTGTGGCCAGCAGAGAAAAATCAGAATGATGTGTTGCTTCCCTGGTGCCAGGATCAAGGATGTCTTAGAGAGGGTGCAGAATGTTGTCAAGGGGGAGAGGGGCCAGCAGGAGATCATTGTACACAGCGGAACTAACGACAATAGGAAGGGAAAAGGTTGAGATTCTGAAGAGAGATTACAGACAGTTAGACAGGAATTTAAAAAAGGAAGTCCTCAAGAGTTGTAATATTTGGATTACTCCCAGTGCTATGAGCTAGTGAGGGCGGAATAGGAAGCTAGAGCAGATGAATGCATATCTGATGAGCTGGTATATGGGAGAAGGATTCACATTTTTGGATCATTGGAAACTGTTTTGGGGTAGAAATGACCTGTACAAGAAGGATGGATTGCACCTAAATTGGCAGGGGACTAATATACTGGCAGTGAGATTTGCTAGAGTTGCTTGGGAGGATTTAAACTAGTAAGGTGGGGGCGTGGGACCCAAGAGATAGTGAGGAAAGATTTCAATCTGAGACTAATACAGTAGAGAACAGAGGCGAGTCAAACAGTCAGGTCAGGCAGAGACAAAACAGAGAACAAGGTAGGATTGATAAATTAAACTGCATTTATTTCAATGCAAGGAGCCTAATAAGAATGGCAGATGAATTCAGGGCATGGTTAGGAACATGGGACTGGATTATCATAGCAATTACAGAAACATGGCTCAGGGATGGACAGGACTGGCAGCTTAATGTTCCAGGATACAAATGCTATAGGAAGGATAGAAAGGGAGGCAAGAGAGGAGGGGGAGTGGCATTTTTGATAAGGGATAGCATTACAGCTGTGCTGAGTGAGGATATTCCCAGAAATACATCCAGGGCAGTTATTTGGTGGAGCTGAGAAATCAGAAAGGGATGATCACCTTATTGGGATTGTATTATGCATCCCCTAATGGTCAGAGGGAAACTGAGAAACAAACTTGTAAGGAGATCTCAGTTAACTGTAAGAATAATAGGGTCGTCATGGTAGGGGATTTTAACTTTCCAAACACAGACTGGGACTGCCACAGTGTTAAGGGTTTTTGATGGAGAGGAATTTGTTAAGTGTGTACAAGAAAATTTTCTGATTCGACCTACTCTTGGGAAATAAGGCAGGGCTGGTGACTGAGGTGTCAGTGGGGGATCACTTTGAGGCCAGCGATCATAATTCTATTAGTTTTAAAGTAGTAATGGAAAAGGATAGACCAGATCTAAAAGTTGAAGTTCTAATTTGGAGGATTTTGATGGTATTAGGCAAGAACTTTCAAAAGCTGATTGGGCACAGATATTCACAAGTAAAGGGACAGCTGGAAAATGGAAAGCTTTCAGAAATGAGTTAACGAGAATCCTGAGAAAGTATATTCCTGTTACAGTGAAAGGAAAGACTGGTAGGTATAGGGAATGCTGGATGATGAAAGAAATTGAGGGATTGGTTAAGAAAAATAAGGAAGCATATGTCAGGAATAGACAGGATAGATCGAGTGAATCCTTAGAAGAGTATAAAGGCAGTAGGGGTATACTTAAGCGGGAAATCAGGAGGGCAAAAAGGGGATATGAAATAAGTTTGGCAAATAGAGTTAAGGAGAATCCAAAGGGTTTATACAAATACATTAAGGACAAAAGAGTAACTAGGGAGAGAATTGGGCCCCTCAAAGATCAGCAAAGCAACCTTTGTGTGGAGCTGCAGGAGATGGGGCAGATACTAAACAAGCTTTTTGCATCAGTATTTACTGTGGCAAAGGACATGGAAGATATAGAATGTAAGGAAATAGATGGTGACATCTTGAAAAATGTCCATATTACAGAGGAGGAAGTGCTGGATGTATTGAAGCACATAAAAGTAGATGAATCCCCAGGACCTGATCAGGTGTACCGTAGAATTTTGTGGGAAACTAGGGAAGTGATTGCTGGGCGTCTTTCTGAGATATTTGTATCATGGATAGTCACAAGCCAAAGAACTATAGAGCAGTGAGCCTGACGTCGGTGGTGGGCAAGTTGTTGGAGGGAATCCTGAGGGACAGAATGTACATGTATTTGGAAAGGCAAGGACTGATTAGGGATAGTCAACATGACTTTATGCGAGGGAAATCCTGTCTCACAAACTTGACTGAGTTTTTTGAAGAAGTAACAAAGAGGATTGATGAGGGCAGAGCAGTAGATGTGATCTATATGAACTTCAGTAAGGCACTCCACAAGGTTCCCGAGTGGGAGACTGGTGAGCAAGGTTAGATCTCATAGAATAGAGAGAGAACTCATCATTTGGATACAGAACTGGCTCAAAGGTAGAATACAGAGGGTAGTGGTGGAACGTTGTTTTTCGAACTAGAGGACTGTGACCAGTGGAGCGCCACAAGGATCAGTACAGGGTCCACTTCTTTTTGTCATTTATATAAATGATTTGGATGCGAGCATAAGAGGTATAGTTAGCAAGTTTGCTGATAACACCAAAATTGGAGGTGTAGTGTACAGTGAAGAAGGTTACCTTAGATTGCAACAGGATCTTGATCAGATGGGCCAATGGGCTGAGAAGTGGCAGATGGAATTTAATATAGATAAATGTGAGGTGCTGCATTTTGGGAAAGGAAATCTTAGCAGGACTTATGCTCTTAATGGTAAGGTCCTAGGGACTGTTGATGAACAAAGAGACCTTGGAGTGCAGGTTCACAGCTCCTTGAAAGTGGAGTCGCAGGTAGATAGGATAGTGAAGAAACTGTTTGGTATGCTTTCCTTTATTGGTCAGGAGATGGGAGGTCACGTTGCGGCAATACAGGACATTGGTTAGGCCACTGTTGGAATATTGCATGCAATTTTGGTCTCCTTCCTATTGTGAAGATGTTGTGAAACTTGAAAGGATCCAGAAAAGATTTACAAGGATGTTGCCAGGGTTGGAGGATTTGAGTTATAAGGAGCGTTTAAATAGCTAGGGCTGTTTTCCCTGGAGCGTCAGAGGCTGAGGGGTGAACTTAGAGAGGTTTATAAAATTATGAGGGGCACGGATAGGATAAATAGACAAAATCTTTTCCCATGGATGGAGAAGTCCAGAACTAGAGGTCATAAGTTTAGGGTGAGAGGGAAAAGATATAAAAGAGACCTCAGGACAACCTTTTCACTCAGAGGGTGATACGTGTATGGAATGAGCTGCCAAAGGATGTGGTAGACGCTAGTACAATTGCAACATTTAAAAGGCATCTGGATGAGTAGATGAATAGCAAGTGGTAGGAGGGATATGGACCAGCTGCTGGCAGTGGGATAGATTGGTTTGGGATACCTGGTTGGTGTGGACGCGTTGAACTGAAGGGTCTGTTTCCATGCTGTACATCTCTATGACTCCATGACATCCCATTAACCAGCCCAAGCATAAATGTTTCCTATCTGTTTCTGCATATGGGCATGAACTGTTCCTTTTCTCTAGTGTCTGTGATTGATACTGAACATTTTACCATCATCAACAAACTTTTCAACATTTGGTCTTAAGATGAAAGGAGGTCAGTGATGAAGCAGCTGAAGTTGTATGGGTTTGGATATTAGCTGAAGGAAATCCAAATCTATATCCAGGGGCTGAGATGATTGTTCTCCAACAAATGCAACCAACTTTCTTTATGGTTGGTAAGGTTCTAATCAGTGGAGAATTTTCCCCCAATTCTCACTGACCTGAATTTTGCGAAGGATCCTTTATGCCGTCAACAAGATACAGTGCAGTGAATCACCAAAGTTCATTCAAAAGTGCATTACAAACCATAGTCTCCACAATTTAGGAGGACAAGTGCTGCGGGCATATGGGGAAGCCACCACCTATAGGTTCTTTCCAAGCTACATACTGCTCATCCTAATCTAGAACACTTCTTTCAGTGATAAATAATTTGAAACAAGGAACATATGGATCCTGGCAATTGGAAGAAACAACAAAAAATGCAAAAGAATTACTGCAGATTTGGCAGCATCTGTGGGAAGAAAGCAGAGTTAATGTTTTGATTTCGGTGTCTCTTCATCAGAACTGACAAATAATCGATGAATGCAATGATCGAAAGTGCACCTTCATATTATCTGCAAAAAAAGCAGCAGTTTAGTAGCTTAAAATGTTGTACTAGAAAATATTGGTCATATAAATATACATAAATTAATTATTTTTGTTCCTTTCCTTTTCCTAAAGTCTTTGGTTATGCCTCATTCAAAATATATGTAAGCGAAATATGAGCATACCTTTGAAGTTTCTGCCAAAGCCTGGTTCTCTGCTGAAGGACCATTCCCTTATGCTCCTCTTGGACTCTGTCTTCCTCCTGTTCAACTTCATTGCAGATGTCTATCAACACTAATATCATTCAACATGGAAAAAAAGGTAATTATTCCGCCAACATAATCTGATAAACATTACAAAGTCATCTTTGAGAGTACTGATCATTGCAAAAATTGTCTGAAAAGTCTAAAACTACTCAACAATTAATAAACAGAATCTCAGTTATTAAAGTGAAAGGAATGTTACTGTTTATTGTAAGGGGAAATGAATACAAAAGTCAGGAGGTTTGCTTCATTTATACAGGGCACTTGTAAAACCACATCTGGAGTATTGTTCACAATAATGTTCTCACTATTTAAAGAAGGATATAAATGAATTGGAAGCCATTCAGAGAATGTTTCATGGACTAATGACAAGATTGGGCAGGTTATCTTATGAGAAACAGTTGGGCAGGCGAGGCTTGTATCTGCTGGTATTTAGAAAAGTAAGAGGTAACTTGTTTGAAGCATATAGGATCCTGAGAGGCCTTAATGGAAAAAGAAATTATATTTCCAGAGAATCTAGAAAAAGGTTCAAGATTTTTCACATTAAAAGAGTCTTCACATTAAAAATTGAGATGAGGAGCAACTGTTAATTATGGAGTGCCATATGTCTTTGGAACTCACTTCCTCAAAAGGCGAGTGGAAACAAATTCTTTGATTATTTTTAAGGCAGAATTAGATGGACTCTTGAAGAGCAAGTGATGAAAGATTTTTAAAGGTGGGCAGTAATATTGTGCGATCAGATCAGCCACGATCTGATTGAATAGCAGAATGGTCTTTAGGGACTGTCCAGCCTTCTAATTCACATGTTCATATGCATGTGTTCAAATAAAGATCAAAATCAATGAGTGATGAAAATGACCTCTTTATTCAACAATCGCAGTAGCAGCGATAGAATCCCAAAATACAGTTCTTACTGTAGCCTGTTTATACACAGTTGTTACATATATTAAAATTCTAAAATTACACTGTTTTATCTATTATATGCAAAGGTTTGGGTGACTTCTGTTCTGGGGAAACAGAAGATGGGTTTGTTAAGTGTTGAATGATACGCCTGATGGGATTAAGAGTGTATTTGGGTCTACTTGCATTATTAAGAGGTGTTAGTTCTTTTTCTTTTAAGTTAGTAAATGTTTGTAAAAATACTAGGCCAATATGCTCCAAATAAGTTAAAAATTATACCTGTACTTAATAAAAGAATAAATGATAGTAAACTAATTACCGCAGCTGGTTTGTGAGATTTGTTAACTACAGAAGAACATCAATTATCCAAAGGACACGGGCAGGGAGTATTTCATTTAGTTAATCAAATGCCTGGTAATCGATGCCGGATAACATAGTTAGAGACACATCAGAACCTTGTGACTTTGTTCGGACGATCTGAAGGTTGGTAACCGAATGCCGGATAAT
The DNA here is from genome assembly GCF_020745735.1 of Hemiscyllium ocellatum. Classification (NCBI taxonomy): domain Eukaryota; kingdom Metazoa; phylum Chordata; class Chondrichthyes; order Orectolobiformes; family Hemiscylliidae; genus Hemiscyllium; species Hemiscyllium ocellatum. Next base: position 37,810,438 of record NC_083431.1, read on the forward strand.
CGAGGTTCCTCTATGTTTGCCGGTGTGAGTTTCATTCATTCATGCAATTTTACAGAGGCACTGTCTTAATAGGAAGTTACTTAAAGGGGCTGGTGGCTGCTTGTTGGTGAAACTGTTACATGCTCTGTATCTATTCAGGTCCTGAGACACGGTTGATAAGGGCTGATTAATATTATAATCTCTCATGGAGATATGATGGTAGGGATGGTATTGTTCTGAATAAGTTACTATATTGACACCTATTCAGAGGTAGCTTTTGATGTGGAAATAGGCCTAAACATGATTTGTAGCAAGGGCTGATAAAGATTGAAGGTGTGAAAAGTAGTAATGGGTTGAAAGGGATGTTTTCATTTGTAATAGTAAAATGTACTACAAAGTTGCAGTTTTATGAATGAAAGAACATTGTAGTAAAGAGTTATGAATGAATGAAAAGGGATTATGGTACTCAATAAATATCGAGTTCTTGTGAGTGACTAATAGGAGAGCAATATTTAGTTAATATAGTGAGCAAATGAGTGAGTTAGTAAAGACATGAGTTAGTAAATAACATGCTATCTCACAGAATGCTTATATGTGTTACAAATTCATAAAGAAGTAATTTCTTGGTGGACATTTTATGCATGTTCTACCAATACTCATAGTAAATCAAATTCCCTTATCAGGAATATAAATTATATATTCAAAAGAAAAAGGGAAGAAAGACACGCTTTTACATAACACAAATCATGACCATTGGACATCTCAAAATACTCTACAGCCAATGAATTACTTTTAAAGTGTAGTCAATCCTGTAATGTCGGAAATGCAGCAATCAAGTTTGTTCACAGTAGTATAATAATGACCAGGTAATCTGGTTTTTGAACAATAAATATTAGGTAGAACACAAGAGACAATTCACTGCCTTTAATATCATGCCATAAATGTATAATGAAAATTATCTTTAATTTCCAACATGAACATTACACTCTTCTACCAACAGTGATACTTTAGTAGCTCTGCTTTCCATCATCCATGTCCTCAGTCTGTGTTACAGCGAATTCCCCATACTTCCATGGGGGAAAAATCCACTTTTTTTCCCAGATTATTCTTGCTTTTGCTGCTTAATTAGAAGTAGTTAAAAAATTAAAGTATGCATAAAAAGGAAAGAATATATGATTTTAAAAATGTGGGGTATTGGGACATGGGGCAAGATTGGATATCCCTTAAAATCAGAGAGTGGAATTGTGATGCATGGTAAACCACATCCATTCAATGTAATGGAGGCACCATTCAGATTAGATTAGATTATTTACAGCATGGAAACAAGCTCTTCGGCCCAACAAGTCCACACTGCCACTTCAAAGAGAACCCATTCCCCTACCCTATATTTACCCTGACTAATACACCCATTCACCTGACCTGTGAGAGGAAACCAGAGCACTCGAAGGAAACCCATGCAGACACAGGAAGAATGCGCAAACTCCATACAGACAGGCGGGAATCGAACCTAGGACCCTGCTGCTGTGAGGCAGCAGTGCTAACCACTGAGCCACCGCACCACCCCCAGATACTGTGCTCTTAGTAAATATAGTAATAATGTCATGCAGTCTAGCACTGATCATGCTATTAAATGACTCAACATTTCAGCAGGATGGAAAAACGTATCACCTAAGGATTACTTGTGCTGCTTAAATCCAACCTGCGCTGTTAACAGTGAGGCGAACTCTGACTGCAGCAGGAGTGCAAGTGGTGAAAGAGAAATTCATTATTAGTGAGAATCTTGAAAATAGCAAATAGACTTGAGAATCCGAACCCCACAGATCTCTATTGCAGTACTGAGAGACTTGGAACAGGAGTTACACTGAGGAGAGAGACTCTCTTCTCGGGATCCATGAGACTCTCCAAAAAAGGTACTAGAAAGGCAAAGGGAGTAGGTAACTATTGTTTTCTATTTTATTCTTAAAATCTGGATGCAGGGCTCAAAGATGTTTCATGACCTCACAAGAGTGATCAACTATATTTTCATTTACCACAACCTACCAAATTCACCATACGTCTTATGTACTGTGCCATTCACCACACCATCATCACCTGCCTATCAACAGTCTGCATTGATCACAATTCACATCTCCCATTCACCTCACCTCATTTAAATATGTTTGAATTGTTGGGGTTAGTGTACTTTCAGTATCACTCAAACACTGCCAACTATAAAGTATACTTTCATTCTTATGACATGGTTACAATTATAAGATTTCTTCCTGACATTAACTTTAATCCATGTTACTTTCTCTCAAATTATATGAGTATATATCACTTCTTTCCATGATGAAATTACAGTGGTGTTGGTGGTTGGGGGTATGAGGAGGATATATGAGTGCACTAGGCACAGCTTCATGTCCTCGACCCAATAGAGGAGATAGTACTAGAACAATTGGTGCAGCTAAATAGTTGAGGCCAAACCAGACTGTCACCATGAAATATGTTGAGATGATCTGATTTAATCTGCTGAAAGCTTCATAGCTACATTTAGGATCAGAGTTATTCACCTGTTTGATGTACTGAACATGGTTTCTTATCAACTGTATGTTCAAGATAGAAGAATTTCTGCTATTGCAATATGTTTCAGCATTGACAAGCAGAGATGGCAAAGCTAGATGTATGCATTTGATGGCACGTTGCACAACAGAGAAGCCTGATCCACAGCTACCTGATGAAGGAGTAGCATTCCGAAAGCTAGTACTTCCACATAAACCTGTTGGACTATAACCTGGTGTTCTATGATTTTTAACAAAACCATAACAGCTGCAGACAGCATTACCCTCACCTCCTCTAAGGCTGCAGGTCAGTTCCAAAAAGTGCACAGAAAGCATCACCTTTGTGAAACAAAGATCTTGAAAGCACTGCTTCTGGCTCATTTGGAAACAGGAAAAGCACTTCAAAAAAGATTCTGGATGTATAATGCTTTACTGAGAGCTCTTCTCCGATTACTTCTTTTTCCACAAGCAACTTACACTACTTTTATCTGTTTTCCTGCACAATATTCCAGTTGCTGCAGTCCAGAGTTCTCCACTGGTATATCACTAGGTATCCTTAGAATCACAAGTAACTCCTCTCCATTTGTAACAATTCTCCTGATGTACTTCAGCAACTGTAATTGATTTGATTTGTTTTATTGTTGTTACATACACCTAAGTACAGTGAAAATTTTTAGCTTTGCATGCAGTACAGGCAGATCATTACATACAAATATGTACAGGTCAGAGGGTATTTAGATAGAGCAAGGCACACAAAGTTATGGCTGCACAGGAGATGTATAAAAGCAAAATCAACGTTGATTTGAAATTGGAGAGACCCATTCATAGTCTAATAATGGCAGGGAAGACGCTGCTCTTGAATCTGTTGGTCCATGTGTTTAAGGTTTTGCACCTTCTGTCCGATGGAAGAGAGTATAACTGGGTGGTAAGGATCTTTGATGGTGTTGACTGCCTTTCTGCAACAAGGAAAAATGTAGGCGGAGTCTGTGGATGGGAAGTTGGCTTGCATGATGGTCTAGGCTGTGTTCACAACCTTCTGTAGTTTCTTACGGTCCTGGGAAGAGGAGTTGCTGTACCAAGCCATGAACCACCCAGATAGAATGCTTTCTATGGTGCATCTGTCAAGGTTAATGAGGATCCTTATGGACATGCCAAATATTTTTAGGAAGAAGAGGCAATGTTGTGCTTCTTGACCCCCACATTTATGCGGGAAAACCTGGACAAATTGTTGGTTATTGTCACTCCTAGGAACTTGAAGCTGTCAATCCTCTCCACCTCAGGTCCATTGATGCAGAGAGAAATGCGTCCTCCTCCCTTCTTCCTGGAGTCGATAATCAGCTCTTTAGTTTTGCTGACATTGTGGGAGAGATTGTTATCTTTGCACCACGGCACCAAGCATTCTATCTCCTTCCTGTGCTCTGACCTGTTATTGTTTGATATTCAACCTGCAATAATCAACTTGTAGAAAGCGTTTGGATGAAATTTGGCCACACATTCATGAGTGCATAGGAAGTACAGTAGGGGACTGAGTATACAATGTTGCATGGTGCCAGTATTGAGGATTATTGTCGGGGAGGTGCTGTTGTCTACTCTGCTGTCTGTAGTCAGGAAGTTGAGGATCCAGTTGCAAATGGCAGAGGTGAGACCTAGGTATTGGAGTTTGGAAATTAGTTTGTCTGGGATTATAGTGTTGAAGGCGGAGCTGTAGTCAATAAGTAAAAGGCTAACATATGTATTCTTAATATCCAGATGTATTAGGTATGAGTGTTGGACTATGGAAATCACGTCTGCTGTGGACCTGTTGCACCAATAGACTGATTGCAAGGGATTGAGGCAGACTGGGAGACTAGACCTCTCTTGAATTCTTGACTAACCTCTTGAAGGACTTTATAATTATGGATGTCAGAGGCAGTGGTTGTTGAGGCACATTACCTTGCCAAATCAGTCAACATTTTCAAACCTAAACTGACCCAGGATAAAGTAATCAGCAACTAACCTATAAGTTATTGATGACAAAATTAAGTATAGCAGGTGGTGCTGGGGGATGGGGTAGGGGTGGGGGATGGATAGGTGCTGTGGGAGACCATGATGCTACTGAATGCATGTTAAGTAGTGTTTGTATAAAAATGGCATTAATTAGAAAAGAAAGGACCAAAATGGCTGTTCTGAAGAAGAGTCATTGGGCTTAAATGTTAACACTGCTTTCTTGCCACAGATACTGCCAGGCCTGCTGCATTTCTCCAGCAATTTCTGCTTTCGTTCCAAAATAGCAGTGTGGAACATATTAGTTTTAGATCTGCCTGACAGTTACAAACTATGCTCTGTATGCTTCAGCACATCATGTTAACACCTACTCTATCATTTTCACCAGGATAACATGTATTGCAAATTGCACTGGAAGTCAGTTGAAGTATCATCGATACCATTTTGACACTTAACTGGTATCTAAAGCATCAAAACTATTGACACTATGGTGCCTGTTTTTCCAGCTGTGAACTGTATAGAGTCAGTGCTGCATAGCCAATTATTTTTCTGGCTGGTAACCCAACTTGATCTGCACACCACGTTGAGTCTTTAACCATGAATAGTGCCATGACAGATTCACTGGTTTTATGTATAGATATAAAGTAAAAGATTAAAAAAAAACGATAAAATATGACAAGTTGATGAGAAAATCAAAAATAACTGAAGGGACACTATCATACTGTAAATTATGTTCATGTAGTCCCATATTCAACTTTGTCTGGCAGCCTCTCTTGCTTCTTCCAGGCTCACATTCAAATGATTCTGGCAGGTTTTTTTTCCTTCCTCTAGGTTCAGCTTCAATAGTCTCTGCCAAGTTTCCTTCATTCTTCAGAGTCCTCTCGTTTAATTCTCCCTTTAGGATCTTCACATTTTAAAAAAAGTACTTGCTGCCAGTGAACCTTTTACAGAATCTGGGTACCATCTCTAACTTCACTGATGGTGACAATTCTGTGTATTGTCACCGATTGCTCTAAAATAAAATTCAAATGTTGATTTAACGAATGTTTCCTGAATTAGGGGTTCTGGAAAAATGTGGATTATGGTGCATTTCTGTCTAATATATGAGCATTATAGAAACCATCAATATCACATTTATGGAATACCTGTCCCTGTTACACTCACCTCTGGCTGCACCCTGTTGTTATGCCACCTATTATACAAAAGAAAACTTCAATTCAGGACCATATAGGATTTGATTAATTTCTAAATCATTCTGGAATCAATTTACTATCAAAACCTTTATTGGATTTAATTCAACTTCAGACACAGTTGGAATTAGTTGTGTCAGATCATATTGGATTCAATTTAGTTCCAGACTATTTTGACATAATTTGCTTCCAGACTTTATTGAAAACTATTCACATCTGGATTGTTTCAGTCATCATTTGCTCCTGGACTGCATCATATTCAATTCACATTCCATCCAGTATCAAACTCAATTCCCTTAGAGGTTGTGTCACGCTCGGCTCTCTCCAGACTGTCAGACTTGATTCACTTAGCTGCCATTTCATAATCAAATAACTGCTAAAGCATAATAAGTACCATTAATTTCCAGACCGTTGGTTTACCTTCAGACATTAAATTAAATTCCAGACAATATCAGGCTGCATTTACTTGTAAGAAACAAGAATTTGAATTTATAACAGCATTTATAACAAGATCAGTATTTTGATTCTGATGAGCCCCATTCACAGACACCTTCAATCTATTACAGTTACAATAGGCGTTTTGAACCGCAGAAGCTACATGCCCTCGTAATCTCAAAATCCTGAGGCCTTCTCCAATCTTGGGTCGACGAATCATCCCCTATTATTGGCTTCCAGTTTCAGAATCTCCTCCTCAGTGGAGGATGAGAATGGCCAGGTTTGCAGGTTCATCTCTCATCCTGGCCCTGTTTCAAGCACTATATTGCTTTTTTTCTTGAAAGTAAAGAGAGTCACTGGCTGGAACCTTGCAGGGACCTGAATGATATGGGGTATGGTGAGATTTGTGGCCCCAAGTCTATCGAGGCCTCTATCGATGTCAGAACAATCTTTTTATGCATTTGCTGAATGTTGAGGTGAGCTTCTCACCAAGCAGTGAGGTGAATTACCAATTAAGGCAGCTTATTGCTTATTAAATATGTTATTAATGTAACAATTCGCTTAATTAGTACTCTGCTTTCTATCTTATCAATTCACGAAATAAGCAAGAAGAGAGGTCAAAGCCTTTACCTGGCTAATTCAGATAACCACTGGCTGTGACCATGATGCTCAACACCAAACAACATCTCAAGGCATGATTCATTGACACCAGCTGTATGCACCCTTCGTCTGCAGACATTAACATTAGACATTTGTCCAGTCCTCATGATCCGCATGACACCTTGCCCAAACACTTGTAGGACAGTGAGGAAGCACAGCCTACATTGCTGGGTGCTCAAAAACTAGCAAGAGAGGTATTAATACATCATAGATTGGGTCAGGCTATATCTCAGGCCTGCTCACTTCCTCTCAAAGTGCTTGCTGACTTCAAGCCTAATTGCATACTTACAGCATCCACACTCTGCCTTGTCTTGTCATGCCATGCCTATTGGCTGTTTGGTGCTTTAATGAGAGGAAGCGTTATCAAGTTCTACCACACATGCTGTTTTGTATGGGCAGGCTTCTTGTCAGTCAGGATTGGGAACAAAATCTTCATCCAGAGATGGAGGCATCCCTGCCAGCCAGAGTTCCTGCTACCCTCAATCACAGGCAAATTGTGCACATAACCTTGTCCACTGTCAAGTTGCTCATTCAGGCTGGTCATGATCAGCAGGGGAGTGGCAAATATCAGGTTATCAGAAGCAGTCAGAGAAAATGTGTATCATCATGTGGAGTGCTGCAAAAACAACAGTCGGGCATCTTATCTGTTATGTCTGGGGAATGCTTGAACTCAGTCAGAGTCTGGGGTGCATACAATCCTGGGAGTCCATGAACTGATCATTGAGGAGGGTGCAAGAGTAGTTTTTAGGGGGTATGGAGGGATCACTACCAATATGGGTGGGGGAGTCAAGGTTGAGGGATAAAAGGAGAACCGGGGCAAGGTTGACAAGTGCAATGATAGAGAGAAGAACAAGGTGTTTGGCGGGGTGCATGGTAGGTAAAGCAGCATTGAAGAACAAGGTAGGCTACCAGAGATGGGGTTATTAGTTGTATCGTAGCATCCACAGTTTCCTGCAAATGCAATGGAAAATATCTGGAACAAAGCCTGGAGTAGAAGGAGTTTGTGCCAGTTTGATGAACAAAAGTGGAGGATTGACATTTGTCTGACACTAGGGCATTAAATTATCAAATATATAAAGTACACACTTGCAAACTATAGCTACATTTCACTTACAATCATTTCATTTCTATTTGCAATGCGTGCAGAATGGATAAGGGCATCAATGGATTTAGTGTTGAGTGCCAGAGAGGACAGTTGGAGGCAAAAGTTCAATATAATGGAAGTCTATTTGGGATGGAAGAGTGGAAATAGGATGTCAAGGAAGTACAATGTAAAAGGGGGAGGCTCAGAGAAGGTATCTGGCAGCCAGGCAGAGTTCAATGTTAACAGTTTCCACTATGAGCTATGTTTCCTGTAAACGCAACTGGAAAATATCTGGAACAAAGCCTGGACTGGATGGAGTTTGTGCCAATTTGATGGATGAAAGTATAGGATTGATGTCTGCCTAACAGTAGGACATTAAAGGAGCAAATCCATAGACACTTGCAAAACTGCAGCTACACTTCACTTACAATTACTTCATTGCTATTTGCAGTGCATGCAAATCCTCACCCCAACCACTACCACCTAACCCCAGAGTCCAGTGGCAGCTGTTTGACCTTCTGTGGTGACCTGCCCTAGAAGCTATCACCAGACACTTCATCATATTAAGCAACATTGTTCCATTCATTCAACAGATCACCCTCACCATGTTACCCAGAATGGACACCAGTCCATCTGTGCCTAGAGTAATTGTGCAATCTTGTTGCCCACTGCATCTACCATTTCATAATATATAGTAGGGCTTTGTTTGGTGGTCTGGAGTCTTATGGTCCACATTTGGATCCCCTGCAGAAGATCGAGTATGGGCTATTTTTTCCTGGTGATTTTGCATCTATGTCTCTTATATACCTGGTTGGAGAAAGCAACTATGGCTTGTTGAATGAGGTGTGTAGGATGAGGTAGAGGTGAAGGGGGATAAAGAATATAATATTCGAAAAACATGGTGCAGTATGTCATGATCGTGACTCTCAACTTGCTTGGGATAGCCAGCCTGTGTTTTTCCAGAGGTAGAGAATGTACAGGAGAGCTCAGTCTCTGTAAAGGTAATCTCCTGGCATATTTGTGAGACATTCAACAGAAAGAAGAGTGTGACCTTCTCGAAAGTTGTTTTAATATTTTATTTGTCATAAATATCTTGTGTACAGTATGTAAAATGAGAGCTGTGGCAAAGTGGAATTAGCAAAGTGGTGAATCTATGTGTAGGAAGAGAAGGAGCTGAAATGGAATATGTTACAATGAGTGCATGTTAAGTGAAGAGAAATTGAAATGAAAGAATAGTGAGAGTGAAGGTGATGCAGGTATAAATGGAGACTAGAAGAACAATATCCTTACTCTGATAATTTTTCAATGAGAAGTTAACTCCTTTCAATGTTGCCACTATATTCTAGGAGCAAAGTTCTTTGCGTTGTCATCCTCTTAATCCTCTTTCCACTGAAAGTGGTGATGTTGTCCAGTATAATATCTGTCTCGCTTTCCTGAACTCCAACGGAGAATCTGGCTTCCCACATTGGTCCTCTTAGAGCTATGTTTTCCCATCTTAAATTTTCCTATTCTCAGTAGCCAGAGTACACCTTTCTTTTACGAGGGTACTGGCTACCTTTAAATGGTCTTTGTTCCCAATTTTCCATCTCCCCAAATAGATATGCAGACAATGAATACTTTGGAAAGCACTGGCTGTACCTATTAATTACTGTAATGATTACTAACACCAATTTCATATAGTGCTGAACACCCATGAAATGAGAGTTTGCATCTATAGGGCACAATCAAACTTATAGTTCAGTATTTTTGGTTCCTCATTGTTCCTTCACACAAAAGCTTGATGAAAGCAAGATACCTGTACATAAGAAGAAAACATTGCAGAAACAGAAATAAGTAAACACAATTTAGATTTCAAGATAATGGATGGGCAGAACTATTGCTTTTGCTACTGAATCAGGGGCTACAGTGCTTTAGACAAGTTTGTTGGGCTGAGTTTATTGAAAAGTTTTGATATACAGTTAATGACAGTTTAAGAGTGGAGTTGTGTTTTGCTTTATGAGGGCATTCAAGCAAAATTGATTTAAACATTGCTCTGTGAGAATTTTCTGGATGATTTGCACTGGGCCAAAGTTAGATAACCAGAAACCCCAATTAGTTTATACCTCTCAATCAAAAAATGTGAATTTCAGTCATATAAACTTAAATTCTTTCTGAATGCATGTAAGTTCACTCCCGTAGTTTTAGGCACAGGTGAACTTAAGGACATGAATTCACTCATGTAACTTTATCTCTAGCAGCAATATGCAAGCATATCTGTAGACTTACAATGCAGGAAGTGCCAAAGACCATTTCCCAGGCAACCAGTCTGGCATGAACCACCTGGAGTTTGTCACCTTCCCTTACCTGAAGTCTCTGGTCATGGGCGATTATCACTGATGCCAACAAGCTGCTTCAGTGTCAGGATACAGAACTTGTCAGTGATTAAGCATGAATGGCCTGTTTTATTCACTCCTGCAACCACAAGTGTTGGGAAGAAAAGTGAGTCCTTGTTATCTGCTGTCCCTCAGACAACAATTTAGTATTCCTTTCTACTGAAGGCCACTTGGAGAAAATACTAGGTTGGAGGGCACTCTGGATGGTGGACTTTAACATTATCTAAAACATTATTTAAAAGTCATCATTAAAAATGGATCAGTATCACCATACTGTCCAAATCCTGACAGCTACCAGTCTAGCCCTGAAGAGGATGGTGAGAGAATCAATAACAGGGAAACTTGTTTCAACTTGGCCTCACTGATCTAACAATCTACTGCATGATATGAAATCTGGTGGAACCCCTTGTGGCTGGTAGTGACTGCATCTGTGGCAAGTATTAGTTGCTTGAGGAATTCTGGTTCAGAGTTGATGTCTTGAAGTCTGACCTTTGAACAAGGTGACACAACAGATATGGAGATAGTTACCTGGACATAATGTTTTAGGAGGCAGTCATACCCCCTTAGATTAACTACCTTAGTTTAGTCAGTGGTGAGGGACATGGAACATTAGGGAAAAAGTTCAAAGTGGGAGGTTTCAACAGAGGTTATTAAAGTTTCCAGAAAAAAATATATAGGACAGAGTGTGGAAAGGGTCAGGAATCTAATTCAGACATAGCAGATTAGGGGACAACTATGGGAAGGGGCAGTCAATGCATGACTGAGGGTGTTGTATTTAAATGAATGCAGTCTACAAAGCAAAGTAAATAAGCTTGTAGCAGAGATTGAAATTTCCAGGTACAATGTTGAGCATTTCTCAAGTGACTGCAAGTGGATCAGGGCTGGGAATTAAATATTCAAGGATACACATTGTAGTGAAAGCACAACAGATGGTCAGAGGGGGCAGAATTGCCTTGTTCATGAAAAATGAAACTAAATCTATAGTAAGAAGTGATGTAGAGTTAGAAAGTGTAGAATCTGTGTAGGTAAAGTTGAGGAAGCGCAGAGGAGAAAAGACTCAGAGGGGAGTTGTGTACAGGCTTCCAGCAGTAGTCAGGATATGGGAAGACAATAAATGGGGAGACACAAAAGGCATGTAAGAAAGGTGCGATTAAAATAATCAGCGGGGTCTCCAATATGCACATGGACTGGGAAAATCAGGTTGATAGCTGATCTCAAGAAAAAGAATTCGTAGAATGTATATCAGATGGATTTTTGGAGCAGCTTGTGATACAACCCACTATGGAAAAAGGCAATTCTGAGTTTGATGATGTGTCATGGGGCAGACTTGATTAGGTAGCTTGAGGTGAAGGATTCACTCAGGGGCAGTGACCATATTATAACAGAATTCACCATGCATTTTGAAAGGGAGAAGCTTGAATCAAATGTAACGGTCTCACAATTTAGCAAAGGTAACAACACAGATATGAGGGAGAGCTGGCCAGAGTTGACTGGAAGGGAAGCCTACCAGAGTAGATAGTATAATAGCAATGGCTGGAGCTTCTGGGGATAATGAGGCACAACGGAAATTCATCCCAAGGAAGAAGAAGCATACTTAGCTGAGGATGAGAAAACCATGGCTGACAAGGTAAGTCAGGAACAGCTTAAAAGCAAAAGAAAAAGCATACAATGTGTTGAAGATTAGTGGGAAGTCAAAAGATTATTAATCCTTTAAAATACAGGGGATAATTTGAAAAACAGTAAAAGTGAGGGGGGTGGGGGTGCACAGAGAAGATGAAATATGAGATTAAGATAGCTAGTAATATGAAAGAAGATTGCAAGAGTTTTTTTAGATATCTAAAAGGGAAGAGAAAGGCAAGAGTGGGCATTGGGCTACTGGAAAATGAGACTGGAGAAGTAGTAATGGGGAACAAAAAAATGACAGAGGAACTGAATAGATTCTCTGCATCAGTTTTCACAGTGGAAGACACTAGCAGGATACCAATTCCTAAGAAGCTCAGAAGTGAATGTAATGGCCATCATTAAAAAGAAGGTGCTGGGGAAGCTGAAAGGTCTGAAGGTGGATAAATAATCTGGACCAAATGGACTACACTCCATAGTTTTGAAAGAGATAGCTGAGGAGATTGTAAAGGTACATGTGGCTATTTGTTGGGAAACGCTGGGGTCAGGGAGAGTGCCAGAGGACTGGAAAGTGGCTTATGTAACACCACTTTTTAAAAAGGGAAGGAGGCAGAAAACAAGATACTGCATGTTGGTTAGCTTGACCTCTGTCATTAGTAAGATTTTAGAGTTCATTATTAAGGATGGGATTGCAGAATACCTTCACTTGGAATTGCATTGTAAAATGGTGTGGAGTCAGCACGGCTTCATCAATGGGAGGTCATGCCAGACAAATCTGTTATTATTCTTTGAAGAGGTAACAAACAAGTTGGATGATGGAAAGCCAGTGGACATGATCTATTTGGATTTCTAATGAGGTGCCACACAGGAGGCTGCTAAATATGATAAGAGCCCATGGTGTTAGGGACAAAGTGCTGACATGGATAGAGGATTGGCTGTTTTGCTGAAAAGAGACAGCAGGGAATATAGGGGTCTTTTTCAGGATGGTAGTTGGTGACCAGTGGAGTTTCCACAGGGGTTCATGTAGGACCACAATTAATTATGTTATACAATAACAGTCTGAACAAAGGAAATAAGGGCTTTGTTGCTAAGTTGCAAATGACACAAAGAAATGTGGAAGGACAGGTTGCGTTGAGGAAGTGGGGACGCTGCAGAAAGACTTGGACAAGAGGTAGCAAAGAAGTGGCAGATGGAATACCATGTGCGAAAATGTGAGGTTATGCACTTTGTAAGGAAGTATACAGATATAGACTACTTTCTAAATGGGAAAAGGCTTTGAAAATCTGAAGCACAAAATGACTTAGGAGTCCTAGCTCAGAACTCTCTTAAGGTTAACATATAGGTTCAACTGGTAGTTAGGAAGGCAAATGCAATGTTAGCATTCATTTTGAGAAGGCTGGCATATAAGAGCTGAGATGTGCTGCAGAGGCTGTTAAGGCATTTGGAATATTGTGAGCAGTTTTTGGACCTGTATCTGAGGAAGAATGAACTGACATTGGAGAATGTCCAGCGGAGGTTGACAAGAATGTTCCTGGGGATAAAGAGCTTGTCATATGAGGAGCAGTTGAGAACTCTGGGTATGTACTCAATAGAGTTTTGAAGCATGAGGCGGGATAATTGAACTGAAGTTGTATCCAATTGTGGATTCACACCCTAAGCCATATTTTGAAGAATATATCCATCATGTAGGTGTGCAGCAATCTGTGTGCAGTGATCTGTCAAAGGGTTTAATTGACAAGCTCTCATTGAAACTTACAGAGTACTGAGAATGCTGGATGTGAAGAACATACTTCCCTAGTAAGAGAGATTAGGATGTGAAGGCACAGCTTTAGAGTGAAGGGACAACCTTTGGGAGGAATTCCTTCAGCCAGAGGGTGGTGTATCTGTGGAATTCATTGCGGCAGCTGGCAGTGGTGTCAGGAGGAAGGTACCATCACTTTGTCAGTGAGTGAAATTGGGAGAAGGAGGAAATTGGAAATTGGTGGCCTATTTCACAGCTTGATGTAAGCTGTAAACTCTGTCCAAGGTCTGTCTCGCCATTGGACCACATTTGCTTTAGAGTTGGTGACCCATCCTTGGCAGTATCCAGCTGTATCCAGCGCTGTATCCAGCTGGTTGTCTCAAGTTTCTAAGGGATACAATCATTCAATTTGCACAACAGGAGAGTAGACACATATGTTAGGAATTGGGAGAAAGCCATTGACAGATTAGTGCATACAGGATGCCACACGTACATGATGGATATATTCTTCAAAATAGGGTTTAGAGCTTGAATCCACAATTGGATATGACTTCAGTTCAAATTGTTAGTACGGTTTCAATCAATGGGTGAATGGAAAGTTTTCTGATCAATTTACATTCAGGGAGACCTGCCCTTTGTCTCTCTAATGGTTTCTAATGGTTTATAATGGCTTGTATTGAACATTTTGCTGAGTCTATCAAGAAGGATGCAGACATAAGAGAGGTGACAATCCTAGATTGTTGAAACGCTCAGGTCAAAGCCATGGATAGTATCACTGGCTTCTGTTTGGATCTGCTGTCAGTGTACAGACTCAGTATCTTGCAAACTGAGAGCAAACTGGCCTTGGAAGTCAAAGTAAATTGTGATAATAATGAGATTACATTTTAGGAACTGGACCAACCAATTTTTTTGTCCCCTTCATCATAGGTTAGAATACCTGAAGATGCTTGAGATATGGAACAGACTGAATGGCCATGTCTCAATATGAAGAAGGATATAGTATAGTAAAACAAAAAAAAAGGGCATGTAGTAATGATACTTCTGCTCTATTGTAGGTAAGAACCTAGTCATCAAGTATGAAGCCTCATGATTGCCTCATACCCGCCTTTTTGTATGTGATGCAGGTCTGGCCCATACCCAACTTTGTGCTGTTTCTGCCACCTGTGATGTCTGATCTGTTTTGAAGATCAAAAATTGACCTTGTCCATAGAACACAATATACAAATCGAGATTCAAGAAAGCAGTTCACCACCATCCTCTTAAAGGTAATTGGGCATGGGCATTAATGCTAGTGAAGGCAATGAAACCCTTGTCCCATGGATGAATGAAAAAAAAATGCTGCCACAAAGGTGCAACAGGGAAAGTTGATAATGAGTGGAGCTAGAAAAAGTACAGCAGGTCAAGCAGCATCAGAGGAGAAGGGGAGTCGACATTTCTGGTTGGACCCTTTCACTAGGACTGATAAAGGTTCTGACCTGAAGCATCAACTCCCCTTCTTCTCTGCTGCTGCTTGACCTGCTGTGCCTTTTCCAGTTCCACTCTTTATCCACTCTGACTCTCCAGCATCTGCAATCCTCACAATCTTCATGCAATGGGGAAAGTCTGCTGACTAAGGCCCTTAAATCTTAGTTTACTGAGGAAGTGGAACTGTGATAAACCCCATGGCCTAGATATTTGATATTTATATAGATATTTTATAATTATCAATATAAATATCAACTGTATTTGTAAAAGTAGCAATTAACATATGGTATAGGAACCTGACTGTTTTGTACTTTGTATGATTGTCAAACATTGTGGTTACATATCAAAGTTTTATAGATTTTATGAACTAAGTATAGTTTTGGGAAAAAAAAGTGCTGTAGCATTCTTTAAAAGGTTGGGGGTAAATGAATTTCATGCCAAAAGCATCTCATTCTGGGTGATATAAGAATTCATTCTTCATAATTTTTATTTAATTTATTAGACTGGATTTTACACCCTATGCCCCAGCATCAAATTAATAGATGGTTTGAGGGTGTACACAGGACAAAGAGATTGGCACAGAGGTCCATGCTGAAGGAAACAATAATCCCCAGAGGTCTATAAGCAGAACCTCAGCCCCTCTGACATGTCTGAGCATCAATGACTCATGAGGCTGAAGCTTTCATGGCTGACTTCTGCATTCTCCAGGATGATCACCTTTATAGAAACATTACTAAGGCCCATCAAAATGGCTAGCTATCACTTGCTGACATCCCACCTTCCCAGAAGCTTGCCTTTCCCTGGAATGTTGCACTGCTTCCTCACTCACAACTCCGTCCTTTCACTTCTTAAAGGGGAAATGGATTTAAAGGGAGGCCAACATTTTAAAAAGATGACTTTCATGCTTAGTTGTGAGATATCTGTGAGTGCTGGTTATTTAGTTGAGACATTTGGAGAAGTCTGGAGAAAGATAGATTGAGTGGAGTTGTAAGTTTTCTTCTGCGAAAGGTTTGGTGCAAGAGAATGTTCAGAAAGTCAGGAAGCCTGAAAGTTGATGCCATTAGCATTTCTCTCCCTCCTCAGGCTCTGTCCTGTTTGTGGACAGGTTCCACACCTGAGGGAACTACATTGTTGCTGTTAGCTTCATTGGCCACTTCTGTCCCTTTTGTTCTGTCCTTGGCAATTGTCACCTCACCTCAATACCTCTGGTCCCATAACAGGACCTTCAGGTAAGAGTCCAAGACTTGGAGAAAACTTCCCAAATCTCTATTCCAATGCTATGGTTGTTTAAGTCACAGGAATCAATGTACAGGTTCATTCTGTTACAGTTCCATTAATAAGAAAACCTTCTTTTAAGAGATTTGTTTTGGCATCCTGCTCATCCTCCTTGTTGGACCAGGAAGTCTGGAACTGGATGCTAATACTTTGGTTGAATTAAAGAGGAGAAAGTGAGGACTGCAGATGCTGGAGATCAGAGCTGAAAATGTGTTGCTGGAAAAGGGCAGCAGGTCAGGCAGCATCCAAGGAGCAGGAGAATCAACGTTTCGGGTATGAGCCCTTCTTCAGGAATGAGGAAAGTGTGTCCAGCAGACTAAGATAAAAGGTAGGGAGGAGGGACTTGGGGGAGGGGAGTTGGAAATGCGATAGGTGGAAGGAGGTCAAGGTGAGGGTAGTAGGCCAGAGTGGGGGTGGGGGGACGGAGAGGTCAGGAAGAAGATTGCAGGTTAGGAAGGTGGTGCTGAGTTCGAGGGATTTGACTGAGACAAGGTGGGGGGAGGGGAAATGAGGAAGCTGGAGAAATCTGAGTTCATCCCTTGTGGCTGGAGGGTTCATAGGCGGAAGATGAGGCGCTTTTCCTCCAGCCGTCATGTTGCTATGGTCTGGCGATGGAGGAGGCCAAGGACCTGCATGTCCTTGGTGGAGTGGGAGGGGGAATTGAAGTGTTGAGCCACGGGGTGATTGGGTTGGTTGGTCCGGGAGTCCTAGAGAGGTGGTCTCTGAAACGTTCCGTAAGTAGGCGGCCTGTCTCCCCAGTATAGAGGAGGCCACATCGGGTGCAGCAGATGCAGTAAATGATGTGTGTGGAGGTGCAGGTGAATTTGTGGCGGATATGGAAGGATCCCTTGGGGCCTTGGAGGGAAGTAAGGGGGGGGAGGTGTGGGCGCAAGTTTTGCATTTCTTGTGGTTGCAGGAGAAGGTGCCAGGAGTGGAGGTTGGGTTGGTGTGGGGTGTGGACCTGAAGAGGGAGTCACGGAGGGAGTGGTCTTTTCAGAACGCTGATAGGGGAGGGGAGGGAAATATATCCCTGGTGGTGGGGTCCGTTTGAGGTGGTGGAAATGATGATGGATGATACGGTGTATATGGAGGTTGGTGGGGTGATAGATGAGGACCAGTGGGGTTCTGTCCTGGTGGCGATTGGAGGGGTGGGGCTCAAGGGCGGAGGAGCGGGAAGTGGAGGAGATGCAGTGGAGGGCATCGTCGATCACAGCTGGGGGGAAATTGCAGTATTTGAAGAAGGAGGCCATCTGGGTTGTACGCTATTGGAACTGGTCCTCCTGGGAGCAGATGCAGCGGAAACAAAGGAATTAGGAATATGGAATGGTATTTTTACAGGGGGCAGGGTGGGAGGAGGTGTAGTCTAGGTAGCTGTGGGAGTCGGTCAGTTTATAGAAAATGATCGTGTTGATTCGGTCGCCCAAGATAGAAATGGAAAGGTCTAGGAAGTGGAGGGAGGAGTCTGAGACAGTCCAGATAAATTTGAGGTCGGGGTGGAAAGTGTTGGTAAAGTGGATGAATTGTTCAATCTCTTCCTGGGAGCACGAGGCAGCGCTGATATAGTCATCGATGTAGCGGAGGAAAAGGTGGGTGGGTGGTGCCAGTGTAGCTGCGGAAGATGGACTGTTCCACATATCCTACGAAGAGGATGGCATAACTGGGGCCCATGCGGGTGCCCATGGCTACTCCTTTGGTTTGTAGGAAGTGGGAGGATTGGAAAGAGAAGTTGTTCAGAGTGAGGACCAGTTCAGTCAGTTGAAGGAGGGTGTCAGTGGAAGGGTACTGATTGGTACAGCGGGAAAGGAAGAAGCGGAGGGCTTTGAGACCTTCATGAGGGGGGATGGGGGTGTACAGGGACTGGATGTCCATGGTGAAGATAAGGCGTTGGGGACCAGGGAAGCGAAAATCATGGAGGAGGTGGAGGGCGTGGGTGGTGTCCCGAACGTAGGTGGAGAGTTCTTGGACTAAGGGAGACAGGACCGTGTCGAGGTACGCGGAGATGAGTTCAGTGGGATAGGAGCAGGCTGAGACAATGGGTCGGCCGGAGCAGTCAGGTTTGTGGATTTTGGGCAGGAGGTAGAAACAGCGGTGCGGGGTTGTGGGACTATGAGGTTGGAGGCGGTGGATGGGAGATCCCCTGAGGTGATGAGGTTATGGGTGGTCTGGGAGATGATGGTTTGGTGGTGGGAGGTGGGGTCATGGTCAACAGGGCAGTAGGAGGAGGTGTCCGTGAGCTGGCATTTAGCCTCAGCGGTATAAAGGTCGGTGCGCCAAACTACTACCACGCCTCCCTTGTGTACTGGTTTGATAATGAGGTTGGGGTTGGAATGGAGGGAATGGAGGGCTGCACGTTCCGAGGGTGAGAAGTTGGAGTGGGTGAGAGGGGTGGAGAGGTTGAGGCAGTTAATGTCATGGCAACAGTTGGCAATGAAGAGATTGAGGGCAGGTAAGAGGCCAGCACGGGGTGTGTTGGAGGTGGGAGAAGGTGGATGGGGTGTGTTGGAGGTGGGAGAAGGGGTCGTCAGGGGGTGGGCGAGAATCCTGGTTGAAGAAGTAGGCATGGAGGCGAAGGCGGTGGAAGAAATGGCTGAATTAAAGAGCCATGGCAAAGTCCACTTCAAGTTACAAACAGGCTTCCAATATGCTACTGGCTACTCTTCTGGTTTTGGATTTGTTCAGTTGGGACCCTTCCCAATCTATTTAAGTGAAGCTAGACATGGTTGTTGAGGACTACTAGATCTCCATGAATCTTTCACTGATGTTAGTCTGCAATCAGCCTTCATGATTTGTAAACCTTGAGTTTTTACAGATCCATTTGGTCAATGAATTAGAGAGGTTATTTTGTTTATATTTATATTTGTTCTTTGGTAGAAATGCAGTAATGAAGAATCTATTTTCATCAGTGAAGAACTATGTTCTTATGGTCCTTTCTAAATTTATCACTGACATCTAACTAAACATTTACACATCAATAAATAAATGGTTATGGGCCCTGATATTTCAACAATAATACTGAAAACAACTGCATCAAAACAAACCATACCCCTGGCCAAACTGTTCCAGCACAGTTACAACACTGGCATCTGCCCAACAATGTGGATAAATATCCTGGTATGGCCCATCAAAAAAAACACAGATGCAATCCAGCACTTGACAAATTAGACTATTCTCATTCCTGATGAAGGTCTTTTGTCCGAAATGTCGATTTTCCTGTTCCCCAGATGCTGTCTGATCTGCTGTGCTTTTCCAGCACCACTCTAATCTAGATTCTGATTTCCAGCATCTGTAGTCCTCACTTTTGCCTATTCTTGATCATCAGCAAAGTAATGGAAGGAATGATCAACTGCTCCATTAAGCGGTGCTTAATCAGTACTAATCTGTTCACTGATTCTCAGTCTGGGTTCCGCCAATGCTTCTCAGCTCCTGACATCATATAGCCTCAGTCCAAATATTGACACAGAACTGAATGTCAGAGCTGAGATGAGAGTGGCTGCTTTTGACAGCATTGGCATCAAGGAGCCCCAGCAAAACTCTAGTCAATAGAAATCAAGAAGAAACTTCTTCACTCGTTGGAATCATAACTTGCATAACGGAAGATGATTATCGTTGTTGGAGGACTGTAGGATGTGCAAATCTTACTTTTAATTTTGAAGTATTGCTCAAGATTAATGCCAACAAGACATACTCAGATCAGATGCAATTTGTTTCCAATAAGCATGGGAATGTTTATTGCAAGTAACAGCTTGTGGAAAATGTCCTACTCTCTGAATTACCTTTGAATGGGAACAGGCTTTCTTAATCTCTCCATGTCATCCTGTCTCTCTGCATCCTAAAGTGGTTGGCTAAATCCCTCCTTCCTGACTGCAGCACACGAATCTGCAATGATCACAGTCGTTTCCAACTCTAAAGATGCTTATTGACTTTAGCAATGTGGCATGTATCATGTCAAATTGACTTCATCTTCCATTTACATTGATTTCTTATCAGATAGTTCACAGTCAGAGTTTTCCATGAATTCAGTCACAACATTACCACAAACCATATGACAAAGATTAATTGGTCATCCCATCTGTTTGAAACAAACAAGATGCATCCTATTTATTCATCAACTGCCGCATTTGCAAAATAAAAATACAATCCACCAAATACATGTCAATTATTGCTGTCATAGAATTATATGCAAAGAGTACCTATTAGAGAAGCACATGTGTACAAATATAAAATGTCTCTAAAATAATGGAAACAAAGTTTGAGAAGGATCGGTAGTAAGCATTTTGACTTTACAGGGCAATCATCTAAGTCCCAGGACATCTCTGCAGGAGTTCCTCCATGGTGCAACCATCCTAAGCTGCTTCATCATTGACTTTCCCTTCATCATAATGTCAAAAGTGGGGAAGCTTCCTGATGACCATATAATGTTCAGCACCATTTGTGACTCTTCAGATATTGAAGCAGTATGTCTCCAAATACTTGCAAGGCATGAACCACAATTAGGTTTGGGTGATAAGTTGCATGTAACATTTATGCCACACAATCGGCAGGTAATGACGATCTCCAACAAGAGAAAATGTGACCATCGCCCCTTGAAATTCAGTGACACAACAACTCTTCCATTATCGATACCCTGAAGATTAACATTAATCAGACATTGAACTGGATAGTTTTGTTGTCTGTTTGGGATGTAATTATTTCATTTGTTAAATGGAGTTCAGACACCTTTCCACAATAACTCTTCATTTACAACTTGATCTGTACATATATTAGCAAAATTCCTAGATAGACAATCATATTTGTTAATGGGTTAATGCTGCTGCTGATGCTATACATATGTCACTTCACACTAGGTTAGAGCTTTTCCTTTTTAGCACTCTCTATTTAATCATAGGCTTTATCTGCTGACACCCTAGAATATGCACAGGAGCAGTAAAATTCCTGAATTAAATTTAAATAAAGTGTTCAAAATGTAACAAACGTACAAAAATGTAAAAATAAAGTTATATCATTGAAGAGAAAATCTTTTGAACAAATCAGATTTTTATTTAAGTCTTTAAACATTGGCTTTATATTGTACATATGTCTGGAAAAACAGAGGGGGGCATGTGCAGTTGAAATTGATCGTTCGCACTATCGATGACAGCAGACACTTCATTAACCATGTAACTTTGACATCATTAATACATCATCTTCATCATCATTATTATGCTTCCAAAGTTAGCCTACATCTTCCCCCATCCTACTTTACTTGCTGAGTCTTTACTGTTTGACTCCTCAAAGCAGCTCACCAAACACTTTCACAAGGACAATAGTTATAGACAATAAATCTTTGCCCAGCTACTGACATCAATATCTCATGAAAGAAGAACAACAAAGGCCTGGCCACCATCTACAAGGCACAAGTCAGGAGTGTGATAGGCTATTTCATTTGCCTGTTGAATGTATCTCCAACAACATCCAAGAAGCTTGACTCTATCCAGGACAAAACAGACTGCTTGATTGGTATCCCATTCAGTAATGGGAGAAAGTGAGGACTGCAGATGCTGGCTCATGCCTGAAACGTCGGGCATGAAGAAGGGCTCATGCCTGAAACGTAGATCCTCCTGCTCCTTGGATGCTGCCTGACCTGCTGCACTTTTCCAGCAACACATTTTCAGATCCCATTCACTAATATCAACATGAACTCCCTTCATCACTCTCACGCATTAACAGCAGTGTGTACCATCTACAAGATGCACTGCACCAATTCAACAGAAGGATAAGGGCAACAGATACATAGGAACACCATTTCCTCCCTGTCTTAGGTTGAGCCATATGCTAATGTGACTTGCAACCTGTTCTCTAAAAGCACCGTGTCTGTCCCTACATCGCATAGATTGCAATTGCTCAGGAAAGTAGCTCACCACCATCAGCTTCTCAAGGAGCAATAAATGCTTGCCTAGCAAATGACACCTATATATGAGAAAATTACACAAACAATGCCCAAGCATAAGACCTTCTATCCAACAAGGTCACCTTGCTACAGTATAATGTTGGTAGATATGTAACAGCTAATTTGTTGACATGAATGTCTTCCTTCTTGGAACCCATTAAAATTTCTGGTTGCACCAGCTAAGCTGTTAATCTTTTCTGTCTATGTATACCTTTTAGTATAAAGGTTCTTCCTGCATTATAAAATTTTCTTTTCATGTCTCTTGTAATCATGTATATGTGTTTACTTACTTACCTTCCGTAACAAGGTTTATTGGATCCAATGTATTCAAAATGATCATACTTTTAAATGTTTCTATTAGGTCCATTCTCAGACTACTCATTCAGGAAGGGAAGAAGATCTAGGTTAGTTAACACTCCCTCATTTGTCATTTCCTTATGTTCTCAGATCAAAGGTGCATCCATTCCTTGTAACCTCTCCTTGTAAAATAAATCACAGTGCAGAATTATTATGGTACAGGAGGAGGCCATTCAGCCTACCTTGCATCATGACGTTGAAGCTTGGAAATAGAAGGCCAACAATGGGCATCATATATAATGGGAGTTAACTCATTCTCGTACATTTTATGCTGTCACCTAAAATTAGAATGACTATGCAAAATTACAACTTACTGCTCTGACTTTACAGCTTAAATATTTGCTAAGTATTTTGAAATATTCTGGTTGTCTTTCTTTTCAAACTCTTAGCAATTGCTGTTCTCTAACAGTTTAACAAATGCATTCATTAAAATCTGCATCTGAGAAAACAGGGTATAAAAACACAAAGCTGTTGACTCAGTTAATCATTGATATAATTCAGGGAGATCTACTAATTTTTTGTGCTAACTTATGCAAATAACTCTGGGAAGCTATTATAATTGTATGGTTTGCCATTCATGCCACAGAAGTAAGGTCAAGATACAATATCTTAATTAATCTTAACTTTTATGTCAAAAAATGTATTAAAGACTCTCCATAAAAGTGAATAATCACCATTGTAGACATGTGATATCCTCAGGTCTGATGTTCTCAGCAAAATGCACAGAATGATTTTTCTTATCAATGCCTTTTCATCTGTTTTTGCTTAAAGTTGTGATTGTAGTGTAAAGGGTCATTAGTTATTCAGGCATAGCCAGAACAATAATGAATAAGTTTCTCACACAGTAAAGAACCATTGTTGACAGTATTCCTAATATTCCCAGACCCAAATGCCTACAGTAAATGTTCATTCCATTATATTTCTGTCCTAAAAGCTATTGGAAATACATTTACAGCCAAAGGCAACATTATTATTGTAATGCTATCAGAAAATTCACCAACCAAAGAAAACAAATAAATGCCAAGGTTTCATTACAGCTATTGATAGACACTTTTCCAAAATTTCACACATGAACTTCATTCAAGTACTTATATTCACACAGTGAATTATACAGTTATAAGTTGTATTTTTTTGTTAAAAACAATGAGAAGATAAGATCATATAATGTTATCTTCATGCTAGTGTATTTGATAAACACGTGCAATTATGTATACAACTTCAGAAGTTGCTGTTCAAGATCTCCTATTATTCTCAAAGCTGCATTATTAGGGTATCTTATCATTTGATTCACTACTCAAAGCCATTATACAGTGTATAGTGCAGAGTTTTCCCAGCCAATGATATGGGCATCGCTGAGAAAATTAGGAAAATATAGTGAGATTGGCAAAAAGGCGATTGTTGATGTCTGATGCAAAATGTCCAAGTTTCCAATTAAGGTTTGAATGGTGAGACAAGGATCTCATAGTAAGTGCCGAGAGGCCTATTTACATATACTTAAATGGAATAGCATGTCCTTATTTGTTAAACTCTCCTCCAACATATACAGTTTCCCATTCTTGACCCACCAAATAGAAACTACCTGGTGACAATTCCTAACACAAAAGACAGAGTGGATATCTGGCAACCCCAACTTGCTGTTTGCTACTTTGACCTCCATTAAGTCACTAACATCACAGGAATGCTCCTTTGCCATTGATCATCTGCAACTCCAGCCATGGACTTTGACATTGTACATGATTCCAACTTCACTACATTCACATGGCACTTCTCTAAGACTGCACTTTCAAACACACTGACATCCTTCATTGGGATGTTGCTACCAGGACACTATGTGTTAAAGGACAGGCACATAACTCATGACCTGCATAAGGATGCATCGCAGCGATCCCTATACAATTTGCACCAACTTGAATGCTTATAGTTCTTCTATCTTGACTTGTCTTTTGTCACAGCCAACAAATTCAACCAAACGGTTATAGCTCAAAGTCTAAGGGGTGTAGTCCTTGGCCAACTCAAGGGAGACAGCCTCCAATCAGGCGGCTCCATACAGTAAGTTAAGAACAGTCTCTGATATCCATCCAGGGTCTTAGGCACTCTCATTTGGCCACTTGGGATTATCAGGAGTTCCATACCTTTACAGCGAGTAGGCCACTGGCAGCCCTGTGAGTCCATATGACCATAAGACTTAGGAGTGGAAGTAAGGCCATGCAGTCCATCGAGTCCACGCGGCCCATTGAGTCCACTGTGCCATTCAATCATGGCTGATAGGCATTTCAACGCCACTTACCCGCACTCTCCTCGTATTCCTTAATTCCTTGCGGGATTAAGAATTTATCAATCTCTGCCTTGAAGATATTTAATGTCCCGACCTCCACTGCACTCCATGACAATGAATTCCACAGGCTCACCACTCTCTGGTTGAAGAAATGTCTCCTCATTTCCATTCTAAATTGACCCCCTCTAATTCTAAGGCTATGCCTATGGGTCCTAGTATCCCCGCCTCCCTAGCATCCACCTTTTCTAAGCCATGCATTATCTTGCAAGTTTCTATTAGATCTCCTCTCAACCTTCTAAACTGTAATGAATACAATTCCAGGATCCTCAGCCATTCACCATATGTTAGACCTACCATTCCAGGGACCATCCGTGTGAATCTCCGCTGGACACGCTCCAGTGCCAGTATGTCCTTTCTGAAGTGTGGGACCCAAAACTGGACACAGTATTCTAAATGGGGCCCCACCAGAACTTTATAAAGTCTCAGTAGCACATCGCTGCTTTTATATTCCAACCCTCTTGAGATAAATGACAACATTACATTCCCTTTCTAACCGTAGACTCAACCTGCAAGCCAACCTTTAGAAAATCCTGGACTAGCACTCCTAGATTAGATTAGATTCCCTACAGTGTGGAAACAGGCCCTTCGGCCCCACCAGTTCACACTGACCCTCTGAAGAGTAACCCCGCCAGACCCATTTAGCACTCACTAATGCACCTAACACTATGGGCAATTTAGCATGGCCAATTCATCAGACCTGCACATCTTTGGATTGTGGGAGGAAACTGGAACACCCGGAAGAAACCCATGCAGACACTGGGAGAATGTGCAAACTCCACACAGACAGTTGCCCGAGCCTTGAATCGAACCTGGGAATCTAGTGCTGTGAGGCAGCAGTGCTAACCACTGAGCCACTGTGCCGCCCACTGCAGATGTAGTCCCAGCTAGGGAGTTGAAAATGGCTGCTACCACACCCAGAGTGGGCAGAGTAATTGCTTCATCATTTTAGGGTGGATGCAGTGCTTAACTGTTGTGGGATGTAAAGCCCTTCAAAGGGTAATGCCATTAAACAGGTACAGTTTATATAGGAGTACAGTTGGACAAGTCTTCCAGCACTAAATGCTGTATGTGAACCTTATGCATTGATCTAATATGTAGATCCAAATCGTGGCCCTGAGCACTCTTGATTACATTGCACAACATGAAGAATCAATTGTTCTAATGGCTATGTTGCACACACAATGTTTAGAGTAGAGCAAAGTTTCAACCTGGTTGCCAAAATAGCAAGAAATTTCCAAGATACCACAACCTGCATATAGGAACTATAGCAACTGCTTGCTTCACAGCTTGAGCCATAAAGCATCATGTAGCACTCAGGATGATGAGGGTGTGCACCCTAATTGTTCTGGTTGCTGTTGGACCGACATTTGCTCAAATAGCTGCTAATGAATAGTGAACATATATTTACAAACGTGAGAATGTTTTTACAATGAAGTTTAACCCATGCTACTTATGTTGCTTTAGATATTCTCCTTCTTCCTTTCCCTCCAAATATGTCTTGGTATAGTTCAGGGCTCTGCAACTGGGGTGGAGGGACCCTTGCAATAGTATGAGTATGTTCATGTTGGAGTCATAGTTGGGCAACTCCACATGGGTGTTTGTTGCTAGACCACCTCAAACTTGCTATGTGCATCTTGTCCAGAGGTAGCTGCAACCTTCTTGGTTTGAACTCCCACCGGGTGAGGGTGGAACACAGGATGGATATGGAGTCCTCTGGAGCATCCTAAAAGTAATGTTCTGATGGGGGCCTTCATATGTTTCCTGCTCCATTTGTTACCGATTGGCACTGCACTATCTCCTTGTTAGGCAGAAGCCCTTGGAGTAAGGTTAAGGTTAATTTTTGCTGGTGTGGAATCATATGTAGGGACAGTATTCAGTGAGAAGAAACACTAGCACAACTTTAGTGTTACTGTAGATGAGAGAAAAGTGGTGAAGTGTCCTAAGTGAGTTAACAAGCAGGTGTCATGTAGGTTAGTAAGGGGGCATTAGATAAGTAATGGAACATTTGTATGACATAGTGACTGGTCGACCATGTGCCTTGGTGGTAGATGTGCAGAGCAACAGAGGTAGAATGAGTGTAAGGTAGCAGAGAAAATGGTGGCACTTATCCTCTACAGTGGAGTAGGTCATTGACCTTCTTCCTGCACCTCACACAATGGAAGAAGCACTGACCTGGGTGGCAATCTAAGACAAGGCTGGCAGTGTCTAATCCCATGCCTCCTCTGTTGGTCCTGAGTGAAGTGGATTGCCATTCTCTGCACCAACCCATTCATCAGGACCTCTTGGTGTTTGGTGGCAAACCAGGATGCCAATTTCCCTCTGTTTACCATGACCTGCGCAATTCATATTGTGGATAGCAGTTTCAGGCTGATAGCATGTGACTTGGATTTTAAATATGACACCAGCCATATAGCTATATACAAATATTACATTCTTCAGGGACATACAGCAGAATCGTATAGGGGCCTGAATGACATGAGGTGTGCTGAAATTTGTGACAGAATTAGGTGAGGAGCATGGTAAGGCTATTGTGATTTTGGGAGCAACCCATTGTGTCTTTTAAGTTTTTGCTGTGCTTCAAAATGAGTTTCTCACTCAGTAGCAGTGAGTTGCCAATTCAGGGAAATGACTGCTTGTTAAGCACCTCATTACCAGCACAACTCATCTCATTAACATTCACTTTTGCATCTTACGAAATGCACTGAACTGAGCAATCTTGATGCTGAGAATTCTCAAAAAAGAAGTCAGAACAGGATCTGGCCTGGTCCTGGGGAAAGAGGACATCCCACTTCTGCACTATCTCATCCTCCAGGATGTCCATGCATGGTACCAATTTCCCACTGTCTATCATGTCTGGGGAAGTATTAGGAACTGTGCAGGGCAGCACTGAGCTGACAGTGTTTGCCTGGGCGCCCTTTAAAAATGGCATGGGCACAACAGATTTCAGTGAGTGGTGAAAATGTCAAAAGGCTTTGAAGAAAAAAATCACTCACTCAACCATATTAATGGATATGGGAGCCTGAAAGGGTGGCAACTTCCGCCAAAACATTACCATTGTGACAGATGTTTGAGAATGCTGGGGTCCATAAAGAGGTCATGCCAGGCCTGTTTTCTCTAGAATTTAGAAGGTTAAGGGGTGATCTGATTGTTGTCTTCAATATTTTAACAGGAAAAGAAAAGGTAGATAAAATATTTCCACTGGTTGGGGATTCAAAACTATGGGGTAAATGTCTAAAAATTAGTTCCAGACTATTCAAAAGAGATGTTAGAAAGCATTTCTCGCCACAGAGGTTTGGAACTCTTGTTCACAAACAGCAGTTACTACTGATAATTTTTAATGATCACAGATTTGTTAATTATAAATCTGTGATAGATACATTTTTCTGAACAAATGTATTAGGGGGTATGGGCCAAAGGCAGGTATATGGAGTTAGGCCACAAATCAGCAATGATTTCATTGAATGGTAAACAGGTCGAGAGGCTGAATGGCCTACCTGTACCTATGTTCCTATTTAAATGGGGATTGTGGAACTGACAGTTTCAGAGATACAGGACAGCATCAATTTTACATGCAAAAGAACAAAATCATCACATCAGTCCATTTGAGCATCAGTCTTCCCTATAGCCGATCACGACCTTGTAATGCATAGAGTAGAGAAAAGTACTATTGACTTCACAAATCATAGTCAAGACTTTTGATGAGAATTTTAGATGGAACTTCTGATTGAATGGGCAAGATTGAATGACCAAAGATCCCTGAGGCAATAGAACTCAATAGAATCAGTTTTAACCTACCTACAAAGGCTAGCAGGGCACTGAGGAAATGTAGCATTAAAAGATGAGTTTATAATAGCATGGGTCATTGTTGACATCCAGGACAAAACTTACATCATTTTTTTTCCATTTGTGAGTGTTATTTCAGAGCATAAGGATTTGAAAGGGTTGCCATTAAGGGGTGCTTTAAGCTTCATTTACAATGATGATGATGTCATACAGGCAGTTTAAGACCTTGAAGGAGTAATCATTCAGGTTCTCTTTATTGTCGATGTAATAATGTGTATTTTAGCAATGTAACTTGCATTTATTTGCTAACATGCAATAAGCCATATCTTATTTAAGACATGACCTTTTTCTCATTAGATAAGTTGTTTTCTCTATTACACAAGAGACCAAGGAGGCTAACTGTTCTGAAGTTCAGAAACTTTAACTCTGCTTTTTCTCCACAGATGCTGCCAGATCTCCTAAGTTGCTCCAGCAATTTCTGTTTTTGTTTCAGATTTCCAGCATCTGCAATTTGTTATTTTATTTATAAATAGAAGCATAGCTTACAGCAAGAAAGTTGTGATGAACCTGAATCAACTCAACAACTGCCTTAATTGGAGCATTGCGTCTGATATTGGGCATCATACTTCGGGAAGGATGTGAAAACCTTCGAGTGATGCAGAAGAGATTTACTAGAATGCTTCCAGAATTTAGGGACTTCAGTTGTCTACATAGATTGAGGAAGCTGATGTTGTTCCATTTACGGCTGAGAAAGTTAAGAGGAATTTTGGTAGAGCTGTTCAAAATCATGAGTGTCTAGACAAGTACATGGTGGGAAATTATCCCCATTAGTGGAGGGCTAAGGAACCAAGGACACAGATTTAAGGTGATTGACAAAATAGCTGATGGGAACATGAGGAGCAGCTTTTAAAGCAGTTTTTATCTGGAGTGCATTGGCTGAAAAGGTAGTGAAAGAAGATGTAATCAAGGTTTTCCGAAATTAGATAAGTGCATAGTGGAAACCAATCATAGGCCTATAGCAGAATAGCAGAACAGTAGAATTTTCTGGATTGCCCTTGCAGAGAGCAACTCAGCCACAATGGACTGTATGGCCTCCTCCTATGTGATTACTACTCTATATTTCTCAATGAAAGATCATTGATCTGAAATATTAACTCTGCTTCTGTCTCCACAGCTGCTGCTAGAACTGTTAAGCGTTTTTAACATTTTCTGTTTGTAAATTCAAGACATGTGTTTGGATTTGTCATTACTTTGGCATCTTAGCTGGTGTCATACAAGATAAATATAAAATTATTCAAATATTTCCATCTAAAAACTTAAGTCTTATTTCAATACTCTTCAGTAGAAGTGAACACGCCAAGAAGAGTCTTTACCTTTTGACAACAATAAGACTCAATCCACCTTTCAGTGGGCATGCGTTCAGAACACATTTGTCCAGAATCTAGCACGTGTTGGTAAAAAACTGGACTTGCAAAAAAGCTTCAATGATGACTCGTATAAGCAACCTGGAATGTCAGGCAGATGTGTACTTTTCTGAGACTCGGGTAAGTACAGCAAAATGTTTAAGATTGGGGCAGACAAACTTAAAGCATGAGAGAATCTTTTGTCTCCATTGCTCAGACAACAAGCACACATCTGTATTTAATAAGGTAGATTTGCTTTAAATTTGGTTGGACACAGCCGAAAGGTTACACATGATGAATTGTTAGCATAATGCAATTAATCATATCAATCTAGATTAATGAATAGTCAGGAGTGAATTCCAGTTATGCATGTAATTTCTGCTAGCCTGATTGCTGGAATGTATACTATATGAGTAGAAAAGTATGCACCAACAGATAAAATAAAACAGCAGTCCCAAAACCACATTTGGACACTTAGCACCACAGTACATAAAGTAATATTCAACCACACTATCAGAAAAGCTAACAAACCACAATATAACTTGCTGTTCTCTCCGCGTGGAAATGTGTCATCACCTGAGTCAGATCATTATCTGTCTTCCTTACAATATCACATCAAATCATGTCAGTATCTGTCTCTCTTCCTGAATGTAATATTATATGTCGTCCTTTCATGGAATGCTGTACTCCAACATATCAGCATCTATCTCTCATCCTATGTGTAATAAAGTCCTCATCAGGTCAATCCTTGTCTGTCCCTGTTTGGGTGGCAGATTTAAGATAGAGAAGAAGATTAGTTACTTCTCTCAAAGGGTCATGAATCTGTGAATTCACTACTCCAAAGTGTGATGGATGCCAAGATACTGAACAAATTCAAGGAAGAGTTAGACAGATTTTTAATTAGTGATGGATTAAGGAGTTATGAAGAGTGGACAGGAATGAGGAGTTGATCCAAGATGATATCAGCCATGATCTTTTTAAATGGAAGAGCAGGCTCAAGGGGCTAAATTGCCTACTCC
Organism: Hemiscyllium ocellatum; assembly: GCF_020745735.1. Lineage (NCBI taxonomy): Eukaryota > Metazoa > Chordata > Chondrichthyes > Orectolobiformes > Hemiscylliidae > Hemiscyllium > Hemiscyllium ocellatum. The sequence continues at coordinate 37,841,601 of NC_083431.1, forward strand.
TACTCTTGTGAGTAATGGCAATAATCAATAGTGTTGGCTTAAGAAACCAGTGGAGACTGACTTAAAGGATATATCAATAGTTAGACGACAACCTAATTAAAAAAAAGGACCAATTTGACGTGGACTACATCATTGGTGCACATGTTGGTGAGGAGATGATGGAATGCAACATGACCCTTCAAACATTTATTTCAGTCTGAATTGTATGCAATCCCCTGCACATGGTAAGAATCTATTCTTCTGCTATCACCGATGAAGGATGATTTTTGTGTATACTTAATATCATTAATGGGGCTCACCCAGAAATATCCTTCAGGTTCTGATTTTAGCCTGCTTTAAGAGAGTCACCTACTAGAAACTAGCCTGCTCCTACTTTATATTTATACAGTAGGGTACAATATTGTTTTAACTAGAGACTTGTATTAGGAAGTAGTTGTAACTTTCTCTGGCAGAGCAACCCAACAGGAAGAGGAGTCAGAAGCTGAGAAAGGCCCTAGGATCTATGTCTTTTTTAGTTCCCTATGAGTCAGATATAGTAGCAGTGAGCCTCCTGGCCCCATATAAAGAACTGTAGCCCTTGCCTATAGCTTTCCCTAATCTCAGATTGCCCCCCTTTATTTAACTGATGCTAAACACCCGACCAGTGTTCCTGATGGCAAACTTCTGCTATCTCCTTTATGTTCTCACCCATTGAGCACCTGATGCTGTTTTCTCACCTAGTACTCACTTACTGCCTGTCATCAGATTCTCTATCCTATACCCAGCACTTCATTTTTGCTCTTTACTCTTGGCATTGAAGGCCAGTGGTGGGTATGGGACTGATCATATGCAAAAATTGACAACTGAGAAGGTTGAGTTTCTTCACGGCCTGGGTGGGAGGATGCTTCGGTCAGAAGAGCATAATGCCTAATTGACAAACTGGGCATTAGGAAGCTGGAGGCCTGTACATTGCCACTCTCCTATTTTATCTACTGGCCTCCATGCCCTTTCTCCCTGGTGATCTCCTCCCAACAAACCCCAGCTTGCAGTCACTTTCTCCAGACATATAATGAGGAGCTCTGGTGAAGTCTGAAGGTTGACATACTATCAATTCCCTTTCCTTGGCCATAATGTCCTTAAGGTGGACTTGAACCAGAGGCACCACCACTGCATCAAAAGACTTTGCCTTACATTTTGTATGTATAAAATATTATACATACAAATATTATTCTTTACCTTTCAGAACACAAGCCATTTCCTGCTTCCTTCATCTTTCAGAACAGATCATGCAATTTGGCAAGAATCAGGTTTACAGGATTGTAATAGACACATAGCGTGCATAGATGTCTCATGGAAATTCTCAGCTGTATCCTTTCACAGCACACTTTTGATTTAAAATTGGCTTAGTGATAAAATAAAGATGTTGCCATAGTCCGACTGGAACATAGGTTTGCTGTCTCATTACAGACAGATGATTGATGATGGTTTAACCTGAGGATCATCATACCTCAGACAAGGGGAGAGGTTGAGAAAGAGAGCCTTTCATGATAACCTCAGTTGGTGGAGGAACCCACATTGTTGGCATCACTGTGCATCACAAGGCAGCCTCTCAGCCTGTTCATTTCTGCAATGTTTTGCAACTGATTAAAACTTTCCCAGCCCGTCAGTTTCCCTGAGACAGTACCTCATACTCTATTCTAGTCTAATTGCTAGCTTGGAGATAAAGCTCCCCTGTTGAGAGAGAATGGAATTGATTGGGAACATCTTTTTGTAATTACTTTTCAATCACTTCGATCGTGTTCCTCTTTCAAATATAAAGTTTCTTGCCTTCTTCACCTTCCCCTCGCAGGAAAGGCAGAAGAAGCTAGGGATACATGAGGATAACTATCCAACAAACCAATCCAATGGCAATTATTCCAATTTCTAGAGTCCACCTACTCACGCCCTCCAATGGCCTGAGAAACTGTCTTTTTCTCTGACATTATGATGGTTTTTGTACTTTTGTACTTTTGCACAATAATAGGATGTTTTCTATAAAGGTCAAGAATATCCGTTGAATAACAGAGGTATAAGGGATGGTGAATAGTTCAGAATTTTGCTTTATTTCTCTTGAATAATCAAAGATTATTAATGTAGGACTCAATGCATCAAGATAGAATCCACAATAGCATAAATTGAACAAGTTTAAGAAGAGTGTGGGAAAATGGTCTTCTCTTGTCCCATTTATGTTTGTGTTTGTGTACATTCTTATGACCTGAAAATTAGGTTCAAGGGAAAAGAGGTTATTGTCATATTGCCCTTTTATGTGAAGCTAAACAAAATAAAGAACCTGTTACTCGGGATAATTCCAAGATGGCCAAAAGCTTGTGTATGTTTGTCCTACTATTTCATATCATTTTCACTTTCAACTGGATTTGACATCAAGATAGAAATACGTGATCTCATTTAACTTAAGAATTGCACTGTGCTCATAATGTATTTGAATGACATTTGAATGTCTTTTCCAATCCTTTCATTGGCTTTTATTTGTCATACCTTTCCATGTCAGTAAAGGACAAAAATGCAGCTACCAAACAAGATGAATATCATATACTTGTGGCACTATAAAAGTCCAGAGTCGGATCTGTGCCTGAGGTAGGTTTTCAAATTTAAAGTCAAGACAATGTATGAAAGCAAAGAAAAACTTACATATACAGATCAACACATCATCATTAAACTTCGGTTCTAAATCATATTCAAAATGAGGTATTCTCAACTTGCTTCAGTATTCATAATTTTAAATAACATTAAGCAAAGATAATTTGAAACAAATTGATTAGCTAGTACAACCCAGAATTCTGACTTGCATTATCATCAAAGCTGGAAAAAAGCAAAGTCAGACATTTTCTTAATAGTCAATAAGCCAGACACAAACATTGAATGCCAAAGGCAGGAGTGGCAAAACTCCAAACGTTCACCCATACTTTAGGTATTAAAAAAGAAGGTTGAGTTTAGATTGATATTGACTTTAATAACTCATGTTGTCTCATAAGGTATTGCTTAGATAGTGTCTTTCTGTCCAATTATCATTCTTTCTCCATTGGCTTCCTTCCAACAACTATTTTCTCCATTTTCAAGTAACGTCTCTGTGGCAAGTCTTGGGTGAGGCCTTCCCAGGATTAGGAAAGGAAATCATGACTGCCTGAGCCAAGTACAACAAATGTCTTTCATCACCACCACCACCCTACACCCAATTACGAATTCCTAATGTAAGCAATTTTATTGTTTGTTTTCTCAAATCTCTCAATTGTTCTGTGTCTGCTATTTGAAAAAAAAATTGATCAGTTTAAATTTGTAACTCAACAAGTTTGAAATTGCTTAAACTTAATCTGTTTTTAAACAGTTAAACAATAACAAGTGGGGAAAATATTCAAATCTAAAATCATAGTTCATGCTAGATGAACAGAGGGATTACCAGGCTAGTTTTACCGAGTTATGTTTAATTTTAATTTGGCAGGTATGGTCCCAGAATTGTAATACCTCTGAATGTGAGTTTGCTGGGGTTTTTTTGAAGGAGTATGATAATTGCAGGCACCATAGGGCATTAACTATACTTAACTACTTAACTGTAGGACATTAACTATAGTTAAAGGAGACAATGTATCAAAATGCCTCCTTCGTTTACTTACCCCAGGAATGTCTATATGTTCTATAAGAGGCCGGAAAATTCTAGTATAAGTACTAAGTTGTGGGACAACTTCTCTGTGAAATAAGACAAAGAAAGTTGTACTACTTGCGCCAAATAAACAGCCTTCAAAGACAGCAGCTTAGTGATAATGACAGAAGGTGAACAAATGCAACAATATCAGAAAATACATTGACTTTCTGTGCTGAAAAAGATTAATAATTCTGTAAGGACAGGCAAGATGTCAGAGGTTAGTATCACTTTACAAGAATGTAATATGCAGAATTCATTAATGAATGTTTCCAATCCATTGCAATGCCCAATAGATTTGTCCACTATCCAATGGCAAGGCTGAGCAAGGGTTTTGTACCATCAAAAATCTCTTGAGAATGATGAAGATTTTCATTTGGTCCTACTCAACTACCAGTACAGAACAGCTTTGCTCCATGCCAACTTTTAGCCAGAGCTACAAACCCAACTTTGCTCTCTTTCCAATAAACTGATGATTATTCATCATAGCACAGGATTGTGGACAGCATCCTAAAAAGATGAATGCCACACAGCAAATCAAGCCCAGACCATCAATCAGAGACACAGCACTGATGACCTGCTCACATTGGAAAGGGGAAACAAACTGTGAATCAGGAAGCAGCACAAGGGTACTATGATTGCAAAGTTACAACAACAGAGATCATACCTTGTCCAGACAGAAACTAACATCATCTGAAGAAACAGATGTATCTTGGTTTTGATGTCATTTGGTAGATGGGTCATATACTCTGATTCTTACGAGACAACTATGACCACACAACCAAGAACGACAGAGATGAAGAATGAAAGCCTTCAGAGAATGAGTTTGGAATCCCCAACACTTCAAAAATAACCTTGTACACATTTGAGGAAATTGATCAAACATTTCCAAAGATTGATGCTGTAAAAATTGAAATTTTGTGGTGCCGAGATCCTGGTTGTATGTTTCATTCCAGTTAGAACCACATTTCTGTGGTCTGTAGCCACTTGTAAGCCAGACTAGGTAAGGATGGCAGACTTCCTTCTCTAAAGGACATTAGTGAACTGTATGTGTTTTGAATGACAATGATTTCATGATCACTATCTCTCAAAATAGCTTTTAATTCCAAATTTATTTAATTCAAGTTCCACCAGTTGCCATGGTAGGATTTAAACTCATGTTGCCCAGATAACTATACTGGTCTGCTGGATTGATAGTCCAGGGACATTACCACTCCACTACCGCCTTCTCTTAGAAGAAGCAGTGTACCTGAATGTGAAAATTGTCCCACTTAGAAGGTTTTGCAAAAGAATCAATTGATGTATCAGCCATTCTCTTATCCTCTGAAATATTTGTCTTATTTATTACTTAAGCATCTGTTTGGGTCTTTAATACAACATCTGAATTTTCATTACTAGTATAGAATAAGACTGAAAGTGGGCTGAGAATCTTAACTGGGAAGATATTTAACAAACTGCAGTAAAATCCCTCGATATAATTGGGAAGATGTTTAACTTGGAGAAGCTTATGGATTTAGTCTTGAGTGGGGTGTTTAAATGGCAAAAGTGTTAGTGTATTGGAAAATTGTCACCAGATGGCCAACCTCTGTGTTCTGTCAGAGCATATCTAGCTGCAGCTTGGCCATTAACGTGCGCTTATTGATCAGGTAGACCAATATTTCCACTGACTTTTAAATTCTACAGCATGGCCAGCAGCTTCCCAGTCATGCTGAAACTTACCAGATGAGAGTGCAGAGATACTGGCAGGTTGAAACAATCTCAATGCAATACTTAGTACTCACAGCTTCTTCCCTGTTTGTGAGAAAGTATTCAAACACAGTCTTTTGATTACTTCTTATACTTAAGAGATTTTCTTAATCATTTCAGGTCATAAGCCACTCAGCTGCTTTTGATTGGACCTTGGATGAGCTCCAAAGAGCTGCAGCTTACTCTTTCAAGATCTGTAAATGAATAGCAAGGAAGACAGTAACAAAGGGTGCACCAACAGGCAGAGAATCTGCTGAGAATGAGCAAGGCAGAAAGGGGAGCCAGAGAGAGGGGCCCAACAAGGAGAGGACATGCAAACAGCAGAGCTGGAGAGAGGGAAATAATGGTGAAGCTGAGAAGAGGCATTATCAATGACACATTGTCAACAAGAAAGGTTGAACTTCCCTGGCATAGCCAAAATGCAATACCTTAGGAGCATGAGGTTGTTACGTCAGATGATGGGTGATGCCTGCACCTTCCCAGATGACTCATAGTTAAGTCAAATTTCAGATGCAGGCAGGTGTCTTGTATTCCCCAGTTGGTTATGATGTTATCCATCCCTTGGTAGCCGCATATTTACACCACGAAAGCTTTTGTTATCCCCATAGGCACCTCCATGAACCTGTTGGCCTTCCTTTGTGGAGTGGTAACCATTTGCTGCCTGTAAAATGCCAGTGGCCTGGAGATTTGCCTTTAATAAAGTTTTCAATTACTTAAATCTCAGTAGGAATCCCACTTCCCAGATTGAGTAGTTGGTCATCTCATGCTATCATCTCCAATTATGCTGGCAGCATCTACTTTCTGCTTACTATCTTAAATAGATGGTGAGCCCTGAAAGCACCTTTCTAATTGGCCATTCCAGAACTCAAATATCCTCTCATTCTAATTGTACCAGTGTTACTGAAGTTTTCACTTAAATTGGCTGCTAGATTAAATTTAATGGTAAGCTGATTTGCATCCAATGTCAGTGCTGGGAAATATCCCTAGTGGCAGGACTGCAATGGGGAGCTGACCTGGGGAAATCCTGCATACAACATTACATTTTATTGGAAACCCATGCGCGCATCTGTGCACATCTGTAACACTTTGCTCTTCTATTCTTACATGTGCCACCCATGTGACTTAGGCTGAGATACAAGCAATTTTAAAAATTGCCTGACAATGTTTGGATTTTTGAGGTTTTGAGGGTATCATCAACAATTGTTTCACCTGCAGGGTGACAGAGGGAAGGACAATGGACAGGAAATCGATACAAGTCTCAGTACAGTCCAACTTCCATGTTCCTTTAGACTATCATTCTAATTATGATTCACTGCACTTGTTGTTGATGATGTGAGGCAATAAAAAGTGCCCTCATGAAAGACCAGCAATACATCCTATTGGGCAAAGATGCACTCGTCCTTTCACTTCAGCCAACTATGTAAGCTGCTTGGGCATAATGAAACTGCAACAAATATTACAATAAATCACCTTTGTACTTGTATTAAGCATCATGGTCCACCTGCAGAGACTTGGGGTATAACAGTCAGCAATGATGAGTGAATGATGGTGGAGGGATATTCATTAGCTATTTTGGACTTCTGTAAGAATTTTTTTTATTGTAGTGTCTGGACATGAGTGTCTCCCACATTGAAATCATCTCCTGGTGATTCTCCCTCTCTAGCTATGGCCAAGCTCACCAAAACAGGACAGAACATGCTGTGATATCTACTCTTTCACATCTGGGCTGACATTGCCCCACTAACCCTCCCTTCCTTTGCCATATGAGCCTAAACATGGCTCGCAGACACAATCGGCCTTGGTCCTCTTCAACTATTTGACTGTACTTGGAAACTTTGCATCACAACTCAGTACAAGCATCATTGAAACCTGTGTTCCTATATTCCAAAGTTTAGGAAGAAATGAATTCAGTAGGTACATGCCTGTTGTATATCTCTGGGTATCTGAAGGAGTTATGAATTTCATGATTAGGTAGAAGTTATTTGCACATGCTCAATTCATTCCAATGAGATCTGCCTTTAATAAAACTTCCAGAAACTGCAGTCAGGTAAAAGTTGATACATTCTTTGAGATCTGACAACTTATTCAAAACTTCACTCTGCCAGCAAGCATCTGATTTTTGACTTTCACCAAATTAAGACAGGAAGCTATTCCATCCTCCTTCATAACCAGTGAGACCTGCTACTTATCATTAACTCATTTACGTTTGAAGTCTATTCTTCTTTCTCTCTTCAATCATGGCCAGTGTATTGAAAAAAATTGTCAGTGCATTCTATATTCTCTCCTCAATGATTTGCACATTCATCCATAGATCCTGGGATATGGAACTTGCACCAATTGTGCAGAGCTTGAAAAGCCATGCATCTTCAGACATGCACCCAAAACTACAGTCCATACCATCATCATCTGTACTTCCTCATAGTGAAGTATGAGTCATCAGGTGAAAATATAAAACACTGTCATTGTGATCCCAAACTGCATATTTTTCTGAGCTGGTGCATGTTATGTATGAACTCCTTCAGGACCTGTTTGAGATAAACTACATAAGAAATACTGGCAAGGTAAGAATGGTGCAATTATCATTCTGAAGTCGATCATAGTTCGCTCGCTGCTAAAATCAAGTGACTAATTACTGTATGACAAGTGGCTCACTAGTATTTTATTGTTTCAGCAGGTTGCCAAAAGGTCCCCTTTTCCTCAGTTCCATCGATTTTCAAGGCCTTCTTGCACTAATGAGCTGGTGAGCATGCAGACACCCCTCACTGTCCTTTGTGCTTGTTCTTTTAACAAGGGTATGATTGGAAGTATAAGTGAGTGTATGCTCAGTTGATGGATAGACTGTTTACATTGAGGGTGAATTTGGAGGTCAGACCTGAGGTTAAATAGGAAGACAATAGGTGACAGAAAAGGTTGGATGAAGAGATTCTGGATTCTAAAATAGGATTGGATGGATGGGGATGAGGAGAAGTGCAGAGAAAGAGAAGATTGAGCAAGGTAAGCAAGTGTAAGCAGTGATGTAGGCTGAATAGAGCAGAATGAGGGATTGACATGCAGGTGATTGTGCCACTTCATTCACTTTTCCCTGTTAGGCCAAAATTGATCCTATTGGATTCCATTGTGGATAGGAGTGTGGAACAATATAACTGCTAGTCCACTGCAGTTCTCTGTTCCAGCAGAAAATTTATTCCTGTTCTTGTTGGAGAGAAAAAAAACATCTTTGCAGCTTCTCTCAGTCCCAGCAGCACAATACTGAAAATAAAAATCACTAGAAAAACATATCACAGAAAAATGGCACCGCCCTTCACCTATTTGAAATACATCATTGAATTTCCTCTTCAATTGTTCCAAACACCAATGGCTCTAAATCTTCAGTGGCCATTTAAACATGAGAGTTGAGAACATATCATGCATGGCCTTACCATGCCAACAACTTTGGATTAAAAACTAAACCAAGAAATAAAGTGCTACTGAAATAATTTAGTTTTAAAAAAAGCACCAGTCGGGATTTTGAACTTGTATACAGATTTCTTGTGCAGAATAAATCCAGATTCTTTTTGCTCCAAACATTTCTCCAATAAATATTGGGATCAATGATATTGATCGCTGTGTTTGTATCATTTATACAGTGAAACTGAGTATTGGGTGTGGAGACTTGACACAGTGAAAATGAATGAAAGCCAGGGAAATCCTGGAAAAGCTATCCATGATATTGGTGGTTTGAATTCTTTTTTCTAAAGTATGTAAGGATGGGGGTACATACATTAACTTCAATATATTAGGCAGTTGTTTAGCATCTGTTACTATAAACATTACTATCTTTACTAAATTATTCAAATTTGTTTCATCTTAACTGAACTAAATAAGTTATAAGAAGGTTATGACATTTAGAATGCATGTTTACATTATGAGTGGTTTCTTTTAGACTGTAAAAGAATACTTTGGATTTGAATGAAACAAACAAGGCTTCTTCTAGATATTTAAACCAAAGTCTTAGAAATTCAACAGTACTCTTCTTTTTAGGCTTATTTTCCTTCTGTTATTCTCAGAGCCACATGACTGCAATCAACTAGTATCCATGTGCAATATGTTCCCTTGCATACTCAACATTTGTTTTCAATTGAACTCAATCCTTTCCAACCACAGAATGGGTCTCATCAGAAACATTTGACTGCATGTACAGCATTTAAAATGTAAATCATTCCAAACCTATATCATATAACCTGAACTATATAACATTCTTTACAAACTTCATTCTCAGAAAACATCCCAGTAAAATTTTAGAAAGGTCCACCTGGGAATAATTCGGATATGGAGTTGTGAAGACTTGGTTGCATAGTATTATGGAGCTTTACCCTGATGAAATATTTTCTTTGTAATATGTTTGTCTGACCCAGAATACTTTGAATCTTTTTAAGGCAGAGGTCAAGAGATTCTTGATAGATAAAGGGATAAAAAGCTGTGATGAGTAGGTGGGAATGTCCTCACACTCCTAATTTATATACTCATATATAATGTTTTATAACAATATAATGTCCCTTCCAATATATCTAATGCTATACAACAGAATAGTGAAAGGAATTTTAACAGTAAAGAGTGTGTAGGTTTTAAGTTAGTAGCATAATTCAAATTACTGAAAACATCTGAAAACCAGCTCCAACGATTCAACTTCTGGGTTTGACTTTGACATGTTGTACGGTGTGTGCAAAGAGGGGAAAAGCAGAGGTGGCAACTTCTCAAGAGATACCATCCTCAAACCAATATTTATAGACAAACTATAACTTTCTTGACCACTCAAAAAAATCTGTTTTTAAAAGCTCTCAATGTCAGATTATGTTGGAGCAGACATCTGTAGCCTCCTGGAAGAAACCTCATGGTCTAGATAATCAATGGCTGCGAAAGTAACCATAGATCACAACCCCTTTGCTTATTTATAGGGCTCTACCAGACGACTATTTGGTATCGCAAATCTATTATTATTGACCAACATTAAAATCAGCCTTGCCTATGGATACCAGTCAGAGTGAGCAGGTGCTCAGGTTTATCTCTGGTTATCTTCACTCAAGTATAACATTTCAGCAAGTGCACACATTTGGAGACAATCTGGATATTTCCAGATGGACCAAGCTCATTTGTAAATTGCTAGAGATGGCATCCTATCAATATTCTACAAGTGTACAAACACAAGGAAAGGTTTAGGCAGTTGAATGCATCAGATTCTCTCAGGGAGCTGCCATGATTCTTGCATTTTGTGATAGTCCAAGCTCTGGAAGCTCTTAGGACTTGCACACTGACTTCACGGTGGCTCCTAAGAGACAAAGGATATCTCCTTCACATCTGGCTGGGAACACTGGTGAAGGATGAGATCTATGTAGTTTGTGTAATGTAATGATAGCATTGTAACTAGCAACTTGTATCCTCAAGCAAGCCATTGCATGGTCAAGCTGAGCAGCAAATGCTCAACAGATCTGGAGGTGCCGTGCAGTACTTATCAGTAAGGATCTTTGGAATGGCTGTTGTGTGCTTCACAATGGACAACATTTTGGCAGAAGCAGCAAATAGAGTTCAGGTGAAACAATGTGGTGAGAGTGCATCATGTACAGAGAGATCCAGTGAATACGATGAGGAGGAGAACATGGAAAAGGCAAAGGTTAAAGATGGAAATGCAAAAACAGCACTAGCTGCTCATATTGTTGTTTAGAATTCCAGAAATTCCCTTATAATTGTGGAGTTCAGTTGGTTATCATTGTTGGACTGACATAACTATCACATCAACACCTCTACCCTGCTATTTCTCACCAATACAAAACAGTCTGCCTATCCTTTGTTTAATTGCCTCCTCTCCACACAACCAGCATCTAAAACACAGAGCACGTAATAAAGTCGTTCAAAATCTTAGATGACTTTACCAATAGTATAAATGTAATAGTGTCATAGTTTTATTAACATCCCTGTGCACACATGCATTGAATTACAATGCTTTATTATTGTTTTTCCTAATTTATCTATGTATAACAATCCTTGTGGTTTTGAAGAGGTAAACACAGGGTGCCCACCTCCTTGCTTTAACAGTTGACTCACATCAATATGGAAAATGGAGAACAGCATAGGATCTGATGAAATGAAGATCTATGTCATAGCCCTCCCAATATTACTATCAATTATGATGATCTTACTAATGTAACTTGCACCACATGGGGTGCATATATTAATGCTAATATGTATTTAAGATAAGAACCTCTTCTTATTAAGATGCACTTGTGGCAACAAATTACACCATCCACAAGCTGGTAGTGGTAAACATACATTACGGTGATCAATGGAAGGTAATTTAAAATTCATCCACAGCAGAATGCAACAATGTGAATGCAACAGCAGATAATTCCAATAGACTAGAAGCAGTCATGGACTTGAAAGCTACAGCTTTCAAGATTTATGACTTTTGGAACAATTAACATAGAGAGTTGATTGCTTCAGTGGCTAAACAATAAAACGGCCTGCAGAGAAACTCATGGAAAGGTTAACAAGGGACAAGCATTACTTAATGTTAAACCATTACTTAATGTTAAACCATTACTTAATGTTAAAACCATTTATTTCCAACCTAGTAATAAGCACAGAAGAGCATGCGAGCTAGACGTTAGTCAAACCTGACAGTTACAAATTGGGAAGCAAGAATCTGTAGGAGCACAGTGGTTTGGGATTCAGTGAGGAAATAAACTTGCATCAGAGCTTGTACAGACTCTAATATGTAAGGTATGACGTAGTGTTTAAGCCTCTTCTTAAGACTAATTTGGTGGCTGCAATCATAACCACAACTCCAGCCCAGGGTCTTCTGTCCTTTGCGCTGAATCCTCCCTCAGCTTTGACCAAACCTGACTCATTACTTGGCCTGATCTGCCTCCTCTTCCTCAGCCCTGGCCCTCTTTCCTCATCAGCCCTGACCTGTCTCCCTCCTAGCCCTGACACCCAATCTTCATACAATCCCCTGTCCTTGGCCTGGTTCTAAACGAACTTCAAACCTGGTCCATCTTGATCACAACCTTTGCTTTAGCTCCAGCACCTACTTGGCTCTGACTTCACCCTCAGTTCACTTTCCTGAGTTTTCTCCTTCCAGCATGAGATCATCGATCTGAAGTTCAGTTACAACAGGATCTCTTTTCTCAGACCAAAATGACTGTGTTATAACAGACTTTCATAGTATATTGCACCTTAACTTTATGAAAAAAAGCTATATATCACTTGCTGCTGAAATGTATGAATGTTATATGACATGTGGATCACTGATATTTGATTCTATCATCAAATAGCAGTAAGGCTCCACTCTTTCCATCTCCAATGGTTGGAAAACCAAACTACCACTGAACTCCAGCACATTCTCCTCTGTAATTGTTCACTGCACAATCTGTATGGAGGTTAACTGCAATGTTTTATCTCTCCCTTGTGGTCTCTGATCTTTTCTTTCACAATAGGAGAGGAACAAAACTGTGAGTGACATTAATTGAATATTTTCACTGATTTCTCTTCTGAAAAAGCACAGAACTCCAATCACCATATTGAAATTCAACTAATCCCACAGCATTTTGTCCATATTATTTGTTAGTGTTAACTACTTGGCTTGATGTATTTGGTATACTGCAGGATCTCTCAAGTCTATTGCTGTCCTATCAGTTAATTCTGGAGAAAGTGTGAATTGGGATTTGGACTTCCTGATTGGAATCCTTAGAAACGATGGCTAGATGATATTATCATTAGGATATTAATCGAGAAACTCAGCTAGGTTCTGGGGGTCTGGGTTTGAACCCCTCCAAAGTAGATGATAGAATTTGAATTCAACAAAAATATCTGGGATTAAGAATGCATTAATAACCATGAAACCATTGTTAGTTATGGAAAAGTTCACCTGGCTTACTTCGGGCGGCACAGTGGCTCAGTGGTTAGCCCTGCTGCCTCACAGCACCAGGGACCCAAGTTCGATTCCAGCCTTGGGTGACTGCCTGAGTGGAGTTTGCACGTTCTCCCCGTGTCTGCTTGAGTTTCCTCCGGGTGCTCCGGTTTTCTCCCACAATCCATAGATGTGCAGGTTAGGTGAATTGGCCATGCTAAATTGCTCATAGTGTTCGGTACATTAGTCAGGGGTAAATGTAGGGGAGTAGGTCTGGATGGGTTGCTCTTCGGCGGGTCGGTGTGGACTTGTTGGGCTGAAGGGTCTGTTTCCATACTGTAGGAAATCTAATCTAATCTAATGCCTTTCAGGGAAGGAATTCTGCAAACCTCACCTGGACTGGCCTATATGTGACTCCAGACCACATTAGTGTGTTTGGCTCTCAGCAACTGTCTGAAATGGCTTGGCAAACCACTCATTTGTATAAATTGTCACAAAGTCACAACAAAGAAATGAAACCAGAATGGACCACTGCCATCAACCGAGGCACCAGAAAAGACAAGACAAAACCAGCCTTGTTGACTCCACGAAGTTCTCCTTACTAATATCTGGAAGGGGGGGAGCTAGTTCCAAAATTGAGAGAATTGTCTGTCAGATTAGTTAAGCAACATAGTCATACTTGTGGAATCATTCATGACAGACAGTCTCCCAGACACCACCATCATCATCTAGATATGTTCTATCCCACCGGCAGGACAGTTCCAGCCGAGGTGCACGGCACGGTAATATACAGTTGAGAGGGAGTTACTCTGGATATCATCAATATTGAGTCTGAACCCCATGAAGTCTTGTGATTTCAGTCAAATATGGACAAGGAAATTTGCTGCTGATTGCTATGTACCATCCTCCCTCAACTAATGAACCAACATTCCTCCATGCTGAACAGCACTTGAATGAAGCATTGAGGATGCCAAGGGTGAAAAATGTACCCTGGATAGAGGATTTCAATATCTGGCATCAAAGGTGACTTGTTAGCAACACTATTGATCAAGAGTGCTGTGTTCTAAAGGACATAGCTATTAGACTGAGTCTGCAGGAGTGGGTGAGGGAACCAACAAGCGTACTTCACTTCATTCTTAACAATCAACCAGCTGCAGATACATTTGTCAATGACAGTATTGGTAAGAGTGACCATCGCACAGTCCTTGTAGAGACAGTCCTGCCTTCACATTAAGAATCCCATCTATCAAGTTATGTGGTACTATTATTTTGTTAAATGAGATTTTGAACAGATCTAGCAATTCAAAACTAGGCATCCATGAGTTACTGTGGGCCATCAACTACACAGAATCAGACTCCAACCCAATCTGCAATCTCATGGCCACTCAACCATTACTTTAAAGCAAGGGGGTCAAACCCTGGTTCAATGGAGAGTGCAGGATGGCATGCCAGGAGCAGATACTGGCCTATCTAAAAATGGCGTGTCAACCTGGTGCAGATAACAAACAGAACTACCTGCATATCAAAGAGCATAAACAGCAAGTGATAGAGCTAAATGATCCCAAAACCAATGAATGAGATATAAGTTCTGTAGTCCTGCCACATCCAGTCATTAATGGTAGTGGGCAATTAAACAACTCACTGGAGGAGGACAATCTACAAATATCCCCATCCTCAATGATGGAAGAGCCGAACACATCAATGCAAAAGATAACACTCAAGCATTTGCAGCAATCTACAGGAAAAGTGCAGGGTGGATGATCAATCTTGATCTCCTCCTGTGGTCCCCAGTATTACATACCAGTCTTCAGCGAATTTGATTCACTCCATGTGATATCAAGAAACTGTTGGAGAAACTGGAGGCAAAGGGGGGGAGTCCTGACAATATTCCAACAATAGTACTGAGGATTTGTGCTCATAACTTGCTGCTCCCCTAGTCAGTCTGTTCCAGTACTGTTTCAATATTGGCATCTACCTGACAATTGGAAAATTGTCCAGGTATTTCCAGTACACAAAAAAAAACAGTATAATTCCATCCTGGCCAATTACCACCCCATCAGTCTACTCAGTCATCAGTAAAAGTGTTGGATGATGTCATTACCAGCATTATTAAGCAGCACCTGCTCAGCAATGCCCAGTTGGGTTCCATCAGGGCCACTCAGCTCCTGACCTCATTACAGCCTTGGATCAAGTGCTGAATTCCAAAGATGAGTTGAGAGTGACAGCCCTTGACATCAAGACCACACTCAATGAGTGTGGCATCAAGGGGCCCTAGCAAAACTAAAATCAATGGGAATCAGGGAGCAAACTCTCTGCTGGTTGGAAACATACCTGGCACATAGGAAGATGACTGTGGTTGTTGGAGGTCAGTCATGTTTGCTTCAGGATATCTCTGCCGGAGTTCCTCAAGGTAGTGTCTGAGGACAAACATCTTCAACTGCTTCATAAATGACATTTCGTACATCATAAGGTCAAAAGTGGGGGTGTTCACTGATGATTGCACAATGTTCAGCACCATTCACAACTCCTCAGTTACTGAAGCAGCCCATGTGCAAACGCAAGAAGATCTCGACAATATCCAGGCTTGAGCTGACAAGTGGCAAATAAAAGACAATCTAACACTACTCCCCCCGCCATTCAATGGTGTTACCATTACTGAATCCCCCACTAGCAATATCCGAGCAGTTACTATTAACCAAAAAGGTCACCTGGACTCCCCATACAAGTATAGTGGTTACAAGAGCAGGACAGAAGCTAGGAATGCTCCAGCAAGTAACTCATCCCCTGACTCTACAAAGCTCCTCCACATGTACGAGGTACAAGTAAAGGCTGTGATGGAATGCCGCCCATTTGCCTGGATGAGCACAGCTTCAACAATGCTCAAAAAGCTTGACATCGTTCAGGAAAAAAACAGCCCTCATGACTGGCACCACATCCACAAGCATCCATTCCCTCCACCACCAAACTAAGTACGAACGGTGTATTCTATGTATGAGATACACTGCAGAAAATCACCAAAGAACATTAGAGAACACTTTCCAAACCCATGATCCTGACCATCTTGAAGGAAAAGGGCAGCAGTTACATAACCTGCATGTTCCTTCCAAGTCAGTCACCATCGTGACTTGGAAATATGTTGTTGCTCCTTCACCATCGCTGGGTAAAAACCCTTGAATTTCCTTCCAAGGGCACATCGGCAGCAGTTCAAGAAAACAGTTCAGCATTACCTTCTCAAGGGAAACTATGGACAATAAATGCTAGCCAGCCATCAATGCCAAATTCCAATGAGTGAATTCAGAAAAAATTGAAGAGAGTGAATGCTTAAAAAAAACTCAGTTGGAGGGATGATTGAAAGCCTATGTTTCCCATAGCAGATGTCAAACTGCCTTAAAGTTATTTACAAACCAAGAATGTTATATTTAGGCATACTTTTAACTAAGTCAAAAAATGTGGCACTGGAAAAGCACAGCAGATCAGGCAGCATCAGAGGAGCAGAAGGGTCAATTTTGGACATAAGCCCTTCTTCAGGGATGTTCACAATACCGATGAAGGGCTTATGCCCAAAACATTGACTCTCCTGCTCCTTGGATGCTGCCTGCCCTGCTGTGCTTCTCCAGTACCACACTTTATGACTATGATCTCCAGCATCTGCAGTCCACTTTTTTTCCCAAAACGATAACTAAGCCTGCCCAATAAAACTAACACACATAGTTTCAGACTCTGCCTGATTTTACTTTCCAATAAATTCAGTGGAAGTTAAAAAGCCAAGATGCAAAATGGGATGAGTTGATTAAGTGCCATTAGTTTCCTACAGAGTGAACTGGATAAACCTTTTCACATATCACTCCTCAGAAAGTTGTTCTGTCCTCTAAATGCTATTGGGAAGGAATGTCAACAGCTCACAGAGGACACAAACAAACTCTACTAAAGCCTTCTCTTTACAAGGCTAAGTTTATCTTGTGTTTATTTACATACCAACCTGTTCAATATGCACACCTCTAGAGTAGGTGAGACTTGAACTTGGGCCTCCTGATTCAATGGTAGGGACAGGACCACTGCACCACAAGGAACCTTCTGCCTTAAAGTTATTTATCACTGGATCTTTGCAGATAATACCTATTTTCCATTGGCCCAAATGTGAGGAAAATCAGAATAATCATACTTCCTTTCTGTTCCTTTAGGAGGAATTGTGCTGTGGCCCCATCCTCTCTTAAACTGGATTACATGATTCTATTTTTCCTTTCTTCGCCTTTATTACACCAGATTATTCTCTACATCTCTATGCATTTGATAATTCCAACAAAACATATAGAGTCATAGAGATGTACAACATGGAAACAGACCATTGGTCCAACTCATCCATGCCAATCAGGTATCCTAAATTAATCTAGTCCCATTTGCCAGCATTTTGCCCATATCACTCTAAACTCTTCCTATTCATATACCCATTCAGATGCCTCTTAAATGTTGTAATTGTACTAACCTCCACCACTTCCTCTGGCAGCTCAATCCATACAAGACTCTCTGCATGCAAATGTTTCCCCTTAGGTTTCTTTTAAATATTCCCCTCTCATCCTCAACCTATCCCCTCTGGACTCCCCCACCCCTGGGAAAGGACCTTGCCTATTTATCCTATCCATGCTCCTCATGATTTTATGAACCTCTATTAGGTCACCCCCCCCTCCAGCCTCCAATGCTCCAGGGAAAACAGCCCAGCCTATTTAGCCTCCCTCTATAGCTCCAATCCTCCACCCATGGTACCATCCTTGTAAATCTTTTCTCAACTCTTAAAGTTTCACAACATCCTTCCAATAGGAAGGAGACCAGACTTGCACACAATATTCCAAAATTAGCCAAAGTAATGTCCTCTATAGCCACAATATGCCCTCAATATTTTGACCGATAAAGGAAAGCAAACCAATGCCTTCTTCACTATCCTATCTACCTGTGACTCCACTTACAAGGATCTATGAATCTGCACTCCAAGATCTCTTTGTTCAGTAACACTCCCCAGGACTTTACCATTAAGTGTACAAGTTCTGCTCTAATTTGCCTTTCAAGAGTGTAGCATGTCACATTTATCTAAATTAAACTCCATCTGCAACTCCTCAACACATTGGCCCACCTGATCAAGATCCCATTGTACTCTGAGATAACCTTGTTTGCTGTCCACTACACTTCCAATTTTGGTGTTATCTGCAAACTTACTAACTATATCTCCTATGTTCACATCCAGATCATTTATATAAATGATGAAAAGCAGTGGAATAAGACATCTCTAAATCGTCACAGGAAAGCTGCATTTGAATGAAATATTTTGGCTGTGGATCAGAAATCATGATTGCCAGGTCTTGCATTAATATCATTATTGGGGTTATTAAAATTGTATGACACTTTATGATACATCTTGATAGTATACAAATATTCTCAGAAGGTTTCAGTTTGATGGATTCCTTCTAGCAAGCTAACTAATGTTTTACTGTTTTAATATCATGAACCAAGGCAGTATTAATGGCCACTGTCTGTAACAGTATAAACTTTACGACTTTATTTTGTTTCTTGCTCCACAAACTTGAGATTCAGAGAAAGCAGACATTCCACTTGCTTTTCAAATCCTCCTTTACTGGAACGGATAAGACATTTTATTCTTGAACATTTTTAAGAGTATACCGTCATGTGTTAGATCTCTTTGAAATATTACACAGAACGCTAGAAAAATGGTATTTCAAATTTGCTCTGGTTTCATCTAGGTAATTTTTCAACTTTTCCAGCATCTACAGCCCAATTTGTGTTGCTTTATAAAATGTTTTTTGTGGGTAATTGGAAATGTTTTCGTTCAGGAGGTAATTTAAGAATATATGGTTGTTTAAACATTCAGTTGTCTCAGGGAGGCTGTTGATTATAAGCCAGTCCTCTTCCTCCCTATTACTGAACCAAACTGAAACAACAAGAACTTTATGAAGTTCTTGGTTCTCTGAGTTAATTAAGAGGTGATGGCATCTAATTATTTTTTTTAAATGATCGAATCCTCAATTGACTTGAGTTTTGTATGAGCTGCACAATTACAATTGAGAACATCATAAAATGAGTAGCTGTTTTTGTAAATGTGCTCTCATTCGAGATAATGTGGCAAAGTATGAATAACACTCATTGTCTGAATATTGAAACAAGCATCAGAAGCCAGAAACTAATAACAGCACATGGTTTTGTACTATATACACAATGGATTTGGGTGTTGAGTGTTTGGATGGGGGTGTATTGGTAGGGGTTTAAACCTGAAAAGGGGAAAGAAGCAAAAATATTAGCCTGTTGGAAACTTGGCCAGGGCATGCTGATAAATCCATTGAGCTGGTACATGTTAAAACATGCATGGAAATCTTTCTTTAGGAGGTAAATCTGAGATTTAAATATGTAGAAAATCAATTCTTATAAGATTCTGCCTTATGTGTCTGTGAATTTTATTTTTTGTATACAACAAAATGCCCTGTTGGAAGCAAAATAATGTCAATATTCAACTTAATTTTTCTCTACAAATTCCTTGAGCGTGCCTTGAGTGTATTTCAGCATGGAGATATCATGAAAGATAGGTACAGATTGGCCGATGTCATTACATTCAAAGAATTTGGAATGGACAAGGGGTTGATGAGTTAGTATTTTGGCTACAACAGGGTATTTCTGCCTGATGGGACAATGCTTATGCTATCTCCTGTAATATATCAAATGTGGTTAATGCAGTATTGAAAGGTCCAGCAAAACAGTTATTACAAATCATTGGTATATCCAAAAATTAGATTCACAGCCTCATAATGTGGAATCTGAGCAATGTGAGGTATGGTAACATTTCTGGCAGGATTGAACGAGAAATCGAAAGAGGCCTGTCTTGATACTGGGTGCATCTCCCTCCATCTTTTTTGCTTTTGACAAGCTACTTGACAAGTTTCTTGTTAGGCAGTCGCACATTGCCAATTATGAGGGTTTATTACATGGTAGATACTTTACTAATAGTTAAACTTGCTTCACTGATATACAGATTCCCATCTTATTAAACTCACCAAACAAGCTAGACATAGAGAAAACTCAAAGAAAGTGAGGACTGCAGATGTAGGAGATTAGAGTCAAGAGGTGTGGCGCTGGTAACGCACAGCAGGTCAGGCAGTATCTGAGTAGCAGGAGGTTCGACATTTTGACCATAAGCCCTTCCCCATCAGGAGCTTACGGATCGAAATGTTGATTCTCATGCTCTTCGGATTCTGCCTGACCTGCCGTGCTTTTTCAACGCTGCACTTTTCTACAGAGAAAACTCAACATGGAAACAGAGTGGGTATCTGGAAAATTCAGTTCACTGCTTGCTCTTACTAACTTCCATGTTGGATTCAGACATTACATCTACAGTATGTTCCATGGGCATTGGCCAATGCATCCCATGTCCACGGACATTGACAAATAATATATACCAACCTCTGTAACATTCCCATCCATTTACCAGATGCTGTAAACTTCAATAGAACACTTACTGCTGCACTACAAACTATCATTGTAATGTTGTTCCAAGTACAATTGCTGCAATTTGCTTTTGTGCCATTGATTGAGGAATAAATGCCAGCCAGCTAAGGATAATTCTCTTGTTCTTCTTTGAAATTGCTGTTATTGAGCAAGTCCATGTTTGACATATGGGAGTTATTTAAAGATCTGCTGATCAGAGTTCAGGACTGGCATGTTCCAGTAAGGAGGAAGGAAAAGGATGCCAAGGTAAGGGACCTTTGGATAACAAGAGAAGTTGTGAATTTAGTAAAAAGGAAACAAAGAATCATATGCAAGGTTAAGGAAGCTAAAATCAGACAGGGCTCATGAGGAATATAAAAAAAGTAGGAAAGAATTCAAGCAGGGAATTAGGAGAGCAAGAAGGGACCGTGAAATGATCTTGGCAAATTCGGTTAAAAAGAATCCCAAGGCATTCTATACATACATTAAAAATAAGAGAATAACTAGGGACAAGGTAGGACTATTTAAGGATAAAGAAGGGATCTTATGCTTGGAGGCAGGGGATGTGGGCAAGATCCAAAGTGAATACTTTGCGTCGGTTTTCACCCAGGAGAATGATATGGCAGATAGTGGGATTTGTGTGGAGCATGATAATATGCTAAGGCATTTTGAGATCAAAAAAGAAGTGGTGTTGGGTCCATATTATTGATAGAGGCAAAAGAAGAGATTATTGAGGCCTTGACCAAGATCTTTGTATCATCGTTAACCAATGGAGAGGTCCCAGACAACTGGCAAGTAGATAATGTTGCTCCTCTGTTGAAGGAGGGAAATAGGGATAATCCAGGAACTACAGATCAGTAAATCTCACATCAAAGGTTGGGAAGTTATTAGAGAGAATTCTTAGGGATAGGATTTATGCACATTTGGAAAAGCATGGCCTAATTAAGGTCAGTCAACATGGCCTTATTGGGGACAGCCAGCATGGCTTTGTCCTGCAGAGTCTTAGCTTACCAACTTGTTTGAATTTTTCAAGGAGGTGAAAAAAGCCATTGATGAGAGTAAAGCAGTGGATGTTGTCTACATCGATTTTAGTAAGGCTTTCAACAAGGTCCCTCATAGTAGCCTCATCCAGAAGGTTAAGATGCATGGGCTCCCAGATGATTTTACCACGTAGATTCAGAATTGGCTTGCCTAAAGAAGGCAGAGGGTAATGGGTGGAAGGGTGTTTTTTTCGCTGGAGGTCTGTGACTAGTGGTGTTCCACAGGGATTTGTACTGAGACCTCTGCTGTTTGTGTGATATATATATATATATATATATATATATAAAATACTTGGATGAAAATATAGAAGGGTGAATTAGTAAATTTGCAGACAATACTACGTATAGTTCTGGTCACCACATTACCAAAAGGATGTGGACGCTTTGGAGAGTTTGCAGAGAAGGCTTACGAGGATGTTGCCTGGTAATGGAAGGTGCTAGCCCTGAAGAGAGGTTGAGTAGGTGAGGTTTGTTTTCATTAGAAAAAAAGGGGTTTGAGGTTTACAAAATCATGATGGGTATAGACAGGGTGGATAGAGATAAGCTTTCTCCCAGGGTGAACACGCTTTCAAGGTGAGAGGTGAACAGTTTAAGGGGGGTATACACGGCAAGTACTTCACACAGAGGGTGGTGGGTGTTTGGAACGCGCTGCCAGCAGAGATGGTAGAGGCAGGCACAGTAGATTCATTTAAGATGAACTGGACAGATGCATGAGTAGGTGAGGAGCAGATGCTTAGGAATTGGGCAACAGGTTTAGACAGTAGATTGGGATTGGCTCAGGCTTGGAGGGCTGAAGAGCCTGTTCCTGGGCTGTAAATTTTCTTTGTTCTTTATTCTTAATACAAAGACTGGTGAAATTATAGATAGTATAGAAGGTTGTCAAAGGATACAGAGGGATATAAATCAGTGTGGGCGGAGAAATAGCAGATGTAGTGTAATCCTGATAAGAGTGAGATGCTGCACTCTGGGACATCAAATGTTCAGGAAAAGTATACAGTTAGTGGCAGGACCCTGAACAGTATTGATGTATAGAGTGATCTTGGGGTTCAAGTCCATAGCTCACTAAAAGTGGCCACGCAAGTACATGGGGTGGTAAAGAAGACAAAAAAAACACAAACGCTGAATCCAAAGCAGACACGCAGGAGGCTGGAAGAACACAACAGGCCGGGTAGCATCAGGAGATAGGGAAGTTGTTGTTTCGGATATAACCTGTCTTGCTGTGTTCTTCCAGCCTCTTGCTTGTCTACTAGGATGTTGAAGATGGTATTTGGTATGCTTGCCTTTATTTGTTGGGGAACTGAGTGCAAGAGTCAGGGTGTCATGTTGCTGCTTTATAAGACTCTGGTAGGTCACACTTAGAATACTGCATTTAATTCTCATCGATTCATACAGTCATAGGGATGTACAGCACAGAAACAGACCATTTGGTCCAACTCTGCCATGCCGACCAGATATCCCAACCCAATCTAGGCCCACCTGCCAACACCCGGCGCATATCTCTCCAAACACTTCTTATTCACATATCCATTCAGATGCCTTTAAATGTTGCAATTGTACTAGCCTCCACCACTTCCTCTGGCAGCTCATTCCACACACATACCATCCTCTCTGTGAAAAGTTACCCCTTAGGTCTCTTTTGTATCTTCCCCCTCTCACCCTAAACCTATGCCCTCTAGTTCTGGACTCCCCCACCCCCTTTTAAATGTCACAATTGTATTAGTCTCCACCACTTCCTCTGGCAGATCATTCCATATACATACCACCCTCTGTGTGAAAAGTTACTCCTTAGGTCTCTTTTATATCTTCCCCCTCTCACCCTAAATCTATGCCCTCTAGTTCTGGACTCCCCCACCCCAGGGGAGAGACTTTGCCTATTTATCGTATCCATGCCCCTCATAATTTCTGGTTGCCACATTACAGGAAGGATGTGGTAGCTTTGGAGAGGGTGCAGAAAACGTTTACCAGGATTCTGCCTGGATTATACGGTATGAGCAACAAGGAGGGGCTATAAAACGTCAGGTTGTTTTCTCTGGAGCAGTGGAGGCTGAGGGGAGACATGATAGAAGTCTATAAAATTATAAGATGCATAGATAGGGTTGACAGTCAGAATCTTTTTCCCATAGATGAAATGACAACTGCTAAGAGGCACCTCCCCTCGACCACAACCTCACCTCCCATCATCTCCCAGACCATCCACAACTTCATCAACCCTTGGAATCTCCCATCTACAGCCTCCAACCTCATTGTCCATGAACCCCACATCGCCCAATTCTACCTCCTTCAGAAAAAGTCTCATTCCTGAAGAAGAGCTTATGCTCAAATTGTTGATTCTCTTGCTCCTTGGATGCTGCCTGACCTGCTGTGCTTTTCTAGCACCACACTGTCGACTTTGCGAAGGGGCATGCATTTATCTTGAGAGGAGAAAAATTCAGAGGAGATGTGAGGGTGGTAGGAGTCTGGAATGTGCTGCCAAGAGTGGTAAATAGAGGCATTTAAGGGGCTTTTAGATAAGCACATGAATATGCAAGGAATGGAGGGATAGGATCCAAGGGCAGGTAGAAGGGATTAGTTTAATTTGGCATCATGTTTGGCCCAACATCACCACTAACAGTACACCATTGCTGTGGCATAAGATTTCTCAACCTCAAGTATAGTCCAGAATTGAAATGACCACAAGTTATAGGAGACTCAGTGTCAGTAAACATTTTTTATTCAACATGGTAACTGCTAGCTACACACATGTAGTGGTTGTAATGAGGTCAGCCAGGTGTACGTCATAGACTAAGTTCCCTGACTGGGGCTGCTAACTTGGTCCAATCAGAAAGCCTTTCCTGACAGAGATAAACAGAAGTGTCTGAGGCTCTGTACACCCTGACAGCAGGCTTTGAGGAAGTCGGATCAGTATCAAACACTTTCCACATGTAAATAAAAAGTGAATTGATGATCGGATATTGGCCTCTGCGGAGTTATTTCAGTGGCAATGAGAGTGGGATGTGACGAAACAGCTATCATCCTCTAAGGTGTAGGCACAGTATGATCCCAAATGAGATTTGGAATTGACATGTGATTGTATGGCGTCAGAGTAGTATTAGTTCATTTATGGCCCAAAGGAGCGGACTTTGGTTAAAGCAGAGCGTAAATGTGCCCAAATAGAGAGGGAAGGTTTGGCAGTCATATTTGGAATCAGAAAGTTCCACCAATACCTTTACAGATGTACAAAGTTAAAAATCACACAACACCAGGTTATAGTCCAACAGGTTTAACTGGAAGCACTAGCTTTCAGAGCGCTGCTCCTTCATCCAAATCATTTACAGATGTAAATTTGTAATAATAACAGATCATAAAACCCTGCTACATCTAATTAAAAAGGACAAGGCAGTGTCACCCATAGCTTCAGGCCCCATTCAGTGGTGGTCTTGAATACTAAATGGGTACAATTACAAGTTGGAACACCATCTGGCAGGACAAGTAGCACATGTAAATACATTGAGCCAGGTTCCACTGACACATATACCACTGCTGGAACCACCACTGGAAAAGTCCATTATGATTTTAAATTTTCTGGACACACTTCCAGTCACAGCTGACAATATCAGACTTTGGATGCAGAAAGATCTGGTCCTGACAAAACTGAAACAGTTAGTGGTGATGGGGGAAACCAAAGGGCTGTCACACCCAGAATTGAATTTTTGGACCTGGAGAGGCCAGATCAAAATAGAGGATGGCATATTATTATGGGGAGGAAGAGTGATTGTCCTGAATAAAGATTGATGCCAATTACTGGCTGAACTCTAATGAGTTATCCAAGGGGTTTCTAAAATGAAGGTATTGGCAAGAAGTTATGTCTGGTGGCCAGGATTGGATGTAGCAGGGTAGTGCCCAGGGTATCAACAAAGACAAAAATTACTGTCAGCTGCTCCCCCACATTCATGGTAATGGCCAGGTAAACCCTGGATTTGGTTACATGTCAACTATGCAGGTCTTTTCATGGGCTCAAAGTTCTTAGTCATTGTTGATGCCCACTCAAAATGGCTAAATATGCAGAGAGTGCAGTTGTCGAACACTGGAACAATGATATAAAAACTGCACGCATCTTATGCAGTACACAGACTCAAGGAAGTTTTGATCACAGATAATGAGCCATCATTTACCAGCAGGGAATGGTATTCATCATATAAGGACAGCTCCATATCATTCAACATTCAGTGGTGTGGCAGAAAGAGCAGTCCAAACTTTGAAGGCAGCCTTTTTGAAACAACCTACAGCTTCACTAGAACTGTCCCAGTTCTTATTTGATTATAGGACCATGCCTCATGCAACTACATTGATAGCTCCAGCAGAGTTGTTATTGGGGAGAAGACTCCATACCAGGTTAAATTTGATCTTTGTAGACCTGGAGTTGAAGGGTGAAATGGCATTAGGAATGCCAATGCCGGTCAGAAGACTCCACTAAGTGAGAGAGACAGTTTACTTCAGGGGATGAAGTTTCTTGTAGAAATCATGGGAATGGCCCTACATGGGTAGGAGGCATTGTTGATGCGAGGCCCTATCCAGTAACGTATCAGGTTCGGTTAGGCGCAATGGTCCTGAACAAGCACACGGACCATATGAAAGCTGCAAACTTGCAAACAGTGCAGGGGCAAAAGGTGCTTGACTTCTCACTAGCCTTTCTGACTGTTGTGGAGCCCATTGGTTCTCCCTTGCCATCAAGCGTTGAAGATACCTCGGAATCTGAGATGGACACAGTAGATTTTGCTGCCTTGATGCTTTTGAAGAGAAGACTGAATTTCTTCCAAGATGCTCCATGAAGCAAGGCAATCCTCTTCACATTATACATTACCCATATCAGAGACAGAGTTGGGCAATCTGACCCAGGACTAAAACATCCCAGGAGGAGCTACAACAAAAAAAGAACCAGCCTATGTCCTCAGAATCAGAGGGGGCGGGATGCAGTGATTGTAATGAGGTCAGCCAGGTGGACCTATAGAATATGAGTTCCCTGATTGGGGCTGTAAATCAGGTCCAGTTGGGCCCTGGTTGACAGCTATAAGCAGGAGTATCAGCGATTCTGTTCACTGAGAGCTTCACGTGTAAATAAAGGGTGACTTGGTGATGGATACCAGTCTCTGGAGCTATTTCAATACAGGGTAAGAATTCTGCATGGAAGCATCACCTAGCAGTTCTGGTGGTCATGTGATCTTATGTTACAAATGATGTGAGTTCATTCATAAACCTGGCAAAAGGTATCATGTTCATATGAAAAGATTTAGCAGAGGTTTGTATTACTGTCTTTCATTATCAAAAATTATAATTACTAAAAGATATGTTATTCACACAGCATGCCTGGCCTTGAACCACATTGTGTTTCCAATTATAGAGGTCCAAACTAGGAACAAAAAATATGAGTAGTCACCAAGTATTCTCCAAACAAACAATAAAGACAAACCTCTCTGCTAAATGAACAGTTAGAATACAGAACTCACATCTACAGGGAGTAAGGAAGTAATCAGCATTGATACTTTTCAGGGGAAGCTTCCTCACAACACAAAAGATTAAAAGATTGGAAGAATATCCTAATAAATGAAGTGGATGGGAGAAGTTTCATGTCAAGTTTACATTGTGTCTTTAATGCAGCAAAACATCCCAAATGATTTCACAGTAGCGTAGAATTTGACTTTTAGCCAGATAAATAAGGCAGTTTAATTGGTGTTCAATATTTTGATCAGAAAGTTAGGTTTTAAGAAATGTCTTAAAGAAGGAGGTGGTAGTAAAGAATTGGAGCAGGTCAGGAATTGAATTTCAGGGCTTGAGACCTGTAGGCAACAGAAGAATGGAGCGATGAAAATCAAAAATTCACAAGAACCAATTGAAGGAGTATGTAAACTAGGGACGATTGTTGAGTTGGAGGAGATTACAGTAATAAAGAAAGACAAGGCCATGGCAGATTCAAATACAAGAATGAGACTTTTAAAATTGAGATTTTATTGTATGTGGCGACATTATTGGTCAACACATACAGAGGATGATTGGTGATGGGAAAGGAAACCTGATGCAAGTTAGGTTGCAGATAGCAGAGAGTTCTTTGTTCCTCACATTTTTAGTGTCTACATTTAAGAGCGTTTGAAAACGATTAGAGAACCAGCATAGATTTTGAAAGAGTAGTTTATGCTTATTGGGACTGGACTGCAATTTTAAATAAATAATAAAATAAAGAGGAATGTCTTTAGAATATAAAATACTATTTATAAAATATTTGATAAAATCTCTCATAAGAATCTGTGAGATAACATTGAAAATCATAAAACTGGAAGCAAATTATTGCCCTGTTTAGCAAATTGTCTGACAGATAGAAGGTAGAGCATTGGAATTCACAGATTAATTGGCAGTGATCCACAAGAATCTATGTTGGGTTCTCAATTATTCATATTTATTGGTGGTTTAGACAATGGGATTGAAAAACAATTGTCAAAATTTTCCATTGACACAAAGCCATGTAGATGGAAGTATAGTATTACAAAGAGAGAATCATAAATTAAGTGAATTGTCAAAACTGTGACAAATGGTTTTCATATAGGCACGCATGATGTCTTCAACTTTGGAGCTAAAAAGGAAAGATCTCATGAAAATCTTGAAGTAATGGATGTCCAATTAGATTTAGAGGCCCATGTACACAGATCAATAGAACAATTCAAAATGTTAAGAATACACTATAGCTATACAAAGTCCAAGTTAGATCACAGCTGTCTTCAGCTGTGAGAGCAATACCCTAATTAAGGGTATTACAAAAGTAAAATACCATGGATGCTAGAAATCTGAAATAAGAACAACAATCTTAATTTTGGCATAGTGCTGAGCTATACTTCTGACACCTCTGTATTTTTGCCTACTGATGTGATCAAGCGAGTTTCCCCATTCATCAAGACTCCAATATTCTCTCTCCACTTGGAACCCTCATTATGGCCTTTTACCATCTCCAGATATTTTATTTAGAATTGCTGGTGTGATTCTGGCTGTCTCATTTTCTCTGCTCCTCCCCTTTTACTCTAACATGTCTCTCTTTGAACTTGCTGCACACTGTTCTTTGCTGTCTAACCGTAACATTGTCATCAAACCTAACAGAGGTGGCAATGTTGTTTTCCAGTTCATTGACAACTACCCAGCAGACAGTCAATGCCAACTCTATATCATTTCCTCTTTGACTGAACCATGGATCATGACCCAATTGCTGAACATCAAGCCTTTATGTTCAGAACTGTCACTAACCTCTTAACTTCTGGAGATTTCACTCCACTACCACCAACCTGTTGCCCCAATCCTGAATAGCTGACTTCTCCCTCTTTACCAAGATCCATAAACAAAATTACTCCAACAGATCTAGTTTCTCAGCCTGTTATGTGAGTATTTTGACAGTCGGTTTCAACTGGTTACAGAATAGAAGTGCTTATTTTTATGAGATATTACACACTTAATTGTTTATTGTCATATAAGATGAGTTGAAGGAATTTCATTGTATTGTTTTTATATCAATCACAGTTATTTTTAATAGTAATGTCATCAATAGACAAATAACTTTATTTTATGTCAACATGCTTGTACAATTTGCTGGGTGGGTTGGCTTGGAGAGGGAAAGGCAAATGATGCTGGGTTAAGGGACATATGTTTACTTGAGTTGGCACTTTGTTGGCACAAGAGCTATAAAGATCTATATGATTATTGGGGCAGTGCGTGCAGAGGATGAAAGGAGCAATACACGACTAGGAATGGAAACAGTGATTGCATCAGTAATATGACCAGGAAATCAAGTTCAGGATGCTGCGAAAGAAAACTAAGTAAGGAGGAGAAGAGCTAGGAATGGATTCCTATTGGAGTATTTTTTATAAGCACTTCACCTACCACCATGTTACCCACAAACTGTCTCTGAGGTGACTAAGGTTTAACATAGAATCAAGCACTAAACTGTGCCACTTCATTCAACAAATGCTAGAGTCTCACAGCATGATTAGGAAAGACTAAATTCAATATCACTGCTCCCCTCAATTTTTATGTTTCCAAGTCCTTCTATGTGAGAGTGGGAAATATCCACAAATTTCTCATATGCCATCATTAAAACCACACACACTTACTCAAGGTGAGCATTCTCAGTGGGCTGACTGGCTACTTTCGCTCCTATTTCTTAGGATATTCTGAGACTGCAGATGGCATTTCAGGCCATTCTTGAGTGTGCTGGGGCTCAAAGGCATAACCTTGGCATAGGTAGCAGTAGTCTGGGCTGGCTGGCTGATGGGATATGGAAAAGACAGTGTCTCACTGACATGAATGCTATCATTCTGAAACCTGCAGCAGATTTGTGCATGATTGAGTGAATTCTATACAATGGACATCACTTCAAATCTCCTGAAAACCCACTGGTGTAGAGAAATAATCTGCCACGAAGACCTACATGAATTCCTTTGAGCATTGTGATTAAGCCTGTTCTATGGCACTGAGACATTGAAATACTTACACCTCTACTGCAGTGGAAAGTGTGATGGCAGTCACCAGATATTTATCACAGTTGGGTCTGCTTATGCAGTCATGGAGTTGGTCATTAAGGAATGGCTGCCATCTCTGAATAAAGTCTTGTGTAATTTGAAATTTGTCTCCTCCATGTCCAACCTATACAACTTTTTTAGCTTCCATATATCCTCTTTACGTCTTAATTTCCTATCTATCTTTGAGTCATCAGCAAATTTAGAAAGCACACCTTTGATCTCTTTTGTTCAAGTCATTTAAATAAATTCAACAAGTTGAGGTCCCAACATTGCTCTTTGTGGCACACCACTCGCTACATCTTAGGACCTGGGTCAATCAGTTCATAGTCTCAATGATTTGCTCAATATCACTTGCCTGTGATTGTAATTTTTCCTGAGTTCTTCCTTCTCTTCCAGTTCTGATTTGCAGCTATTTCCGAGTACCACTTGTATCCTCTAAAATGTAGAAAATGTCTGTTCAATTCACCTGCTATATCTTTACTTTTCATTGTCCATCCCCATTTTATTTTCTATAGGGCCAACATTTTTTCAGTAAATATCCATAGGAACTCTTACTTTTTTTTATATCTCTCGTTAGCTTTCCATTTTAGCCCATTTTACTTCCACATTATTTTTAGTCATTCTTTGCTTTTCTTAAAACTCTGTCCAGTCTCCTGATCTGCCACCCATTTTTGCATAATTAAATTGATTTTCTTTAAGTTTAGATATTATCATTAACATTATTAGTTAAACACTGATAGCTGTTCTATCCTTGGTAATTTTTCTTTCTCATTAGAATATATATCTTCTGTGTATTCTGAAATTTCCACTTCAATGTATGCCATTGCATTTTTATGTAACTATCCCTTAACATAATTAGCTACCTTTATGACCTCATAATTGGTCTATTAAAATGTTTTAAAGTTTAAAATATTAGACTTGGACTCACTCTTCTCTCCCTTAAGAATGTAAATGTCAATCATTTTATGCTTGCTGTTACCTAAGTATGACTTCACTAAGAGATCATTTATTAATCCTATTTCAAAGCAAAAAGGTAGGTCCTCAGATTTATTCAATTTGAAAAGCAAATATATTTTTAGGGATATTAAAGGTCTTCTTAGATAGTTAGGCCATTAGCTCATGACTCCATTCTTATTGAAGTCACTGACGATGAATTGTCATGTCCAAAAATAAAATCATTCCAGAAAGCAAGGTCAGGGTGAAAGATGTAAAGGTGAAAGATATGGATAAGTTTTGTTATTCTGCAAAGCTGTTGACATCAAATGGAAAATGCAACCAAGAAATAAAATGAAAAATTGGAATGTCAAAGATGTATTTCATTAAAAAAAAGTGCATACTTAGTTATGATAATTGACCTGAGAATCCTGGAATACTATACTGCACTGATTTTGACAAATAAAGTGAAAGTTGAGCAATCGGAAAAATAATGCAGAGGCTGCAGGATTGGGCAGATAAAGGTTTTTAAATGGTTTAACAAATTGGATGAATGAATCAACAATGAAAATTATGCAAAAAAATGATGCAAAAAAACCTGGAAACTGCAAATGCTGGTATCCCAAAAAAAAACACAAATTTCTTGGAAAACTGAGCAAGTCTGGCAGTATCTGTGGAGAGAAAGCAAAGTTAACATTTCCAATCCTTCCTCAGAACAGAAAAGGTACTGAAGAACCAGTACTGGATCTGAAACAATTACTTTGCTTTCTTTCCACAGATGCTGCCAGGCTTGATGACAATAATGCACACTACTAGAACAAGATTAACATGGTTATCCATAGTGACTGACGTCCTCTCAGGACACGGCTTCTGAACAGAGAGAGATTGATTTTCACAAGGTCATCTGTTGGATTGAGTTGGAGCGGTTGGAGATATAGCAGTTCTCCCACAATCAAACCCATCCCCTCCCCTCTGTCACTTTAATTTTAGGATTTCTAAAAATAACTTACAACGTTCCTCAACCCTTAATTTCTCATCATTTTTATGTTGGATGTTGTACTGAGAAAAATTTTCCATGAGCATTCACAGCTGGCAGCTATCATTCAATACCATATTAGAGAGGGTAGCGAAGAGGTCAATATAACAAAGTGCTCAAATCTCAAACTTTATCACACCTTTAACCATGAGAGAAATTTGCTACATTACATTTGTGCTAGATATCTGATCTACCATAAATCTGATAGACACATTTCATAAAACTTGAGTCTTAGTTTCATTTGATAAATTCTATGTTTGCAGCATCAGAAGCTTGATATAATTCAAATGACAGAAATATGACTTACCATGTTTATGTCAGATGTATATCATCTGCAATGAGGACATTCCACGTCCCACAGAGCTAATGTTATAGGTTTCCTCCTTTGTGGTGGATATTGTTACATCCTGTTTCCGAATAGCTATTTGTTACATCACATGATTTCAGATCACTAACAGAGTAACAATTAATCAATTCATGTTTATCCCTGGCAGTCACTTCAACACCAAGCAATTTGTATTTATATTGGAATAAATTTGTTCTCTGGAAAGTGACTATTTCTCAGGGCAAATGAAAGAGGAGATGGGTTCCTGTAGTGATCACAAAGTAATCTCTTTGAGAGAATGAAATAACCTCTAACCATGACTGAAGCTGGCAAGAGTTCAATTTATCAGAGTTAGATTTCTACACATAACTTTTAGAGCCAAAATTCTTCTCCCGCTTGATCTTCATTTTAGTGATATGCCTTTGTTGTACACACAGCATGCACTGAAATTTCCTTCCAGATAGATTTTGCTTTTATCATAGAGGTGGCGAGAGGGCTAAAGAAACCCTTAGGGAGTTCCTGTTTCCTTTTGATCCTTTTAATGACCTCAATGCCAGAATCACTTTCTCTTTGACTTCTCTTAGTTAGTATGCAAAAATATGAGGTCAGCTATAAACAACAAAAAGTTCATGCATCACACAGTCATAAAGTACCAGGTATCATGTTTACTTGCCATTCTCTATCTCACAGACAATAACATATTTTCAGTCAGTTTCACACTGTGATTCTTTTGAACCTGTTGGAAGTGATAGAAACAGAAGAACATGCCCTTTGCAATTAAACAAAAGCATGGGGAAAAGCTGTTCCCTAGTGCAGTCCCATGTCAATTTTTTCATCAATCAATGCCCTGCTTTCATGCAGTGTAAACTATTGTTACTTTTGAGGTTTGCATTGCTGTATCTGTCCTGATGATTGCAAGATGAAATCTTTGATAGCACGTTTCTTTTTCAGAAATACTCATCAATACTTTGAGACAATAGTGGGGAACACTATTAGTGGCAGAGATGCTGAATCAATACTTTGCCTCAGTTTTCATGGTGGAGGACAATAGTACCACTCCTGTTGGAATGGGCAAGTCAGAGGCAATAGATAAGGTTGAACTTCGAACAATCAACATCGATAGGGAAAAGGTACTAAGCAAACTATTAGGATTGAGGACAGACAAGTCACCTGGGTCTGATGGCCTACATCCTAGGGTATTATAGCAAGTGGCAGCAGAGCTAGTTGATCCATTGGTTACAATATTCCAAAATTCCCTGGACATAGGAAAGGCTCCAGTGGATTGGAAAATGGCAAATATAATGCCCTTATTCAAAAGGGGAGGGAGGCAAACCATGGGAAATTATAGAGCAGTTAGTTTAACATCTGTCAATAGGAAAGTGTTAGAATCAATTATCAAGGAAGAAATGTAAAACCATAACATCATAAGACATAGGAGCAGAAACTATGCCATTAAGCCCATCGAATCTGGTCTGCCATTCAATCATGGTAAATAGGTTTCTCAACCCCATTCTCCCATTTTCTCCCTGAAACCCTTGATCCCCTTGATACTCAAGAACCTATCTATCTCAGTCTTAAAGATACTCAATGACCTGGCCTCCACAGCCTCTGTGGCAATGAATTCCATAGATCACCACTCTCTGGCTGAAGAAGTTTCTCCTTATCTCCATTCTAAAAGGTCTTCCTTTTACTCTAAATATCAGGACATTTGGAAAGTAAAATTGCTATCCATCAGAGTCAGCATGGTTTTTTGAAGGGCAAATCATGCTTGACTAATTTGCTAGAGTTCTTTGAAGATGTAACAAGCAAAGTGGATAACGTGGATGCTGTAGATGTACTTTATTTGGACTTCTGGAAGGTGTTTCATAAGGTGCCACACAAAAGCTTAATTCACAACGTTGGATCATATGTGATTAGGGGTAATTTATTAGCCTGCACAGATGACTGGCTGATGGACAGAAGACAAAGAGTCAGGATGCTTTTTTTTCTGGATGGCAAGATGTAACTAGTAGGATACCACAGGGTTCAATCCTTGGACCCCAGCTCTTTATAATCTACATTGAAGACTTGGATACAGGGATAAAAAGCTCTAGGGCCAAATTCACAGATGACACAAAAATAGGGGATGGCAAATTACAAATGGATATAGATAGGTGAGGAGAGTAGGCCAAAATGTGAAAGATGAAGTTTAACATGGATAAGTGGAAGGTCATGCATTTGGGTCAAGAAAGTGGGAAGGCAGCCTATTATCTTAACGGGGAGTGACTTCAGGGTGCTCATTCATGAGTCACAGAAAACTAGTGTGTAAGTATAGCAAGTAATAAAGAAAGAAAATGGAATGTTGGCTTTTATAGCTAAAGGAACAGAATATAAAGATAACAATGTCTTGTTGCAACTATACAAAGTATTGGTGAGACCGCACCTGCAGTACTTGCACAGTTTTGGTCTCCTTATTTGAGGAAGGATGTGGCATTGGAGCAATTCAGAAGAGTTTCACTACATTAATCCCAGAGATGAGGGACTAGTCATATGAAGGAGATTGAACAATTTAAGCCTATATTCTCTGGAATTCAGAAGAATGACAGGAGATCAAATTGAGGTAGTTACGATGATAAAAGGTGTGGATAAAATAGATGTGGAGCAGATGCTTCCTCTTGTGGGGCAGCCTAGGATGAGAGGTCATAGACTTAAGATAAGGGGTAGTAAATTTAAAACAGAGTTGAGGAGAAACTTCTTCTCCAAAAGGGTCGTGAATCTATAAAATGTGCTACCCCAAAGTGCAATGGATGCTCGGAGAGTGAGTAAATTTAAGGAGGAATGGCATGAGGTCTCAATGGTTAGCACTGCTGCCTCACAGTGCCAGAGATCCAAGTACTATTCCAGCCTCAGACAACTATCTGTGTGGGCTTCCTCCAGGTACTCCAGTTTCCTTCCACAATCAAAAGATATGCAAGTTAGGTGAATTGCCCATGCTAAATTGCCCATAGTGTTCAGGGATGTGCAGACTGGTGCATTAGTCAGAGGAAATGTACAGTAGTAATAGGGTAAGGGAATGGATCTAGATGGGATACTCTTCGGAGGGTTGGTATGGACTTGCTGGTCCAAATAGCATGTTTCCACACTGCAGGTATTCCATGATTCTATGAAGAGTTAGACAGATTTTTAATTGGTAATGGGTTGAATGGAATGGAGAGAAAGCAGGAAAATGGAGGTGAATGGCGGATCAGACTAGACGGGCCAAATGACCTAATTCTGCTCCTATATCTTTTGAATTTATGAATTTATACCTATTAAGTAATTATTTCTTTTAAGATCCTTGTTTATTTTTAAATTGGTATGTATTGTTGTCTGCAATTGAAGGTGAATGCTGATTTCTGTTCATTAGGTTCTATTTTTAAAAGCTACATGGAAATGATTTGAATTCAACAAGCTAACATCAAATAATATGCTTCTGAGTTTTGGTGTCTTTCAAACAAAATTGAGTTGATTATATTAACAATTACTCAAGACTGTCTCACTGGGTTCTGATGCAGCGTCCTTGATTTGAAACATTAACCTAACCTCTTTGCTTTCCTCATATATGCTGCCAGACCTGCTGAGTGTTTCCAGTACTTTTTGTTTATATTTCAATTTCTAGTGCCTGGAATATTCTGATTTTTGCTTTTTTTGATTCACTGCCATTTCCCTTCCGGGAACGTCTGTGGTGAGGAATTCTGTTTTATTCTTTGACATGATTTTTGCTTTGTCTTTTTTATCATATGCACTTGCAATATTATTTGTTAACCTTCTTGTGTTTGATCACGTGCTTGCTAAAACTTGCTTCCATAGACACAACTCCTTTCTCAATCTCCTGCTTTGACTAATTCCACTGTGCTTTTGGCCAAAATTCCACCTTTCATGTGTCACATTCAGTTTTGATTACAAATATCACCACAATGGGCAATGTTGCTACATACATTACTATTAATTGCATCATTGGATTTATCGTGCACCGTGCATACTCCTGACTTTTTTTTTCTGGTAGCATTTACTCACTTTATTAAAAAGTTGTTTTTATCTTGAATTCCATTTCAGCTTTTTCCTCATCCAGACCTTCAACAATGAGTTACTTTTCTTTCAGGCAAGATTCAGCGCCCCAAGGACACCAGTGTTTTTTCTGATCTGTCTCGATTTTTACATTCATCTGACAGAATCTCTCGAGCCAATCTCACCCCTTGTCTTATTTTAGCTAACTTCTCTGGCCTTTCTCTTTCTGATTCCAAATAATCTGTTCTCAGCAAAGGCTACAGCTTTACTCTCTTTTGGGACAGTTTGGTAGAATACATTTTGGAACCAACTATGGAACAGGGTACTTTAGACCTGGTACTGTGCAATTGTAATTAGGGCAGCAGAATGTACACCAAAAGATGTAAAAAAAAAGACTGGGACAGGCAAAGAAGATCCACTAAAGTACATTTATGGATGACTTTCAGGAGTGGTCATTTGTGCTTTAAGTTCTACTTTGGATTATTTGTACACCTTTTCAGTCAACTCAGCACCAGGAATGTGTTGGTGAGGTTTCCTCTACCTAGAGTATGCTGTGGTTTGACTCTGGCAGGCACAATTTTATTTGCACTATTATGCATGCTTTCCTGTGGTATGGACTGTTCCTACTCTCCTCTTGAACTGTTAATGGTAAATTTACATTAACAGACATAT
This sequence comes from Hemiscyllium ocellatum, assembly GCF_020745735.1. Classification (NCBI taxonomy): domain Eukaryota; kingdom Metazoa; phylum Chordata; class Chondrichthyes; order Orectolobiformes; family Hemiscylliidae; genus Hemiscyllium; species Hemiscyllium ocellatum. The sequence goes on from NC_083431.1 coordinate 37,878,947, forward strand.
CACCAAACCACTATTCTACAAGGGAACACCACCTGGACTGACCTTAAAATGATAGTGATGGAACAGTGCCTGTGCCATTGAAAAGCTGCCCATTGTCTCACATGAGATCAGATGAACTAATCTATCAAGTAAGAAGCATATAATGAGATGGGATTATTTCATGGTATCATGGTAAAGGATTTGCTAAGTGAGAGTAATCATAATGTACTTTGAAGCTGGTGTTCCAAACTTTAATAAAGACTATAATATTAGGAATGAAGTTGAAGCGTACTGGAGAAACTGGTCAGGAGGTAAGACAGTAGAAAAAAAAGCACCAGAAAATAAAGAACTATTTTATAACTCAAGAATCTCATAGAAACATAGAAAGTATGAGCAGGAGTATGCCATTCAGCCCTTTGAGTTTGTTCCACCTTTCTGTATAATTATGGTGGATCATCTAAATCAGTATTCTCTTCCCGCTTTCTACCCAAACATTTGGTCCCTTTGTCCTTCTGAGCTATATCTAATCCCTTCTTGAAAGCATTCAGTGTTTTGGCTTTAACTGCTTTTTCAGCAGAGAATTCACAGGTTGTACGGAATCACCCCACGTTCTCCTAAACTCAAATGAATATAGACCTAACAGATCCAATCTCACCTCATATATCTGTCATAGAGTCATAGAATCATAGAGATGTACAGCATGGAAACAGACCCTTTGGTCCAACCCATTCATGCCGACCAGATATCCCAACCCAATCTAGTCCCACCTGCCAGCACTCAGCCCATATCCCTCCAAACCCTTCCTATTCATATACTCATCCAAATGCCTCTTAAATGTTGCAATTGTATCAGCCTTCACCACATCCTCTGGCAGCTCATTCCATACACGTACCACCCTCTGTGTGAAAAAGTTGTCCCTGAGGTCTCTTTTATATCTTTCCCCTCTCACACTAAACCTATGCCCTTTAGTTCTGGACTCCCCGACCCCAGAGAAAGACTTTGTCTATTTATCCTATCCATGCTCCTCATAATTTTGTAAACCTCTATAAGGTCATCCCTCAGCCTCCGACGCTCCAGAGAAAACAGCCCCAGCCTGTTCAGCCTCTCCCTGTAGCTCAGATCCATCAACCCTGGCAACATCCTTGTAAATCTTTTCTGAATCCTTTCAAGTTTCACAACATCTTTCCGATAGGAAGGAGGCCAGAATTGCACGCAATATTCAACAGTGGCCTAACCAATGTCCTGTACGGCTGCAACATGACCTCCCAACTCCTGTACTCAATACTCTGACCAATAAAGGAAAGCATACCAAACGCCTTCTTCACTATCCTATCTACCTGCGACTCCACTTTCAAGGAGCTATCAACCTGCACTCCAAGGTCTCTTTGTTCAGCAACACTCCCTAGGACCTTATCATTAAGTGTATAAGTCCTGCTGAGATTTGCTTTCCCAAAATGCAGCACCTTGCATTTATCTGAATTAAACTCCATCTGCCACTTCTCAGCCCATGGGCTCATCTGGTCCAGATGCTGTTGTATGGTCTTATGGAATAGTAATGGCAAGAGGTTCTGGGGTAATTAGGGAGGTATAATAGAAATTCATCCCAAGGAAGAAGAAACATGCTAAGGGAAAGATGAGGTAACTATGGCTGACAAGGGAAGTCAGGAACAGCATAAAAGCAAAAGAAAAAGTATACAATGTGATGTTAATTATTAGGAAACCTTTAAAAACCAGCAGAGGATAACTAAACAGCAAGCAGTGGAAGAAGATGAAATATGAGTGATGGACTTGTGGTATTATCACTGGACTGTTAATCCAGAGACATAGGTCATGACAGGGGACCCAGGATTGAATCCTGCTATGGGATAATTTTGTGGATAGCATGTATGGAGAGGTGGTCCCACTGCAGACTCATACTCCACAGGCAGGAAGGGAATTGGTGGCCGCCAGGCAGAGCAGGACAGCGAAGCAGGCAGTGTAGGAATCGCTTGTGACTATTACCCTGCAAAACAGATATAACATTTTGGATATTGTTCAGGGAATAGCCTCCCAGGGGATAACAACATTAGCCAAATTCATGGCACCACGGTTGTCTATGTTGTAGAGGGAGGGAGAATTAGGCATAGAAATGCTGTAGTTGCAGGAGATTCAATTGTAAGGGGAATAGATAGGCACTTCTGTGGTTGCAAACGAGAGTCCAGGATGGCGTATGCCTTCCTGGTGCTAGAGTCCTGGATGTTTTGGAATGGTTGCAGGACATTCTGGAGGGGGAGTGTGAACAGCCAATGGTCATGGTACATGGTGGTACTAATGACATAGATTAAAAAAAGGGATGAGGTCCTAAAAGAGTATAAGAACTCGGAAGAAAGTTGAAATGTAGAACGTCAAAGGTAATTATCTCCGGATTACTACCAGTGCCATGCACTAGTCAGAGTAGAAGCAGCAGGATATATAGGATGAACACATGGCTTAAAAGATGGTGTAAGGGGGAGTGTTTCAGATTCATGGAGCATTTGGATGGCTTCTGGGGAGGTGGGACCTAACAAACTGGACTGGTTATACCTAGGCAGGACCGGGACTAATGTCCTTGTGGGGGATACTTGGTAGAATGATTGGGGAGGGTTTAGACTAGTGTGGCAGGGAGATGGGAACCAGAAGATTAGGGCAGTAGATGTAGAAATTGAGGGAAAGGTAAAAACCAAGGCAAACACTAAGAACAAGAACAGGTAGTGAAATGATGCTGAAAAGAGCTGGGAAGGTGGTCTGAAATGCATGTGTTTCAATGCAAGAAATATAGTATGCAGGGTAGATGAACTTAGAGTTTTGGTTAGTACTTAGAACTGTAACACTATTGGCTGAAAGAGAAACAGGACTGGCAGCTGAATGCCCCAGGATTTAGGTGTTTCAGGTGTGATAGAAGGGATGTAAAATGGGTGGGGGTGTTGCATTATTGGTAAAGGAGTATCTCACAGCTGTACTGGAGGAGAATACAGCAGAGGATTTGTGCAATGAGGCAATATGGGTAGAACTCAGGAATAGGAAAGGTGAAATCACAATGCTGGGGGTATACTCCAGGCCTCCCATCAGCCAATGGAAGATAGGAGAATGAATATGTCGACAGATTTTGGAAAGATGCAAAAACAACAGGGTTGTTGTGGTGGGTGATTTTAATTTTCTCAATATTAGCTGGGACTCATTTCATACTGAGGGTTTGGATGGGGCAGAATTTGTAAGGACCATTCAGGAGGGTTTCTTGACACAGTATGTAAACAGTCCAACCATAGAAGGATTTATACTGGACCTGGTTTTGAGAAATGAGCCTGGCTAGATGAGTAAAATTTCAATGGGAGAGCATTTCGGGAGTAGTGACCATGAGTTTTAAGATACTCATGGATGGGGATAACAGCAGTCATTGGGTGAAGGTGTTAAATTGGGGGAAGGTGAACTACAAAAATATTAGGCAGGAACTGGAGAATTTTGATTGGAGGTGGCTATTTCAGGGGAAATCCATATCGGACATGCGGGAGAACTTCAAACATCAGTTGATAAGAATTCAGGAGCAGCACATTCTTGTAAGAACCTTGGCTGACCAGGAATGTTATGACTTTGGTCAAAAAGTGAAAGAAAGCATATGTAATGTCTAAGAGGATAGGTACTGATGAAGCATATAAGGAAATAGGAAAGAACTTAAACAAGGAATTAGAAGGGTTAAAAGAGGTCATGAAAAGTCACCAGCATACAGAAATAAGGAGAATCCCAAGTCTTTATGCATATATAAAAAGCAAAAGGGTAGCCAGGGAAAGACTTGATGCCTCCTTGCAGAGATCTTTAGGGAACACCTCCAGGACACAGCACCAATCAACCCCACTGCCTCTTGGTCGAACATTTCAACTCCTCCTCCCACTCTGCTGAGGACATACAGGTCCTGGGCTTCCTCCACTGCCACTCCCTCACCACCCGATGTGTGGAGGAAGAACACCTCATCTTCCACCTCGGAACACTTCAACCCCAGGGGCCCATCAATGTGGACTTCACTAGTTTCCTCATTTCTCCTCCCCCTACTTTACCCCAGTTCCAACTTGCCAGCTCAGCATCATCCTCATGACCTTCCTACCTGCCAATTTTACTTCTCACCTATCTGCTCCACCCTCCTCTCTGACCTATCACCTTCATTCCCACCTCCATCCACCTATTGTACTCTTAGCTACCTTCTCCCCCACCACCCCCTCCCATTTATCTCTCCACCCTGGAGGCTCCCTGCCTCATTCCTGATGAAGGACTTTTGCCCGAAACGTCAATTTTCCTGCTCCTCAGATGTTGGCTGACCAGTTATGCTTTTCCAGCATCACTTTAAACTTGACCCTAGCCAGGGAAAGAGTTGACCCACTCAAGGATTGGGAAGAGAATCTGTGTGTGGAGCCAGAAGAGATAGGCGAGGTGCTAAATGAATACTTTGCGCCAATATTCACCAAAGAGAAGAAATTGGTGGAGGATGATCTCAGGAAAAGGAGGGTCAAATTTCTAAGCCAAGTTGTTATTAAGATGGAAGAGATGCTGAGATATTGAGTTCTTAAAAAAGTAGTAAGGTAGATAAGTTCCCAGGTCTTGATGGAATCCATCGTAGAATATTGTGGGAGGCAAGAGAACAAATTGCTGGAGCATTGATAGACATCTTTGTGATCTCTTTGGCCATAGGTGAGGTCCCAGAGGACTGGAGAAAAGCCAATATAGTCCCATTTAAAATCTGATTGAAGATTTGTAGCTCGGGTATCCGTTGTTGTGGTTCTGCTCGCCGAGCTGTAAGTTTTTGCTGCAAACGTTTTGTTCCCTGGCTAGGGAACATCATCAGTGCGGTGGGAGCCTCGTGTGAAGCGCTGCTTTGATGTTTCTTCCGGTATTTATATTGGTTTGTTCTTGCCAAACTAACGTAGTTTACAAAATACCATGCAAGGACTGCACAAAACACTATATAGGACAAACAGGAAGACAGCTAACAATCCGCATCCACGAACATCAGCTAGCCACAAAACGACACGACCAGCTATCTCTAGTAGCCATACACTCAGACAACCAGCAACATGAATTTGACTGGGAAAACACCACTATCATAGGACAAGCCAGACAGAGAACAGCCAGAGAATTCCTAGAAGCATGGCATTCATCCCCAAACTCCATCAATAGACACATTGACCTGGACACCATATACAAACCACTACAGCTGAAACTGACACCCGGAAACGGCAAGAACATCCATCAACAGACACATCGACCTGGACCCCAGATACAAATCACTGCAGCTGAAACTGACACCCGGAAGCGGCAAGAACAAACCAATATAAATACCGGAAGAAACATCAAAGCAGCGCTTCACACGAGGCTCCCACCGCACTGATGATGTTCCCTAGCCAGGGAACGAAACGTTTGCAGCAAAAACTTACAGCTCGGCGAGCAGAACCACAACATAGTCCCATTGTTTAAGAAGGGTAGCAGAGATAATCTAGGAAATTGCAAACCTGTGAGCCTCCCATCTGTAGTAGGAACATTATTAGAAAATATTCTCAGGGACAAGATCCAAATGCATTTAGAAGCAAATGGACTAATTAGTGACAGACAGCATGGTTTTGTGCAGCGGAGGTCATGCCTCACTAACTTGATCAAGTATCTTTGAGGAGATAAAGAAGATGATTAATGAGGGAAAAGTGGTTGTTGTTGTCTATATGAGCTTCAATAAAGCCTTTGACAAGGTTCCTCATGGCAGACTGCTACAAAAGGTGAAGTCACATGGGATGGGTTTAAAGTAATATGTTAGAGGATGGGAACCTATGTAAGGAGTCAGAGAAGGAGGGAGCAAGGAGAAAATTGAAAGGTAGAAAAGGGATTAAGCAAAGTGATAGGCAGAGAAACCAAGGACAAAATTCAAACAGGGCTATTGAGAAAAATATTGGGAGCAAGACAAACAGTGTTAAAAAGATACGCTTGAAAACTTTGTGCCTTAATGCGTGGAACATTTGCAATAATGTGAATAAATGAATCGCATAGGCAGATGTAAACGGGTATGATGTAATTGGGATTATGGAGACATGGCTGCAGAGTGACCAGGGGTATGAACTGAATGTCCAGGGTATTCAGTATTTAGGAAGGACAGGCAAAAAGAGAAATGTAATGGAGTGGCATTGCTGGTGAAAAAGGAAATTAACACAATAGTGAGAAAGAATATCAGCTCTGACAATGTGTAGTCTGTATGGACAGAGTTGAGAAATATCAAGGGGTAAAATCATGAGTAGGTGTAATATATAGATCCTCAAACTGCGGTGGTGATGTTGGAAATGGCATGAAACAGGAAATTAGAAATGCATGTGATTAGGGAATGGCGGTGATCATGGGTCATTTTAATCTACGCATAGATTGGGCAAATCAAATTACCCCCAATGCCGTAGGGGAGGAATTCCTGCAGAGTACACGGAATATGGTTCTTGAGAAATATGTGGCAGAACAATGAGAGTGCAGACCATCTTAGACTGGGTACAGTATAATGAGAAGGGAATCATTCCCAATCCCTTGGGGATGAGCAACCATAGCATAATAGAATTTTTTATCAAGATAGAAAGTGAGATAGTTGATTCGGAGACTATGGTGTTGACTCTTAATAAGGAAACTATAAAGATATGAGGCATGAGTTGGCCTTGATAGATTGGGGAGAGTTACTTAAAGAGATGATAGTGGATAGGCATTGGCAAACATTCAAGAAATGCATGGGGGAACTGCAACAACTGTTTATTCCTGTGTGTTAAAAAAGCAAAATGAGTCAGAGGGCTAATCCATGGCTTACAAAGGAAATTAGAGAGAGGAAGAAGCACACCAGATTAGCCAAGAAAAATAATCGGTCTGAGGATTAGGGGCAGTTTAGAATTCAGCAAAGATGGACCATGTAATTGATTAAGAAGGGTAAAATACAGCACAACAGTAAGTTTGCAGAAAGCATTGTTACGACATGGAGTAAACTCTCCTGCTTAATTTAAAGCAGCAATACAGAAAAGATTTATCACGTGCAGTAATCTGTAGAAATTCAATAGGCCAAGAAGTATTTAAAGTAAAAATTAACAAACTTATTTCGCAAAGTATAACAGGGAATAATGAAATAATAGCTATTCACAACTCCTTCCCCTAACCTATATTTTACTTTCCCTTTCGACAATGCTCCCAACTTCTTATCTGAAAACTAGGCAGATTTCAGCTTTCTCTGAATTCCTGTCTTCTTCTTCTTTGGGATTCTGCTTTACAGGCTACTGATAGATAAAGGTACCTTTAAGAGAGCTATTTTTCAGGCAATCTTTACATGTTGGTAGCTTGGCAGTTCTCCTCCCAACTCTTGAATTTTCCCTGGTCTCATTCCCCCAAAGCATTAGATTGTGTCATTGGTTTTAAGTTTGTCAATATACTCAATTCAAACTTGATAGGAATTTGTTTTTTTTGGGGGGGAGGGGGTATAATTTAAGCTGATTAGCCTAATTCAAATCTGTTTTGTCATTTCCAGGTAACCCAGCTAATCTAGCTTTTGACCCAGTGTTATATTGTCACCTATTGAGAACACTTGGTGCAGTCACATATTTCTTCCAGTTTCTAACTCTATTCAAGATACATTAAACCCATATCCTCATAACAGCATAAAGATTGACAATAAGAGTTTCTTTAGGTACATGAAGAGAATGAGATTGGTGAAGACAAATGTAGGTCCCCTACAGACAGAAATGGGGGAATACATAATAAGGGACAAAGAAATGGCTGAGCTATTGAATATATACTTTGGTTCTGTCTTCACAAAAGAGGGCACAAATCAGATATTAGAAATGTTGGAGAGTGCAAGATTTAGTGAGAGGGAAGAACTGAGATCAATATTAACAGAAAAATGGTGCTGGGAAAATTGATGGGACTAAATGCAGATAAATCCACTGTGCCTGATAATCTACATCCCAGAGTGCTTAAGGAAGTGACTCTACAGCTAGTAGATTCATTGGTGGTCAGTAGCCATCACTCAAGTGAGGGTGCTGGGGCAGCAGAAATTTCTGAAAACATATAAATCACCAAGATTGGCGAGCTACACCCCAGAGTTATGAAAGAGATAGCTGAGGAGATCATAGAGGCATTGGTGGTGATCTGTTAGGAATCAGTGGAGTCGGGGAGGGTCCCAGATGACTGGAAAATAGCTAATGTAACACCCCCATTTAAGAAGGGAGGAAGGCAGAAGACATGAAAGTATAGGCTGGCTGGCGTGACCTGAGTTGTTGGTAAGGTTTTTGAGCCCTTGGAATACTTGGAAGTGCATGGTAAAATATGGCTGAGTCAGCATAATTTCATCATGAGCGAGTCATGCTAGAATTCTTTAAGAAGGTAATGAACAATTTAGACAAAGGAGGATCAATGGATGCAATCTATTTGGATTTCCAAAAGACCTTTGACAAGGTACCACACAGGATGCTGCCAAATAAGGTTGAATCCATGGTGTTTGGGCAAAGTAATGATATGGAGAAAGGATTGGCTGACTGGCAGAAGTTAGAGAAAGAGATATAGGAGTCTGTTTCAGGAATGGCATCCGGTAACTCATGGAGTTCCACAAGGGTCCGTGTTGGGACCACAATTATTTATTTTATACCTTAATGAGCTGGACAAAGGAACGTGGGGCATTGATGCTATGTTTGCAGATGACACAAAGATAAATGGAGGGTAGGTAATGTTGAGGAAGTGGGGAGGCTACTGAAGGACTTGGACAAGTTCTGAGGGTGGCAAAGAAGTGGCAGATAGAATACAATGTGGGAAAGTGCAAGATTTTGGCTTTGGTAGGAAGAATAGAGACATAGACTATTTGCTAAATAGAGAAAGGCTTTGGAAATCTGAAGCACAAAGGAACTTGGAGGCCTTAAGGTTGACATGCAGGATGAATTAGCAATATTAGCATTCATTTCAAGCGGGCTTGAATACAACAGCAGAGATGTACTTCCCAAATGTCAGATCACATTTGGAATATTATGAGCAGTTTTAGGCCTCGTATCTGAAATGGATGTGTTGGCATTGGAGGGGATCCAGAAGGGTTTACAAAATGATCACATAAACAAATGGCTTGTCATATGAAGAGCAGTTGAGGACTCTGGATCTGTACACAACTGAGTTTAGAAGGATGAGAGGGTGATTTGATTCAAACTTACAGAATACTGTAAGGCTCCAGTTAAAGTGAACATGGAAAACATTTTTCTACTAATAGGAGATACTAAAACCCAAGGTCACAGCTTCAGAGTGAAGGGATAATCCTCAGAACTGAGATGAGGAGGAATTAATCTGTGGAGTTTGTTACTGCAGAAAGCAGTGGAGGCCAAGTCATTCAGTGTACTTAAGACACAGACAGATATGTTCTTGATCTGTAAGGGGATCAAGGGTTGTGGGGAGAAGGCAGAAGAATGGTTTTGAGAAACATCAACCACAATTGAATGGTGGAGCAGACTCAATGTACTGAATAGCTGAATTTTGCTCCTATATTTTATGGTCTTATGGTCTCATTAGTCATTTTCCAGGCTTTTTGGACCCTCCCTGACTCCAATGATTCCTGAAATATCATCGCCAATGCCTGCACAACCTCTCAGCTATCTCCTTCAAAAACCAAAAATGCCACAGTATATAATTTCTTTTTAGTCATTGATAGTGGTTAGCCAATTATAACTTTTCAAAAATCAGAATATTATCCTGCTGTTGGTGCAATGTTGTTTTCTGATTCTTGATATGTCTGGTATTTTTATATTATTAGCCAAATACTAGTCAGCCTCCTCTTGGGACTAAGCACATTGTAACAATTACAATTTTCTTCTTTTGTTGTGTTATTCTTTAGCAAAATGTTCCAGAGGAACTGAAAGTAAATGCCATCAGTTGGATATTTAATCAAACACAATTTCATGGATAGATGGCATGTATTCCCTTTTTTTTGCTCAGGATCAGTGTAAATGGGGTTTCAGATGTTTTCTTACCCTCGATAATTTACAAATAAGTAATTTCAACAGCAAGTGTATTTTGGTGAATGTAAAATAGATGTTAAATATAATCACACATTTAACTAGAAGTTATTGTCTTTTAATGTTTTACTCACTCCTCTCTCACACAAAAAGGATTAGAGATGAAGGTAAAATGCTTCCACAGGATATAAAGTTATTGTAGTTTCTGTAGTGGCAGGCCTGTAGTTTCTTAGATGAAATTGTTACTTTAAAATTGAAGATTTAATAAAGCTTTCATCAGATTGCAGGATTTCTCATGGTCAAACTTCTTGGAAGTTGGTTCTCAGGTGAACTTAAAGTTAGGGCAGATTGGGGGTGTTGAGTGGGGAGTGGAGTAGTTCTCTTAATTATGAACTCCCACTTCCAAAGTATTGCCGCTTATTACCTTGAGTAGTTGGATGACTTGCACTAGCTTGATGGCATTCACTGGAACACTGTTTGCTAAACAGATTCCAACTGATTTAAAAGCATTCAGCAACAGTTTTCCCTTAACAAAGATGAAATTGCTGGACAAACTTAGCAGGTGAGGTGGCTTCTGTGGGAAGAAATGAGAGTCAATGTTGTGAGTTCAGCGACCTTTATTCAGAACTTAAGTGAGGTAATTAGCCAGTCCCTGTTTGGAACTAACATTGCCAGTACTGTCTAGAAAATGACACTTGTCACTTCTAAGCCCAAGACATAAGTGAATCAAAGCATTCACAGCTTTGGCATACTTCTTAAGTGTTATGGGGGCTTCTGTTTATACAACCCTTATATGTAGTGAATTCCAAATTCCCACCACCCTCTGAAAAATTTATTTCTGCACATCCCCTATAAACGTTTTGCCCTTTACCTTAAATCTATGTCCCATGTTATTGATCCATCCACCAAAGGGGGAGAAAAGTTCTTTGCTATTTGCCCTATTTCTATTTTTTACCCTCATAATTTTATACTTTCCAATTATGTACTCCGTCAGTCTCTTCTGCGCCAAGGAAAACAACTCCAGTCCGTCCAATCTCTTTTCATAACTAAAATTCTCCAGCCCATCCTGGTAAGTCTCACCTCAACTTTCTTCAATGCAATAATATCCCTGCTATAATGTGGTATGCAGAATTGCTATATTCTAAATGTGGCCAAACCAACATCTTATACAGTTCTACTTTAACATCCATTTTCTTAAACTATCTCAGCTAATAAAAATGGGGCAATACCGTGGCTTTAAGAGGTATATTTTGTATTGGATTTTGAATGAAGAGAGATTGTGGCAGAGGTATCGAGCAGTCAGTTCCAAGCCAATAAATTAACCAGCTTCTGAGGCCTTAGGTTTTTTCTTTAAAGTTGGAACAATAAATGCAGCATGAATGGGTTAAGTCAAGCTCCCACAGAACCAGGATTTTAGTTTAGGTTTCAGTAGTTGCTGGGTTTTGAAGCTGGTTGTCAAAGCTGCTATATCTTTCTCTCTGTTACAGCTAAAAGCTTGGGTTGTCTTCTTGTTGCCAGAATTGCATGTGGGTCAATCTGTTTTACTGAATTTATCTTTGCCAAGGGTGTATTTTATGGGATGTTACAATATTGGAACAGTTGCTGTTTAGTAGTTACATAATTTATTATTCTGTTAAGTTTTCCAGTAGAATTAAAGTTACACCAATCCTCTTTCTTTTGTTTGTATTTTAACTGTAAAGCATGATCGAGTGGCTCAGTGGTTAGCACTGCTGTCACACAGTGCTAGATCCAGGTTCAGTTCCACTCTTGGACGACGGTCTGTTTGGAGTTTTCATATTCTCCTCTGTCTGCCTGGGCTTTCTTCAGTTTCCACCCATAGCCCAAAGATGTGCAGGTTAGGTGATTAGCCATGCTAAATTGTCCATAGTGTCCAAGGATATGTAGACTGTGCAGATTAGTCATGGGAAATTCAGGGTGATAGGTTGGGGGGTTTGGGTAAGTCTGGGTGGGATTCTCTTCAGATGGTCAGTGTGGATTCATGGGTCAAATGACCTGCTTCCACATTGTAGGGATTCTATGAATAAAGTGTGTTTTGCTTAAAGCCAAGTAATGTAACCAACTGAATTACATCTGAAGCACAGCACCTTACACTTGTCTTTAAATAAAAGGTTAGGGTCTAGACTATCTCTTTGATGTATTTGAAGGTGATTTGATCTGGTCCATAACAAAGCAAGTATCGGATATGCCTTCCTAACCACTTTATCTCCCTGTCCTACTACTTAAGGGACTAGTTGAAATGGATACCAAGCTCCCTGTAATCCTTGCTGCTTCTCAGGGTCCTACAATTCATCTTGTCTCGCCTTATTTGACCTGCCCACCTCCCATTTATCCAGATTGAATTCTATTTGTCTTTGATCAGCCTGTCTGTTCAGCCAATCTATATCCTCCTGAAATTTAAGTATATCCTCTCTATTTACACCCTCATCAATTTTCATACCATTCACAACATTAATGATCAACCCTCCCTCATTCAAGTCTAAATCATTTATATGTGCCACAAACAGCAAGGGCACTAACACTGTTCCCTATGGAACCCCACAACACACAGGTTCTGATTATCCTCTGTTTCTGTCACTCAGCCAATTCGGAATCCAAATAGCCAAATTTCCTTGGATTTCATGTGGACTTACTTTCACTCTACATCTCCCATGTGAGACCTTAGTAAAAGCCTTGTTGACGTTCAAGTAGATTATATCAAATGCAATGTCTTCATCTACACATCTGGACACCTCTTCAAAAAATTCAATCAGGTTGGTCAGACACGATCTCCCCTTAACAAATCCTTGCTGAATATTGTTGAAAATCTCTGCCTCTCCAAGTGCAGATTAATTCTGTTCCTCAGAATTGCTTTCAATAGTTTCCCCACCACTGAGGTTAGACTAACTGGTTGTATTTTCCTCGCTTATTATTTCCTCCCTTCTTGAATATCAGTACCACATTGATTGTCCTCCAGTTCTCTCCAGTGGTGAGAGAGGAATTGAAAGCTATTGCCAATGCCCCTGCTATTACATCACTTGCTACACTCAGCCTAGGATACACTTCACCTGGCTATTAATATTTGTTTACTTTTAAGCCTGCCAGACCAACCATATCACATCTGGAGTTTGATGGATTTGGTGGACAAGGAAGGGGATTAGAGATATGACGAAGGTGAAGGTGAAGTAAAGAGCTGAGCACTGGAATAGCAGGCTTTGGGTGGAAGAGCGGAAATCAATGATTGTAGATATAAGTGGGGAAGGCTTTGAGCCCGAGAAGAAAGCTAGTACATCTGCAAAATGAATAGGAAACCAATAGTTGTTATTATCTAATTTGAACTGAAGGAATGCCTGACATCCAATGAAATGAGGGAACAAGTAATGGATATATCAAAAGTTCACTGACTGCATAAATATGGAGAACAAATAATCAGAGAGGTGTGAGTTTTGTGATGTGCGCTAACTGAAATTAAGGTCTCCAATACCAATACGGATTTGAATTCAGTTTAAATGCAGTTCTCTTTCGGAGTATGACAGTAGTCAGTATCAGATGATAGGAATTTATAGAGAAGTGTGGTTGGGTAATTATGTAGTGAGCTGTCTCCATATTTAGGTAAATTTTCATTAATAACTTACCTTGAAGTTTCCAATTTATTAATAGATCCAACATTACGTGGAAGATACTATTCACTGTGAAGTAAATAATATAAACATAGCGTTGTCACCATAATAAATATTAATATTTCATTGAGCAATAGCAATATATTTTTTGGTTCACTGTAATAATATTGCATAGGACAATATCAATTCACAATTATAACATTACTTGTACACTGGTAGGGTTCTACTAGTAGGGAATAAATTGCTTTACAACCTTGTAGGCATGAGATGGAACAATAACAACTTACACTGAAGCAGCACCCTTAAAAAACATGTCCTGTGCTAGTTAATTTTTTTCACCACAATTCCAATAATGTTTCTTTTTCTGAGTCTCAGAACATTACGCCAGGGACACCAATATGATCTTTCCAATTCCATAAAAAAAAATCCTGAATCTATCAGAGAGCAGCTGGTTTTTTTGACATTTTCAGTAACAGCCATTGGATTTATTCCTCCAGAACCTTGTCTAGGTGTAATCCATAACGGGTTCGGAAAAAGAAATCATTGCCTGATTAATTTGAAGAAGCAGGCACATGTCCAGCATTTCATGCTTTAGGTCAACTTGGGGCAATCGTGCCAGAGAAAAGCTGTTATTGTGCCAAGCAACTGGAGAGTTGAGGAATGCATGTTTTAGCAAAGTTGTCTTGCAGCTGCAGTGAGCTTTTCTCTGATCTCACTGTACAAACAATGTACAAAGGTTAATTCTTCAAATTAGGAGAAATTAGCTGTGTGCTGGTTCTTGCACAGATGGTTACATGGTCAGACACTTTTCTATTTTCCCATTTACTATGCAGACCATACCCAAACTAATTAAAAGAAAATCCATTGGGTGTTCTATTCTCATTTCCAGTGTCTAGGTTGATGCTGGTGTCTTGACTGTTTAATTGTATTGTGATGTAATTTATAAAAGAAATGCTAATCTCTTTATATGTCCACAAGCATCCTAAAGAGATGGTTTTCAGAAGTTACACAACTGTCTATTTTTGATTCAGTTCAGCCAGAAAGGCAGTTTGAAGGATGCTTTTTTCTCAGTATTATTCACAAATGAAGATAGTCAGAATGAAGGTAACCCTTGGAAAGGTGTGAGAATTCAAAACTTCTGATAAAAAGAAAAGACTAGAAGGTCCCCCACATGAAATTCCATTATAAACAACTGCTCAGCAGAACAATTATTCATCAAAACTTAAAATTGGAGCCAGGTTATGTTTTGATCTGCATATAAAGGGCAACAAAACACATTGAATGAGAGTTGCCCAGGAAGGAGTCTAAGAGATCCTATCATAGAGAATGCACTCTACCAAAGGATGCACAGAGAAAAAGGGTTTTTAGAATCAATTGAAGTTCTCTTGAAAGAATCCAAGCAAAATGCAAGTACTTTAACCTATCAAGTTTTCATTTGTGTAAGACTTTGCAGGATGCCACTTTAAGCCGAATGCCAAGAGGAACTCTGAGAGATATCATCAAAGAGAGGGTTCTCATTTGGGGTAGGGAAGAAAAGGCAAAACCACTTAGTACTACTGGACTGAACAAGGCTACCAAAAGCCCCAAATAAAAGCAAACTACAGTTAATGATGGAAATCTGAAACAAACACAGAAAATGCTGGAGAAACTCAGCAGATCTGGCAGCATCTGTGGAAAGAGAAACAGAGTTAATGTTCTGAACCCAATATGACTCTTCTTCTGAAGCCTGAAGAAGCATATTGGACTTGAAATGTTAGCTCTGTTTCGCTCTCCACAGATCTGCTGAGTTTCTCCAGCATTTTCTGTGTTTGTACTAAAGCCTACAACCTGAAATGCCATCAAAGCAAACTAAAGGAGCCTTCATTCCCTCAAAAAATCTGCTTTGCCTGTGTCCACCTGAGGAAACCTTCAATTGTTCATGGAAACCATAAATGCTGTTGAATTTGGACTTCAAATATTCAACTCTTCCACTTTGGATAGATAATCTTGAAGCAATGACAACAGACTAATCTTATTCTAATCTTTATAAGTATGTTTTATCCATATTTACTTATAATTTTTCTATATGTAGTTTATCCAATAGTTGAATCATGTTTTAGCTTAGAAAGTTCTAACAGTAAAAACTAATTTTTGACCTTATATAAAACTATTTGCTACTGATTGTTGTAAATGGGGGCACTCAAAAAAACTAAAAGTGCAAAAAGATCTATACAAATTTATACTCCATAGAGCACTGTGGGTCCTGTGCAGCCCTGACACTGACCAGCTGATCTAACTTCATTCTTTTTCAATTTGATACAATGAGCGATTTTGTTTTGTCTATTTCAAAGGGTAACAACACTGTTATGAGTCAGATATTGCATGCAGCTGAAAAATGTGTTGCTGGAAAAGCGCAGCAGGTCAGGCAGCATCCAAGGAGGAGAATCGACGTTTCGGGCATAAGCCCTTCTTCAGGAAGATTCTTGAAGAAGGGCTTATGCCCGAAACGTTGATTCTCCTGCTCCTTGGATGTTGCCTGACCTGCTGCGCTTTTCCAGCAACACATTTTTCAGCTCTGATCTCCAGCATCTGCAGTCCTCACTTTCTCCCAGATGTTGCATGCAGTGTACCAGATAAGAGCAGATTTATTTCTTGAGAGGATATTCAGCAGTTTCATGATCATCATTACTGAGACTAGCCTTTTATTTAAGATTTATTAATTAAACGTAACTACCTGCGTTGATGTATATTTTGTTCCACAAATCCGGACGACACAAGTTTCTCACAAAGGTAGATGCTTTATTATTGGACTGCAGACGAGAGATTCTGAATGTGACCAGAAGTAGCCATTCGTCTACTTGTGGTGACACTTCTTCACGAATCTCTGCCTTACATACAAAGATTGTATTTTTTATTGGAATAAAACAGAAGGTCTAACAGTCACATGGTCGATTGTCATTACGTAGTTGAAGATAGGCGACAAGGTACCCCATGGGAGACTGATTAGCAAGGTTAGATCTCATGGAATACAGGGAGAACTAGCCATTTGCATACAGAACTGGCTCAAAGGTAGAAGACAGAGGGTGGTGGTGGAGGGTTATTTTTCAGACTGGAGGCCTTGACCAGTGGAGTGCCTCATGGATCGGTGCTGGGCCCTCTACTTTTTGTCATTTACATAGATGTTATGAGACAAGGTGGGGGGAGGGGAAATGAGGAAACTGGAGAAATCTAGGTTCATCCCTTGTGGTTGGAGGGTTCCTAGGCGGAAGATGAGGCGCTCTTCCTCCAGCCGTCGTGTTGCTATGGTCTGGCGATGGAGGAGTCCAAGGACCTGCATGCCCTTGGCGGAGTGGGAGGGGGATTTGAAGTGCTGAGCCACGGGGTGGTTGGTTTGGTTGGTCCGGGTGTCCTAGAGGTGTTCCCTGAAACGTTCCACAAGTAGGTGGCCTGTCTCCCCAATATAGAAGAGGCCACATCGGGTGCAGCGGATGCAGTAAATGATGTGTGTGGAGGTGCAGGTGAATTTGTGGCGGATATGGAAGGATCCCTTGGGGCCTCGGAGGGAAGTGACGGGGGAGGTGTGGGCGCAAGATTTGCATTTCTTGTGGTTGCAGGGGAAGGTGCCAGGAGTGGAGATTGGGTTGGTGGGGGGTGTGGACCTGACGAGGGAGTCACGGAGGGAGTGGTCTTTTCAGAACGCTGATAGGGGAGGGGAGGGAAATATATCTCAGGTGGTGGGGTCCGTTTGGAGGTGGTGAATTTCTTGCGGCTGGAGGAAGAGCCCTCATCTTCCGCCTAGGAACCCTCCAACCACAAGGGATGAACATAGATTTCTCCAGTTTCCCAATTTCCCCTCCCCCCACCTTGTCTCAGTCAAATCCCTCGAACTCAGCACCGCCTTCCTAACCTGCAAACTTCTTCCTGACCTCTCCGCACGCACCCCCACTCCCCTCTATCACCCTCACCTTGACCTCCTTCCACCTATTGCATTTCCAATGGCCCTCCCCCAAGTCCCTCCTATCTACCTTTTATCTTAGCCTGCTGGATACACTTTCCTCATTCCTGAAGGACTCATGCCCGAAACGTCAATTCTCCTACTCTTTGGATGCTGCCTGACCTGCTGCGCTTTTCCAGCAGCACATTTTCAGCTCTGATCTCCAGCATCTGCAGTCCTCACTTTCTCCTCTCTTAAAAAAACCCAAGCACAAAATAACCTTGTTAAAGAGGCAGCATCATTACACCTTTCCCCTTTGAAAAAAAATGAACAATCAACATTCAAAGATGGCTTCATTTTGCAATCATTTTACAATGGCTTACTCTGTTAGTACACTACAACACATAGACATTCCATTGACTATAATCATGCAAACATGCACTATACTCTATTTCAATCTGTTTACTCGTGCCACCGAACACCTCCATTTTCATCTAAGTCCCTTTAATGCATCGTCAATTAAGTTTTCTCATTCCTCCACATGTCCAGTTTTCAAATTGGATGGCTGCGATAGTAAGCTCCATCGAAATAGTCTGGAATTTTTGTCCTTAAGTTTCTCCAAAAAATGTTAATGAATTATGATCAATATAGATGATTGTCTCAGACACATTACTTGGAAACATAAATATTGAAGTCTTGTAACGCAAACACCAGGCTCAAAGACAACTTCTCAGTTGTCGAATACTTCTGACGATGAATGTTCTTTTTCAGGAGAAATATCGCTTAGGCCTTTCTATCCTCTCATTATCTTCTTGTTAGAGTACAACACCAACATCCACATGACTTGCATCGAGAGCCACCATCAATGGCTTCACGTAATGAGGTGTGGGTCATATAGGGGCAGTGGTTAACACAGCTTTCAGACTGTCAAATGCATTCTGACAGTCTGCCGTCCACTGATAATTCCTCCATTTCTTTAGGAATTCAGTGAATGGAACAACCACACTGCTAAAATTCAGAACAAATTTCCAATAAAGCCCATTCAATCCCAGGAAACATAGTACTGCCTTCTTCGTCACTGGTATGGGAACCTCCCCAATAACCTTTGTTTTCGCTTGCTGTGGGGTCATCTGTCCATGTCTGATAACATGGCCCAGGAATGTGACTTGGGCTTTAGCAAATTCACTTTAGCTTGGCTCATCATCAAGCCTACCTCTTGAAATCGATTGGATAATCCTGATAAATCAGCTAAGAAAAAGTGCGGAGATCAGAGTTGAGTGTGATGCTGGAAATGCACAGCAGGTCAGGCAGCATCAAAAGAGCAGGAGAATCAACATTTCTGACAAGAGCCCTTCATCAGGAATGAGACTTATGGGCCAGGTGGCTGAGAGATAAATGGGAGTTGGGTGGGGCTGGGGGCAAGGTAGCTGAGAATGCAATAGGTAGATGGAGGTGGGGATAATGGTGATAGGTTGGAGAGGAGGGTGGAACGGATGGGGGGGGAAGGAAGATGGACAGGTAGGACAGGTCATGAGGGCTGTGTCAAGTTGGGAGGTTGGATCTGGGATAAGGTGGAGGGAGGGGAAATGAGGAAACTGGTGAAATTCACATTGATGCTGTGTGGTTAGAGGGTCTCAAGGAAGAAGATGATGTGTTCTTCCTCCAGGCGTCAGGTGGTTAAGGTGTGGTGATGGAGGAGGCCAAGGACCTGCATGTCTTTGGTGGAATGGGAGGGGGAATTGAAGTGTTTGGTCACGTGGGCAGTGGGTTTGGTTGGTGCGGGTGTCCTAGAGATGTTCTCTGAAGTATTCTGTCTCCCCAATATAGAAGAGACCATATCGGGAGCAATGGATACAATAAATTATATATGTGGAAATGCAGGTAAAATGCTGATGGATGTGGAAGGCTCCTTTGGGGCCTTGGATGGAAGTGAGGGGGGAAGTGTGGACACAGGTTTTGCAATTCCTGCGGTAGCAGGGGAAGGTGCCAGGATAGGAGGGTGCGTTGGTGGTGAGCATTGACCTGACAATGGAATGGTCTTTACGGAAAACAGATACCGGCTGGGAGGGAAATATATCTCTGGTGGTGGGGTCCTTTGTAGGTGGTTCAAATGGCGGAGGGTGATGCGATGTATCTGGAGGTTGGTGGGGTGGAAGGTGAGGACCGGAGTGGCGGGGGGGGGGGGTGGGGGGTGGTGTTCTATCCTTGTTGTAGTTGGAGCAGTGGGGTGTGAGGTCGGAGGTGTGGAAAATAGATGAGATGTGTGGAGGGCATCCGTGACTACATGGGAAGCCCACATCACCCGGCTCTACCTTCTATCCAAGATACACAAGCCTGACTACCCTGGCTGCCCCACCAAACTCATCTCTACATATCTTGATACTGTCCTATCCCCCTGGTCCAGGAACTCCCCACATACATTTGGGACACTACCCAAAGTCTCCACCTCCTCCAAGACTTTCATTTCCCTGGCTGCTAATGTTCCATCTTCATCATGGACATCCAGTCCCTATACAACTCTATCTGCCACGACAAGGACTTCCAAGCCCTCTGTTTCTTCCTCTCCCAGCGTCCCCACCAGTTCCCTTACACTGACACTCTTGTTTTGTTGAACTGGTCCTCACCCTTAATACTTTCTCCTTTGAATTCTCCCACTTCCTCCAGACAAAAGGGGTAGCCATGGGCATCTGCATGGGCCCCAGCTATGCCTGTCTCTTTGTCAGTTCCATGGAACAATCCATCTTCTGCAGTTACAACAGCACCATTCTCCACCTTTTCCTCTGCTCCTTTGATGACGGTAGCAGCGCCACCTCGTGCTCCCACAAGGAGGTTGAACAGTTCATCAACTTCACCAACACATTCAACCCTGACCTTAAGTTCACCCGGACCATCTCAGACACCTCACTCCCCTTACTGGGCTTCTCCATCTCCATTAATGGTGACTGACTCAACATGGACATCTTCTACAAACCCACTGACTCCCACAGCTACCTAGACTAGACCTCTTCCCATCCTGCTTCCTGTAAAACTGCTATCCCTTATTCCCAATTCCTCTGCCTCTGCTCCCAGGAGGACCAGTTCCACCACAGAACACACTAGATGGCCTCCTTCTTTAAATACTACAATTTCACCTCCCACATGGTTGAGAATGCACGCTAGTGCATCTCATCCACTTCCCGCACCTCCACCCTCGAAACCCACTCCTCCAATCACAACAAGAACAGAACCCCTCTGGTCCTCATCTTCCACCCCACCAACCTCCATATACATTGCGTCATCCCCTGTAATTTCAGCCACCTACAAACGGACCCCACCATCAGAGATATATTTCCCTCCCCACTGGTATCTGCTTTCCGTAAAGACCATTTCCTCCATGATTCTCTTGTCAGGTCCACGCTCCCCACCAACCCACCCTCTCCTCCCGGCATCTTCCCCTGCCACCGCAGGAATTGCAAAACCTGTGCCCTCACCTCCCAACTCACTTCTGTCGAAAGCCCCAAAGGAGCCTTCCACATCCATCAGAGTTTTACCTGCGCTTCCATATATATCATTTACTGTATCCGTTGTTCCCGAAGTGGTCTCTTCTACATTGGGGAGACAGGACGCCTACTTACAGAATGCTTCAGATAACATCTTCAGGACACCTGCACCAACCAACCCCATTGCCCCTGAACACTTCAATTCTCCCTCCCACTCCACCAAGGACATGCAGGTCCGAGGCCTCCTCCATTGCTACACCCTAACCACTCAACGCCTGGAGGAAGAACGCATCATCTCTCACCTTGGGACCCTCCAACCACCCAGCATCAATGTGGGGATTCACCAGTTTCCTCATTTCCCCTCCCTCCACCTTATCCTAGATCCAACCGCCCAACTCGGCACTGCCCTCATGATCTGTCCTACCTGTCCATCTTCCTTCCCACTATCCGCTCCACCCTCCTCTCTGACCTATCCCCATTACCCCACCTCCATCTACCTATCGTACTCTCAGCTACCTTCACCCCAGCCCCACCCCCTCCCATTTATCTCAGCCCCACAGCCCACAAGCCTCATTCCTGATGAAAGGCTTTTGCCAGGAATGTCAATCCTCCTGCTCCTCAGATGCTGCCTGACTGGCTATGCTTTCCAGCACCACACCCTCAACTCTAATTCTGAAAAATGCTGCAAAAGTTCTTTCCATTTGTGATTAGAACTCACCAGGTCATCAAGATATACCACACAATTGGGCAATCCAGAAATGATTTATTTGGTAAGTCTCTGAAATGTGGCTGGCACATTTTTCTTACCAAATGGCAGGACTTTAAATTGATACAGTCCATTTGGTATTATGAAAGCCAAAACCGTTTTAACTCTTTCGGAGAAAGGTCCCTGCCAATATCCTTGCAGTAAGTCCAACTTAGAAATATATGTTCCTTGTCCCACGTTTTCAACACAGTCTTCTAAGCATGGATCAGACTTTGTAACTACACTGACTTTGCAATAGTCTAGACATACTAACACCTTCCATCCCGACCTTAAATTCACCTGGACTGTCTCAGACTCCTCCCTCCCCTTCCTAGACCTTTCCATCTCTATCTCGGGCGACCGACTCAACACAGACATCTACTATAAACCGACTGACTCCCACAGCTACCTGGACTACACCTCCTCCCACCCTGCCCCCTGCAAAAACTCCATCCCATATTCCCAATTCCTTCGTCTCCGCCCCATCTGCTCCCAGGAGGACCAGTTCCAACACCGCACAGCCCAGATGGCCTCCTTCTTCAAGGACCGCAGATTCCCCCCAGACGTGATCGACGATGCCCTCCACCGCATCTCCTCCACTTCCCGCTCCTCCGCCCTTGAGCCCCGCTCCTCAAACCGCCACCAAGACAGAACCCCACTGGTTCTCACCTACCACCCCACCAACCTCCGCATACAACGTATCATCCGCCGTCATTTCCGCCACCTCCAAACGGACCCCACCACCAAGGATATATTTCCCTCCCCTCCCCTATCAGCGTTCCGCAAGGACCACTCCCTTCGTGACTCCCTCGTCAGATCCACACCCCCCACCAACCCAACCTCCACCCCCGGCACCTTCCCCTGCAACCGCAGGAAATGTAAAACTTGTGCCCACACCTCCACACTCACTTCCCTCCAAGGCCCCAAGGGATCCTTCCATATCCGCCACACGTTCACCTGTACCCCCACACACATCATCTATTGCATCCGCTGCACCCGATGTGGCCTCCTCTATATTGGGGAGACAGGCCGCTTACTTGCGGATCGCTTCAGAGAACACCTCTGGGCCGCCCGGACCAACCAACCCAACCACCCCGTGGCTCAACACTTTAACTCTCCCTCCCACTCCACCGAGGACATGCAGGTCCTTGGACTCCTCCACCGGCAGAACATAACAACACGACGGCTGGAGGAGGAGCACCTCATCTTCCGCCTGGGAACCCTCCAACCACAAGGTATGAATTCAGATTTCTCCAGTTTCCTCATTTCCCCTCCCCCCACCTTGTCTCAGTCGGTTCCCTCAACTCAGCACCGCCCTCCTAACCTGCAATCTTCTTCCTGACCTCTCCGCCCCCACCCCACTCCGGCCTATCACCCTCACCTTGACCTCCTTCCACCTATCCCACCTCCATCGCCCCTCCCCCAAGTCCCTCCTCCCTACCTTTTATCTTAGCCTGCTTGGCTACTCTCTCTCATTCCTGATGAAGGGCTTATGCTCGAAACGTCGAATTCCCTATTCCTGACATGCTGCCTGGCCTGCTGTGCTTTGACCAGCAACACATTTTCAGCAGTGATCTCCAGCACCTGCAGACCTCATTTTTTACATAAACATTGGGTACCTGCTGTTGTTGACGTGATTACAATGAGTGAGCTCCAGTCACTGTAACTCACTTTGATTATGTCAACTCAGAACAAGTGTTGAATCTTTTTTTGAACATGTGCTAACTTTAGAAGTTTAAATCTATAAGGATGTTGCTTATTTTGAACAGCCTTCCCAAATCTACATCATGCATGTTAGATTAGTATTTCCCAGTTTATTCTGACATATCTCCCTTTCAGGTCATATCGACTTTCCTCTGGAAGATAACTCAATAATTTATCCCAATTTTTGACAACTTCTGAATTGTCCAATTTAATTTGAGGAATGTCCAATTCAGAATCCCCTGAACTTGGTTTTTCACCAGTAAAACATTCTTCTTTTGCCTTCCTTTCCTATCAAAATACCTTTTAAGCATATTCATGTGACATACGCTGTGAGATTTCTTATTGCTGGGTGTGTCCTAATAGAGTCATAGAGATGTACAACACGGACACACACCCTTCAGTCCAACTGTCCCTGCCAACTAGAGATCCCAAACTAGTATAGTCCCACTTGCCAGCAATGGCCCATATCCCTCTATACCCTTCCTATTTATATACCCATCCAGATACCTTTTAAATATAGCAATTGTACCAGCCTCCACCACTTCCTCTGGCAGCTCATTCCATACACGTACCATCATCTGTGTGAAAAAGTTGCCCCTTAGGTCTCCTTTATATCTTTCCCCTCTCAACTTAAACCAATGCCTTCTCGTTCTGGACTCTCCCTGCCCAGGGAAAAGACCTTGTCTATTTATCCTATCCATGCCCCTCATGAATTTATAAATCTCTATAATGTCACCTCTCAGCCTCTGATGCTCCAGATAGAACAGCCCCAGCCTATTCACTCTGTCCTTTTGGCTGAAATCCTCCAACCCTGGCAACATCCCTGTAAATTTTTATTGAGCCCTTTCAAATTTCACAACATCCTTCCGATAGGTAGGAGACCAGAATTGCATGCAGTATTCCAAAGGTGGCCTTACCAATGTCTTGTACAGCTGCAACATGACCTCCCAACTCCTATTCTCAATACTCTGACCAATAATGGAAAGCATACCAAATGCCTTCTTCACTATCCTATCTACCTGTGACTCCTCTTTCAAGGAGCTGTGAACCTGCACTCCAAAGTCTCTTTGTTCAGCAACACTCCCCAGGACCTTACCAATAAGTGTATAAGTCCTGCTAAGATTTGCTTTCCCAAAATGCAGCACCTCACATTTATCTAAATTAAACTCCAGCTGACACTTCTTAGCCCATTAGCCCATCTGGTCAACATCCTGTTGTAATCTGAGATAACCTTCTTCGCTGTCCACTACATCTCCAATTCTAGTGTCATCTGCAAACATTCTAGCTATACCTCCTATGATCACATCGAAATGATTTATATAGATGACAAAAAGTAGTGGACCCAGCACCGATCCTTGTGGAACTCCACTGGTCATAGGCCTCCAGTCTGAAAAAGAACCCTCCACCAACATCCTCTGTCTTCTACCTTCAAGCCAGTTCTGTATCCAAATGGCTAGTTCTCCCCCTATTCCACGAGATCTAACCTTGCTAACCAGTTTCCCACAGGAACCCTTCAAATGCCTTACTGAAGTCGATATAGATCATGTCCATTGATCTCCCCTCATCAATCCTCTTTGTTACTTCTTCAAAAAACTCAATCAAGTTCATGAGACATGATTTTGCATGCACAAAGCCATGTTGACTATTCCTAATCAGTCCTTGTCCTTCCAAATACATGTAAATCCTATCCCTCAGGTATTCCTCCAACAACTTGCCCACCACCAACTTTAATCTCATCAATCTATAGTTCCCTGGCTTGTTCTTATCACCTTTCTTAAATACTGGTACCATGTTAGCCAACCTCCAGTCTTCCAGTACCTCCCCTGTGAGTATCAATGATACAAATATCTCAGTAACAGGCCCAGCAATCACTTCCTTAGATTCCCATAGAGATCTAGGGTACACCTGGTCAGGTTCTGGGGATTTATCCACCTTTACGCGTTTCAAGATTCCAGCACATCCTACTCGGTAATATGGACATTTTACAAGATGTCACCAGCTCTATCCATCTTTCTTGGAAATATCCAGAGACTTAGCCTCCACTGCCTTCTGGGGCAGAGCATTCCATATATCCACCCCTCTCTGGGTGAAGAAGTTTCTCCTCAACCCTGTTCTAAATGGCTTACCCCTCTGGGTCTGGACTCACCCATCAACGAAAACATGCTTCCTGCCTCCAGATCCTTTAATAATCTTATACGTCTCAATCAGATTCCCCACTCATCCTTCTAAATTCAAGCCCAATCGCTCCAATCTTTCAACATATGATAGTCCTGCCATTCCGGGAATTGACCTCATGAACCTATGTTGCACTCCTTTAATAGCCAGAGCGTCCTTCCTCAAGTTTGGAGAATAAAACTGCACACAATACTCCAGGTGTGTTCTCACCAGGGCCCTATACAGCTGCAGAAGGGCCTCTTTGCTCCTATGTTCAATTCCTCTTGTTATGAAGGCCAGCATGCCATTAGCTTTCGTCACTGCCTACTATACCTGCATGCTTGCTTTCATTGACTGATGTATAAGAATACCTAGATCTCGTAGTACTTCCCCTTTACCTAACTTGACTCCATTTAGATAGAAATCTGCCTTCCTGTTCTTGCTACCAAAGTGAATAACCACACATTTATCCACATTAAATTGCATCTGCCATGTATCCATCCACTCACCTAGCCTGACCAGGTCACCCTGCATTCTCATAACATCCTTCTCACATTTCAGCCTGCCATCCAGCTTTGCATCATCAGCAAATTTGCTAATATTACTTTAAATACCTTCATTTATATCATTAATGTATATTGTAAACAACTGCGGTCCCAGCATTGAACCTTGTGGTATCCCACTTGTCACCGCGTACCATTCTGAAAGAGACCCATTTATCACTACACTTTACTTTCTGTCAGCCAGCCAATTTTCAATCCAAGTCAGTATTTTTCCCCCAAACCATGTGCCCTAATTTTGCTCACTAATCTCCTATGTGGGACTTTATGAAAGGCTTTCTGAAAGTCCAGGTGTATTACATCCACTGGCTTTCACTTGTCCATCTTCATAGTTACTTCCTCAAAAAATTCCAGGAGATTGGTCAAGCACGAATTCCCCTTTGTAAATCCATGCTGACTCTGATCTATCCTGTTACTGCTATCCAAATGAGTCGCAATTTCATCTTTTATAATTGACTCCAGCATCTTTCCCACCAGTGACGTCAAGCTAACTGGTCCAAAATTCCCTGATTTCTCTCTCACTGCTTTCTTGAAAAGTAGGACAACATTAGCCACCCTCCAATCTGCAGGAACGGATCCTGAATCTATAGAACATTGGAAAATGATTACCAATGCGTCCATGATTTCCAGAGTCACCGTCTTAAGTATCCTGGGATGCAAACCATCAGTGCTGATTCCCAGTGCTAACCGACCAACACTGTGATTTCAAATGGGCTACTTCATTTAAATGAAAACACTGGAGCTTTTTAACTTCTCTGTCCCCTTCATGGGTTTCCTTTTTACCCTGTGATAAGTTATCTCTATGACCGTCACCGAGACCTACATTTTCCTTATCGTGTGAGAGGATTTCTCTTTTCCCCAATTTCTATTCCTCATGGATTGTAATTAATATTGGAAGCCAAACTTTGATTTATAAACCAACTTCTAATCATCAGTCCCCTTCAAAATATTTTAAGAAGGTATCCCAGACCCTTTCTTTAAAGGCAGAAGTGAAGGCAATATTTCCGGAGTGATGCAGCTGGTTAAACCGCTCGGCTTTAAGCAAACATAATTTATTTACACCCTACAGTTGAAACATGATCAAAAGAAAACAGAATTTAGAATAACTTAGCTAGTTGAAAACCTAATTGACTCGACATAGCAACTTAATTAATGAACTGTTCCAATTCCCACAACATCCCATAAACACATCCCTTGGCCAAAGGTAAATTCAAACTCAGGTTCTTACAGGCAGGAGGAAACAACTTCCAAAGAGATTTCAGAGAGGAAGCCAGTCAAGAGCCATCTGCTGAACCTTGGAACCTTTCTCCACTGCAAGTAGCTTCTCACTGTTACAACTAAAAGAAACTGGGAGAACTGACTACTCCCCTGCCATTGTTAAACTAGGCTCTAGCCCAGATGTTTCAGCACCTCTGCCTTTACAACCCCTCTTAAATAAAATTCAAGGACAAAATAACCTTGTTAAAAGGGCAGCATCATTACACTACCAATGGACGAGCAGGGTTGGAGTCCATTGTTCACAGGCATTCCATGGATAATTAAGGGACAAAGCTTCAGGAAAGGTGGAATAGTTGGCCTCCATAGAAAGCCAATGCTCTGCTCTTGCTTCTGACACTCATCCACACATGGGCTCTCTTTGCCTTTTCCATCTCAATCACATTGATTTCCATTTATAGACTCATAATTGAACCAACCTGTAGGCCACATTTCCCTGAGGCACTTCTGGCACTGCAGAGCTGCTGGGTCAGGGACAAGATTTCCAACATAGTGTGGCTTAATCAGAAGGGAGAACTGATACTACCCTGTTAAATGTGGGATTGGAATTTAATAGCATCAGGCCTAGCAGAGGAAAATGAATGTGGTGCTTCCATAGGATTTCGAACCAATAGGTGAGACTTCCATTACCCAGATTACATCTCAGGAATATTTTAAATGATGTGCAACAGGGCAGCAGTACTATTATTAGTGAGTAGAAAGCAGACTGGCAATCTTCAAAGTTCTTGGACTAGTTATTTAGACAGCCAAAGATATAAAAGATAAATTTAATATGGATAAATGTAAGATAATTTACTTTAAAACAGTTAAGAATAAATATACATAACATATACATATTTGTTGACAGCTGCCAAAAAGAAGGATTTGAAAGTCATCATTGACCAAATTTATGAAGCAATTGATCTCTACCATTTGGGTATTCATGTGGTGAATTTGCCATGGCTTTGTTCCTGAGGATTATGGACATCAAGTAAAAGCAAGTTAAGCTAAAATCGTACAATTTTGTGGTGAATTCTACAGTATGGTTTGCAGTTTGGTCTGCCTACTTCAATATGAATAGAAATGAATTAGAAAGTTTTTATTGTTTACAATAAGTTGAAGCAACTAAACTTACATTTGAGAGAACAGTTGGAAGACTTGGGAAGCTGGGGTTCAAAATAATGAAAAGGATAGAAGAAATGGGAATAAACAAGATAGTTATCTTGGCCAATAAGCATAGGACTGAAATACAAAATTATTAATGGTTGGTAAATTAGGAAAAATCTTTTTTTTCCATATCAGACCAGTCAAAATGTCAAGCAAAATCCTACACAATGTTGCTGGTTCAGTCTTAACTGATATCCTCCGAAAGAAAGTAAATTAACTTATTTGTGAAATGGTAATTAAAGTTTGAAAAATAATTAAGAAAAAAGATCATTTTAGCATTTTTAAAAGTATTTTCCTTTTTAAAGGTTTTCCTGCAACACTTCAGCATCTTTGTTTATTTTTGTAAACATAAAGGGACCCACATGCTTTACAGTACATTGATGTGAACTCTAGTTACATATGGGTCTGTCGTTGTCTCTTAAAACACATTTCCCTCACTTCATTTCACTTTCTGCACCTGAGTTGGTACCAAATTCATCCATTCCAAATCATCCTAAATCTCACCCCTTTCTCAATTTATTTCTTAAATCTTAAGTCACGCTTCCAAATACCCTGTGGTCCTTACAACACTTTAATCAGCCCACACTTTTAGCAACCTATAGCACAAAAAATGAGTTGAAGAGTCCAAAACTAACTAAGCACATTATAAGATGTTGTGTTACAGTAATTCCAGCCCAATGTCTAGACATTGAAAATACCAAG
The DNA here is from genome assembly GCF_020745735.1 of Hemiscyllium ocellatum. NCBI lineage: Eukaryota > Metazoa > Chordata > Chondrichthyes > Orectolobiformes > Hemiscylliidae > Hemiscyllium > Hemiscyllium ocellatum. Next base: position 37,908,216 of record NC_083431.1, read on the forward strand.
CCAATTATCCCTCCCAGGTCTATTTCTAAATGTTCTTCTATTTGAATCATTGAATACATATGATGAAGTATTTTGGCTATTGTGAAATATGTTATGCTTGAAATTTGTTTGCCAACTTTATCAATCATTTGAGAAATCTTTTGATGCATCCTTTGTCTCCATGGCTCTTCCCATTTTGTAGCATGGATAACATTACTACAAGCATTACTAAAATAAAAAAAAGAGCCAAAACAAACATCTTCCCATTAAGCCTAAAGCAGTCTCAGTTCATAGCAATATCTTTTCAGAGTTACACGGGGGCACCAGTGGTGAAGAGACATTGCAGAGGCATAAACAACATTATCCAACTCCAAAACTCATTATTTTCATTTGTTTGACAAAAATGTCATTCAATCAGATGTATGATCTTCTTAAATTTCTCCTTTTGAATGATCTCCACAATGCTGTTGACCATATTCTGTTTGCCTATATGGAAAGATGTTAATTTCCTTCAATTTGATGTTGCTCAATGGAATTTCCATAAGATAATACTTTCCCTATATATGTTAAAAAATTTGGATTCAAATATCTCATGTAATTGACATCCTAAGGAAGTGTTTACAGTGCAGTAATAGATATGGCTATCAATAAAACCAAGAATAAAGACAGAAAAGCCATTGGTAGAATAGGGCCAGTTGTGGTTCCTGGGAGATTTAGTTCTGTACTTGGGAATTTCAAATTATGTCGATATTTAGCTTTGCCACACTCAACTCACTGGCTATTCGGAAAGGCAGTGACGAGGTTAATTAAATGCCCATTTAACTATTTGCACGTAATGGTGTTTTAAACTCACATTTAACAGAGATGGGTCCATACTTATGTAAATTTATTCTTTTTCACATGTTGCCATGATTAGTGACAGTTGTGGGTTGAACTTTAATGCACCAACATACAGGAAACCTAGAAACATGAAGCATATTGGTCAGTGGTTTTTAAAACAGTTATTTCATTAAATATGATATCCAATTTCCATCCAATTAGCATCAGCATTTGTGTTGGTGATCCACATGATGGAATCTTGACTCTAGTAGTTAATGACTCACTACAAGGATGAAGCTAGTGGAGTTGGAAAGGGGAGCGATAAAAATATTACCAGTCAAAGGCAATATCCCACTTCTTTAAAGTGTCAATGAATGGATTAAGCAAAGAACTACAGATGCTGAAGATCTGAAACAGAAATCACTGAAAAAATTCAAAGGTCTGGCAGCATCTATGGAGAGAAAGCAGAATTAGCATTTTGAGTCCAGTCACTTCTTCAAAACTGAAAGTAACTAGGATAAAGTGGTACTTATGCTGAATACAGGGTTGGGCGGAGAGGAGGTAATGAAGTGAGTAGATAGTGGAGATGGTACCCAGAAAGAGAAATTTAGGCAGACAAAGTGATAGTTAATAGTAAGCTTGGGAAAAGAAAATGTGATCATGGGACAATATGTGGGTGAAAATGGATCGGCTGTGCTGAAAGCAGTTGACAGCATGACCTGGGATGTGGGGGTGATAAAAGACATGGTTAAAAGGTGCTCAGGCCTGAAAATGATTGAACTCAATATTGAGACGTGATGGCAGCAGGGTCCCCAAGTAAAAACCGAGATGCTGTTCTTCTCGCTTGCGCTGAGCCTTGCTGGGGTACTGCAGCAGGCCCAAGACAGAAATTTTGGCCAGGGAATATGTTGAAGTGGCAGGCAACTGGAAGCTTGAGGTAAGTATAAGAGTGTAAGTGTTCCACAAAGCAATCACACAATCTGTGTTTCACCTTTCCAGTGTAGATAAGACTGCATTGTAGAATTGAGCAAAAATTCCCATACTTTACAATACTGGACCAAGATCCCAGACTTTCAATATTTAAAATACCAAACAAGAGCCAGAGATCAGGCTACAACAAATACACACACTGCTAGAATGATTTCAGTCTGAGACCATTGTTCAGCCCAAAAATCCAATTTACAACTTCACTTGAAGAGAATAATCTACTGAACCTAACACTCTAGACTGAAACTAACTTTTATACCTTGGGCTTCCCAACCCGGACATTATGGAAACAGCACAGATACCAGACATTCAACTTCAATCAATATTTCTTCCGAGAGACATCGAGCATTCAACCTCTATCAAAATACATTTATATATACTTGTTAACCATTGGGAAGCCAAAAGACTTCACCAGTAACACAATGACAAGTGCAGATTTGGCATGAAGATAAAATGTCTGCAATAGGATGACCTCAATCACATCTGCGAGAGCTATCTTCCCTACAGCTATCCCCACAGCTTTCTCCAGACGGGGATCCAATGCAGCTATCACCCCAAGAGTCAATCCCCAGGCAGCTATTCCCCAGGAGGCATTCCAAACAGCAATCCTCAGAAGAAGAGTTCTAACAGCTAATTATAGTGACGATTTCCAAAAGCTACCTCTGGAAGGGGAATCCCGACAGCCATTTCTGAAACCTACTGATACAGACCTGTTCTCCACCAGGGGAACCAATGGCAAGCGAACACAACCAGCAGACCTGATAACCAGCAACCCTAGAAAACCACTGACCCAAGGCCTCAGACAGATCCTGAGTGAAAATGGCTCACAAAACTACCGAAAGTAAGGAAAAGCAAGTACTTACTTGATAAATCCAAAACGCATCCTACCACATCAGCGGACTCAACCCAGACTGTAGGCCTACACTGTTCGAAGTCTTCCTCGAGGCACTGGGTACAGCAAATGGGAACAGCCACCTGTACGTCAAAATTGTGCTTTCCCCAGTGGTGAACTTAAACTTCTGAGACCCCAAAGTTTCGAACTGAGCTAGCAGGGAGGGGAAGGTGGGTGGCAACAAAGCCGGGGCCCCAAGGGGAGGAAGCCTGATTAAAGTTTCTGTGATTAAGACTTCGGTTTAGCTTCTAATAATGTTTAACCTGTGTTTAGTTTAATAGCTTATTTAATTACTGTCCTCTGTATAGTTGTGTCAATTTCACTGTTGATTACATTTGCTTTTATCTTTTGCAATTTGCTAATCTTTTGTATTTAATAAATGCAGAGGTTCTTCTGCCCTAAAATATCTGTCTACTGTCTTCTTAATTTCACATTCCTAAATAAGTCCAGTGTTGAACCAGGGATCTCAGGGTGATTCAAACTACCTAAAAAGCAGCAAATTGTAGACTGCAAACCAGAACTCTACAATTATGAGCAGTGAATGCTGCAGACTAGATTGAGTACAGTGCAGGTAAATTGCTGTTTCACCTGGAAAGTGTGCCTGAAGACTTGGGCAGTGAAGAGGGACAATGTAAACGGCAGATGTTGCACCCTCTGCGATTGCAGGGGAAGGTGCCAAAGGGGTGTGGGAATGTGTTGGAAGTGGAGGAGTAATGACCCAGGTGCCCCAGAGGGAATAGCCCTTATGGAATGCTGACAAGGAAGGGGACGGACACATGTGTCAGGTGGTGGTATCCCACTGTAAGTGTTGGAAACAGTGGCTTATGATTCTTTGGATGTGGAGGCTGTAGATTGGAAAGTGAGGACTAGTAGAGCCCTATGGTATTGTGGGAGGGAAGAGAAGGGGTGAGGACAGAAATGTGGGAAATAGGTGGCAAGCAACCACAACCAGCAACCCCAGAAAACTACTGATCCAACCAACACCATAAGGTCTCAGACAGATCCTGAGGTGAAAATGGCTCACAAAACTACCAGAAGTAAGGAAAACCAAGTACTTACTTGATAAATCCAAATCACATCCTACCACATCAGCAGACTCAACCCAGACTGTAGGCCTTCAATGCCCTGTCAAGTACGCTGGTGGGGAATCTCCGATGATGCCACCCTCCACAGGTGGGCCTCAGAATTGTCCACCTTTTTCCTTAACTGAGGATTCTCTGCCACCTTGGTAAGACCTACCCATTTACTTCTTCCCCCTCTCTATCTCAGGTCCCAGATACATTGTTCAGGTGGAGCAATTTACCTGCACTTCACTTAATCTAGTCTTCTGTATTCACCGCTCACAATGTGATCTCCTCTACACTGGGGAGACAAAACACAGACTTTGCAGAACATTTATGTTCTATCCACAAAAATGACTCCAAGCTTCCAGGTCCACATATATCAATTTCCACAGATACAAAAAAAAAATCTGTTTCAGCCTTATACCATTTATTAGCAATTTGAGATAGAAGAATAAGGATTTCCAGTTTCACAAAGATGTACAAATGAACATGATACATCTCAATTATTTATTTAATGCATATAAGCATCAAATTTTACAACCGTTTCTTAATGTTGCCCACCTTTGATGGTTTGCAAGTTTTGTTTTCAGATGTTTGAGGGTGACTGGTGTTATAAAAACATGTAATTGTTTTTCATCTAGAATCTGAAAGCAAAGATATTTATGGAGAAGGATTAAGTTGCCAAGGTTTACGGTTTCAGACAAAATAAAGTTACACGAAAAACAAAGAATGCTGACAAATATGTTCATCTTAAATATTCTGTTACAATGACAATATTAGAAGGACTGTACAATAAACACAATCACTATAATCTAAATCAGACTTCTGAAATCAACTTTCTTTCTGCACCAATTTGACTTCCATTCCCAACAGCTCATTAGATAATTACCAGAAATTGGAAGATTTAGTATTTGGTCTGAGTAATGTTTCAAAGATTCCTATAAAGGCTGAATTTTCTTGGACCTTCCACTTACTTCCAGAGAGGCTGTCCTTTCAAATCTCCCCCCAAACATTCCTGATGTTGTGAAACTTGAAAGGGTTCAGAAAAGATTTACGAGAATGTTGCCAGGGCTGGAAGGCTTGAGTTATAGGGAGAGGCTGAATAGGCTGCGGCTATTGTCCCTGGAGTGTCAGAGACTGAGGGGTGATCTGTAGAATTTTATAAAATCATGAGGTACTTTGATGGGGTGAATACTCAAGATGTTTGTCTCCAGGGTAGGGAATCCAAAACTAGAGGCATATGTTTAAGTTGAGAGGGGAAAGATATGAAAGGAACCTAAGGGACAACTTTTTCATGCAGAGGGTGGTGCGTGCATGGAATGAACTGCCAGAGGAAGTGTGGAGACTGGTACAATTACAACATTTAAAAGGTATCTAAACAGGTATATGAATAGGAATGGTTTGAAGGATATGGACCAAATGCTGGAAAATGGGACGAGATTGATTTATGATACCTGGTTGGCATGGACTATTTGGACTGTGGGGTCTATGTCCGTGTTGTATATCTCTATAACTTTGTAACTATATATTCAAGAAAATTAACTGTACATTCAACAAAAGTATCACTACTTTTAAAGTATGGCCATTTTAGGTCATAACTTTCCTGGCTCTATTATTCTTTAATTCTGGAATCTTATATCTAAAATTCTATCTTTTCTTTTCAACATTACTATCCTAGAAGTTCAATGCACCAATCAAAATCCTTCAGTTAACAAGATTTTGAACTCATTTATCTAACTCCAAGATTTCACTGAATAATACTTGAAAGCAATGTTAACAGTACCAAGTCAGTTCTAAAACTATGGGGGGATATTTACCAAATATCAGCTTAGTGTCAATTTTAGGGAATTTCACGAAGGGTTTCTCACGATGAACTCTAACAAGTTATCTCATGCTGCATCAAATTTCTATTGTGTTACTCTTATGCTATCATGCATTTTTCATAGAATTCCTACAGTGTGGAAACAGGACCTTTGGCCCAACAAGTCCACAGCGATCCTCCATAGAGTAACCCATCCCCTTACCCTATATTTACCCTTACTAATGCACCTAGCCTACAGGTCCCTGAACACTATGAGCAATTTAGCACAGCCAATTCACCTAACCTGCACATCTTTGGACTGTGGGACGAAAATGGTGCACCCAGAGGAAACTCACACAGACACAGGAAGAATGTGCAAACTCCACACAGACAGTTACTTGAGGCTGGAATTGAACCCAGGTCCATGGCGCTGTTAGGCAGCTGTGCTAACCACTGAGCCACTCTGCCATCCCATTTACCAGAAGGGGAAGTGCTTCCCCACTGCTAGGACCTTCTACATTCCCACTGCAAGCACCAGATTTAAATCCTGCTAGAGAGGAATAGCCCTTCACAATTGCAGTTTGAGATGAATTGTCCTCTGTCAATGCTGACAGAAGAAAGTTTATACCTTGCTTTGCTGTCAGGGACCTGGAGCATCTGGTGAATGGAATGCTGGAGAGGAGAGCCATCACCTTTCCTGAGATCCAGCAAAGAACAAGACCACATTATAAGACCTGACCAAACTGATTTATTGTGCGATTCAGGTGATGGTGGTATCTACAGTTAGGAGGAAAACTAAGCAGTGTAGGAAAAAGGTTAATAATCTTCTGCACTCCACAAAGTTAACTGCTACAATATTCTCCCCATTACCACACACAGCTGCTCTAACTCTGCTTACTTCACACATTTTTCTCCCATCACTTTCACCATTGCACGCAGCATCTTCTCTCAATGGCTGCCATCTATTCTATCTCCCAGATCAGTTACCCTTTCTGCCTAGGCTTTTTACTAACTTGAGCTTCCTCATGAACTTTCTTCCACCTGTTCCATCTACTTTCATCTAAGTCCTGCCTTTGTCCGATTGCAGGAGGAAATGGCCCATGTTGGGCTGAAAGATTTAGGAGATTGGACAGGGTGCCCAAAAATTGTCTCTTCACCCCAGACGAGTAGTAGATCCTTGAGGAGAGAAAGGGAATGGCTCATGTCTCAGTAACTTACTTAGAATCATAAAGTCAGAGATTCATAAGGATGTACAGCACAGAAACAGACCTTTTGGTCCAACCTGTCCATGCCAACCACAGATATCCTAAACTAATATAGTTTCATTTGCCAGTATTCAACCATATCCTTTTAAACCCTTCCTATTCATATACCCATTCAGATGCCTTTTAAATGTGGTAATTATACCAACCTCCACCACTTCCTCTGGCAATTCATTCCATACATGCACCTCCCTGCATTAGAATCTATTGTACCTCTCCCTCATTACCACTACTGTGAATGTATTCTTAACTAGCTCAAGCTCCCCTCTCATCTTACTACTCATTCCCATTTTTGTGTTTGCAGACACCAGCAATGTTGACACAGTTTCTGCCTTCAAGAGAACAATCCCTGTAGCCAACATCTCATCCTACATCCATGAGGAAGAAGTTATGGATGGCTCAGAGGCTACCTCCTACATCTCCACCAGCTCAGCTACAGACACTTTGCTGGGTATGTTCAATAGATTAGAGTTAAGAGCACATTCTAGTAAGCATATCACTGCCTCAACTCTGTAATTGTCTAAGGAGAAACACTCCAGTTCACTGGCATTTAGTGGACTGTCGGAGACTAGACACCTGCTTATCCCCACGCAGGAGATGACACTGTGGTATCAACCATTAACAACTTCCTGAAGTTGCGCAAAGAGGCACAAGAAGAGGTAGGTTTGTTGGAGACACTTAGGAAACAGGATCAGAGGTTGGAGGAGTCCATCATCACCCTCTATGTGTACTATTTTACTGTGCATGTGTCTGTGTGTCTCTATGGACTAGTTGGTGGCTGTGATGGAGAGCCAGATCCAACTGACTCAATGACTGTTGCTAAGGAACACAGAACTGCACTCAAGTACTGTAGCTATTGATGCTCAGCACCAATGATAAGGTAGGGGTATGAGGGACCTCGCTCCAGATGCCAGGAGGAATCCAGCCAGAGGCAGAACTGCAGAAAGCCCTGAAGTAATGACCTCTCATGCAACTTCAGGGAAGCCCGCCCAACCACATCTGCTCTGCCTGCATTCCCCAACCCTGTAGATTTTCATTTACTCAAAACTTACCTCGTTTAGGGGTAAACATATTTAATTTAACTGTGCATTTGCAATTTAGATGAGGATATAAGGCAGCACAGGGGGCACTTCACAGAATGGGTTGCAGGCTCAGCTTGTCAATATAAGTGATGCCCCAAACCTTCATGTTCTTTTCTGCCTTGCCCTTGCTGTCAACCCCCTCAGGTTTGATGTTCCCTACCCAACATTTGCTTTTATTCACCCATGAGATGTGGGTGTTTCTAGCTGGGCCAGCATTTGTTGCCCATCAGCTTAGTTATGCCAAATATAGTTTTACACTGTTCCCTCACCAAAACCAGAGTGGTAATGACTGTTGAGGACCACCCCAACCACCTGCAATGCTCCTGTCTCCCTGTGTTCTACCATTTCCCAATCTTCCATATTGAGCTGTTCCTCCTCTCTCCACAATTATCATCCATTCTCCATTTTAGCTTGCTATCTTCAAACCCCGCAACTGACTTCGCCAAACTTGCCCACCAAGTGATCCCTGAACATCAGGAAGGACGTTCTGATGAAGGGCTCTTGTCCAAAACGTCGATTCTCCTGCTCCTCGGATGCTGCCTGATCTGCTGTGCTTTTCCAGCACCTCACTCTCAACTCTGATCTTCAGCATCTGTAGTCCTCACTTTCTCCTAATTGATATCTGTCTAGTTCCTCATCTAAGAGGGTGAGTGTGCAAAAGTGAATTTTGGAAGAGTTGTACTTTGCTTGATAACCACTCTTGGTACCTTTGCCATCTCTATCAGAATGTGGTACCAAGTTAGGCTTGCTTGTGATAGTTCAGTGCTACCAATCCTCCTTGTCTTTGATTTGTATTCGGTCTATCTAGTGATCAGTGGTAGAAGATACACCACTGTAGAGTATCTACCGAAGTGGCATTTAGATAATAAGAAATTCTATTACAAGAGAACAATAAGTGCAGATAAATTTCATTTACCATAGTTACTAGGGCTTTATGGAGCTGTTACAGGTAGGCCTGTTCCTTCTGAAAGCCAGGTTACACATCCTTGTCTCCACTCCCAGACTGTGTGTGACATCAGTAGAATGGGTAAAAGCAATGAAACGTTGAACATTAATTCCTCAGGACCATTACCTTCTACAACATTTTGCCAACCCCAAGCTTTGACTCACCACAGCTAACCCAGTGTAGAATCACATAAGTAACTATTGTATGTCTTATTATTTTGATTCCCACCTCCCAAGTCTCTAACTTCAAAAATCAAGCAGTTTCAATTTTCACAGTTTTGTTTCCTGAATAATGGTAGGTCTGTTGCTTGAGGACTGTTGACTTTGATTCTGCTCTATGGATTATTTCTCCACTTGATGATCTTTGATCTCTCAGATTTTCTTTACAGAGAACTTCATTCTTTGTTGTTATTGGTTATTGCTATTGTTATACTTTATCTGGAGTACCTTTAATCTCCTGAATTTCCTTCCTGGAAAACAGCTATTTCGTTTAAATAATGTTCCTTTCTTGTACCATTCCGGGTTTCTAAATCAGACATCTGCTTCTAATTTAAAATTGTAATTTGTAGCATTCATTTTCCCTTGACATTATTCCACCTATGAAACACAGTGTCTGCTCAGTAGGCAATACCTTTGCCTTTTTGAGCCATGTTAATTTGTTTGATAGGATAGTGACCTTTTAACTCGCTTAAATTTAACAGTATTTCTATTGACAGAAACACGTCTGTAAATCCAGGATTTTTGGAAAATGCCAATTTCCCCTATAAACATATGATAATCTTTTCTAAAGGAGACCACTACAGCCTATTAAGTTCTTTGCGCATGTAACCTTCTTGTTTTCTCTAATTTTGTAGCTGTGTACCACATCTGTAGTGTTTGATTTTGAAGTAATACTGTATGCATGATTCCATATCGACAGCAATGTGGGTGCCTCTGAACTGTCCTCTGAAATAGTTTGTGAGACACTCAACTACATTTGACAACATTACTGACTGTCCCTTCTCAAAATCAATTTGGGACAGGCAACCAACACTCATTTTGCCAAAGATATTCATTTTCAATGAAACAAAAAAGATCAAAGCAACACATAAGAAATTGCAATGACTAGAAGACAATGTTCTCTCCTCCAGTGTGCATTCATCTTTAACCCAGACATATGAAACTGAAGTTTTTGTGTCCAATGGTGTTTAGTTCAATCTGACCAAGGATACTTTTGGCATAAATATTAAATGAGTGTATTTTCTGGAACATTGAAAGACTGATCAATACAATCTATCAGAGATTATGTACTTAATTAAATAAATGCTGGGAACATTTATGTTGTTCTTCATTTCAATACCTAAGGCTTGCTGATAAATACACCTGTAGTATGTACTTATGAAAGTCTACGTCAGTTGGAGTTGAGAAAAATCTGTTTCGGTGCCATATTTTTTCAAAAATGTACTTTCTGGTTGTGATATTAGTTGTACCCTTGTGTGATTCTTGATTATCACTAGCAGTGAGATTGCAAAAATACCTGGAACATGAACAAAAAAATAAGCAAGGTTTGAAACGTTTGAAAAGGATTCCAGAATCCAAAGTAACATGTAAGTCATTGATTGTCTGTCTGATGCTTTCCAGAAGGTTGCCTTAGGTTTCAAGTACATGTATATAAGTAATCCTTTGGGTGATATCTGTTTTTGTTTTTAACTGTTGCTGGATATGTCAAATGGATGATGTGAGTGTATTTGACTAGCAATGGTTTAAGATTCAAGACTGTGCACGTTGGCTCAAATGTAAAGAATGCACTAATCATAGCTCAGACAGAGCATGATAATTGTTTGATTAATAAATATGAAATTCCAAGCTGTCAATGTATAATACATATTGCCAAAAAAGAATGACTAAGGGCCAGGAATGTAGTCAAGTGGGCCTTTAGAATATTCAAGAATGTTGTTGCAAATACAAGTTTGACACTGATGTGGTAGAAACAAATTTATTGCCCATTTTTGGAAAATGTTTAGTTTCAGGAATAAAGCATAACTCCATGCAATAACTATAACTCATTGGATTGAATCTCATACCTTTCTCATGAAGCGCATAGAGTCATAGAATCCGACAGTACAGACGGCTCTTCGGCTCAAACTGTCCATGCCGACCAAAATGTCCATCCATGCTATCCTTACGCTAGGCCCATATCCTGCTAAACCTTTCTATCTATGTATTCGTCCAAAAGCTTTTTAGATGTCGTTAGCATACCTGTCTCAACCACTTCTAATGGCAGCTCATTCCATATCCGTACCACTTTCTGTGTAAATAGGTTGCCCCCTCTGGTTCCCTTTTATTCTTTTCCCTCTAACCTTAAACTGATGCCCTCTAGTCATCGATTCCCCAACCCTGGGAAAAAGATTGAGTGTATTCACTCCAAGTTTCATTACCCTTTTTTTGGAAAAAGTTGCCACAAGGTCTAGTGTCATTTCTTGCTGTACCATATCAAACATACTTCATAACTACCTACACTGCCCCTATGACATCCCTCGTATCTGCTCCACACCTCGATCTTACCACGTGCCGTTCCCAGAATGACTGGCCACTCACCCAATATCCATGAAAAGATGAGCAGCCTCGGTGCCTACACCATCTTTAAGTGTGCACCCGGATGGGCACTGGCATTCTGAATCTGCCTTGATCAGTCAAGAGTGGAATCCAAACTTATCAGAGAAGAGTAAGTCAGAGCCATGATAGGGACCTGGAGTCCTTGGTCAAGAAGGAGCTACAAAGGAAAAGAGACCCTGGCAGCCTGCTCCAAGGCCATCACCCAGGGTAATGCCATCTCAACATAGAATCATAGAATTCCTACAGTGCGAAAGCAGGCTAGTCAACCCATCGTGTCCAAACCAAACCTCTGAAGAGCATCCCACCCAGACCCATCCCCGACCTTATCCCTGTTACTCTGCATTTTCCAAGGCTAATCCATCTAGCCTACACATCCCTGGGCAATTTAGCATGGCCAATCCATTTAAATTGCACATCTTTGGACAGTCTGAAGGAACAGCCAGCAGTGCTGTTCAAAGGTCAATATCTTTCTTTGCAATGCCAGGCTAAGTGCCACATTCTTGTCTGTGATAAAACATTAAAAGTCTAATCATGACCATGAATCCATTTCTTTTGTAAAAATCCATCTAGTTCATGAATGTCCTTTAGGGAAAGAAAACTGCCCTCTTTACCTGGTCTGGCCTAATTTGACTTCAGACCCACAGTGTTGTGTTTGAATCTTCATTGTCCTCTAAATGGCCTAGCAAGCCATTTATCAACTGTATCAACTGCTAGAAAATTTCATAAAAGGATTGAAATATTGTGCATTACCAATGGATTGCAGCAGATCTAGAAGCAACTCAACACTATTGTCTCCAGGTCAACTGGTACTGGGCAAACACTGCTGGACCTGCCAATAATGCCCATATCCCATGAATGAACGAAAAAGAAAAAGAAAATCCTCATACACTGCCCCTGCAACTGCATTCACTTCCTACCAATGTTCATGCTCTACCACTCTTACTACTGCCTACAACACCTTCTCTCACTTGCACTTGAATCGAATCATCTCCTGTGTATCCTCTGGGCTGCTGATTTAGACTCTCAGAACACTTCATGTTTCATCCATCTACACCCGCATTAATAATCATGTTTTTTCACCACACTCAATTCCTGGCTTTCTCTCACTAAAGGAGAATACAGTTCCACAAAAAGGGCTCAGACAAGTGAAGGGGTGCCTGATATTTTGTTCCTCAAGTCTTACAGAGAGAAACCTGGCCCTTGGAGGACAGCGCCAGGAATGTGGGATTTCTGAAACATCCATGTGTCATCAACCAAGTAACTAACAAATTTCATTTCACTCTCATATTAACCCAATGTAATCTCATTTATTGCATACCATTAGCCACGGTATCCGCTGTCTCTTTGGTTTTGCAGATACTGCCAGCATCCCTACACCTCTGCAGTGAAGTAGCCAACTCCCACAGAGGCCACCTACTCAACATCTCAGGGTGAAAGTACCAACAAGATGGCTTCTTGAACCACCAGCCAGTTCAGGTATTGACACTATGGTGGGACCATCATGTATAGAAAGCTTAGGAGCCCAATCTGGTGAGCACCTCACTGCGATAGTTCCACAGCTAGCCAGGAAAGAAATGGCCCAAGTCACTGGCACTCGGAGAATTGCTGGAAACCAGGCACATGTTCAGCCCTGGGAGGAAAGGATCCCATACCGCCAGCAATTCGGATTTCATCCAAATATACATGAAGGACAGGTGTGGTAGACAGGTCACCTTGGCTTTTCCTTTCAGTTGCAGTGATACTTTTCAATCAAACAACACTCCTCTTCCCTTCTTCAAATTATTCCAAACAGAGCTAATCCTTTGCTTAACTTTTATTTTAATATATTGCTCACCAGCCACCACTGACCCCAGATTATTAAAACTGCTCACTTACTCCAAATCTTTACTGTTAACTCGTACACTATAATTCTTTTCTCTGGACTCATACAAACAGACCATGAATTGGACCTTTGTAACCATGACACTTTACTTTCCTGGCAACCAAACTTCAAATTTACTTTATGTACTTACCTTATGGTAGGAGCTGTCAAACTGACTGTCTATAATTCTAGACATTTAAATAACAGAAAACAGCAACTGACTACTTTAAAAATTGAGCCGTAGTTTGCTTTTGCCTGGCTATCCTTCACTATAAGGAACCTATTAGGTTTAAATTACAGGTTTGCGTTTCTGAAGGATCCCTGATTATAATTTTCTTTCAGAAATATGGAGCTCTTTCTTAACATATAAAAGTATATGAGTTGAAGTGTAAACCTCAATTAAAAATGTAGCAATCTCTTTAAAACCAGTCCATTTCCCATTGCAGTTCACAATTAAAAATATAGAAAAGTGAAAAAAAGGTCTTTATAGTAATTAGTCCTTCTGGAGCTATGTATGAGTACAAGTTTCTATCAAGCAATTTTTTGACTGCTCTCCACTGAACCCAATTCCCAAAACACACACACGGGCATAACACCCATCTCTTTAAATCGCAATACAAGGTTTATTTCTCTGTTAGCTTATTCCATTATTTTATAAGGTTTTCTAATATGCAAACAAGAGTGAAAATCTTAAATGCAAACTGTTAAGATTACAACTGCACTGGATTCACTGGGAAGTTGGTGTAACTGCACTCTCTTAATGCTACTTGAACATTTCTAATGCATTGTCAATATTAGTGTTACCAGATGTATGCTTACATGGGTCAAGGAGCTCATTTCCACTTGAAAAGCTAATCACAACATCAATTATTGTGTTTGTTTTCTTGAAATTAACATATTAGGGGCAAGAAATAACATATTACCCTGACACACTCTGATTTCAATGCTGAGCAACTCTGCTCGTGTACTAGCTGTGCTCCTAGCCAAGCTATTCCAGTACAGGTACAAGACTGGCATCCACCCAACAATGCAAAAATTGCCCAGGCGTGTCCTGTTTACAAAAAGCATGATAAATACAACCTTACCAATTACCATCTTACAAATCTAGTCCCAGTCATCAACAAAGTTACGGAAGGGTTTGTTGACAGAGTTATCAAGTGTCATTAGCGCTCACTAATGCTCAGTTTGGGTTTTATCTCAGTTTGGGTTTTATCTCAGTTTGGGTTATTCAACTTCTGACATCATTACAGATTTGTTCCAAACAAGGATGAAAGAGTTGAACTACAGAGGTAATGTGGACGGCTACCATTGACAACATGATAACATTGAGTAAAAAATGAGGTCTGCAGATGCTGGAGATCACAGCTGCAAATGTGTTGCTGGTCAAAGCACAGCAGGCCAGGCAGCATCTCAGGAATAGATGCTGCCTGGCCTGCTGTGCTTTGACCAGCAACACATTTGCAACATGATAACATTTGCTAGAATGGTAATAAGGATCTCTAGCACAATTAGAGTTAATAGGAATCAGGTGAAAGCTCTCCACAAGTTGGAATCATAATCAAGGACAAAAGATGACTTGTGTTGATTTAATATGAAATATTTTCAAGTTCATAGCTAACACAAAGCTAGGTGGGAATATGAACCAGGTGACCCAATTTCAAAATTAGGGGAAAAACATTTAGGTCTGAGATAATGAAACTGTATTTTACTCTGAAGAATGTAAATCTTTGGAATTCTCCAGTCCAGAAGGCTGCAGAAGCATAGTCATTGAATATGTTTAAAATATCAATGGACAGATTTTTAAACTCGTGTTGCAAAGGGAAATTATGTTTTGGGGGGAGTAGTGTGGGAAATGGCATTGAAATGGATGATCAGTGATGATCCCATAAATTGCAAAGCAGGTTTGATGGACTGAATGGCCTATTTCTGCTCCAGTGTTTCTATGATGGGGGTTGATAAACTTGGTCCCAGGAGTTGCTCAGGGTAGTACCCAATCTGCTAACCATCATCAGCTGCTTCATCAATTATCTTTGCTTCATCATAAGGTTAGAAGTAGCGATGTTTGAAATGTTTGCATAAGATTCAGCACAAGTCATGATTCCACAGACAGAAAAACTACTTGAATCCATATGCAGTGAGATCTGGACAAAATCCAGGCTGGGGCTGATAAATAGCAAGTAGAATTTATAGTACACAAGTAACAAACAATGACCATCTCATTTAACTATTTCTCCATGATGTTCAATGACATGACTGTCAGTGAATCCCCTACTATTAACATCCTGGGAGGTTACCATTGACCAGAAACTGAACTGAATCAGCTATAGGTCAGAGGCTAGGTATTTTGTGGAAAGTAACTCATCTCCTGAACGTGAATGTTTACTCAGCATTTACAAGGCACATATCACTGAATGTCAATTATCCTCTAAGATATACACAATCTTAACTTGGAACTATACCACTGTTCCTTTACTGTTAGTAGATTAAGAAAAAACCTAAAACTTATTTCTTAACAGCACTGTGAATATACCTATACCAGTGGCTCAAAAATAAACAGCTCACCACTACCTTCTCAAGGGTATTTAGTGATAGCCAAACATGTTTGCTTAGCCAGTGATGCTCACATTCCATAAACAAATGTAAAAAGTGCCATTTAGGAATTTGCATAATATTGTATTTATGGTACATAAAATGAAAACTGGTAACAATTACTGGCAATAAACTTCAACACTTCCACAGAGAATGATTGTTCCAAAAACAGTAATTAAATCAGTTTTGTTTGATTAATCTAACTTTGTTAAACAGTAATTTCCTTCAAATCTTGTTGTACTAACAAATGCACTTCCATGGTATATTCGGCGCTGAAAATAACTAATACACATTTTTTAATGAAACTGCGTTAGAATGATTGTATTTTGCTGTAAAGCTTGCTTGAAAATTTATGTAAATGGAAATTGCATTTTATCCAGCTACTTTTATGAGATTTTCTGACATAAATCAGGCCCCAAACTGATACACAAATGAAACTGAATACCTTGAAATTAATGGACAAAATATGTATATATCAATATATGCCAGAAAAGGAAAATGTAGAAAGCAGAACCATTTAATTGCACATATTCAGATTTTGTAAATACTGGCTCAGAAATTGCAATAGGAATGATGAATTCATTGTACCTGCCATATGCTGTGCATTTGAAAAGGATCAGCAATTTATGTCAACTGAAACTTGAATTATGAATTATCAAAAATTGCTGGACATCTTATACTGCTTTACCATTTGACTTGTAAAGATGGGAGTCTGTATGTGTACCTTCCCATAAGCTTCAAGATTTGTTGGATTTCGTAATAGTTGTAAATTTTGAAGAATCCCACTAAAGATACTTAGGGCTGGTATTTTAGCTATGCCAGGAGTTCATGTGGTGCAGTGATAGTATTATTACCTCTAAACATGAAGTTTTGGTACAAGTCCCATCCCAGGATTGGTAGCCAACGAAGATATGCTCATAATGTGACCACAAAGCTACATCTTTCCTTAAGAGAGTGTGAGTTTCTTTATCAACCATGTGATGTAAACAATTGAACCCTGTACCAACCATCTCTGTCAATTGTTCCAGATGCAAGTGTATGATACTGCAGCAATCTGCACTCCTTGGAGCTGATGTTTGATCCAATTGGCTGGGCAGCCAATGTGGGTCAGAAATGTGTTTACTGTGATGGAATTTGATTCCTGTCCTGGTTGAGGTGGATTCAAGGCCTCGTACCTTACCCTACCCTGTGGTGGAGGTGCCGTGGTCATTGTTGCCTTCAGGCAGAGAACTCAAGAAGATTTTATATCATAAGATGCTGGCACTAAGCATTTGCTATACAATACTAATTCAATGCTCTATATTTGAGCCAATGCTCTCTTTTAAAATCACACAGCTAACCATGATATTAAACAGTATGAAGGAAGCCCCACCAATACTAGTTAAGGTGATTATTGACAAGTTGCAAATTATTTGCAGATTCATTCCTTCTGCTTGTTGCTCCAACTGTACACACTTTTTGTATTATCCATCGATGTTTCAGGTTTCAAAAATTGCCACAAAGTAGATGTTGAAGAAATTATAGTACAATTCTAAGCTTCTTACAAGCTAGTCACTCCAAGACATGGGGACACTAGTTAGCCATCCTCTTGGAATTGAGCGTGACTGGAAGAATAAACAAAGTCTACACAGAGCAGGGCAAGCTGCAGGAGAAGTGAAAAGAGTAATGGAGAAGCAGAAAAGGGAGCATCCAGCAGGTGGTCATATCTTTTCAGTGAGCAGTTCTTCAAGCTGTATCTTAGCAGGAGTTATAATTTGAAATAGAGTGTTTCACTGAGGCAAACGTTCAAGCTTAGATCAGGGCAAGATCCTTACTATAAGACAATGTGATGATGACCATGGCTGAAAGAATATGAACTTGTTTTGACTTATGAGGAGAAAGTGAGGACTGCAGATGCTGAAGATCAGAGCAGAAAAATGTGTTGCTGGAAAAGCACAGCAGGTCAGGCAGCATCCAAGGAGCAGGAGAATCGATGTTTCAGGCATAAGCCCTTCTTCAGCTTTGTTTTGACTTATTCCAGGCAACTGTAGAAACATTAGTAACATCTTGCAGTTTGCAATGAGCTGTTCCATAAAGGTGTCCATAGAAGCTGTCTATTTATCTCTATCATTTCAATTCCCCTTGAGAAAGAAGCAAAGAAAGTGAACCTGATGGTTTACAAGAGGTTTCAAAGGTGCAACATATTATTTTAGGCACACACAACACTTTTGCATGTACCTCATTTTGTTCCTATCATGTCTTCCAGCAACACTTTATTTGTCATATCTACATGAAACTGAGTACAGAAGCATGAGATGGAGGAGGAAGAAGAAGAGGAAGAGAAAGTGGTGCTGTATCCCAGAAAACTTATTTCTGCTAGGGTTTGGTAATTCAAGTGTGGTTCAGCAACTTCAATTGTAATTCCCCATATTCACCCCATGAGTTCTGCCTCTGTGATTAACAATCACTTTGTGGTCTTGTGCACAACGTAAACATAAAATCCAAAATAAAACAATAGAAAACTAAGTCGAGAGTGTGGTGCTGGAAAGGCACAGCCAGTCAGGCAGCATCCGAGGAGCAGGAGAATCGACGTTTCAGACATGAGCCCTTCATCAGCACCACACTCTGGACTTTGATCTCCAGCATCATGAATGCTGCAATTTTCAGAGACGACTGTACATTTGTGTTCTGCCAACCATCTGCCTCTGCTTTGGGGCAACTCCTCAACAATCCTAATTCATTGGAGAACAGTTTGTTGACTGATGAGCACAAAACTCTTTTCAAAACATTATGCAAAAAAAATGCTCAAATGATGCATGTCACTTCTCATTGAATATAAGCATTCTGGAAGAGTTCCCACTAACTCAAGCATCTAATTATATGTGTGCATCAATCAATTTCTGTAGTCTGATCCATGGAAACCCTCATCTAAATCATCCGTGGTAAAATAAGATTGTGCCTCACTCTCTGGTGAGTCAGAACTCCACCCTCACCCCTCCCTATCCCAGTCTGCCTCATGCTCAGTGTCTCATCAAGTGCATAATCCATCTCTGCACTATCGTCTAAAATACATGCAGTGTCAATATCTGAACTGATGGGTACAAATATAAAGTCAAGTGATAGTGCGTTATCTTCATCACTACCTTCCTCCATTGCCTGGCCTGGTTGGAAATCTTCACATTTCTGAAAAAAGAAGACAAGGATAAGGTTATAGTTGAAACGGGTGGTGCTAAAAAAGCACATCAGGTCAGGCAGCATCCAAGGAACAGGAGAGTCGACGTTTTGGGCATAAGCCCTTCATCTGGATTGTGGAGGTAGAAGGTGGAGAGAGAGAGAAATAGGAGGGAGGGGCTGGGGCTGGGGGTAAGGTAGTTGGGAAGATGATAAGCGAATGCAGGTAGGGGGGTGATTCTGATATCTCCCTCTCTATTTCATCTGAACATGTTATAACAAGGAATGTTGAGCCTTAGGTCATAGCTATGATTCATATTTCCCTTTGCCTTTCTATGCTCTCAGCTCATCTGTCTTGCTCCTCAGGCTTCTTGCAATAAACTATATTCCACATAGCCTTGCTAACTCATTTCTTTCTTACGTAGAATGTGTTTCCTTTGCCCTTCCAACTCACTTGTTTATGTTTTAATTTCTAATTTCATCTCAGCTCTCTGTCCTCTGGACTAATTGTCAGGATCCCAGTCCGCTGTCAATCTAGATTAGATTAATTGATTGACTTGATTTATTGTTACGTGTACCTAAGTACAGTGAAAAGCTTTGTTTGCAAGCAGCATATTTGGTCACACTTGAATTCCTTACATTTGAGTGGGTTTTCTGATCTGAAGGCCCCATGCCTGGTTTTTAGCAGGTTCTGAATGTCCTAATTCATCCAGGGTTTCCTGTTGGAGAATACCTGGATTAACTTCCTCAGTATGCAGTCCTCCACACACTTGCTGATAAAGTCTGTAACGGTGGTGGCGTACTCATCCAAGGTACCTGCGGACTGTTTGAACATGACCTAATCAGCCAATTCCAGACAGCATCGGAGTTGATCCTCTGCTTCCTCTGACCAGCACTGGACCTGCATCCACGAGGTGGGGGGGGGGGGGGGGGGGGGTCTCCTGCTTGAGCTTTTGCTTGTAAACCAGGAGAAGAAACACAACATTGTGGTTGGAGTTCCTGAAATGAGGGCGGAGGATGGAGCGGTAGGCATCGTTCATGCCAGTGTAACAGTGGTCTAAAATGTTCGGACCTCTGGTGGGGGAGGTAATGTTCTGTGGTACTTGGGCAATACCTACCTTAGATTGGCTTGATTGAAATCAGACTTACAATAAACAGGGCCTCGGGATGTTCTGTCTCCAGGGTGTTAGTGGTGGAGTACAGCACATCCAGAGCTTCCTCAACCTTTGCTTGTGGCAGTATGTACACAGCAGTTAGTATAGCAGCGGTAAATTCCAATGGTAGATAGAAGGAGTGGCATTTGGTGGTGAGGAATTCATGATTTGGGGAGCAACAAAAAAACCATCAGCCTGAAGTGCGCAGTTGGGAATGGATGGGTTGAGCCAGGTTTCTGTGAAGCAGAGTGTGCAGCAGTCCCACAGATTACACTGAAAGCTGAGCCGTGATTTGAATTCATCCATCTTGATCTCCAGAGATTATACATTTGATTGGAGTAAGCCAGGAAGAGGGGCCTTGCAACCATGTAGTCTCAGTCTTACAAGCAGGCCAGCATGCTTACTGCGCTTCCTCACAGGTTTCTTACATTTGAGTGATCCAGTGATCTGGTGGAGTGGATTCTGACTGCTTCCAGTAAAGTGATCCTTCCTAGGACCCTGTGGAGCAGGTAGGTTGTAGTTCAGTTTATCTTTGCACAGGGTCTGTTCAGGATCCAGTGGAAAAGTTCCTGGTTTCAGTTGCTGCTGATTTGCGGCTCCAGGACCAGCCATGTTTTTTTTGCAGAAATGTTTGAGGGGCTGTCTAGGTACATTCTGATCAATTTCATGTTAGGCAGGCATCTTATTGAGGCGGGAGCGTTTCCTGTCAGTTCTCCTTCCTGGGACAGGTCTCTCAGGTCCCTCCATTTGGCAGGCTCCAAGCTTGGGATTCGCATAGGTTGCCTCCGGCTGGCCAGTCCTTCTTCCAGGGTGGTTGGATGGGGCATAGGTACCATGTAGTCAGCTGCCTTCATCCAGTAAGCTGACTTTGAGGATTGGAGGAGCTTCAAACCTGTGACTGTAGATAAAACATAGTTATTAGTAATTCTTAAAAGTATGTGATTAAGTTTAAAGAGTGTAGAATGATTGTAGGAAATAGGAAACTTAGATCTGTACGCAGGAGTTCACAAAGAGTCAACCAAATCCGGCACCATCTTGCAGGGAAATGCAGTACAGGGATCTTGTAGTGCAAGATAGCAGACGATGACACAGCCCTCCCAGATTGTCTCAACGCCTTCTATGCTCACTTTGAGCAGAGTTTCAGGAGAGAGGTAACACCTATTCTGACAAGTCAGAAAAATGTCTGGCTGTAACAGCTACTCCTTTTTTCAGTTATTTTAGGTGTTGGAGGTGATTTCTTTGAATTCCAGAAGTAGCAGTTACTGATTTATATGCTGTTGCATTGTTTTGGAACTTAGGATAAAAGAAAAGTCAAAACACAGCACTTTTAAAAGGGAGAGGAACAGACAAAGGAAGCACATGGTAAGGTCAGTGCACGAGAGACAGAAAGAGAGAGAGAGAGAGAGAGAGCGAGAGAGAGAAAGAAACCTATCCTGACAAAGCAGTGAACCCTCATACTTACTGCCTTTGCTATTTGAATTCATATATTGCTGGGCATCGGAGTACATCTGGGAAAGTTAACAAACAGTAAAATTCAAAACTGATCTTGGAGGAACCTGTTTGTGAGAGGTCACAAAGTGTGGCCTTACAGTAAGTCTGCAGTAGTGAGTAGAGTGGGTTCTTTCTTGATTATATGTTTTATTGAGATATGTCTCTTGATTAAACTAAAAATATAAGCCATAAGCCATTAAGTTAACCTGGAACAGTGTTTTGTCGAGGAATAAGACAGTGCTATTTTCTGGGTCTGTAGATTGAAAGAAGCAAAAATGGCCTTTAGTAGAGTGATATGCTCTTCTTGTCAGATGTGCGAGTTTAGGGGGAGTTTATGGGTTATATCTGCAAAGAAATGCCGTTTGTTGTGAATCCTATCAGATCGAATGGATCAGTTGGAGAGACAGTTAGAGGCAATGAGGAATTTACAAGAGCAAGGAGATGTAATGGATGGCATTTATAGGAAGGGGGAAAAGTTGCAGATACAGTCACATAGATGGGTTAACTCCAGGAAAAGTAAGAGAGGGAGGAATTTAGTGCAGGAGTCTTCGATGGCTATCCCAATTTCAAACAATAATGCTGTTTTGGAAAATGTAGGGGGTGATGGATTCTCAGGACAATGTAACATGAACAGCCAAGTATCTGTCATTGAGACTGGCTTTAATGCAATGAGCGGTACATCGGGTTCCAAAAGATCGATTGTGTTGGGGGACTTTCTAGTCCGAGGTACAGGCAAACGTTTGAGTGGCCAATGGCAAAACTCAGAATGGTGTGTTGCCTCCCTGGTGCCAGGGTCAAAGATGTCACAGAGAGGGTGCAGAATGTTCTTAAGGGGGAGAGGGACCAGCCAGAGGTCATTGTACACATTGGAACCAACTACATAGAAAGGGAAAAGATTGAGATTCTGAAGGGAGATTACAGAGAGTTAGGCAGGAATTTAAAAATTAGGTCCTTGAGAGTTGTAATATGTGGATTACTCCCACTGCTAACGGCTTGTAAGAGCAGGAATAGGAGGATAAAGCAGATGAATGCATGGCTGAGGAGCTGGTGTATGGGAGAAGTGTTCATATTTTTGGATCATTGGAATATCTTCTGGGGTAGAAGTACCTGTACCAGAAGGATGGATTGCAGCTAAATTGGAAGGGGACTAACATACTGGCAGGGAGATTTGCTAGAGCTGCTCAGGAGGATTTAAAATAGTAAGGTATTTGGGGGGATTGGTAGTGGGATGCAGGGAGATCATGAGGAAAGAGATCAATCTGAGACTGGTACAGTTGAGAACTGAAAGGCCAGTCAAACAGTCAGAGCAGGCAGGGATAAAGCAAAGAACAAGGTAGGATTGATAAATTAAACTGTATTTATTTCAATGCAAGAGGCCTGACAGGGAAGGCAGATGAACTCAGGGCATAGTTAGGAACATGGGACTGGGATATCATAGCAATCACAGAAACATGGCTCAGGGATGTACAGGATGGGCAGCTTAATGTTCCAGGATACAAATGCTACAGGAAAGACAGAAAGGGAGGCAAGAGAAGAGGGGGATTGGCATTTTTGATAAGGGATAGCACTATAGCTGTGCTGAGGGAGGATTCTCAGAAATATATCCAAGGAAGTTATGTGGGTGGAACTGAGAAATAAGAAAGGGATGATCACCTTATTGGGATTGTATTACAGACCCCTAATACTCAGAGGGAAATTGAGAAAGGAATTTGTAAGGAGATCACAGTTATCTATAAAAATAATAGGGTGGTTATGGTATGGGATTTTAACTTTCCAAACATAGACTGGGACTACTAAGGTGTTAAGGGTTTAGATGGAGAGGAATTTGTTAAATGCATGCAAGAAAAGTTTCTGTTTCAGTATGTGGATGTACCTACTAGAGAAGGCGCAAACCTTGACCTGCTCTTGGGAAATCAGGCAGGGCAGGTGACTGAGGTGTCAGTGGGGGAGCACTTTGGGGCCAGCAACCATAATTCTATTAATTTTAAAATAGTGATGAAAAAGGGTAGACTAGATCCAAAAGTTGAAATTCCAAATTGGAGAAAGGCCAACTATGATGGTATTAGGCAAGAACTTTCAAAAGCTGACTGGGGACAGATGTTCACAGGTAAAGGGATGGCTGGAAAATGGGAATATGAGATATGAGATAACAAAAATCCAGAGAAATTATATTCCTGTTACGGTGAAAGGAAAGGCTGGTTGGCATAGAGAATGCTGGATAACTAAAGAAATTGAGGGTTTGGTTAAGAAAAAGAAGGAAGCGTATGTCAGGTATAGACAGGATAGATGGAGTGAATCCTTAGAAGAGTATAAAGGCAGTAGGGGTTTCCTCAAGAGAGAAATCGGGAGGGCAAAAAGGGGACATGAGATAGCTTTGGCAAATAGAATCAAGGAGAATCCAAATGGTTTTTATAAGTACATTCAGAACAAAAGGGTAACTGGGAGAGAATAGGGCTCCTCAAAGCTCAACAAGGTAGCCTTTGTTTGGAGCCGCGGGAGATTGGGGAGATACAAACAAGTATTTTGCATCAGTATTTACTGTGGAAAAGGACATGGAAGATATAGAATGTAGGGAAATAGATGGTGACACCTTCAAAAATGTCCATATTACAGAGGAGGAAGTACTGGATGTCTTGAAACATATAAAAGTGAATAAATCCCCAGGACCTGATCAGGCATACCCTAGAACTCTGTGGGATACTAGGGAAGCGATGCTGTACCCCTTGCTGAGATATGTGTATCTTAGATAGTCACAGGTGAGGCGCCGGAAGACTGAAGGTTGGCTAACGTAGTGCCACTGTTTAAGAAAGTTGATAAAGACAAGCCAGGGAACTATAGACCAGTGAGCCTGCTGTCGGTGGTGGGCAAGTTGTTGGAGGGAATCCTGAGGGACAGGATGTACATATATTTGGAAAAGCAAGAACTGATTAGGGATAATCAACACGGCTTTGTGCATGGGAAATCCTGTCTCACAAACTTGATTGAGTTTTTTGAAGAAGTAACAAAGAGGATTGATGAGGGCAGAGTGGTTGATTTGATCTATATGGACTTCAGTGAAGCGTTTGACAAGGTTCCCCATGGGAGACTGGTTAGCATGGTTAGATCTCATGGAATATAGGGAGAATTAGTCAATTGGATACAGAACTGGCTCAAAGGTAGAAGACAGAGGGTGTTGGTGGAACGTTGTTTTCCAGATTGGAGGCCTGTGACTAGTGGAGTGCCACAAGAATCAGTGCTGGGTCCACTACTTTACATCATTTATGTAAATGACTTGGATGTGAACATAAGAGGTATAGTTAGTAAGTTTGCAGATGACACCAAAATTGGAGGTGTAGTGGACAGTGAAGACGGTTACATCAGATTACAATGGGATCATGATCAGATGGGCCAATGGGCTGAGAAGTGGCAGATGGAGTTTAATTCAGATAAATGTGAGGTACTGCATTTTGGGAAAGCAAATCTTAGCAGGACTTATACACTTAATTGTAAAATCCCAGGGAGTTTTGCTGAACAAAGAGATCTTGGAGTGCAGGTTCATAGCTCCTTGAAAATAGAGTCACAGGTAAATAGGAAGAAGGTGTTTGGTATACTTTCCTTTATTGGTTAGAGTATTGAGTACAGGAGTTGGGAGGTCATGTTGCAACTGTCCAGGACATTGGTTTGGCCACTGTTGGAATATTGCGTGCAATTCTGGTCTCCTTCCTATCGGAAAGATGTTGTGAAACTTGAAAGGGTTCAGAAAAGATTTACAAGGATGTTGCAAGGGTTGGAGGATTTGAGCTATAGGGAGAGGTTGAATAGGCTAGGGCTGTTTTCCCTGGAGAATCGGAGGCTGAGGGGTGACCTTATAGAGGTTTATAAAATCATGAGGGGCATGGATGGGATAAATATACAAAGACTTTTCCCTGGGGTGCGCAAGTCCAGAACCATCGATTTAGGTGAGAGGGGAAAGATACAAAAGAGACCTAAGGGGCAACTTTTTCACGCAGAGGGTGGTACGTGTATGGAATGAGTTGCCAGAGGAAGTGGTGGAGGCTAGTACAATTGCAACATTTAAAAGGCATCTGGATGGGTATATGAATAGGAAGTATTTGGAGGGATAGCAACCAAGTGCTGGCAGATGGGACTAGATTGAGTTGGGACATCTGGTCAGTATGGACGAGTTGGACAGAAGGGTCTGTTTCTGTGCTGTACATTTCTATCACTGTATGACTATGACTCCATGTCCTGATGAACCTATCCCAACAGTCACTACATCGGCGGTCAGATCAGTTTTCCTTCGTGTGAATCCAAGGAAAGCGATGGGACGAGATGGAGTACCAGGCTGTGCACTCAGACCATGCGCGGATCAATTGGCAGAGGTCTTCTTCGACATCTTCAACCTCTCCCTGCAGAAGGACGCTTTCCCTGTATGTTTCAAAGGGCCAACATCTGGGGCAGCATGGTGGCTCAGTGGTTAGCACTGCTGCCTCACGACACCAGGTTCGATTCCAGCCTCGAGCGACTGTCTGTGTGGTGTTTGCACATTCTCCCAGTGTCTGCGTGGGTTTCCTCCCACAATCCAAAGTTGTGCAGGTCAGGTGAATTGGCCATGCTAAATTGCCCGTAGTGTTAGGTGACATTAGTCAGAGGGAAATGGGACTGGGTGGGTAACTTTTCAGAGGGTCGGTGTGGACTTGTTGGGCCAAAGGGCCTGTTTCCACACTGTTGGGAATCTAATCAAACAAAAAACATCTCTGTGCCTAAGAAGCGTCATGCAGCATGTCTCAATGACTACTGGCCAGTAACCCTAACTTCGGTGATCATGAAGTGCTTTGAAAGGCTAATCATGGCATTAATCAGTTCCAGCTTCCCCGCTACTCTTGACTCACTCTAATTTTCCTATCAGACCAACATCAGATGCCAAGTCACTTGCCTTTCACTCCTCTCTAGAACATCTTGACACCAAGAACAGCTAAGTAAGAATCCTACTCTTAGACTAGAATTCAGCCTTCAACACTATTATCCCCTCAAGACTGATGACTAAACTTACTGATCTCGGACTAAGCCCCACTGTCTGCAACTGGATCCTCAGTTTCCGGACCCACAGGCCACAATCAGTGAAGATTGGAGACAATATTTCATCCTCACTAACACTCAACACTGGAGCCCCTCAGGGGTGCGTAGTCAGCCCCCTACTGTACTCAGTGTATACTCATAACTGTGTCGAAAATACCAGACTAATGCCATTTACATGTTCGCTGATGACACCACCATAGTTGGTCAAATCTCAGATGGTGACAAAACAGATCACAGATGGGAGGTGGACGACCTGGAAAAATGGTGCATTGACAGCAACCTAGCTCTCAATGCCAGCAAAACCAAGGAACTCATTATTGACTTTTGGCGGGATGTTACTCATGTCCATCTACACATTAACAGCACAAAAGTGGAACAAGAGATTATCAAGCTCCTGGAAGTTATCATCCACAACATGCTTTCTTGGATTCTTCATGTGGGCACATTGGTTACAAAGGCCCAACAGTATTTCTTCTTCCCTCTTACCCCCCTCCCCACTCCAACCTTTCACCCTCACAAAGCGCAGCCCTCCAATCACTCTGCTCCAATCCCGACCTCACCATCAAGCCAGCAGATAAAGGGAGTGCAGTGGTAGTCTGGCACACTGACCTCTACACCGCTGAAGCCAAAAGCCAACTCGAGGACAGCTCTTCCTACCGCCCCCTCGACCATGACCCCATCCCCCCATCATCAAACCATCACCTCCCAGACCATACAGAATCTCATCACTTCAGGAGATCTCCCATCCACAGCTTCCAACCTCATAGTCCAGGAACCCCGTACTGCCCGGTTCTATCTCCTTCCCAAGATCCACAAGTCTGACCACCCTGGCCAACCCATTGTCTCAGCATGCTCCCGCCCTACTGAACTCATTTCTACCTATCCCGACACTGTCCTATCTCCCTACATACGTTCGAGACACCACCCAAGCCCTCCATCTCCTCCAATACTTCCGTTCCCCCGATCCCCAATGCCTCATCTTCACCATGGGTATCCAATCCCTCTACACCTCCATCTGCCATGACCAGGGCCTCCAAGCCCTCCGTTTTTTCCTCTCCCAACGTCCCCAACAGTACCCTTCCATCGACACTCATTCGTTTGGCCGAACCGGTCCTCACCCTGAACAATTTCTTCGAATCCTCCCACTTCCTCCAGACCAAAGGGGTAGCCATGGGCACACGTATGGGCCCCAACTATGCCTGTCTCTTTGTTGGCTACATAGAACAGTCGATCTTCAGTAATTACACCGGCACCACTCCCCATCTCTTCCTCCACTACATTGATGACTGCATTGGTGCCGCCTCGTGCTCCCACAGGAGGTTGAGCAATTCATCAACTTCACCAACACGTTCTACCCCGACCTTAAATTTACCTGGACCATCTCGGACACCTCCCTCCCCTTCTTGGACCTCTCCATCTCCATTAATGAGGACGGACTTGACACTGACATCTTTTACAAACCTACCGACTCACACAGCTACCTGGATTACACCTCTTCCCAGCCTACCTCTTGCAAAAATGCCATATCGTATTCCCAATTCCTCCGCCTCCACCGTATCTGCTCCCAAGAGGACCAGTTCCATCACAGAACACACCACATGTCCTCCTTCTTTTGAGACCGCAATTTCCCTTCCCATGTGGTTAAAGATGTCCTCCAACGCATCACGTCCACTTCCCGCACCTCCGCCCTCAGACCCCACCCCCCCAAACATAACAAGGACAGAACGCCCCTTGTGCTCACCTTCCACCCTACCAACCTTCGCACAAACCAAATCATCCGCCAACATTTCCGCCACCTCCAAAAAGACCCCACCACCGGGGATATATTTCCCTCCCCACCGGTTTCTGCCTTCTGCAAAGACCGTTCCCTCCATGACGACCTCCTACAACCCACCCTCCCATCCTAGCACCTTCCCCTGCCACTCCAGGAACTGTAAAACCTGTGCACACACCTCCTCCCTCACCTCCATCCAAGGCCCTAAAGGAGCCTTCCACATCCATCAAAGTTTTACCTGCACATCCACCAATATCATTTATTGTATCCGTTGCTCCCGATGCCGTCTCCTCTACATTGGGGATACTGGATGCCTCCTAGCAGAGCGCCTTCAGGAACATCTCCGGGACACCCACACCAATCAACCACACTGCCCTGTGGCCCAACATTTCAACTCCCCCTCCCACTCTGCTGAGGACATGGAAGTCCTGAACCTCCTTCACCGCCACTCCCTCACCAGCAGACGCCTGGAGGAAGAACGCCTCATCTTCCGCCTCGGAACACTTCAACCCCAGGGCATCAATGTGGACTTCAACTGTTTCCTCATTTCCCCTTCCCCCACCTCACCCTAGTTCCAAACTTCCAGCTCAGCACTGAAACCCATGACTTGTCCTATCTGCTTATCTTCTTTTCCACCTATCCACTCCACCCTCCTCCCTGACCTATCACCTTCATCCCCTCCCCCACTCACCTACTGTACTCTATGCTACTTTCTCCCCACCCCCACCCTCCTCCAGCTTATCTCTCCACCCTTCAGGCTCTCCGTCTTTATTCCTGATGAAACTCTTTTGCCCAAAATGTCGATTTTACTGCTCCTCAGATGCTGCATGAACTGCTGTGCTCTTCCATCACCACTAATCCAGAATCTGGTTTTCAGCACCTGCAGTCATTGTTTTTACCTAGTATCTCTTCTTCCTCAGGCACCTGGGGATATTTGGCATGACAGCGAATGCCCTTGCCAACTTTAATAAGTGCGCCATCAAGAGCATTCTGTCTAGATGTATCACTACCTCACATTGAAGTTTGGAGACAGTTACAGAGAGTGATGAACTTGGCCCAGACAATCACACAGGCCAACCTCCCATCTATAGAATCCATCTACTAGGTCTGCTTTCAAGGAAATGCCGCCAGCATTCTCAAAGATCCATCCCATCCTGGCAATGTTTTTCTACAGCCTCTACCTTCGTCGAGAAGATACAGAAGCCTGAACACACGCACCAGCCAGTTTCGAAATAGTTTCTATCCTACTGTTGTTAGGATACTGAATGGACTCACAAACTCTTAACATTTGTCTGTACCTGTGTTTTGGTTTTTGCCGCTGTTTATCTATTATTTACTTATCTATGCTACTTAACTCTGTAAACTGCCAGTATTGCTCGCAAGAGAGTGCTTTTCACTGTGCCTTGGTACACGTGACAATTCAATTCAGAACAGGCAGGTTACAGTAGAAATGAAATACAAATCATAGGGTGAAAACAAACTACTTTAGAATAAGGCCTATAGGTTACACCACACAGGACATGCACTGGGCAAGATCAAATTAAACAAGATCAGCATTATTTGAAGCTAGAGAGTCTATTAATCATCTTATAATAGCAGGGAAGATGCTGTTCTTGAATCTGCTCCTCTGTGTTCAAGCTTCTGTAGCTTATGTCTTACGGAAGAGGTTGTAGGAGAGCATTACCGGGGTGGGATGGGTCATAAGTTGTCGAGACCTCCAGCACAGAGACAGGGCCTTTGGCCCAAACTAGACCATGCTGATCAAAATGTCTATTAACGCTAGCCCCATTTCCCTGCACTTGGCCCATATCCTTCTAATCCTTTCCTGTGCATGTATTTGTCCAAATGCCTTTTTAAATGATGGCAATGTACCTGCCTCAACCATTTCCGCTGGCAGCTCATTCCATATATGTACCAGGCTGTATGCAAAAATGTTACCCCGCTGGTTCCTTCTTATTCTCTCCCCTTTAACCTTAAACTGCTCCCCTCTAGTCCTCGATTCCCCAGCCCTGGGAGGAAGACTGAGTGTGTTCACCGTATCCATGCCTCTCATGATCTTACAAACCTCTATAAGGAGCCCCTTCAGTCTCCTAGTTTGTCCAACCTCTCCGTATAACTCAGACCATTGAGTCCAGGCAACATTTTTGTAAATTTCTTGTGCACTCTTTCCAGTTTAATAACATTCTTGCTATAACAAGGTGACAAAAACTGAACACAATACTCCAAGTGCAGCCTCACCAATGTTCTGTACAACTGCAACGTAACTTCTCAAGTTCTATACTCAATGCCTTGACTGATGAAGACCAGTGTGCCAAAAGCATTCTTCATTGCCCTGTCTCCTGTGACTACATTTTCAGAGAACTGAATTCTCTTGAACCTGAATTCCAAGATCTGTCTGCTCCACAGCACTTCTTAAGGCCCACCATTCACCATGAAACAGCTACCTTGATTTGACTTTCCAAAACGCAAGACCTCACACTTATCTATGTTAAACTCCATTTGCCATTTCTCAGCCAACTCACCCAACTGATTAAGGTCCTGATGCAATTTTTGATAACCTACCTCACTATCCATGATACCGCCTATTTTGGTGTCATCAGCAAATTTACTAATCATGCCTTTGACATTCTCACCAAAATCATTGATATAGATACCAAATAGTAATGGGCCCAGCAACAACCCCTGAGGCATTCCACTAATCTCAGACCTCCAGTCTGACAAGCATCCTTCCACTATTCCCCTCTGCTTCCTACCATCAAGTCAATTTTATATCCAATTTGCCAGCTCGCTCTGGATTCCACACGATCTAACATTCCAAGCAGCCTACCATGTAGAACCTTATCAAAGGCCTTCATGAAAACCATATAGATCACATCTACTGCCCTGCTCTCATCAACTTCCAGGTCACTTACAGAGTCATAGTGTCATGGTGATGTACAGCACAGAAACAAACCTTCAGGTCCAACTCATCCATGTCGATTAGTTATCCTAAATTAATCTACTCCCATTTGCCAGCAGTTGACCTATATCTCTCTCACCCTTTCCATTCATGTAACCATCCAGATGCCTTTTAAATATTGCAATTGTACCTGCCTCCACAATTTCTTCTGGCAGCTCATTCCATACACACACCACACTTTGCATGAAAAAAGTTGCCCCTTGGTCTCTTTTAACTATTTCCTTTCTTATCTTAAACTTATGCCCTCTAGTTCTGGTTTCCCCTCAGCCTCCGACCCTCCAGGGAAAACAGGTCCAGCTTATCTAGCCTTCCCCTTCAGCTCAAACCCTCCAACCTTAGCAACATCCTTGCAAATCTTTTCTGAACCCTTTCAATTTCACAACATTCTTCCTATAGGAGAGAGAACAGAATTGCATACAATATTCCAAAAGTGACCTAACCAATGTCCTGTCCAGCCACAGCATGACCTCCCAATTCCTATACTCAATACACTAACCTATAAAGGAAAGCATACTATCCTATCTTCCTGAGACTTCAATTTCAAGGAACTATGAAGCTGCATTCCAAGGTCTCTTTGTTCAGCAACATTCCCCAGGACCTTTTCATTAAATGTATAAATCCTGCCATGATTTACCTTTTCAAAATGCAGCACCTCATATTTATCTAAATTAAACTCCACCTGCCACCCTCAGCCCATTGGTCCATCTGACCAAGATCACATTGTACTCAGAGGTAATCTTCTTCGCTGTCTACTACACCTCCAATTTTGGTGCCATCTGCAAGATTAGATCACATGAAATACAGGAAGAACTAACCATTTTTATATAGAACTAGCTTGAAGGTAAAAGGTGGTGGTGGAGGGTAGCTTTTCAGACTGGAGGTCTGTGTTTGGTAGTGTGCCACAAGGATTGGTGCTGGGTCCACTGTTTTTTGTCATTTATATAAATGATTTAGATGTGAACGTATGAGATATAGTTAGTAACTATATCTCATACGTTCACATCTAAATCATTTATATAAATGACAAAAAACAGTGGACCCAGCACCAATCCTTGTGGCACACTACCAAACACAGACCTCCAGTCTGAAAAGCAACCCTCCACCACCACCTTTTACCTTCAAGCTAGTTCTATATAAAAATGGCTAGTTCTTCCTGTATTTCATGTGATCTAATCTTGCTAACCAGTCTATCATGAAGAACCTTGTCGAAAGCCTTATTGACGTCCATATAGTTCACATCCACCACTCCTCCCTCATCAATCCTCTTCATTACATCTTCAAAAAAACTCAATCAAGGACTGATTTGGGATAGTCAACATGGCTTTGTGCATGGGAAATCATGTCTCATAAACTTGATTGAGTTTTATGAAGAAGTAACAAAGAAGATTGATGAGGGCAGAGCAGGAGATGTGATCTATATGGACTTCAGTAAGGCATTTGATAAGGTTCCCCATGGGAGACGGATTAGCAAGGTTAGAACTCATGGAACACAGGGAGAACCAGCCATTTGGATACAGCACTGGCTGAAAAGGTAGAAGACAGAGGGTGGTGGTTGAGGGTTGTTTTTCAGGCTGGAGGCCTGTGACCAGTGGAGCGCCACAAGGATCGGTGCTGGGTCCTCTACTTTTTGTCATTTACATACATGATTTGGATGCAAGCATAAGAGGCACAGTTAGTAAGTTTGCAGGTGACCCCAAAATTGGAGGTGTAGTGGACAGCAAAGAGGGTTACCTAAGATTACAACAGGATTTGGACCAGATGGACCAATGGGCTGAGAAGTGGCAGATGGAGTTTAATTCAGATAAATGCGAGGTGCTGCAGTTTGGGAAAGCAAATCTTAGCAGGACTTATACACTTAACGGTAAGGTCCTAGGGAGTGTTGCTGAACAAAGAGACCTTGGAGTGCAGGTTGATAGCTCCTTGAAAGTGGTGTCGCAGGTAGATAGGATAGTGAAGAAGGTGTTTGGTATGGTTTCCTTTATTGGTCAACGTATTGAGTACAGGAGTTGGGAGGTCATGTTGCAGCTGTACAGGACATTGGTTAGGCCACTGTTGGAATATTGCGTGCAATTCTGGTCTACTTCCTATTGGAAAGATGTTGTGAAACTTGAAAGGGTTCAGAAAAGATTTACAAGGATGTTGCGAGGGTTGGAGGATCTGAGCTACAGGGAGAGGCTGAACAGACTGGGCTGTTTTCCCTGGAGCATCAGAGGCTGAGGAGTGACCTAATAGAGGTTTACAAAATTATGAGGGGCATGGATAGGATAAATAGACTTTTCCCTGGGGTCGGGGGGATAGGATAAATAGACAAAGTCTTTTCCCTGGGAGTCCAGAACTAGAGGGCATAGGTTTCGGGTGAGAGGGGAAAAATATAAAAGAGACCTATGGGGCAACTTTGGGGCAGAGGGTGTTACGTGTATAGAATGAGCTGCCAGAGGATGTAGTGAAGGCTGGTACAATTGCAACATTTAAGAAGCATTTGGATGGGTATATGAGTTGGAAGGGTTTGGAGGGATATGGGCCGGGTGCTGGTAGGTGGGACTAACTTGGGTTGGGATATTTGGTCGACATGGATGTGTTGGACCGAAGGGTCTGTTTCCATGCTGTACATCTCTATGACTCTAAGTTAGTGAGACACTGTTTCTCATGCACAAAGCCATGTTGACTATCCTTAATATGTTCCTGCCTATCCAAATACATGTAAGTCCTCAGGATTCCCTCCAACAACTTGCCCACCACTAATTCACCAAAGAACTCTTACAAATTTGTGAGGCAATATTTCCCACTCACAAAGCCCTGCTGACTATTCCAAATTAAACCCCATCTTTCCAAATGCATGTATATCTTAATCCCTCAGAATCTTTTTAAGTAACTTACCCACCATACATCTTAACCTAAATGGTTTATCATTTTGTTGTTCATGAATAATGGCACAACATTCAGTACACTCCAGTCTTCTGAGCATCACCCATGGCTAATAGTGATGTAAAAAGAACAGCCAGGGCTCCATCAATTTCTTCTTGCAGTTTGCTCGGATATATCTGGTCAGGACCAGGAGATTTATCCTCCTTCATATATATATTCCAATATATCCAACATGTCCTCTACTGTGATATGGACTGTTCCACTAACTTTCCCAAGTTCCTAAGTCTTTGTGTGTTTCTCCATGGTAAACTCAGAAAACCTTGCCTCTCTCCTGTGGTTTTACACATACATGTCCACTTTGGTCCTTGGCCCTACCCTCTCTCAAGTCATTCTTTTTCCTTTAATATACTTAAAGGACCTCTTTGGGTTCACCCTAATTGTCTCAGCCAAGGCTCTCTCGTGTCCTGTCTTCATCCTCTTGATTTCCTTCTTCAGTAAACTTTTGCATTCCCTGTATAATCCAGGGATTCCCTTGATCCCAGCTGCTTGTACCTGAGCCATGCCTCCTTCTTTAATCTGTTGTAAGCCTTAATATCTCTTGTCATCCAGGTCCAGCCGACCTCACCTTTCACCCTCATAGGAACATATCGATCTTGAACTCTAGCTATCTCACTTTTAAAGGTCTTCCACTTAGCAGAAATCCCTTTGCCTGTAAACAAACTATTCCCATCAACCCCTGCACGCTCCTGTCTAATTCCATCAGAATTTGCCTTGACCCAATTTCGAACTTGAAACTGTAGACCAGTTTTGTCCCTCTCCATAACTATTCTAACATTGATGGAACTATGGTTACTGGTCCCAAAGTGCTCTCCCACTGTCACCTCTGTTATCTGTCCTGCCCTATTTCCCAAGAGTAAGTTGAGTTTGACTCCTTCCCGAGTATGACCAATATACTGCTTAAGGAATCTTCCTGAACACATTTATCAAATTCTATTCCATCTAAGCCCTTAACACTCTGGAAGTCCCAGTCTATGTTAGGAAAGTTAAAATCCCCTTCTATGACAAGCTTATTGCTCCTGCAAGTCTCTCCTGTCTCCCTGCATATTCGTTCCTCGAATTGCCATTGAGTATTTGGGGTTGTATACTACAACCCCAATAATGTCACCATCCCCTTTGTATTTCTTAGTTCCACTGACAAAGCCTCACTGGATGATCTTTCAGTTTTTTCATCTCTAACTGTTATTGTCCTACCACAGTGGTGTCATCAGCAAACTTGTAGGTATTGTTTGTTCAGAATTTGGGAACAGAACCATAGGTGTACAGGGAGTACAGTAGGGGGCTGAAAATATAGTGTTGAGTGTTATCGTGGAGGAGGTGCAATTGTCTATCCTCACTAGTTGCAGTCTATGGGTCAGGAAGCTGACGATCCAGTTGCAGAGGGTGGTGCCAATCTTAGATCTCGGAGTTTGAGATCAGTCTGGAGGGGATAATGGTAATAAAGGCAGAGCTGTAGTCAATGAGCAGGAGTCTGATGTGGGTGTCATTGTTGTCCAGACGTCGCAAGGATGAGTGCAGGGTTAGGGAAATGGTGTCTGCTGTGGACAGTGGGCAAATTGGAGGGGATTGAGGCAGGCTGGGAGACTGGAGTTGATGTGGGCCATGACCAGCCTCTCAAAGTGCTTCATGAATTTGGAGGTCAGAGCCACTGGGCCATAGTTATTAAGGCAGGTTGCATTTCTTCGGTACTGTTGGTGATCTTCTTGAAGCATGTGGAGACTTCAACTTGGGGAGGAAAAGGTTTTAGGTAAATACTTCCGCCAGCTGGCCTGCACAGGATCGAAGTGCACTGCCAGGGACTCTGTCCAGGCCTGTCCTTTCCTAGGGTTGACTACCAGGAATACGATGGAAGGAACAGTTGCACCTGGGGCTGTCTGGGCAGGTGGTACCGGGCTGCTGGTATTATGCTCGACCGAGCTTAGAAAGCATTGAGCACATCAGGGACAGATATGTCTTTGTCCGCCAGCAGAAAGGTGCAGAGAATTTCCTAAATCCTGAGAGATTGGAAAATGTTGATGTCTGTAGGTATCTAGGTGTCCTTGCTCATAAGTCACTAGCATACTGGTGCAGCAAACAATTTGGAAAGTAAACAGTATGGTCACCATTATGACAGGAGCAAAAAGGATTTCCTTCAATTATATGGAACATTAGTGAGACCATATTTGGAGTATTGAATGAAGGTCTGGTCCCTTGCTTAAGAAAGGATATACTTGCCACAGAGGGTGTAACAGACACTCACCAGACTGACTAATGGTATTACTAACTTATGAGCGAAGATTGAAAAGAGTGAGTCTGTACTGTCTGGAGTTTAGAAGAATAGAAGGTAATTTCATAGAAACCTACAATACTCTTAAAGGGATAGACAGAGTTAATTCAGAAAAGATGTTTTTCTGGCTGTGTGATCTAGAACGATGGAGCACAGTATCCAAGTAAAAGGCAAGCCATTTAGGATTGAGATGAGGAAGAAAGAGATAAGAGCAGAAAGATATAATTCTGTAAAAATGACTGTTGGCCTGCCATTTGACCCATTAATGCAATAGTTCCACAAATTTTGGTAGAAGTCTTTAAATTTTAGTGAATATAAACTTAAAACTGTCACTCAGCTAGTTGTGCCTTTATTATGCCTTGTGCCTCGAATAATGACAGGCGGTATGTCAGAATTTATTCTTATCATATTTTATGACAGCGACCATTCGTGGTTGCAGTCCTTTCAAGACATGGGTTGGAAACTCACTCCAGAATTTTGAGACCACAGTTTATGCTGACATTCAAGGCAGTATGAAAAAGTGCTGCACTGTTAAGAGATATTTGCTTTGGATGTATTATTAAACTGAGGTTCACTCCCCTCATTTTCAGTGAATGCAAAAGATCTACTCACACTCCTTGAAGAGTTGGCATTCATCCTCGCCAACATATATAACCCAGCATACCACAAATCTTGTCATTTTACCCTTACTTTTTGTCGGACTCTGACATGCCGTAATATTTTGCCATATTACAATGGTGAAAATACTTCAAAATACTTATTGTCTGCTGTAAGGCAAACTGGGAGATCCAAAGTTTAGAAAAGGCACAATATAAGATTTTCATTTTTTTTATCAGTACTGAATATTAAAGATTAATTGTAAATAATACTGTTTTTGGATAAGCCAACAAATGATGAACATTCCCGTGCAACTCAGTAAAGGAACAGGTCAAGCATAGTCGATGACTGGATTGGATGTTTACAGAATTGCTTCCCTTAAATGATATCTGCTCTAGGGTCTTATAATTAACAGTTTTTAAGCTTCTTCATGAAAGGAGAGTTCCAGATTAAATGGTAAAATGCCTTTTTGATTATAGGATAATAATGTGTGAAATGTTACTGTTGATATCCTGAATTTACTTCATTGACTTGTTAACATTTCAAGATACAAAAGTTGTAGAGGCTCTTATATTCCTAATAGGAAGGAAATTTGATTCAGTATGTGTATTGCTGCTCCTGGCAAAAAATGTCCTGTATACATAAGGACATAGTATTCAATATACATTATCTTCATTTATACACATATAAAATGTGGAGTTTCAAGGCCATTTAGCCAAATTATCTTAGCGGATTACATTCAATCGTTTTTAAGTTTGATGAATGTATGACTTAATTTTGGAATGGATTCCCAAAAGAAAAACAGGCTGCAGTCAGGCACTTACTGTTGGCTTTTTCCCAACACAGGTCGATACCAATATTTTCCATCAGGTTTAAAAAAAATTGCAGACCTCGGAATAGCTTTTCTCAGACACATCTGATATGAAAGCCTTTGGATCAAATTAGTATGTTTTAAATGGACAACTGCCAGAATGTCTATTCCTGGTACAGACTGCTGGAATTCATTATTCTTCACTGTCACAGTTTGTATTTGGTCTACAGAAATACCAAAATTGTTGTTCCACTGTAAATTGCAGAACACTGAAAATGTTGTACAGACTCATGAATAGGACAAATTGTATGATGTCTTTCCACTTAGCAAACAACTGAAGAACTGTTAGAGCAATGACAAGTAGCGCTACATGCCCCTAACAGGATTGATGTCTGCATTCTCTACTCTATTTGAGATTGATTAGTTCAGTTGGCTGATTTGTATTGTAGAGTGACACTAACAACATGGGTTCAATTTCTATACCAGCAAGCTCACCAAGAAGGTCCCATATTTTCAATCCCTTCTCTAGACTAAGGCATGGTGACTCTCAGGTTAAACTCAGTGCCAGTCATCCCTCTCTAATGACAGAACAGTCTATGGTCCTCTGGACCCTGCAATGACTTTTGCTTCACTTGCCTTCCTGATATCTTCCTCTTCATATGAATAATGGTATTATGAGAGAGACTTTGAATTAAAAACTACAAACACCCACAAAGGTCCTCAGGATGAGACACAACTTTTAATAAAGCAAAGAAATACAAATTTCCCAGATAAGGTAGAATAAAATTTGAGATATTACATACCAGTAAATTTATTTTTTCATATGCAGTTCTGCTTTTCCTATATAATGTAGCAATGTACACATACGATTTCAGAGGTCATAATTACTTCTTCAAATAACAAAAATATCGTAAGCTGGATGGTCACCTGCTTTCTTTTAGTGTAGTTTTGGACAAAGGCTGAGTTCTTTTAGATATCTTGGTGACCTGTTAAGATTCTGGTGTTAAAACAGCTCACATGGCATCAGAAGAACACATAGGGCCATGTGCCTTTGTTCAAATTTAGGTTTTTGCTCACAGGGAAGATATGTATGGCCTTTACTTGGATTACCCTGGCATGCAATAATAACGCCCAATTTCTTTTCTCCATTGAGTCTTCTTAATTACTCTGCTTTGCCCCATCCTCACCTTCAACAGCAACTGTGAGGTACTCACTGACTTTGTTGTCACTAGGGTTGAGGCAATCTAATTAATTGCCTCTGCTACATCTTCTCCCTTTACACACCAGGGTGGAGATAGCCTAGTGGTATTATCACTTGGCTGTTAATTCAAAGACCCACATAAAATTCTAGGGACGTGGGTTCTAATCCTCCCATGGAAATAGTAGATTTGAATTCAATGAATGTTTGGAATTAAGAGTCTAATGATGACCTTGAATCCATTGCTAATTGCCAGTAAAAGCCATCTGGTCTCCTAATTCCCTTTATGGAAGGAAAGTGCCATCCTTACCTAGACTGGTCTGTAAATATAAATGACTTGTAATTGCTGTCTGGGCAATTAGGGATGAACAATAAATGCTGGCTCCAGATACTAACCCATCTGACCAAAACCTCTTTGATGCACCTCCTTGTCTAAGCTCTGAACTTGCACATCTCTCTCATCTCCCATTATGCTCTCTCAACTAAGCTTCTCCAAGACTCAACTCCTGGTCTTTCAATCCTATTTCTACTTAACAATTGATTAGCAACTTACTCTTGACCCCCTTATTAGTTAATGTGATAAATAATTCCCGCTCTTTAAATGTTATGCATCATTTCTTTACATCTGCTGCCATCATCACCTTCCTACAAAAGCAACACTTGACACCAACCTCCCCCCCAACTCCACACATACACAAACACACACACATCTTTAAAAACTGCCATCTCATCTCTAATCTCACTAAATATTGGGAAGAATGAAATCATTGTTCTTGGTGTCCACTCTAAGCTAGGAGAAAGTGAGGACTGCAGATGCTGGGGATCAGAGCTGAAAAGTGTGTTGCTGGAAAAGCGCAGCAGGTCAGGCAGCATCCAAGGACCAGGAGAATGGATGTTTCGGGCATAAGCCTGCAGAAAGGCTTATGCCCGAAACGTCGATTCTCCTGCTCCTTGAAAACTGCCTGACTTGCTGCGCTTTTCCAGTCCACTCTAAGCTTCAATTCATAACTACTGACTCAATCCATCCTAGAATGTTAAGACAGATCTATGGAAAACACAATTTTGGGATGGTGAACTAAAATGCATTTCAATTTAATGTCTGACTTTTCAATGTTTTAAATGATAGCCAAGGATGATGATTTTCCAAATTCATATCCATGTAATCATCTATATCCACCTTCTTATTTGTCTTTGCTGAAATCCTCATCCATGTCTTTCTTGTCTCTAGACTTGACTATTCCAATGCACTCCTAGCTGCATGTCAACATTCTACCCTCCACAAACTTGAGATCATCTTCATCCAAAACTCAGTTGCCTATATCATAACTCACAGATAGTCTCATTCCCATATAATCCCTGTGCTTGCTGAACTACATTGGCTACTGGTCAAGCAATTTGTTGATTTGAGACTTTTCATCCTCATTTTCAAATCCCTACTTGATCTTACTGCTCCATATTTCTGTAATCTCCTTCAATTCCACACTCCTCTGAGATAAATGTGTTTCTCTATTTCTGGCCTCTTATGCATTGTCATTTATATTTGCTCCACCACTGGGGACCATGCCTACTGTTGCCTAGGCCCAAGCACTGGAGTTTCCTCCAGACGTCTCTACTGCAGTTTCCTTTCAGAAGATGCTCTTTTAAAATCCTTGAAAACCTTTTGATCATTGACTTGATATCTTCTCATGTGACTTAGTGTCCAAATTTATATTGTAATTCCCCTGTGAAACCTTGCAACATTTCATCACATCAAAGGTCCTCTACAAATATAAATAGTTGTTGTATAAATATCAGTTCTTTCGGTGAAAGTGACAGAACTGCTGGGGAAAGAACTGGTTGAGCTGAGCATTCCTGTTCAGACCCAAAGTTTCACGTTGCACAATGCAATGCTGATGAATCTACCTCTACAGCCCCACATTTCCTTTTTCCTTTTATGAAATTCTTTGGGTCTGTTATATGCTACATTATATTTGTTTGCTTGCCAAATCTGTCTTCCTCATAACACTTTTCTTTTGCTCTTTTTTCCCTGGCTCTGCCCCAAATATAAATCTGCTCTTTGACCAGAAAAACTGATCAAGAATGGCACGCAACATTCCACTGCTCTCACTCAGCAGACACTCCATTTTTGGCCTGAAATACTTTTTAAAAAGATGCATGTGGCTTTACCTCAAATAAATACCAGTTAAACCATGTATAGGATTTTATACTGAACCTAGGGCTCTTAGTTAGTCCAACAGCATGGCATCTTCTATCATAAAATCCTGCAACATGCAATCTAACATTAATTCACCATTTTCCTTGTTGATATACAGAGACTGGAAGAATTGGTCAGGAAACAGGGCGTTGGCTTGGCTGATATGAAATGTCAGTACCTTTGACCTGAGTTAAATAGAGATGAGAGGTTTTGGACTGCAAGGAAACGTTGTTGGACTGGGCGGTAAGTTGCTCACCTCTTTGCCGGAACGGAGAGCAAATCTGGTCTAACTAATAGAGAAAGGGGACACAACTAACATTACTGAATTGTTATGGGCACGCTCCTGGCCTCACTACTTTGGTAGAAGCTTTCAGTGACATGAGCACAAATGTTAACAAAATAGAATAGGAAAGATATGATTATGGGCATGGAGAAGAAGCAAGGAAGTAAGAATGTTGCTGGGACGAGAAACAGAAACACTGTTAACACCATGTAATAAAACAGGTGCACTACCAGCATTATTGACATTGAGCAGAAAAACAATTCATACTTAATGACATGAAATGTAGGAATATTGCCTGAATCATTGACATGTAACGGGAGTATCTACAAGGATCAGAAATGTGAAGTAGAAATGTTACCAGTCTCAAGCACTTGCAATACTAATGCTAATGACTTCAGTACCATACTACTGTATAAGGAAGCCACTGGCATTACTGACATGAAGTGAAACCACAACAGTTTTCAGGAACACTGCTTTCTTCAGTGACATGAAGTTGTTGTCACCCTCACTGGTATGATGTGACAATTCGGCTACCTAAGCACAGATGGATTAAAAACTGATGCTTCTGGTTTTGCTAGTAAGCCTTTAAAATGCTGTTTGTCTCAGATAAAGCAGAACCATGGAGTTCCTGACCTCATTAGGTTAGCATAGCAAATCTGTTGACTCCACTGAGCAGGAAAATTGGTAATAACATTTGGTTGATTCGTGACACATTAGATTACTTACAGTGTGGAAACAGGCCCTTCGGCCCAACAAGTCCACACCGACCCGCCGAAGCGCAACCCACCCATACCCCTACATTTACCCCATACCTAACACTACGGGCAATTTAGCATGGCCAATTCACCTGACCCGCACATCTTTGGACTGTGGGAGGAAACCG
Source organism: Hemiscyllium ocellatum (assembly GCF_020745735.1). Taxonomy (NCBI): domain Eukaryota; kingdom Metazoa; phylum Chordata; class Chondrichthyes; order Orectolobiformes; family Hemiscylliidae; genus Hemiscyllium; species Hemiscyllium ocellatum. The sequence goes on from NC_083431.1 coordinate 37,950,832, forward strand.
GAGCACCCGGAGGAAACCCACGGGGAGAACGTGCAAACTCCACACAGTCAGTCGCCTGAGTCGGGAATTGAACCCAGGTCTCAGGCGCTGTGAGACAGTAGTGCTAACCACTGTGCCACCGTGCCGCCAAATCTGAGGACTTTCCTGTGTTATCCTCAGCACATTTTTAAAAACACACAAACTAGACACTCTACTGCACCTCTGGGATATGGTGTTAAAATCCACCAAAAGAATAAACAAAGTCTGCTCATCAACAGGAATAAAGCAATATAGTGTATTTAGAAACACAATAACCTAGATTGTTTTTGCAACAAATACTTTGCTTTTTGTTTTGGATGAAAAGCAGAACTCCCAGATATGTTTAATTTAAATTCCATTCCATTTCTTGAGATCAATGCTAAAGGCACACAAAAGACCTATAAAAAACATTTAAAAATAACGAATAATAGTGGTTCTGTTCGCCAAGCTGGAAGTTTTTGTTGCAAACGTTTCGTCCCCTGGCTAGGAAACATCATCAGTGCTGTGGAGCCTCCTGCCACAGCACTGATGATGTCTCCTAGCCAGGGGACGAAACGTTTGCAACAAAAACTTCCAGCTCGGCGAACAGAACCACTACAACAAGCACCCGAACTACAAATCTTCACACAAACTTTGATAACGAATAATATTTTTACATGATTGTTATCAAATAGTGCAACGTATCTCAGCAAAGTGTCAACAGTTCCTTCTCTTTACACTCTCAGCTCTTAATGTATGGGTTATGGTTTCTTGTGGGATGGATTCACAGAAAGAAATAGGTGCAGCAGTAGGCCATTCAGTCCTTCAAGCCTACACCACTATTCAGTATGATCATGCAATCGCAGTATCCCATTTCCACTTTCTCTCCATATCTCTTGATCCCTTTAGCCACCAGGGCCACATCCAGCTCCCTCCTGAACATATCTAATGAACTGGCCCCAATGGTGGCACAGCGGTTAACACTAGTTCAGGTGACTGACTGTGTGGAGTTTGCACATTCTCCCTGTGTCTGCGTGGGTTTCCTCCGGGTGCTCCGGTTTTCTCCCACAGTCCAAAGATGTGCAGGTTAGGTGAATTGGCCATGCTAAATTGCCTGTAGTGTTAGGTGCAGGGGTAAATGTAGGGGAATAGGTTTGGGTGGGTGTGCTTCAGTGGGGAGGTGTGGACTTGTTGGGCCAAAGGACCCGTTTCTACACTGTAAGTAATCTATTAAACTTTCTGTGGGAGAGAGTTCCACAGATTCTCAACTCTCTAAGGGAAGATATTCCTTCCTCACCTCAGTCCTGAATGGCTTATCCCTTATTCTTAGACTGTGACCTACTTCTAGACTTCCCCAGCATTAGGAACATTCTTCCTGCATCTGGCCACTCCAGCTCATCAGGATTTTATTTGTTTCTATGAGGTCCCCCCTCATTCTTTTAAATTGCAGTGTGTACAAACCCTGTCAATCCAGTCTTTCTCCATATGTCAGTCCTGCCATCCTGGGGATCAGTCTGTGAACCTTCGTTGAACTTCCTCAGTTTCCTTCCAGTGTCTCATCAAAGAAGCCATTGACTGTAAGTGAATTGTGTTGGTGAATGCTGGTTAACACTGTAAATCTGGAGATAATTATAGTGCACCAGCACTTTCTAACAAGAGTCACTTGATGGTGATTGGGAACGTCAACACTTGTCCCTTCCTAACAAAAGGGACACTGTAGCCTTCAAATGCAATCCCTAATGTTTCAATTTATTCAGCGTGGAACAAGGATCAAACCTGGCACAGTCATGATGCATAGGGACCAATGCTAAGGGTTTTTTTTAGAGCGAGAGGGGATTGCCCAAGGTGTCAGTTGTTATAAGTTAATTTTCGTTTGAAAATGTGCCTTTGTTTCCATTTGAGAAAAACAACCTTAAGGAAGATTCTGCACGGTATTTTAAATATGTCTTGTTTAGTATGTGTTGTTACTGCATATTCAAGAATTTATGTTCATACGTGTATTTAATGAGGTCTCTGTATGTTTTGATTATAGAGTGTGGGATGAGTTACTATTTGTTGCAATATTTCTGGATGCATGTGCAAGTTTGAGAGTTGAAAAACATTGACCCTGGTTTTTGTGGATCTTATTTCTGTTTTAGCAAGTTCATAATTTATATTTCAATTGAAGTTTATTTTCTGGGTCAGCAAATCTAAGGAACAGATGAGCAAAGTGTTCAGTTCTAACAAACCATGCTGACATGTCTACAGTTTTTTTATAAAATAATATCCTTTATCAAAGATGTGTTTTTTATAATGTGGCATACTTTGAATGCATTTGATGATTCTAGGGTAAATTAGCCTATTTAGACCAAAATTTGTTTCTCTCAAGTTTCTACTCTGAACTCAGTTAGATAATGTTGAACACAAAATAGACTCGATGAGCCAAATGGGCAAACGTGAGGACTGCAGATGCTGGAGATTAGAGTCTAGAGTGTGATGCTAGAAAAGCACAGCAGGTCAGACAGCATCCGAGGAGCAGGACAGTCAACGTTTCATGCAAAAACCTTTTACAGGAAGCCCTGATGAACGGCTTTTGCCCAAAACGTCGACTCTTCTGCTCCTTGGATGACAATAGACAATAGGTGCAGGAGGAGGCCAATCTGCCCTTCGAGCCTGCATCACCATTCAATATGATCATGGCTGATCATTCTTAATCAGTATCCTGTTCCTGCCTTATCTCCATTACCCTTGATTTCACTATCCTGGAGAGGTCTATCCAACTCTTTTTTAAATGAATCCAGAGACTGGACCTCCACTGTCCTCTGGGGCAGAGCATTCCACACAGCCACCACTCTCTGGGTGAAGAAGTTTCTCCTCATCTCTGTCCTAAATGGTCTACCCCGTATTTTTAAGCTGTGTCCTCTGGTTCGGCACTCACCCATCAGCGGAAACATGTTTCCTGCCTCCACAGTGTCCAATCCTTTAATAATCTTATATGTCTCAACCAGATCCCCTCTCAGTCTTCTAAACTCAAGGGTATACAAGCCCAGTTGCTCCAGTCTTTCAGCGTAAGGTAGTCCCGCCATTCCAGGAATTGACCTCATGAACCTGCACTCCCTCAATAGCCAGAATGTCTTTCCTCAAATTTGGAGACCAGAACTGCACACACTACTCCAGGTGTGGTCTCACCAGGGTCCTGTACAGCTACAGAAGAACCTCTTTGCTTCTATACTCAATCCCTCTTGTTATGAAGGCCAGCATGCTATTAGCCTTCTTGACTACCTGCTGTACCTGCATGCTTGCCTTCATTGACTGGTGTACAAGAACACCCAGATCTCTTTGTACTGCCCCTTTACCTAAATTGATTCCATTTAGGTAGTAATCTGCCTTCCTGTTCTTGCCACCAAAGTGGATAACCATACATTTATCCACATTAAACTGCATCTGCCATGCATCTGACCACTCATCTAACCTGTCCAGGTCACCCTGTAATCTCCTAACATCCTCCTCACATTTCACCCTGCCACCCAGCTTAGTATCATCAGCAAATTTGCTAATGTTATTACTAATACCATCTTCTATATCATTAATATATATTGTAAAAAGCTGCGGTCCCAGCAATGATCCCTGCGGTACCCCACTGGTCACTACCTGCCATTCCGAAATGGAGCCGTTTATCACTACTCTTCATTTCCTGTCAGCCAACCAACTTTCAATCCAAGTTAGCACTTTGCCCCCAATACCATGCGCCCTTATTTTGCTCACTAACCTCTTATATGGGACTTTATGAAAAGCTTTCTGAAAGTCCAGGTACATTACATCTACTGGATCTCCCTCATTCATCTTCAGAGTTACATCCTCAAAAAATTCCAGAAGATTAGTCAACCATGATTTCCCCTTCATAAATTCATGCTGACTCTGACCTATCCTGTTACTGCTATCCAGATGTGTCGTAATTTTATCCTTTATAATAGACTCTAGCATCCTTCCCACCACTGAGGTCAGACTAACTGTCTATAATTTTCTGCCTTCTCTCTCCCACCTTTCTTAAAAAGTGGCACAACATTAGCCACCCTCCATTCCACAGGAACTGATCCTGAATCTATCGAACTCTGGAAAATAATCACCAACGCATCCACGATTTCTTGAGCCACCTCCTTCAGTACCATAGGATGAAGACCATCAGGCCCCGGGGACTTATCAGCCTTCAGACCTAACAGTCTCTCCAACACTAATTCCTGGCAAATATAAATTCCCTTCAGTTCAGGTCCTTCAGCTACTGTTACCTCAGGGAGATTGCTTGTGTCTTCCCCAGTGAACACAGATCTGAAGTACCAATTCAATTCTTCTACCATTTCTTTGTTCCCCATAATATATTCCTCTGTTTCTGTCTTCAAGAGCCCAATTTTAGTCTTAACCATTTTTTCGCCTTTCACATATCTAAAAAAGCTTTTACTATCCTCCTTTATATTTTTGGCCAGTTTACTTTTGTACCTCATTTTTTCTCTGCATATTTCTTTCTTAGTAATCCTCTGCCGTTTTTTAAAAGCTTCCCAGTCCTCCATTTTCCCACTTATCTTTGCTAAGTTATACCTTTTCTCTTTTAACTTTATATGTTTCTTAACTTCCCTGGTCAGCCATGGCCACCCATGCCTCCTCCTAGGATCTTTCTTCCTTTTTGAAATGAACTGATCCTGCATCTTCTGCATTATATATCGAAATATCCGCCATTGTTTCTCCACTGTCATCCCTGCTAAGGTATTGCACCATTGAACTTTGGCCAGCTCCTCCCTCATAGCTCCATAGTTCCCTTTATTCAACTGAAATATTGTCACTTCCGATTGTACCCTCTCCCTCTCAAATTGCAGATTGAAGCTTATTGTATTATGGTCACTACTTCCCAATGGCTCCTTCACTTCGAGGTCCCTGATCAATTCTGGTTTGTTGCACAATACCTGATCCAGAATTGCTTTCTCCCTGGTAGGCTCCAGCACCAGCTGTTCTAAGAATCCATCTCAAAGGCACTCCACAAAGTCTCTTTCTTGAGGTCCAATACCATCCTGATTCTCCCGGTCTACCTGCATGTTGAAATCCCCCATAACAACTGTAGAAACATCTTTGTGACAGGCCAATTTCAACTCCTGATTCAACTTACATCCGACATCCAGACTACTGTTTGGGGGCCTGTAGATACTCCCAAGAGGGTCTTTTTACGCTTAGAATTTCTCAGCTCTATCCATACTGACTCTACATCCCCTGATTCTAGGTCCCCCCGCGCAAGGGACTGAATATCATCCCTTACCAACATGGCCACCCCACCCCCTCTGCCCGTCAGTCTGTCCTTACGATAGCACGTGTAGCCTTGACTATTCATTTCCCCGACCCTGTCCACTTGCTGTCGCGTCTCAGTTATCCCCACAATATCGCATCTGCCAATTTCCAAATGAGTCCTAAGCCCATCCATCTTATTTCTAATGCCACGTGCATTCATAGTGTTTTTAATTTGTTACTGCCCTCACCTTTCCATCAACTCCTATTTCACTCAACCTTACAGCATGATCCCTTTTTGAGTTTTCTGCTTCATTGATACAGTTGTCTTTCTTGACTTTCCTTGTTCTAACTCTCCCTTCAATTTCCTTCTTAAACATCCAGTTTGTCCCCTCCCCCCCCCCCCACTACTTAGTTTAAATGCAGCTGTGTTGCAGTAGCAAACCTGCCTGCCAGAATTCTGGTCCCCAACCTATTAAGGTGCAAACCATCTCTCTTGTATAATTTATGCTTTCCACAAAACATACCCCAGTGATCCAAGAATTTAAATCCTTGCTTCCTGCACCAGTTCCCCAGCCACACGTTCAAGTCCATTATCTCCCTGTTTCTGGCCTCACCAGCCCAAGGAACTGGTAGCAAACCAGAGATAACCACCCTGGACGTCCTGCTTTTCAGCCTTCTTCCTAGTTCTCTGAAGTCCCGCTGTAGTATGTTCCTCCTCTTCTTCCCAACATCATTTGTGCTGACATGTACCACCACCTCTGGCTCTTAACCTTGTCCTTGTGGATTTCCTGCACTCTGTCTGTGATGTCTTTAACCCTGGCACCAGGAAGGCAACACACCATTGTTAAGTCCCGCCTGCTGCCACAAAAACCCCGGTCAGTTCCTCTCACTATGAAGTCCCGTATTACCACGGCTCTGTGTGATGTCCGACTCTTCCGCTCTGCCTCCACGTCAACTTTTGATTGACAGACTGGGCCGCTTCGCGGACTGGCAGTGTCACCTGTCTCTACTGTTTCGAAAAGATTCAACTTGTTCCTGACAGGTACTTCCTCTGGGGTCTCTTGCACCTGTCTCCTCTCTGCCTTCCTCATGCTGCTTGACCTCCTGTGCTTTTCCAGCACCACACTTAATGAACCAAATGGCCTAATTCTGTTCCTTTGTTTTATGTCTTATGGTCTTATCATGTGATCATAGAGTCATAGAGCTGTACAGCATGGAAACAGACCCATCCATGCTGACCAGAATCCAAAATTAATCTAGTCACTTTTGCCAGCATTTGGCCCATATCCCTCTAAACCCTTCCTATTCACTTACCCATCCAGATACCTTTAAAATATTGTAACCATACCAGTCTCCACCACGTTTGGTAACTGATTCCATACACGCAACACTCTCTGCGTGAAACGTTGCCCCTTAGGTCCCTTTTAAATATTGCCCCTCAGGTCTCTCTTAAATCTTTTCCCTCTCACCTTAAACCTATGCCCTCTAGTTTCGAATTCCTCTACCTGGGGAAAAGACCTTGGCTATTATCCATGCCCTTCATAATTTTATAAATCTCTAAAAGATCACCCTTGAGCCTCTGACACTCCAGGGAAAGTAACCTCAGCCTATTCAGCCTCTCCCTATAGCTCAAACCCTCCAACCCTGGCAACAGCTTTGTAAATCTTTTCTCAACCCTTTCAAGTTTCACAACATCCTTTCTATAGCAGGACACCAGAATTGAATGCAGAATTGAATCCAAGAGTGGCCTAACCAATATTCTGTATAGTTGTAATATGACGTCCCAACTGAATACTCAATGCACTGACCAATAAAGGCAAGCATACCAAATGCTTTCTTCACCAGCCTGTCTACCTGGGAGTCCACTTTCAAGGATCTATGAATATGCACTCCAAGGCCTCTTTGTTCAGCAATACCATTAAGTATATAAATTCTACCCTGATTTGTCTTTCCAAAATGCAGCACTTTATATTTATCCAAATTAAATTGCATCTGCCACTCCTTAGTCCATTGGCCCATTTGATCAAGATTCCCATTGTACTCTGAGATAACCTTCTTTGGTATTCATTACACTGCCAATTTTAGTGTCATCTGCAAACTTACTAATCATACTTCCTATGTTCACATCAAAATCATTTACACAAATGATGAAAAGCAGCAATAGTAACATAACACAACCTCCAAGAATATATCCAAACATAACTGAAGTCCCTGTTCTGAATTTATATTAATTATATTATATTATATTAATGCTCTGGAGAGTCTATCAAGACACTCATTCCCTTATGAAGTCAGTTCTGCCGAAAGTATAATTTCAACTGTCAAGTGGATTTCTCATTTGAAGTATTACTTTTCAATGTTTTAAGGATGTGGAGAGAGGATGGGGAAACAGGATAGGTTAGATTGAAGACTGTTATGAGTGAAGTTTCAGTGAAAGTGTCCATTTCCTAGTTCAAATGGCTTTACCACTCAGGTGAGTTTACATACAAAGAACACTGGCACTAATATGGCTTTTCAATCTGGCAAAAGGCATTGACCTGAAATATTTCTCCCTTCACTCTGTTGCCTGATCCACTTAGAATTTACAATCTTTCGTCTTTTACTTTGAGTAAATAAAATAGCATTAGGTTTTACAAAAATGCGATAGCAACCTGGTGAAGCTACAATGCAATGCTAAATCGCCGAAGACCCATGCTACAGAAAGAGCTAAGTGATCCCACAGGCAATGGACAAGACCAAAATACTGCACTCCTAACACATCCTAAACAATAAAGAGCAGGGTAACATTGTACATGAACAGATGCTAAAGGAGTGGAAGTAGGCCTTTTGGCCACTCAAGTCACTCAAAGGATCACAGCTGATCTTTTTTTTTGGATTCCTTATTCCCCTCTATTCCTGATCACTCTTGATTTCACTGTCTCACAAGAATCTATGCACCAATGCCTTAAAAATATTCTATATCTCCACCTCTAACATCTCTCTAAGCAGAGAGGTCTAAAGTCCTTTCAGAGAGGCAAATTCTCCTCATCTCTGTCCTGATAGGGTATCCCCCAATTTTAAGACAGTACCCCTTAAGTTTTAGACTGACCCACAAGAGGAAAATCCTATCTACATCCACTTTGTCAATACCATTCAGAATTTTATGCACTTCAATCCAGTCACTCCTTTTTTTGAACTCCCATGGAAACAAGACCAGTCTGTCCAATCTATCCTCACAACCAGTTCATTACAAGTATTAAGCTTGTAACCATCCTCTGAATTGCCTGCAAAGCATTGACATCAGTCCATAAAAATGGAGGCTAAAACTGCACGTAGTATTCAAGTTGCGATCTTGTCAATGTCCTGAATCACTGAAGTATAACATCCTTATTTTTATGTTCAGTACCTCTCGTAATAAATTATAACAACCCATCAGCCTTCGTGATTGCCTCCTGAGCCACATGCTAATGTTTGTGAATCCTACTGCAGAACACCTAAACACTTCTGCACCTCAAAAGTTTGCAGTCATCCTCTATTTAAAAATACTTCGCTTTTTCATTCTTTCTGCCGCAGTGAACATCGTATTTTCCCATATTATTCTCCATCTACCAGATCTTTGCCCACTCACTCAAGTTACCTATATCTGCAGCTTCCAAGACTTCTTTACAGCATATCTTTTTACCTATCTTTGTCTCATCTGTGAGTTTCACCACAATATCTTTCTTTTCCTCATCCAAGTCATTGATGCAAATTGTAAGAAGTTGAGGTTATAGCACAGACTGCTGCAGGATTCCTTGTTTCATCCTGCCAATCACACAAAGACCTGTTTATGCATACATATTTTCTGCCAGCCAGACAATTTTCTAACCATGCTAATATGTTTTCATTATACCATGAGCTCTTATTTTCTGCAATAACCTAGGAGATGGAGTCTTATCAAATAACAGCTGGATTATATTATAGTCATCTACAGATTCCCCTTTAACCAGACAACTCCATAAATTGGTTAGACATAATTTTTCTTCGGCTAAACCATGCTGACTCTTCATGATTACCTTGAGTTTTACTTTAAGAATACAACTTGAACATCCTTATCCTCAATCATCCCAGCAGATGAGTACATAAGAGAAAAATAGCTACAACTATCTTAGCTCAAAATGCCAAATAGATGAACCATCTTGAGGCATCTTACTCCTGAGGTATTCAACACTATGGAAATCCATCTCCAGTCAATTTCCATTATATAAAAAACAACATTTTGGGCTGTAGTTAGGAATAATTCTGCTCCAGACATAGCTGCCCCTATATGCTAACTATTCCAGTACAATTATAACAATAGCATTTAACTCACAAAATGAAATATTGCTCAGGTATGCCCTTTTCAGAAAAAGAGAACAAATCCAGGCTGGCCAATCACTGCATTCTCAACAATGTTATCAAGGGGGTCATTGGCAGTGCTATTAGCAACATTTACTCACCAATAATCTGCTAATTGATTCTCCAAGACTGTGCTGCTCAAATCCTTGTCAATGGCATGGTCCAAGGGTGGACCAAACAGCTGAATTCTAAAGGAGAGATGGGAATGGTAGCACTTGAAATCATGGCAAAATTTATAAAGCATGGCATTAAGGAGGCAATAAAAATGATATTAATGAGAATCAAGGGATTCTCCACTGATTAAAATCATAATGCGCACAAAGGAACCTGGCTACTGTGCACGAATAACTTTAGCTCCAGGTATGCTATTGCAATAAGTATGCAGACCTTCGGGAGCATTTTATTTATTCTTACATAGGTCGTGGATCTCACCAGTGGGGCCAGCGTTTATTGCCCAAAAACTAACAGCCTCAGCCATTACATAGTGAAATTACATGTCAATCATATTTCATGACTTTGAAGTTAGATGTAGGCCAAACCAGATAAGGATGGCAGATTTACTTCCCTAAAAGATATTAATGAATCAGGTGGGCCTTTACAATAATCATTTCATGATCACTATTAGAGATAACATTTTCGTTTTCATCCATTGCATTTGAATTCAGCCAGATACAAAGATACAATTTGAATCTCCACCCTGAGACTATTAGCTCAGGATTTTAGATTACTTGTCTCGTGACTACTCCATTATCACCATGACATTGTCTGCTCACTAATTCCAACACAGCTGACTCTGAAGGAATTGCCCAGGAAATTTAATATTCCATTGGGTGTTTCCTGTGTACCTGGAGCCCTTTGAAAAATGTAGAGTTCCAACTCAATTTTAATGATTCTGAAAGACAAGTTAAAGGTTCAAACATAAGTCCAATTCCAATCCTAGTCAACTGTTAAGGTGAATCGGTCTGATTTTTATTGACCATCCCTACTAAACCCCACCAAACCTTGACACCTCCAGTGATATCCCTCACTTTAGCACAACAACAATTCTACCCTCCCTTCAACAGTTCTGCTGGAAATAACCTATTTTATTATGTAGTTATTGTCCAAGGTTTGCTTGGAAGCATTAGCTTTCGGAGTGCTTCTCTTTCATCAGGTGATTGTGGAGTAGAAGATTGTAAGACACAGAATTTATAGCAAATTCTGTAACTGAAATTATATAATGAAAAAGACCTGGATTGTTTGTTAAGTCTTTCATCTTTTAGAATGAACATGTTGGTTTCAATTCTTATATGTAAATCGTAGAACTTTTTTAAAGGTAGAGAAAAAAAGTTCTGTTAATAACAATGATAAATACTACGCCTTTACATACAAACAAGTCTACCCTTAATCTTTCCACAGATTTTGATGACCATGATTATGGTGGGCATGATGTGGAGGTGCCAGTGTTGGATTGGGCTGGACAAAGTTAAAAACCAGGTTATAGCCAACAGGTTTATTTAGTTAAAAATCACACAACACCAGGTTATAGTCCAACAGGTTTAGTTGGAAGCACACTAGCTTTCGGAGCGACACTCCTTCATCACAAAACTTTTTTTAAAAAGTTGCATTCTTGGGTTAGCTGTTAACAATGGTGATAGCTAGACAATATGTTGAAGGTGTTAGCCCCTGTGTTCTCTGTCTATGACCTGATGTTTAGATTGTTATCTCACTTTTTAGATTAGAATCAAGCTAAACATCAGGTCATAGACAGAGAACACAGGGGGCTAACACCTTCAACATATTGTCTAGCTATCACGATTGTTAACAGCTAACCCGAGAATGCAACTTTTAAAAAAAGGTTTTGCGATTTACACATGAAAGAAGTTAAACTATCACTATCACTGTATTCTAACAGATGAAAGGCTTAACAGATAATCAATTTTTCAATGCATAATTTCAGTTACATCACATTGCAAATTTTTGCTATAAATTCTGTGTTACGATCGAGCCCTCCACTATCACCTGATGAAGGAGCATCGCTCCTTGGACCACATCCCTCTAAACATAGAGGTTTAAAAAATCATGAGGGGCATGGATATATTAAATAGAAAAGGTATTTTCCTATTCATATATCCATTTAGATGCCTTTTAAGTGTTCTCAGTCAAATGAGTAATCCCAGGTCAACATTTTGATATTTTGGGGTGACATTGGTGTAGTCATGGAGTCATAAAGTTACTGAGTCATAGAGATGTACAGCATGGAAACAGACCCTTCGGTCCAACTTGTCCATGCTGACCAGATATCCTAAAGTAATCTAGTCCCATTTGCCAGCACTTGGACCACATCCCTCTAAACATAAAGGTTTAAAAAATCATGAGGGGCATGGATAGATTAAATAGAAAAGGTATTTTCCTATTCATATATCCATTCAGATGCCTTTTAAATGTTGTAATTGTATAAGCCTCCATCATTTCCTCTCACAGCTTATTCCATACATGCACCACCTGTACCATGGAAAGGTCGCCCTTTAGGTTCCTTTTAAATCTTTCCTCTTTCACCTTAAACCTACGCCCTCTAGTTCTGGACTCATCACCCCAAGGAAAAGACCATTTCTATTTAATTTATCCATGCCCTCATGATTTCATAAACCTCAATAAGGTCAACCCTCAGTCTCTGATGCTCCAGGGAAAAAAGCCCCAGCATATTCAGCCTCTCCCTACAGCTCAAACCCTCTGACTCTGGCAACATTCTTGTAAATCTTTTCTCAACCCTTTCAAGTTTCATAACATCCTTCCAATAGGTCTTTGGAAAAGATTAGTTTTGAGTATTTGTCAATCTTTCAGTAAAAATTAGAAATGATCTATCACTGAGTGATGCTTTAATTGCTCAGATTATTATCTTAATCCATGTTGTATTACGTCTCGTGGTCAGTATACTTTATAGAGACACAATATGCCAGTATACCTTTAAAAGGCATGTACAGGACATCATCATTATATCACTAAATGTGGCCTCTGTGTATGAACATGATATACTCATCTTACCTTCAATTATTTCAAACATATTCTACTGGAATGTTACAATCAGTATAAGTGGTACAAGCAGTAGAATCATAGAAGCAGTAGACATTTGTATGGACTTCAGAAGGCCTTAGGTAAGGTTCTGCATGATAGACTAGTCTGTAAGTTATAGAGCACATAGGATCCACAGAAAACCAGCCAACTGCATACAAAACCGACATAGAGGCGGCACTGTGGCTCAGTGGTTAGCACTGTGGCCTCACAGCACCAGGGACCTGGGTTCAATTCCACCCTTGGCCGACAGTCTGAGTGGAGATTGCATATTCTCCCAGTGTGTGCGTGGGTTTCCTCCGGGTGCTCCAGTTTCCTCCCACGGTCCAAAGATGTGCAGGTCAGGTGAATTGGCCATGCGATATTGCCCATAGTGTTAGGTGCATTAGTCAGAGGGAAAATGGGTCTAGATGGGTTACTCTTCGGAGGGTTGGTGTGGACTTGTTGGGCTGAAGGGCCTGTTTCCATACTGTAGAGAATCTAATCTAATCATGACAGCAGGAGACAAAAGGTGGTGGTAGAGGGTTGTTCAGACTGGAGGCCTGTGACCAATGGTGTGCCATGAGGATTGGTGCTGGGTCCACTGTTGTTCACCATTTAAATAAAGATTTGGATAAGAATACAGAAGACATAGTTACTAAGTTTGTGAATGACACCAAAATTGGTAGTATAGTGGACAGTGAAAAAGCTGAAAATGTGTTGCTGGTTAAAGCGCAGCAGGTCAGGCAGCATCCAAGGAACAGGAAATTCGACGTTTCGGGCATAAGCCCTTTATCAGGAATGCTTATGCCCGAAACATCGAATTTCCTGTTCATTGGATGCTGACTGACCTGCTGTGCTTTATCCAGCAACACATTTTCAGCTCTGATCTCCAGCATGTGCAGACCTCACTTTTTACCCTGGACAGTGAAAAAGGTTGTCTAAGAGTAGAACGAGATCTTGATTAACTGGGCCAGTGGGCTGAAAAATGATAGATGGAGTTTAACTTAGATAAATGCAAGGTGTTGCATTTTGGGACAACCGGGGAGGACATACACAGTTAATGGTCTGATCCTAGGAAATATTGTTAAACAGAGAGACCTGAGGGAGCAGGTACATAATTCCTTGAAAGTGGCATCACAGGTAGACAGAGTGATGAAGAAGGCATTTGGCACACTTGCCTTCATTGGTCAGAGTAATGAGTAAAGAAGTAAGAACATCATGTTACAACTGTATTGGTAAGGCCATGTTTGAAGTACTGCATACAATTCTGGTCACCCTGCTGTAGGAAGAATGTTATTAAACAGGTATGGAAACAAAAAAGATTTGCCAAGGATGTTACTAAGATTGGAAAGTGGTGCTATAAGGAGGCTGGTTAGACAGATTTTTTTCTCTCAAGTGTAGGAGGTTGGGGTGACCTTATAAAAATCATGAGGAGCATAGATAAGGTGAGTAGCCAAGATCGTTTCCCCAGGGTAGGGAAGGCCAAACCTAGAGGGCATAACATTAAGGTGAAAGGGGAAAGATTTAAAATGGACCTGAGGGGCAACTTCTTCACACAGAGGGTGGTTCATATATGGAACAAGCTGCATTGGAAGTGGTGGAGGCAGGTTCAATGACAACATTTAAGAGACATTTGGACATGTACATGGATTGGAAAGGTGTAGAGGAATATGAGGTGTAGAGGTGTATGGAAAATGGGACTACTTCAGTTTAGGAAACCTGGTTGACATGTACAAACTGGGCTCAAGGGCTTATTTCCATACTCTATGTTACATTTTATTATCTTAATATTATCCCGGGTACCTATGCATCTAAAAAATGCAATGTAAGTGTATAACAGTTGTAATAAACATTTGTTACCTTTTTCAATACAGCAAAATACATTCCTAGTATTTTATATTATGGAAGACATTAATATCTCTGCCAAGTCCGGTAGGCCAATAGACTGGAGGTAAAATCACATCAAGGTAACAATAGTGGCTGACTACAAAAGAATCTAATATCTTGGTGGTAGATATTAGAGAACTAATTGAAGACCATGACAAGACTATGGCTTTAATGAGAGGTGTTCCATGCTGTTTCGCTTGCAGAGAGGTGTTGCCAGAATGTTTCAGACAAGCAGTTGGTAAACAGCTTGTGGGTTCTCCCTTTTTAAAATGAGACAAAAGAATCATGAGTGGAGGAGGGGAGTAGTCATGGCTCACACAGTTGCAAGGAGGCTTTTAATTTGGCTTTCTGTTAGAAGATTTCTGCTGGCTGCAGAAAGCTGCTAGAGTGAAGTCTTAGACATAAGGCTTCCTCTTAAAAATTTTCGACATTTTTTCTAGAATTCTTCTAGACTGGACAGAGAGATAGTAAGTGAGAATAAT
Source organism: Hemiscyllium ocellatum (assembly GCF_020745735.1). Taxonomy (NCBI): domain Eukaryota; kingdom Metazoa; phylum Chordata; class Chondrichthyes; order Orectolobiformes; family Hemiscylliidae; genus Hemiscyllium; species Hemiscyllium ocellatum. The sequence goes on from NC_083431.1 coordinate 37,965,837, forward strand.
TCCCATTTGTTGATCTGTATTTTTGCCAAAAGTTGTGTTTATGGGCTGCTGCCTACAATAGTTGATGTTTAAATAATACATTATCTTGTTAGGTATTCCAAAGGGTAAAGTTATGCTAATTCTTTTTTATTTGTATTCCAACTGTGTTGTAAGTATAAAGTTTCATGAAGTGTTTTGATTAAAACTTAGTAGTGAATCAATTGAATCACATATGAAACACGACACCTATACTTGTATTTGAATAAATATTGAAGTTAGGGTCCATGACAATCATAAGATTGATAAAGTAGCAATCTTCCACAATAGTTGCGGAGTCTATGTTCTTAAAGAAGATGCTGTTCCAGTTTCACTGACACAAAGTTAAGGACTTATTTTTTTTAAAAAAAGAAAATTTACTCTTTTTAACTGTTTAAACTGATACTGTTCCAACATTTTTAACGAACGCTTAGATAGCAGAAACCTCATTTGAGATTGGGCATCCAGTGAAACCTTTACTGAACTACAACTATTTAAAACAACTTTTGCAATTTGTTTTACTGATCAAGCAATGGATGATCAAAGCAGAAAAGGTCTAAATATCCTTTGGCAAGGAGGAGTTTCACAAAATTAAGGCAATGAGAAAGATCCATAAAAGCTATAGATTATAGAAAATCAGTTCAATGTATGATGTGACTTTGGGATTGACAAACTCAAATGCATGTCATATAGACAGAAACCCCAAAAGTCTATTGACCAGTTTTTCCTGAAAATGCAGCTGGAAAATGACTTTTCCAAAACAGAACTGTCAAAGAGGCTCATCGAGATAGTCATTGCTTCCATAACAATTAAAGCCCTCAGAAAGGACATTATGATCCAGTGAAAGGGCCATACCATTGACATATTACTTGAGGTTTGTCATAGCTGCCTAAAAGCTATACAACTTTTCTTGATAACTGTACAGCATGTGCTACAAAATACCATTGGGCTCACAAGTGCAAGAAATCTGGTTCCAAAAGCCAAGCTAGAGCCCAGAACAAAACACAGATAACCAATAAGACTATGTGACATTACACCAGCAACACAAGAGCTGTTAAGAAGGTATACAAATACAAACATAACAGTAATATTCAAAGTCAACCAGGTGTACGGCAATTTTTTGAACATTACCAACCTTCCCACATCCTAAAAAGGCAGATTGACATACAATAAAACCTAAAATCAACTCAGAAGCTAGCGTCACTATATTACCAATATGTACCCTGAATGACATTTATATCAGCCAGTGGTGTGACATGATATAGCTTTTGAGACCCCATCTAACAGTGTATTTGTGTCATTTTTCCAGTCTACTCCCCTTTTAAGGTTTGTCCTAAGTCAGTATGTCTAAACTCTGAGATGTGGACTACAATAATATTTGTGTTATTTAAATGTAACACAAATGACACCTGTGGTTGAAGATCTCTGGTGGGGCTATTTACAGCTAAACTAACATATAGAGTGAACACCAATCAACAAGCTCAGTTTAACTTTCCAAACTCCTTTACCTGGTAGATGCTAATAGTCCAGAATTGACAGGATTATCAGTATATTCAAATATCAGAAAACAAAAAAAAATACAGATGCAGTTGCGGAAATATGAAACAAAAAACCCCCAGAAATTGCTGGAAAACCCCAACAGATCTGACAGCATCTGTGGGAAGCAAGCACTGTCAATGTTTCAGGTCCAGTGGCCCTTCTTTAGAATTGGGTGCATGTGGCTGGTTTCCATGGACAGTCCCCTGGCATCTGGTTTTCAGTGTGGAAGTTGTTTGGAATATACGGTGACAATATAATGCAGAACCTATTGGCTCACTTGGCTAAAAGACTTTAAACCCATAGGAGCAGAAAACCTAAGCACGATAAATCTTGTCAATTATTCTTCAAATGTTATCCTTGATGTTGGGAATGCAGGACACAATAACTTATTCTGCATTTCTTATAATGCTCCATCCAGTCACAATAATCTATTTCTTAGAACTTTATGAGAAATTCTGACTACTCTTAATTGATATTGTGCAAGATGATTCTGCAACTGATGTCTCAAGTCAGTGGATCCAATGTGCAGTTGTCACTATGGCCAAGTTTCTCGTTCTGAGCTATTGTTAAGAAAATGATGACCAACTAAGCTTGGTGTGTCAAAGGAATTTTCTTTTGTTAATCTGAACAAATCTGCTGCCAATAGGAATCAAACTCTAACGAAGCAGAACTTTTGAAAATGATTGAGATCTGCATTGCATAGATTGTACAGCATTAAATATTTCAGTCACAATAATTTCACTAATTCCCATGATATTTTATGGCATTTTAGGTGCTTTGCTGTTTACTTTAGAATTACCTGATTTATACTATCAGATTATTTAGAATTTTTTGAAAAGCTTGAATTAACTAGAATAAGCGAATAATATTTTTAAGACGCGTATATCTATCCTATAGTTAATCCACCTTTTTGGTTATAACTATATGGACACCCGGTCTATGAGAGCTGTGATTGCTTCACTGAAAAGATAATGTTAGCAAGCATCAAGTACAGGTAACTGGAAACCACATTTCTTTCTGAGTTATAAAGATTTTTCCCCAATAAATTATTCCATTGAGGAACTATGCTAATCAGAATCTGCAGGATTGAATTGTAATTTGTCAAGATGCACTTCCTGCAAATACTTCTCCTTTCTGAAAATGTCAGAAAGGAAAATCATCACTTTTACTATGAAATGTTTAAATATAAATACAAATGGTCATTTTATACTCCCTCAGAAGATTATTTATGAGATTGGACTTTTGAGTGACCTTGGATATTACAGTCCTCAAAACTATCAAAACATTGCATGATCAAGAAACTACAGACGAGGGCTATGTTACTTGAATTAAAGCAATATATTTGTGAATGACTAACATTTGACTATAAGAAGTCTGTAGAAGACTGAAATAAATGAACATTTATGTATGGCAGGATTTGCGGTTCATAATACAACAATGTGTTAATGCTTTAAATTGTAACTTGTGAAATAGAGTTTAAAACAATCTGTTAGTACCTAAATCAGAGAGTAGTTCTTAGTACTGTAAGAAAACATAGTTGGAATACTTTTTGTTCAATCCAGAAAAAAGTTTAATATTGCTGTTCTTGTGTCTGTGTTTCAAAATGAGTTATTAAGCTCCGGTCTTTTGCCCGATCGGTTTATTTTTCAATCATGCCATATCTAGAGACTTCAAGAGTTCTACCAACTTAGGAAACATTATAAACTATTGTTGCAATTGCACATTCAATGCTTCAGGTCTTGATTGTTGGGTGTTTGTGCCCAAAATGAAGGTTAGCATTTAGTAAGTTGTTGATGAGGATTTTCAATGGTACTTTGGAGTACTTTGGGCCTTGCTTATAAATTGTGGAAAAAATATCATTGACTGGGTTCAAATAGCACACTTCTTGGAGTTAACTTGTTGAATCTAGTTATTACTGAATTGATCAGGAATCTTGCTTTACCAGTGATGGAAAGCTTGAACTCTCCTGGGAAGGTTTAATTTTGGCACGCTTGATGATACAACAGAGAATAACAGATGGAGTTTTTTTGTGAAAACCAATTGAAAATCCATCTGGACATTGACTCCATCTATACCCTGGGAGATTTCACCCATTATATTTATTTATATCTCACTAGTACAGCAGTAAAGTCCACAACACTTTAAAATGATTTGGAATGCATAATCTATTTTCTTTTGAAATGCTATATGGTCATTTAACCAACCAGCACTTTTTGATCATTTCAATTTTGAGTTTTCTGCTCGAGATTAATATATAGTTGTAGCATAGATACAGTGGAATATAGTACCTTTTCAATTTTTTGTATGTTTTTACAGATTTCAATCATGTATTCACCAGTTTCTCGTTTCACGATTTCTTTGTGCTAGTTAAACCATCCAATATAAAATGTATAGAAAACAATTCTACAGCATCTGTGAATATTGGTCTGCAATACTATGTTATATAAATTGCGTGGAATCATAGTTAATTACATTGTATATCTGAAGTTCGAAACATAACCTTGTTTCTTGATTAAATGTTGGAAAATTGTGTCCTGATACATAAATAAATTGATTTACATTCATGGGTTGCAATAAAAGTTGGTTGAAATGGGATTATGATTTTTAGCAGTTTAAGTTTTGATGCTTCTAAAAGCCAGAAATTGTGCTATTAACTGTAGGCACAATAAGTAGTGGGAAAACCAATTTCAATCTACAGGTAGTTCTGCACCAGAGACAAAAGAAGCTTATAATCCTACATAGACTAAAAGACTGTATGTACTGGATATAGTGCAACATCTCAAAATGTTTATGTCGGCAGTATTTTTACCACAAGCAAGACAAGTGTAATGGTAATGTGATCACAACCAGTGTCTTCTTCAAATCCAATTCTTTCTGACACCCTTACATACCATGTTTCAAAAGTTCTAAATCAATCAATATTCTGAGACAACATTATGGTATCTGTCAACACAAAGGGTCAAAGTGGTTCAAGGAAAGGATATACCACTGGTTCCACCTCCCCAACCACCATCTTAGTGTTTCTAAATCTTGGCAGCAAATAAGACTGACTGACTACTGTTGTCCACATCCTGACAACAAATTGACAAATGCAATTGGGTGATCGACTATTCTTTCTCAAAATTGTATACGTTTATCCAGAAATTTGAAGTAATGTGCAAACTTGTTGATACACAACTGTAAACATACACGCATCAGCCCTTTTAAAATTCTATCAATCTCAGATTAGGCAATATAATTAAACTTTAATTCTAATCAATTTCTTCTCTTATTTTGATTTTGAAGCATTGCAATTTTAATGTTTTTAGTTACTTGTCACTGGTCGATTGTTATTTGATCACTGTAACCAACTACAAATCACAAGTATTTCACTCTCGCCTGTCCAACCTGCTAATGGGAAAATAATTTATGTACAATTCCAGGGAAGTACCAATAATTGACTGTGGACTAGCAGACGTGCTTTCTACTCTAGTTTCAATATGCCTTTATGAGATTGTAATTTTCAAGGGAAAATAGAATATCAATCATCTGCATTTTGAAATTTGCTGTCAGGACATGGACAACATTAGTTGATGTGATGTAATGAAATATACTGGTAATCTGCCAGTATCATCTATCATACTTCTGTTAGCTCCCGTAACATAAATATGAAGAATTCAATTAACTTTTATCAGAGCTTCCAATATCTACATTCATATGTTTCAATCACTGGCACTTATGTGTTTGGCTCAAGCTAAGTATTTCAAATGTTCTGTAGCATATTTTCCTCAGTGTGGAATGCTATGACAGAACATAACTCAGTGGACTGGAGGTGGTCACATGCCATGATATAGTGGTTAGGTACATTGCACATCTACTGCAAGTCATAACAAAATGGTAAGCAACCTTGTTGTGAACCTCCGACTGCCGAAGAATGTGGTGGCGGATCTTCTCTCTAGGCTATTGTAGCCCTTTATCTGGAGTGAATATCTCTCTGTATGTTACATGGGTGCCACTGTTGACTAAAATACACTGGGAAAATAGATTAAAAGATATAATAGTAGTTAAGCAATGGCAAATATTTAAGGAGATGTTTCATGATTCGCAACCAAGAAATATTACATTAGGTGAGAATTGCTCTACATCTGTGGCAAACTAAGGTGGCTAAGATCCAACTTGAAAGAAAATATTTGTCATGCTGCAAAGGCTAACGGGAGGCCAGAAGATTGGAAAAATGTGAGAAACCAGCAAAGAACGACTATTTAAAAATGGAGAAACTAGATTTACAGAGTGAAGGAGTAAGAAATATAAATTTATGCAGTAAAAATATCTTCACATCTATTAAATGGAAGCAAGTAGCTGAATTAAATCATAGACCCTTAAAAGGATGACACTGTGGAATCAATCATGGGAAAGAAGAAAATGGCAGAAACCTTGAAAAAATATTTGCATTGATCTTTATGGTAGGATACACTAAAAGTGTCCCAATAATAATAGAAAATGTAATGCCTTGTTCAGGAAAAGAGGAAAATAGCAAGTAGGAAACTACAGGGCAATTAGCCTGACCTTGACATTAGGAAAATGCTGGAATCTAGTATTTAAGAAACAGTAGCAAGATATTTAAAACAAAGTCAAAATGATTTTATGAAAGTAAATTTTTTTCACAAGTTTATTTGAATTCTTTGAAGCTGCAACAGGTAGGGTGGATAGAGGCAAATCAGATGTAGTGCATTTGGATTTCTAAATTACTTTGATAAAATGCCACATAAAAGGTTACCATACAAAATAAGACATCATGTTATTGAGGGTAATAAAGACACAGGATTGGCTACCTAACAAAAAACAGAGGCTTACAACCTCATTTTGGGGTGCCACAGGGATCAATGTTGAGGGCGCAACAATTTACAATTTATACAAATGAGTTTGGTGAAGGGATAGATTATATTGAAGCAAAATTCACTGATGACAGGAAAGCAAATTTTCAGGAAGTCATAAAAAGTCTGCAAAAGGATATAATTAAGTTAAAGGATGGAGTATAATGGAGGAAAAGTTAAAGCTATCCACATTGGTAAGAATATAAGGTCAGAATATCATTTAAATGGAGAAAGACTGCAGAAAGCTACAGAACAGAGATTCTGGACATTGTTGTATATGAAAACCAGAAGTTAGCATTTAGGTACAGCAGGTGGTTGAGGAAACAAATGGAACCTTGGCTTTTCTTGTAAGGTAATTTAGATCCCATTGAACCATTTTAGATAGATCTCTTTTGATTCAGTCCTCTGATGAATATTGGTTGCTGCAAAAGAAAAGTCATCTGAGGGGACTGAAATTTGATGTTCTCGCTCTGCATAACATCTATAAGTAATCTATAATTTTACAGATAAAGCATTCTTTTGTCATAGTTGGGAACTGCTTGTGCTTGTGAGACCTTTTTTCAAAGAACTGGTACAGACCTTTAGTATCTACAATTTGGCTTATGCTTTGTAAGATTGTCATGATATCTTTAGAATATTTATATCATACATTATGGAGAGATTCTTTTGTTCTCCTGTGATAAGGTTATTCTTCTGCATTCAGGATTTATTTGTGATTCTTTAATATGCCGGCTTCTAACACAAACAGAATAGCTTTCTCCAAAGTTGTATCGTAATTGGGATGCAATTAATTTGACAAAGGCTCAACAATAATTCTATCTAAAATTTTGTCTGTTATGACTTCTAATTTCAAAGCGCTACGGTTACGTTCAAACAATTGGTCACTTTCAGAAAATATACAGAAGTAGGATGGAGTTTCAAAGCAACAAAATGTCAAAGTTTGGAACTAGGAACTTTTGGAGCTTTTGAAAATAGGAACTGTGCTTATTTTCTTCGGAAATATGAACCAGAAAATGAAGTTTAATTTTTTTTTGACAACTTAAAGGAACTAGACTTGTATGGTGTTCATTTTCTGCAACAAATTTTGATACTTTTTTACTGGTCACACATATCTTTTGGGGGAAGAAAAACAGCAACTAACCACAAATAAAATTTGAATTGATTTAAAGTAGCAATTTGCTGTGAACTGAAAGAAGACAAAGCATTTAGGATACAAATGTTCTCTCTAAGTCTTTTTGTCTCTCTGTCACTCTCGCTCTCTTTGTCTGAAAAATAAATAACACACAAGCAAAAGAAATAAAATGTTTAATTTAAAAACCTAAGTTCAACTGTCTAGACCCAATTGAAGATTGCCACAGTCAACAACATGATATCATTGCCAAAACTTAAAAGAAGTATTGATTGGACTTGGATCCACAAATGTTAAATGAATTTTTCCACACACAAGATTCCTAAATAGACAGTTTGTCTCATGTATCAGTCTTGTGTGAATGAATGTGTTTATGTTTAAATCTGAAGTTAATAGTTCAAGTTTGCATATTAGCAATTAATAATCTGGTTTTGACATATATTAGAGAACAGGATTATTACAGTAAATTTTTTTGTTTTCTTGTTCATTGATGGAGTCTGGTATGAATTTCTCTTATCTGAAACAGTAGTAACAGTTAGGCACTCGTCTTCCTAGAGATTAAATTGGTTATATTTTTGTAGAATGGGGGACCTAGGGGTGCAGGTGCATAATTCTTTGATTTTGTGTTACATATAGACAGGGTAGCTAAAAAGCCTTTTGGCACACTTGCCTTCATTGCTCTGTCCTTGATTATGGGAGTTAGCAAGTTGTGTTGAGATTGTACAGGACATTGGTGAAGCCTATTCTGGAATATTGAGTCCAGTTCTGGTTACCCAGTCATAGGAAGGATATTATTAAGCTGGAGAGGGTTCAGAAGAGATTTACCAGAATGTTGTGTTATAAAGGAAGACTGCAGAGGCTGGGACTTTTTTCACTGGAGGTCAGAAAGTTGAGAGGTAACCTTATACAAGTTTATAAAATAATGACAGGTATAGATAGAGTTAATGGTGGTTGTCTTTCCCTAGGATGGAGGATTCCAAGACTAGGCGGCACAATTTAAAGTGAGAAGAGAAAGATTTAAAAATGACATGGGGGCAAATCTTTTTACACAGACAGTAATTTGCACGTGCAATGAACTTCCTAGGGAAGTAATGGATGCGGTACAATTACAACTTTTAAAGGACATTTGGATAAGTACATGAATAGGCAAAGTTTGGAGGAATATGAGCAAGGAGCAGGCAGGTAGAACTAGTTTAGTTTAGGATTATGTTTGGCATGGGCTGGTTGGACAAAGTGTCTGTTTCTGTGCTGTATGACACACTTGTGATGATTCATGGAATAGTGTGACTTTATTTCCAGAATACTATTTTTACCAGGTTCATGATAAACATTTGCGGGCCCATTATATGATGTTTGTACATAGGCAATGTGAGATTAGACATGGAACAATTGGTGAGGACATGGGGACTATGATTCATTGCACTGGAGGGAGGGGGGGGGGGGTGGTTTAGAGCAGTGAACCGGGGAATGGAGGTGGTGCGGCAGAGGGCTGTCTGAATGATGGAGGGAGGAAAAGCACATGGTACGAAATAGGTGGACAAGTGGGAAACTCACGAGTGGAATGTCTCCTCATCTGAGCAGATGCAGCCGAGGTGGAGGAATTGGGAGAATGGTTTAGAGTTCTTGCAGGATACTGGGTGGGAGGAGATGTGGAGATGTAATTGCGATAGTTATGGTAGTCTGTGGGTTTGTAGTCGACGTCCGTCTGGACACTGTCGCCGGAGATGGAAATGGAAAGATCAAGAAAGAGGATCGAGGTGTCGGAGATGGACCAAGTGAATGTGAGGGCAGGGTGGAAGTTATGGTCCCTGCAACCAGAAAAGATGCGAAATCTGCCAGTACACCACCCCTCACACCTCCATCAGAGCCCCAATCAGTCCTTCCAGGTGAGACAGAGGTTCACCTGCCTCTCTTCCAACCTAGTTTCCTTCATCAGGTGCTCCCAATGTGGTCTTCTCTACATCGGGAAGGCCGAATGTAAACTTAGGGAACGGCTCATCGAGCATTGCAGCCAGGTCTGCCCATTTAAATTCCTCTTCCCATTCCCTTTCCAACCTGACCATTCTTGGCCTCCTCCATTTCCAAAACAAACCACAATGCCTATTGGAGGAACAACATTTTATTTTCAGTCTGGGGTCCCTACAGCCCGAAGGACTCAACAGTGAGTTCTCCAATTTCAAATAACCTCCCTCCCATCCCTACAATTCCTACGCAGCCCCTCCTCTTCCCTGCCACTGCTCCCTGCCACCCACCGGATTCATTCCTCCTATTGACCAACCAGGTCGTACTATCTAACTGTCTTCACCAATCCCCACTTCACCACCCTGCCTCTACCACCCCTTTTATCTACAGCTCCCTCACACACACCCCCAGTCCTGAAGAAGGTTACACCCAATACATAGTAGGTTGATAGGTAGAACACGTGAAATTTATGCATCATTGTCAAAGGAGGTTTTGATGGAAAATGTTAAAAAAAAGTCTATTCTGGATGCACAAATTATTTCCTGAAGCATACAAGCTTAAGTTTCAAAATCTATGAAAGAGCCTGAGCAAACCTACATTGAATATATAAGGATAAAGCAAAATAATGTTGATCAGTGGAAACAGATATTAGGAGCAAATACCATGTATGAATATTTCAGGGAGCTCATTCTCATAGAACAATTAAAAATACTCTCTACCTTTAGTAATTCAAAATGACATTGAAGACCAGAGGGTAGCAACCGAGACAGGAATGTCTGACAAGTACACCTTGGTCAATAAAATTAAAACTTTCTTCCATAATCTCAATAAAACTGAGAAGGATACAAATTTGGAGATTGAAAAGATGATAAGAAGCCAACCTGGGAAAGGGACAGCGGGGAATGTCCAGAAAGGATGGCACTATGGGTTGAAATGAGAGCCAGAGGCCTAAGTACAGAAGAACTTTGATTATCCAAAGAATACAGGTAGGGAGTATTTCATACAGTTAATCGAATTCCAGATAATCAATTTCCGTATAATTGAATGCTGGATAACATAGTTTAGTCAAACATCAGGACCTTGCAATCTTGCCGGAAAATCTGATATTCAGATAATCGAATGCCGGATAATCAAGGTTCCTCTGTATTTCCATGTAACGAAGTGGAAAATTGTATTGTCTGAATGCTGGAAATTGTCATGGAAGCTCATCAGTCATAATGGGGTTTGCAAAGTGAGTTAGAAAAGGAAACCTATAAAGAAAATACCAGGTCAAATTGTAGCTTTATCTGCAACTATAGATCAGAAGGTAAACAGCACTGAAGTGCTTGAAACATGAATAAAATAGATGAGATACATAAACGATTTTTGTCAAAATTAAGGTAATTCCATATGCTTCAAGTGATGTGGCCAAACTCATAATGATATTAAAGGACACAGGAGCTCCTGAAACTAATTTACAAGAGAAGGATCTAATTTTTCCTCCAGAGGATTCCTTGAATGCCAAAGCTACAATATACATGTAAACATATACCAAGTTCTTTGTAGAAAGTGTGCTGAATTTGTATTTTGCTGTATGGAAAATTGCTAGAAGAAATTATTGAGGAATTACCCATAGATGGATTTGATTTACTGGAGGAACGATTGTAAACTGCCTATTATTGCAGAAAATCCAAATGATATTAAAGGGACTAAACACTTACAGGTACAAATTCTGGGTGGTTTTCTATTTCATGGTAAGGCTAAACAATGGCTAAACAAAGTCCATCACTACAGGTCAAAATAATACCATAACCACATGACAGAGTAGTCAAATTTTTTTTAAGGATGACGATAATACCAAACAATTGTTTATTATGTCTTCTCTAATTGAGTCTCAGAAAATAGATTCAAAGTTAATCAAGTTAACACAATTAGCTCACACTGAAGTCAATGGCTGAATGAGTTCTGCAGCATTACTATCCTAAAACCAGAGTTGCAGGACCTGAGTCCACCTGGCCTTCTAGCAAATTACAACAACAACGTGATATCATAGTCAAAACAAACTATGAGGAAAGTCATCTCATTCAACCCATTTGTATTTGGTCTTTAGTCCACAAACGTTATGTGTTTTTTGCTTCTATTTTCCATTCTATTTTTAAAAGGATTATGTATATCATTTGTCTGTCCACCTCAGATATGAATGAATATGTGTGTTGAGCCAAAGTTTATATCAATAACTAATGGTCTGTTTTGCCACATTCAAGGATAAGTCTATTGTAATAAAAAACATTCTGTTTCTTGTTCATTAATGAAACCCATGCTGAGTTCATTTTATCTTACCTAATGGTACCAGCCAGACATTAACAATCTACAGATTAAATGAGTTATATTTCAAACTTGTGATGATCTGTTGAATAGAAGGGTTTGATTTCCAGTAGGGTGGTAACACTGGTAGTGTTCAAGTCCCATTTGGTCTAGAGGTGTGCAATACCATTTCTGAATATCCTGATGAGAAAATATTGAGAAAGATGATTATATAATAAAACTATCAATATTAGAAAAGATACCCAGGACACGTTTACCTGGAATTAGTGATCAAACTAAATAGTTATTGTTGAATCTGTTTAAAGATGTTGACTTTTTCAGTCCCAGCTTGACTTTCCCAAGAACTCCCCACCTACGTTCGGGACACCACCCACGCCCTCCACCTCCTCCATGATTTTCGCTTCCCTGGTCCCCAATGCTTTATCTTCACCATCGACATCCAGTCCCTGTAGACCTCCATTCCCCCATCATGAAGGACTCAAAGCCCTCCACGTCTTCCTTTCCCGCGTACCAATCAGTATCCTTCCACTGACACCCTCCTTCAACTGACTGAACTGGTCCTCACTCTGAACAACTTCTCTTTCCAATCCTCCCACTTCCTCCAAACCAAAGGATAGCAATGGGCACCTGCATGGGCCCCAGCTATGCCTGCCTCTTCGTAGGTTATGTGGAACAGTCCATCTTCCGCAGCTACACTGGCACTATCCCCCACCTTTTCCTCCGCTACATCGATGACTGTATCGGCACTGCCTCGTGCTCCCACGAGGAGGTTGAACAGTTCATCCACTTTACCAACACCTTCCACCCCAACCTCAAATTTATCTGGACCATCTAAGACTCCTCCCTCCCCTTCCCAGACCTCTCCATTTCGACCTTGGGTGACCGAATCAACACGGACATTTATTATAAACCGACCGACTCCCACAGCTACCTAGACTACACCTCCTCCCACCATGCCCCCTGTAAAAATGCCATCCCATATTCCCAATTCCTTCGTCTCCGCCGCATCTGTTCCCAGGAGGAACAGTTCCAACCGAACAACCCTGGCCTCCTTCTTCAAAGACCGCAATTTCACCCCAGATGTGATCGACGATGCTCTCCACCACATCTCCTCCACTTCCCGCTCTTCCACACTTGAGCCCTGCCTCTCCAATCGCCACCAGGACAGAATCCCACTGGTCCTCACCTACCACCCCACCAAACTCCATATACATCACATCATCCGTCGTCATTTCCGCGACCTCCAAACAGACCCCACCACCAGGGATATATTTCCCTCCCCTCCCCTATCAGTGTTCCGAAAAGACCACTCCCTCCATGACTCCCTTATCAGGTCCACACCCCCACCAACCCAACCTCCACTCCCGGCACCTTCCCCTGCAAACCGCAAGAAAAGCAAAACTTGCGCCCACACCTCCCCCCTTACTTCCCTCCAAGACCCCAAGGGATCCTTCTATAACCGCCACAAATTCACCTGCACCTCCACACACATCATTTACTGCATCCGCTGCACCTGATGTGGCCTCCTCTACATTGGGGAGACAGGCCACCTACTTGCGGAACGTTTCAGAGAATACTTCTGGGACACCCGGACCAACCAACCCAACCACCCCGTGGTTCAACACTTCAACTCTCCCTTCCACTCCACCAAGGACATGCAGGTCCTTGCATTCCTCCATCACCAGACCATAGCAACACGACGGCTGGAGGAAGAGCACCTCATCTTCTGCCTAGGAACCCTCCAACCCAAGGGATGAACTCAGATATCTCCAGTTTCCTCATTTCCCTTCCCCCCACCTTGCCTCAGTCCCAACCCTCGAACTCAGCACCGCCTTCCTAACCTGCAATCTTCTTCCTGACCTCTCCGCCCCCACCCTCACTCCGGCCTATCACCCTCACCTTGACCTCCTTCTACCTATCGCATTTCCAACGCCCCTCCCCCAAGTCCCTCCTCCCTACCTTTTATCTTAGCCTGCTTGGCACACTCTCCTCATTCCTGAAGAAGGGCTCATGCCCGAAACGTCAATTCTCATGCTCCTTGGATGCTGCCTGACCTGCTACGCTTTTCCAGCAACACATTTTCAGCCCCGTTTCCAAAATATTTACTTGTTCTCAAATGAAAGTAAATGTTGAAGGACTTTCTCAGAAATATTTGTCTCCTTTTATATTTTGATGATTTAAAATTTCATTAGTGTTATATTCTGCTGAATTCAATAGTAGATTTATTTGCTCAGTTTTGGTTTAGTATTTAAGTTTGAATCAATTCTGTGTTTTAAGAATTGTTTTTTTCCTAAGATGTCAATTCCCATCTTATTTGGCTTCTCTTTGATATTAAATCTTACAGGTAGTATTATTTCTCTGGCCTTACCTGGTAGTATGGTTTTTAAAATTTTTCTGACTTTAAAACTTTTATACAACATCAAATGATGTCCAAATCTTTACTCTCTGAAGACGTTTGCTCCAGGAAATAGAAATGCTGCATTTATTTTCTCATTTTAGAATTGTTAATTCTGTTAAATAGTCCCACTGTATCTCTGTTCTATTTGCTGGGGATTTTGTCATGTTCAACGTTTGTGAGAAGAATTGTAGCTCGGGTGCTCGTTGTTGTGGTTCTGTTCGCCGAGCTGGGAGTTTTTGTTGCAAAGGGGACGAAACGTTTGCAACAAAAACTCCCAGCTCGGCGAACAGAACCACAACATTTTGTCATGTTTGTTTTAATGCCAAATGAAGGTTTTCTGACTTCTGCAGGCAAAATGGGGGTTTACAATCTTCTTGCAACAAATAAGTTGATTTTCCATCTTTCACCATCCTATACACAATGCTATTTTTTTCTCATGACTTCCCAAATTAAAGTCTCAGGTCTGCAGCCTAACTAAACTATTCCAACTAAATCTGCAGTTTAAAATATGAAGGACTGCTCTTATCTCAATTTCAAAATCTTCAGGCTACCTTCTTCTGTTGGTCTTTATCTACTTTAAGTTTAAAGTTGTTCCTTTTATCATGGTGATGCCACAAATAATTTTTCCTTAGCTGGTTTCCAGTGTAGAGGATCAACAACTATTAAGTTTTAACAAGATGTACCTAATTGCTGTCAATCAATAAACTATGAGTTACATTAGTTGGCTAGACATTGCCATCAAGACTATGAGGTGGCATATGGATCTTAATCTGGATGCCTCAAGATTCTAACTTTTAAAATTTTATTTTGACCTTGTTTACCTATAGAAATTTTCTACGCAACCTGTCAGAAATATTATTGCACACTAAAACAAAACAAAAAATGACAAATGCTTGAAATCAGAATCAAAAGCAGAAATTGCTAGAAAACTCAGCAGCAATACTCAAAGTTCAGTTCATGTTTTGGGTTCAGTAGCCTTTCTTCAGACCTATTGAGATTCTCCAGCAATTTCTATTTTTGTTATTAAGCATGCCTGGTGCAGGTGAGTTTTGAACTCAGACCTCCTGGATCAGAAGGAGGAACACTACCAATATGCCAAAAGAATCATTATCTTAGCAATATCTCCATCCAAGCCAGTATGACATTGTTAGCTTGAATGGAGTATAATACTGCCTCAAACCGTAAATTGTTTGGTACCATAACTTGATACAACACTCACCTTTCAATTCAAATTACAGTTCTGCAGGCAGTTACTGATTGCCAGAGCAATGCTTGGGGCAACTGAGATGCTGAACCCCAAACTTATGATGACAAGTCTCTACTGTTGCCCAACAGTTCTAGTATGGACTTTTGAGGAACTCATCCAGAATATCAGTAATGGTCCATGGCATGACAGTGCACAGAGAAAATGCCACTGCATATAAATGATTGAGTTTCAAAATATCAGTGAATAATTAGATTTTTCCATGCCTCATGGACATTAAGATCCTCCCTGGAGGCCAAAGTCTGAAATCACATGATACCAGATTATAGTCCAACACGTTTATTTGAAATCATAAACTTTCAAAATGTAGCCGCTTCGTCAGATGCAGAGCCACTTCACCTGACAAAGGGGCTATGCTCCAAAAGCTTGTGATTTCAAATAAACCTGTTGGATTATAACTTGGTGTTGTGTGACTTCTGACTTTGTCCACCCCTATCCAACACCAACACCTCCACATCACGGTTCCCTGGAAGCAGATAGTTACCTGCTGCAGCTCATTCTCCATTCCACTCCAATTACTCCTCAGAGAATCAAGTTGTCTACCTCAATCACGCTCTAAAAAGATTTCCTGTGTAGGGTCAAGTTACGTATCACCCAGGGTGACTCTTGCTTGGAGGGAGATTCTGGCCATGCACACTGGAGTGAACCACCTGATCTATTGAGGCATCTGGGTCTCACCTTGAACAGACCATTGGTCTGTTGATGATGGATTTGGTCACTTAGGTGGCTTTCATTGCAACAACACACAGTTGACACCATTGTACTTTGAATTGGAGTCATCAGCCAGTTGTTTGGGAGGTATCCTTTTTCTCTGAACATCCCACCATCCAAAATGACCAGACTTGTAAACATGCCTGACATTTGGAAGATCTGAGGATATACACGTTGGGGTTGCTTCCTGTGTATCTTGCACACACGTCTATGATTTTTCAATCATGTTTGTATACAATCTGCACATTGATGGAGAGGTATCTTTTGCAATTTATAAAATCTTCTAGATGTCCTACTGACACTTGATGGTTACCTGGGTACAATACATGTCCCATTGTTCCTGTGGAAAACCACCAAAACCTCAAACACTTTCCAATTGACTGTTCTTGTCTGTTCTACAGTACGTACATTAGTGGATATGCCTAAATATACCAACAATGAATACCTTTGAACAGTGATCCCACTGCAGTCTCTACAGTCTGTTTGAAGTAACCTGGAGGTGAGAAAGTTACATTTAATTCTGCAGGCATTGGTGCCATACACACATTTGAAGACCATCTTGGATGCAAGCACACCATAATGAGTGTCTCATGAAAGGTGAAGTCTGATGTAACATTGTCATTCTATCATCTGAAGGAATAACTACCCTTGTTTATATCAACTGCAGCCTTTTCTCAACAGCCCCTCACTGCTCAGTAGCTTTCCCACTTTCCTGGCTCTCCTACCTCTGCATAACTGACCACCTTCTTCTTTTCCTTGCTCTTTTATTGTCGAGGCACCTCCCACACTTATACACTGCCCACAGAGACATAATTTCAATAGTCAACATAGATACAAACAAAACCATACCTTGCAAACTGAGTTCACGGGTTGTTTTATCATCAGATGATGGAATAACAATGCCATAGCAGATTTCTCACAGCAAAATTGCAGAGATCAAAGTTTATCAGAGCATCAACAATTTTGAACCTCCCTTGAGGAGTAAGTCTGAATGTGTTTATGAACAGCAAACTTTTCTGAAAGAAATCATTCTCAGCAGCCTCTTCCGCTAAAGTTAGGCTAGACACACTTACAAACGTTATATCCACTCTTTCATGAAACCGTGAAAAAGACATACTTTCCAACGGTTTTATTTCCTGTGCATCCATCTTATTTTGGCATGGGAACATAAAATTCAGTCAGTTATTAAGTGCCTGTTTCAGTAAGAACAGAGGAGATGGTAAAAGAAGGGAAGGTGTGGCATTGTTAGTCAAGGACAGTATTACAGTAGCAGAAAGAACTTTTGAGGACTCATCTACTGAGGTAGTATGGGCTGAGTTTAGAAACAGGAAAGGAGAGGGTCACCCTGTTGGGAATTTTATATAGGCCTCTGAATAGTTCTAAAGATGTAGAGGCTAGGATAGCAAAGATAATTCTGGATTGGAGCAAGAGTAACAGGATAGTTGTTATGGGGGACTTTAACTTTCCAAATATTGACTGGAAATATTATAGTTCGGGTACACTAGATAGGTCAGTTCTTGTGCAATGTGTGCAGGATGATTTCCTGGCACAGTATGTAGACAGGCCAACAAGGAGCGAGGCCACATTGGATTTGGTACTGGATAATGAACCAGGTCAGGTGATAGATTTGGTGGTAGGTGAGCATTTTGGTGATAGTGACCATAATTTGGTAATGTTTACTTCAGTGATGGAAATAGATAGGTAGATAATGCAGGACAAGAGTTATTTCTGGGGGAAACACAATTATGATGCACTTAGGCAAGCTTTAGGATGCATAAGATGGGGAAGGAAACTGCAGGGGATGGACACAATTGAAATATGGAGCTTATTCAAGGAACAGCTACTGTCAGGCAGGGAGGAAGTGGTTGAGTGAGGGAGCCTTGGTTTACTGAAGAAGTTGAATCTCTTGTCAAGAGGAAGAAGAAGGGTTATGTTAGGATGAGATGTGAAGGTTCAGTTAGAGCACTTGAGAGTTACAAGCTAGCCAGGAAAGATCTAAAGAGAGAGCTAAGAAGATTCAGGAGGGGACATGAGAAGTCATTGGCACGTAGGATCAAGGAAAACCCTAAAGCTTTCTGTAGGTATATCAGGAAGAAAAGAATGACTATAGAAAGATCAGGGCCAATCAAGATAGTAGTGGGAAGTTGTGCATAGAGTCCAAGAAGATAAGGGAGGCGCTATATAAATATTTTTCATCAATATTCCCCATGGAAAAAGATAACGTTGTCAAGGAGAATACTGAGATACAAGCTACTAGACTAGATGGGACTGATGTTCGCAAGGAGTTGTTAGCAATTCTGGAAAGTGTGAAAATAGTTAAGTCCTCGGGGCCAAATGGGAATTATCCTAGGATTCTTTGGGAAGCCAGGGAGAAGATTGCAGAGCCTTTGACTTTGATCTTTATGTCATCATTGTCTACAGGAATAATGCCAGAAAACTGGAGGATCGCAAATGTTGTCCCTTTGTTCAAGAAGGGGAGTAAAGACAACCCTGGTAATTATAGACCAGTGAGCCTTACTTTGGTTGTAGGTAAAGTGTTGCAAAAGGTTATAAGCGATAGGATATATAATTATCTAGACAGGAATTAGTTGATTAGGGATAGTCAACAAAGTTTTGTGAAGGGTAGGTCATGCCCCAGAAACTTACAGAGTCCTTTGAGATGGTGACCAAATAGGTGGATGGGGGTAAAGCAGATGATGTTGTATATATGGATTTCAGTAAGGCGTTTGCTCAGATTTTCACACTTTCCAGAATTGCTAACACCTCCTCCTTGCGAACATCAATCTCATCTAGTCTAGTAGCCTGAATCTCAGTATTCTCCTTGACATCATTGACTTTTTCCATGATGAATACTGATGAAAAATATTTATTTAGCTCTTCCCCTACCTCCTTGGACTCCACGCACAACTTCCCACTACTATCCTTGATTGGTTCAGAGGAGATTTATTCGGATGCTGCCTGCTATGGAGGGAAAGTCTTGAGCAAAAGCTGAGAGACTTGAGGCTGTTTTCATTAGACAGAAGAAGGTTGAGAGGTGACTTAATTGAGACATACAAGATAACCAGAGGGTTAAATAGGGTGGACAGTGAGATCCTTTTTCCTCAGTTGGTGATGGCTAGCATGAGGGGACATAGTTTTAAATTGATGGGTGATAGATACAGGATAGATGTCAGAGATAGTTTCTTTACTCAGAGTATCAGGGACGTGGAATATACTGCCTGCAACAGTAGTAGATTTGCTAACTTTATGTGCATTTAAATAGTCATTGGATAAAATATGGATGAAGATGGAATAGTGTAGGATAGATGGGGTTCAGATTGGTTCCACAGGTCAGTGCAACATCAAAGGCAAAAGATCTTTAACTGTGTTGTAATGTTCTATGTTCTATGTACCTTAAATGACCTTTAATTATTGAGGAATGACCTAATGAAATTGAATTTGATGACCTGATGCTATCATGCTGGATGTTATTCTTCTACAGATTGAAAAGTTCATCCAAAGGAGATTAAAGCTTCAGACAGAGGGTAACATCTTCTTCTGTCTCTGGTGTTGTATTTGGAGTCAGTGAGGAAATCTAGTGGGTGTTGGGTGCACACCCATGATCTTCCTACCTCTACCCTGATTACATCTGAGGCAGGAAAGCCTAATGTCAGCATTTCTGTTCCAGCTGAGTTGCTTGCGTGGACAATTTATGACCATTTAAGTGCCTCATGCCATTGCTGATAAAACAAGCACCGCTGTGGGCAGGCCTGTTGCCAAGCATGGAGAAGTCAATTAGACCTCTGCAAGCTGCTTGTCTTCTTCTGGAGGAGGTTGAGGGGAGGACAGGCAGGCTCTTCTTCAGAGATACTCCATGCATGATCAAAGGGTCTATAGCAGTGAGAATTGAGGGTGTTGGCCCCACTGAAAGCCATCCTGTCTTTGTTGCTGATCCTTCCTTTTCCTCCCCACCTACACTGAAACCTTCACTCCATGAACATACTGAACATAACAATGGATAGTTTTGTGATCTTTGACCTCTGATGGCTGTTGTTCTACCATAAGTGAGCGCATACATTTAAAAAAAGCTAAATGCAAACTCAGCCAACCTATCTAAATTCCTGTGCAGCATCCTCATAGCTGACATTCTCAACAAACTCTGTCCCATCAATCAACATGCATTCTTTAATTTGTCTAAATCATTTACCACAACTGAGGCAGGCAATTGTTCAAAATAAAAATGAAAGAACTGCAGATGCTGGAAATCAGAAACAAAACCAGAAATTGCCAGAAAGGTTCAGCAGGTTCAGCATCTGTAGTGAGAAATCAGAGTTAACATGTTGTGTTCAGTGAACCTTCCTCAGAACTGATGGTAGCTTGGAAAATGTTTTTTATGCAAAAGATACCATGGGGAAAGGGGGTGAGGAGTAAGCGATAGTTGGAGATAGAGCCAAAAGAGTGAGGAAAACAATTCGTCGGACAAAGGAGTGGATAATGATCAGTCTGGAAGAATGAGTTGACAGTTAGAGGCTAATGATGGGTGGTGTGTAATACCAGACCATGTGATAACAAGGCCTGGTGTGTGAGGGTTGGGGTAAGAACATGGGAGAGGGTGCCTCACACCTTAAAACTGTTGAATTCGATGTTGAGTCCAGAAGGCTGTAGAATTCCTCAATGGAAAAAGTGGTGCTGTTTTTGCAGTTTGCACTGCAGCAAGCCTGAGACAGAGATTTTAGCCAGGTGACGAATCCAGATGGAGTGTCACTTAACATATTTACGTTAGCTGTTGAGTGCCACATGCATTAGGTATATTATGCTGACATTAACATTTTTCTGGCATTTATTTTGCAAGGACTCTTTTAAGTTAACTAATTCAATTGGGTTAGCAATCATCGCTCCATATCCTCACCCTGTCCTGTCTTTCTTCTCATCCTTCATTATATCATTAAATTGAAAGTGCTGCATTTAAGTCTGGATTATTTAAAATACTTTCAGGAAACGGTTATGTATCACTAAATTTCAGAATTCCAAAATTGTTTGTATAATGGATATAGTAGAAATAAGTATTAGCCAATATATCATTGAATCAGTACATCATGAATGCCAAATCACTAAACGTTATTGAGAGGCACAGTAAGTGGGATTGTTATAACCTACTTATACATTGTGCCCAATGAAGCTTAAAACTATTCCATTTAATTTGATCCAGTGTTTAACAGCAAAAATCAGGAGGTCAAAACCGCAAAAGAAATTTACAAACTTTATATTAAAATATAATGGTTGTGGTGGTGGGAGCAGAGGGGGTGGGGTAAGATAGGATGCTGGATCACAGCTCCTCCAAAACTCTCCACTTGTAGAAAGCCTGAGGTATAGGATTGGACATCATGTACTTCCACTCCAAAGCCGACCTGGTGTGGATGAGAGGCACGCAGATAGGTAGAGTGAACTCCTTCATGACTGTTACCTGTTTCTATTAATGGCTACCTCAGTCAGGCACAGGATCAGACCCACAAGAAGGTTCTCTCAATACTGGGTTTTCAAAGATCAGGAGCACAGAACTGGAGAATAACCTGAATTTTGTAAAACCAAAAATGGGGCTGTAACTTTTTGTATCCGATATAAGATGGCTTAGACACTCCTGAAGATCACAAAAATTACAGATAGTCCATGAATCTACTTAACCTATGATTGCACAGGACTGCTGCATGCAACACTGTGCACCCTAGAAACCAGCGGAAAGGGAGAGGGCTCCTCTGTTGTTATTCCTCCAACTGGGGCTCTCTCTACCATTAATTGACAAGTTGCAAGATCAGGACAATTCCAGATGGCTGACAATGGTAACAAAGTGTAGGGCACGGAGCAGCAGTCTGATTAGGAAATGCCTCATGCCAAGCTAAAGGATGCACTGAGAATATCCTGAAGATGGGCAGCACGGTGGCACAGTGGTTAGCACTGCTGCCTCACAGCGCCAGGGACCTGGGTTCAATTCCCGCCTCAGGCAACTGACTGTGTGGAGTTTGCACATTCTCCCCGTGTCTGCGTGGGTTTCCTCCGGGTGCTCCGGTTTCCTCCCACAGTCCAAAGATGTGCGGGTCAGGTGAATTGGCCATGCTAAAATTGCCCGTAGTGTTAGGTAAGGGGTATATGTAGGGGTATGGGTGGGTTGCGGGTCGGTGTGGACTTGTTGGGCCGAAGGGCCTGTTTCCACACTGTAAGTAATCTAATCTAATCTAATGTCTTAGATTGTGACATCTGGGGCTGGTTTTTGGACCGGGGTCAATATTAATTCTGTCTGAATTGGGGCAGAGGTGCTGTTCAGACTTATGATCATGACATGCTTGAACTGCCTCAACACCCCAAGTGCTCTTGAGGCTAACCACCACTTGATTTTATCCACAAGTTGGACATCAATTGAAGGACACCTAATCTTTAAGAGTTCTTACAGTGCCACTCAACCACTCCCATGTCTTGTCACCCGAGCAACCCAAGCCCTCTCCTCCTTTGACCACTGAAAATTGTACTTGTGGTGGTGCAGATTATTGAGCAGCTGCTCCCTTACAACAGCCCACAATTCTGAAGTGTGAGTGCTCCAGCAATGAAGTGACCATCTTCCAAACTTTGATCAGGTCCTGGTAAAAGACAGGCAATTCCTGTAAAGAGTTACAAAGATGGATCACTCTATGAACATGAGGTGCATGCAGTTATTGAGGTCATGGACCTGGCAGCAGAACTACATATTGAAGGACATCATCTTGGGGAAGTCTGAATATAAATGTACCACTGTAGCAGCTGAAACAGAAAGTTGCCATTGAGTATAAAGGCACACCCAAGCCAAACTGCCCTCCCTAAGTGTGAGACTTCAATACCTCAGCAGTGACCCAATGCTGCCTTTAGTCCCAGAAGAACGCTCTAAGGATTCTCTGTATCTTAGTGACAAACCACAGGAGAGGCATTTTCTTCTCTCTTCTGAGTAGAAGGACATTTTTAATTGTTGGTAATGGCATACAAGCCACTCTTGAGCGCTAATAAGAATCAGCAACTGTTTTACACAACAAGATGTAGTTTGCTGCTTGATAGCAATAGGCAAATTGATGAATTAGGCATTACTTTAAGACTAATCGAAGGTGGAGATGAAACATCTGTCTCTATCAGAACCTCATATTATACTGCTTCTTCTCCCCAAAACTGGATGGAATCATCAAATTTGGTGGTGCTTAATGCAGTTGCATGATGGACTCTTAAGAACCATTGTCTTATCCAACAGTTGAGGCCAAGCAATCCACTAGTTACAACTCTTCAACTTGGAAATATACCACTTACAGCTATTATCTGCTTAATGAGTATTAACAAATTAGCCATCCATGTTAAATAATAACCCAACTCCATGATCCCTGATTTGTGCACTAACATTTCTGTAGCAACTTACAGAATTTTTATAGGAAATCCAAGTACTTGCATTTTTGTAGCTGAATTGTGCTGGGAGGATAATTTCAGGCTCAAATCTCTCATTTAAATCTGTGATATGCCTTATATGTTTCCAAAAGCTCATACTGTATAAAACCTGTACAGAATAAAATAGAATTCTTACTGTATTGGGTGAGTCCTTCTGTTGATTTGATTCTCTGAGCCAAAGTTTATTGTGAAATACAGATTACTGAAGAGTATAATTACTATGCAGGAGAAGGAAGAAATACTTAGAAGATTCAGTTTATGTCACTAAGGACTCAAAAATGAAGATATTCCAAAGCTGCTGGCAAATGTAAACCTTCACATGAGATTTATTGGAGATTTAGGAGGGCAGTTTTATCTGTGGTAGAAAAAGACTTTGCAATATGTAACGTATCTAAGCCCGGTAAAATAACTTGTTTCCTGTTTCTAAAGCAAACGGCAATCACATGTTTCTCTGGAAAATATTTCAGGCTGATAAATACTAAAATGACATATTATTTGAAGGGCCTCTTCAGTTCTTAGAATTGTGATATTGCCACAGTCAACAAGTACCGGATTGTTGGAACCGTTAAACCCATGATGGATTACTTCTGTTAGTTAAGAAGGATGTCTTGCATAGTTGACTCAATTAAACTTGATTGAGAGTCACAAAATAGCACTTGATTCCTTTTGGAATTTTGATACTACGTTACACAAAAATTAAATCATTCATTACCTGCATCAAAGAATAGGATAGGTATTTTATGCAAAGAAATAAAAATTAAAAAGGTGGAAATTGGGCGGTTAGTCACTATCATCTGTTTTGTACTATTACACACAGTTAAGATCCAACTTAATGATTGCATGTATACTAATGGTCGAACAAATTTGGTTGCTATGAATCTGATAGTGTATATATAGTCTTTAAATAAGCTGTGATCATGTATAAAGAGGGTAGTTGATTTCCACATGCAGTCAAAATGATAAACATGGACAAGCTCCTTGCCCATGCACACAATATACAATAAAACATTCAGTAGATAGTTGGCAAGATTATATCGATGGCAATTGAGATCTTCACTAAGCCATTAGAGTTGTAATCCATCATCATTGGCTGGAAATCATCTATGGTCACAATAATGCACAAACTAGACAAAGATTCCAGTGAGCCCAGCATTTACTTGCTTAAAATTCCAATTAACTGCTTGAAAAGGCAGCTAGAGAAACATCAGATATATTCCCTCAAGAGCATTAACTTTTCACCTCAGGCTATGAATTGTCCCCACAAGGAAAGGGGCACCAGGGACAAGAACATATGCTCGGAGCTTCCAAAAAATCAACTGCCCAATTTGCACATGATAACATTCATAGCTACAGCTATCAGAGTGCACCCTTGAAGATGCATTAAAAAACGGTGGTTTGATGGTTTTTCACTATGACTTCAGAGATTTCTTCAGGTCAAATGAAGATTTCTACATTATATTCCTCATTGAGCAACTGACTTCTCCCATATTCATTATCATAAAAATGACACTGAGAACCTGGATTTACTATCCCCACCTCCATTTCTGCCAGATCCTATTTTTGCCTGAAGGAGAATTAGAACATAAGAACGTAAGAGTAGGAGTAGGCCATCCTGCCCTTCTAGCCTGTTCCGCCACTCAATAAGATCATGGCCAATCTTTTTGCAGACTCAGCTCCACTTACCCGCGTTCTCAGCATATTCCTTAATTCCTTTATTTTTCAAAAAAATATCTACCTTAGCTTCAAAAGTGATTACGATAGTAGTGTCAACTACTTCCATGGGCAAGGAATTCCATAGATTAATAACCTCTGGGTGAATAAGTTCATCTCAGTTCAGTTCTAAACCTGATTCCTCTAATCTTGAGGCCATGCCCTCTTGTCCTAGTCTCACCCACCAGTGGAAACATCCTATCTACCTGTATTTCTATTTTATCTATTCCCTTCATAATTTTATATGTTTCTATATGATCCCCCCTCATTCTTCTGAATTCTAATGAATATAATCCCAATCAGCTCAGGCTCTGCTCATAAGCCAACCCCCTCAACTCCAGAATCAATCTAGTGAACCTCCGATGCACTCCCTCCAATGCCAGTATATTCTTTCTTAAGTAAAGAGAGCAATTCTGCATACAGGTGTGACCTCACCAGTACCTTGTACAGCTGTAACATTATCTCTCTGCTTTTAAACTCAAACCCTTTTGCAATGAAGGACAAAATTCCATTTGCCTTCCTAATTACTTGTTCCTGCAGACCAACTTTCTGTAATTCATGCACAACATCACCCAGGTCCCTCTGCAAATCAGCAGGCTGCAACTTTTTACCATTCAAGTAATAATCTATTTTACTATTACTCCCACCAAAATGAATGACTTGATATTTACTAACATTGTAAGTCCATCTGCAAGACTTTTACTGACTCACTCAATGTATCTGTGTTCCTCTGCAAAGTTCCACAGTCCTCTGCACACTTTGCTCTGCCACTCATCTTAGTGTCAGTTTTGACGCTGTACACATGGGCTCCAATTCCAAATCATTTATATAAGTTGTAAATAATTGTGGTTGCAACACCGATCCCTGAGGTACACCACTAGTCATTGATTCCCAGCCAGAATAGCACTCTTATCTCCACTTTTTGCTTCCTGTCAGTCAACAAAACCCCTATTCATGCTAATACTCTATGCACCTAACACCATGCAGAGTGGCGTTGGAAATGCACAGCAGATCAGGCAGGATCTGAGGAGCAGGAAAATAGACCTTTCAGGCAGGATCTCTTCCCTATTGCTGATGAAGGGCTCCTTCCCAAAATGTCGATTTTCTAGCTCCTCGGATGCTGCCTGACCTGCTGAGCACTTCCAACACATTTCTAATCTTGGCTCTAATCTCCAGCATCTGCAGTCCTCACTTTCACCTAACACCATGCAGCCTTACCTTTTGCAGCAGCCTCATGTGCGGCACCTTGCCAAAGACCTTTTGGAAATCTAGGTGCATCACATCCACTGGGTCCCTGTTGTGCACCTTGCTTGAAATGCCTTCATAGAATTCCAATAGATTTGTGAATTCATGAACCCATGCTGTGTTTGTACATTGGGACAATTTTTTTCGAGATGCACTGCTATTTCTTCCTTGATAATAAACTCAAGCATCTTCCCCACTACAGAGGTTAAGCTCACTGGTCTATAATTCCCCATCTTTTGTCTACTTCCCTTTTTAAACAGTGTGTCACAGTTGCTATTTTCCAATCTGCTGGCACTGCCCCAGATAATTGGAGCAGATGGTAGAAAGTCAAACTTAGCAGGGCCATTTTAAATCATTGCTGAATTCAAACAGACCATATTTTTGCTGGAGCAAGGGTCCAGATACATATAGAACATAGAAAAGTACAGCTCAGAACAGGCCCTTTGGCCCATGATGTTGTGCTGAGGGTTAATTCTAATGTAAAATAAAATAACTTAACCTACGCACCCCTCAACTCACTGCTATCAATGTGCATGTCCAACAGTCACTTAAATGTCCCTAATGACTCTGCTTCCACCACCATGGCAACGCATTCCATGCATTCACAATTCTCTGCATAAAGAATCTTCCTCTGAGGTTCCCTCTATACCTTTCTCCTAACATCTTAACTATGAACCCTAATACCAATCAATCCTGCCCTGGGGAAATGTCTCTATCTATTCCTTTCATTATCTTGTATGCCTCGATCAGGTCACCCCTCACTTCCTCCTTCTCTCCAGAGAGAAAAGTCAGAGCTTATTCAACCTCTCTTCATAGATCTTATAAATTGTTACAATTTTCTTTAAATTATATAGAAATGTCTTAAAGATAGATAAGCTCCATGGAACAGTCAAGCTGTCAATTTATTTAAATAATGTTCTTTAAGTTTTCAAAGAAATGAACTTCCATCGATGTCTGTTGATCTAATCATAAGCGTTATCATTATAGCAACGTGGCTGCTTTCACAACCTCCCATTATCACAGTGGGATGAGGTTTGGTGCTAAAAATATACATGACTGAGAGCTATGAGATATTAAAAGATTAGCTGTCTTTGGTGTAGGTTTATGGATGCAAAGGTTGGTTTTCATAAGGAATTAAATATATGAGAGGTTTTAAGTGTATTGAATGGGAATATAAATGAATGTTTATTTAATATAGTGAAGTCCATAACAGATATTCAGACCTTGGCTTTATTTCATCTAAACATGGCTTTAAGAATTGCCAACTGCCCCAGATATAATTGTCAGATCCTTCCCAGTGACTGTGAATATGCCTGTGACCATGAACTTTAATGCATACACGCTGCTATGTATATTTATCAACAGATGAGCAATATCTCACTTTTGCTACCTGCGTCGAAAAAACAGAAGACTGTACATTTCACTTCTCCATCTGCTAAATTCCTGTTTAATAGCTCATTCCTTCATTTGACCAAAATTTGCAAGATATAACTCTATCATTAAGTGAAATATCCTCTCATTTAAGTGTACTTAAAACAACAAATGCGGGAGATCACAATGAGTCAGACAGCATCCACAGAGAGAGAGAGAGAGAGCAAGCTGAAGTTTCGAATCTCGATGACATTTCTTCAGAGCTGAAGTGAAGTGTGGAGGGGGCAGCATTTGTGCTATAGTTGCGGTGGTTGTTGGTGGGCATGGTAGTGGGTGTAGAGTGCTGGTGGAGACAAGATGTTAATAGTTCACATTAAGTTATCGGAATGTGTGAATGGCAGAATAATAGTGTGTCCAACTGCCAGACTTGAAAGCGAAGACAGTCCCACTGGGGTGGGGGGAGAGGAGAGAGGACATGGTGACAGAGAATGCAACAAGTACAGGGCAGGAGGTGTTGGGTTTCTTGAAACACATAGAAGTAGATAAATCCCCAGGACCTGATCAGGTGTATCCTGGAACTCTGTGGGAAGCTAGGAAAATGATTGCTGGACCTCTTGCTGAGATATTTGTATCATCAATAGTCACAAGTCAAGTGCTGGAAGACTGGAGGTTAGCTAATGTGGTGCCACTATATAAGAAAGCTGCTAAGGAAAAACCAGGGAACTAAAGACCAGTGAGTCTGACATGGTGGTGGGCAAGCTGTTGGATGGAATCCTGAGGGACAGGATTTACGTGTATTTGGAAAGACAAGGACTTTAGGGATAGTCAGCATGGTGTTATGCATAGGATATCATGTCTCACGAACTTGGTTGTGTTTATTGAAGAAGTAGCAAACAGGATTGCAAGGGCAGAGTGGTGGATGTGATCTACGCGGACTTCAGTAAGGCAATTGACAAGATTCCTCATGGGAGACCGGTTAACAAGGTTAGGTATTGTGGAATACAGGGAGAACTTGCTATTTGAATACACAACTCACTTGAAGATAGAAGACAGAGAATGGTGGAGGAGGGTTGCTTTTTAGACTGGAGGCCTGTGACCAGTGGTGTGCCACAAGGATCGGAGCTGGGTCCACTACTTTTCATCATTTATATAACTGATTTTGATGTGAACACAGAAGGTATAGTTAGGGCGTTTGCAGATGACACCAAAATTGGAGGTGCAGTAGACAGCAAAGAAGGTTACCTCAGAGTACAATAGGATCTTGATCAGATGGGCTGAGGAAATGGCAGATGGAGTATAATTTAGATAAATGCGAGGTGCAGCATTTCGGAATGATAAGGTCCTGGGGAGCATTGCTGAACAAAGAAACCTTGGAGTGCAGGTTCATTGTTCCTTGAAAGTGGAGTCACAGGTAGATAGGATAGTGAAGAAGGCATTTGGTATGCTTTCCTTTATTGGTCAGAGCATTGAGTATAGGAGTTGGGAGGTCATGTTGCAGCTGGATAGAACATTGGTTAGGCCATTTTTGGAATATTGTGTGCAATTCTGGTCTCCTTCCTCTCAGAAGGAAGTTGTGCAACTTGAACGGGTTCAGAAAAGATTTACAAGGATGTTGCCAGGGTTGGAAGATTTGAGCTACAGGGAGTGGCTGAATAGGGAGATTGAATAGGCTAAGACTGTTTTCCCTGGAGTGTCAGAGGCTGAGGGGTGACCTTAAAGAGGTTTATAAAATCATGAGGGGCATTGATAGGATAAATAGACAAGGTCTTTTCCCTGGAGTGGAGGAGTCCAGAATTAGGGGGCAGGTTATAGGGTGAGAGGGGAAAGATATAAAAGGGACCTAAGGGGCAATTGTTTCATGCAGAGGGTGTTGCATGTGTGGAATGAGCTGCCAGAGGAAGTAGAGGAGGCTGATACAACTACAGCATTTAAAAGTTATCTGGATGGGTATATGAATTGGAAGGGTTTAGAGGGATATGGGCCAAATGGGTCTAGATTAGTTTAGCTGTCCATGACAGCATGGACGAATTGAACAGAAGGGTCTGCTTCCGTGCTGTACATTTCTATGACTCTAAGTAAAGCTAAACGAAAAGGAAGAAATGAGAGTTGGTTCACAATTTGAAGGTTTAGATTACTTACAGTGTGGAAACAGGCCCTTCGGCCCAACAAGTCCACACCGACCCGCCGAAGCGCAACCCACCCATACCCCTACATATACCCCTTACCTAACACTACGGGCAATTTAGCATGGCCAATTCACCTGACCCGCACATCTTTGGACTGTGGGAGGAAACCGGAGCACCCGGAGGAAACCCACGCAGACACGGGGAGAACGTGCAAACTCCACACAGTCAGTCGCCTGAGGCGGGAATCGAACCCAGGTCCCTGGCACTGTGAGGCAGCAGTGCTAACCACTGTGCCACCGTGCCGCCCAAAAACAGAAGACTGTACATTTCACTTCTCCATCTGCTAAATTCCTGTTTAATAGCTCATTCCTTCATTTGACCAAAATTTGCAAGATATAACTCTATCATTAAGTGAAATATCCTCTCATTTAAGTGTACTTAAAACAACAAATGCGGGAGATCACAATGAGTCAGACAGCATCCACAGAGAGAGAGAGAGAGAGAGAGCAAGCTGAAGTTTCGAATCTCGATGACATTTCTTCAGAGCTGAAGTGAAGTGTGGAGGGGGCAGCATTTGTGCTATAGTTGCGGTGGTTGTTGGTGGGCATAGTAGTGGGTGTAGAGTGCTGGTGGAGACAAGATGTTGATAGTTCACATTAAGTTATCGGAATGTGTGAATGGCAGAATAATGGTGTGTCCAACTGCCAGACTTGAAAGCGAAGACAGTCCCACTGGGGTGGGGGGAGAGGAGAGAGGACATGGTGACAGAGAATGCAACAAGTACAGGGCAGGAGGTGTTGGGTTTCTTGAAACACATAGAAGTAGATAAATCCCCAGGACCTGATCAGGTGTATCCTGGAACTCTGTGGGAAGCTAGGAAAATGATTGCTGGACCTCTTGCTGAGATATTTGTATCATCAATAGTCACAAGTCAAGTGCTGGAAGACTGGAGGTTAGCTAATGTGGTGCCACTATATAAGAAAGCTGCTAAGGAAAAACCAGGGAACTAAAGACCAGTGAGTCTGACATGGTGGTGGGCAAGCTGTTGGATGGAATCCTGAGGGACAGGATTTACGTGTATTTGGAAAGACAAGGACTTTAGGGATAGTCAGCACGGTGTTATGCATAGGATATCATGTCTCACGAACTTGGTTGTGTTTATTGAAGAAGTAGCAAACAGGATTGCAAGGGCAGAGTGGTGGATGTGATCTACGCGGACTTCAGTAAGGCAATTGACAAGATTCCTCGTGGGAGACCGGTTAACAAGGTTAGGTATTGTGGAATACAGGGAGAACTTGCTATTTGAATACACAACTCACTTGAAGATAGAAGACAGAGAATGGTGGAGGAGGGTTGAACTCAATATTAAGTCAGGAAGGCTGTAAAGTATTGAGTCTGAAGATGAGATGCTGTTCCTCCAGTTGGGAACATTCTCTCTCATCATGTCCTTTCTTCCCTCCACCACCATCACTGCAGTTGGACTTTCTACTTTCAAGTCTGACAGTCAGGTACACCATCATCTGCCATTCTCACATTCTGATCACTTAATCTAAACTATTAACATCTTTTCTCCACCAGCACCCGATACCCCATCACCACCACACCCCCGCCTTCCTCCCACCCTCTCCCCCATCCTTCTACAGTATAAATACTATCCCCTTCCTTCCTCACTTCATTTCAGCTCTGATGAAGAGCCATCTAGACTCGAAGTGTTAGTGTGCTCTCTCTTGGTGTATGCTGTTTGACTTGTTGTGATCTTCAGCATTTGATGTTTTCAGTACAGATTCGATCATCTGTAGTAACTCGCACCCATTTGAGTGTAGCCCTTTTTAGATCAAATAAAGTTAGTGTGGATTAGATTTCCTACAGTGTGGAAACAGGCCATTTGGCCCAACAAGCCTATTCTGACCCTCTGAAGAGTAACCCACCTAGACCCATTTGCCCCTGAGTAATGCACCTTTTGCTATGGGCAATTTAGCATGGCCAATTCACATGGCCTGTACATCTTTGGATTGTGGAAGGAAACTGGAGCACCTGGAGGAAACCCACGCAGACATGGGGAGAATGTGCAAACTCCACATAGACAGTCACCCAAGGCTGGAATCAAACTCGGGTACCTGATGCTGTGAGGCAGCTGTGCTAACCACTGAGACACCGTGCCACTAGTCGATATTATACAAAATAAATTGGTGAATTTAGTTTGTTCATTAGGCCTTTCATATGCCAACCACCTCCCTGGTGACCCACCTGAAACATCTGTTCCTTCTTTACTGGGTTGTGAGCCATACTGGGTTGTTCCTGTGACCCTCCATCCTCTCTCCTCTTACAGGACTCATCACTGTAAGAGTTGAGTTCTGCAACTTACTCCAAAAGCCTCTCACTCATAAAGGTCCCAATGCCTCTGCTGACCCTCACCCTCCCCTGATTGAGGGGACCAGTTGAAACTGTTTTCTTCTGTACCCAGCTTGAGCTAACCTTTCAGATTCAGAAACAGAAAAACAGAGGCATGTCTGCAAAACTTAGTACTGAGTCTGACTTTGAACACAGTGCTGGTAGTTGTGTGGCTATGGGATTGAGGGAAAAGATGTACTTTGCTTTTTTCCAACTTCTTACCTTTAGGAATTGATTTTCATTCGAGTGGAGAGAAAGTGGTTTGGTGAGTTTGCTGCTTGGTAATCTGTTAAGTAGGTAACTAAAAAAATCTGGCAGCATCTGTAAGGAGAGAAAAGAGCTGACGTTTCGAGTTTAACTGACCCTTTGTCAGTTAACTTTGACAAAGGGTCAGTTAGACTCGAAACGTCAGCTCTTTTCTTTTTTAGTTTCAGATCCCAGCATCTGCAGTAATTTGCTTTTATCGTATATGTTAAGTAGGTAAGATTTGTTTTAAATTTAATATGTTATAGGAAAATAGCAAGGTTAATTAAATCTAACAAATGGAAACTAAATAATTGAATAAAACAATGAATTAAAACACAATGAGCATGGCAGGGAAGATGATTGTTACAATTACAGAATGTGAGAGATCCTGCATATCAGTGAGGTCCAGGTCACACATGTCTTCATTAGAGTTTGCAGCTTGAGCAGTTTTGGATCAGAATTTATGAGCTGAGACCAAACTGCAGATACAATGACACTTCAGGAAGGTACAGAATTACCTGGACAACTGGATCCAGGAGAAAGTCACAGCCCTTAAGACAGAGTCTTCTGATTTGGTGACGGGTAAAGGAGTTTGTTACTGTAAAGGAGACAGACAGAACTCAGAGGTGAGGAGTGCACGAGCCTCAGCTTTTGCAAAGATACGACAAGTTTGAGATTCTTTCAAATTATTTTGATAAGTGCGGGCTGCGGGATGGATGAGCTAATGGACCATAGCACCACATTACAGTCAGCATTCTAGTATTGGAAAGTAAAACAGAATGTCATGGTAGTAGGGAACAATATAATGACACTGGTGTTATTTGCAGCACAGAGAGAGAGTCAAACTTTGTTGCCTACTAGTGCCAGGGTTTGAAACATCAGCCCAGGGCTGAAGAGAAACTAACAGTGGAGAAGAATGATCCAATCATTGTGGTCTGTGTAAATACCATCGAGGCAGGACAGTGGAAGAAGTTTTGCCCAGTCATTATAAATAGATAGTGTTACAAATCATTGGGTAGCACATTGAAAATCAAACCCTGCTATTCCCAGAGCGACCAGAATAGTAAAAGAATTTTAATAAGTACACAAAGATCCCCTAATTAACTGTCTTGTAGACTAATGTTGATAGAGGCAGGATTCCTATATTTAGCTAAAATTACTATTTATTACAAGTGGTTCGGCTCTAGCTATGGGGTATACAATTACAAATTGTTGAACTATAACAGGATTAATTACAACTCTAATCCCCTTAGAAACGCGCACACAGACACTGAAAAAAATGGTTAAGGATGGAGGGTAAAATTGGAATAACAGTTCAGTGATTCTTGCCCACAGGTTGCTGATATGATTCTTACAATTCCTATTCTGGTCAGAATGCTATTTCACAAATCGTCCTTCTCGAGAAGCTTTCATTGTTTAGTGAGAGATACATGGTGGCTGGTTTACTTATAAAAAAGGTCTCTGACTTATCATTAAAAATCATGATGCACAGCAGCCACAGAAGCAAAGATAAACTGGGTTTCTTCAGGCTTCAAGAGGCTTACTCAGAGAACAAAGAGAGAATACCTGGATGGTGGAGACCTGATGGCTTCTCAGTGACTTGATTCCCAAACCCAAGTGGTCAATTACCTGAGAATCAATTATGTGGTTGCTGTTAAGCAGAAGCCTGTGTCATCAATAACTGGTCACTAGTCACCTTGTTGCTATGCAAAAGCTCAATCTGTGCACAATTCTTTGACTCTAAGTTGTCTGCAAACATGGTTGCAACTCACAGTGTTCACAATAAATATCAAATTACTTGCTTTCAAACCATCAGTATCCTTGATTTTTAAAACAGTTCTCTTCTCACTTTCCCCTTTTCACATTAAAAAAGTATAAATATATAAAGATACAGTCTTTACATAAGACACCAAATCAAAAGCAGAACCCCAAAGGTAATAACATTTTGATTATTAAAGAACTACACACTTCACATTGAGCAAATCGGAATACAAAAATGAATACATGCTCAAAGACAGGTGTGGGAGAAGGAGGCTCACACCAATATTCAGGAAATGGAGGACTATTACACTCAAAGGAGAAATCAAAGGATCCAAGAATCACTAGACACCCAGGACCAATCCAATCATCAAAAGGTTTATTATTTATGCAAGAGGGGTGCAAGCAACCAAGATAGGTAAAAATTAAATTTCTTCACTGAATACATTTAATTTTTTGCAACCTTGACTGTTACAAACCATGAACATTATTAATTGATCACATACACATCCAATCAGGTTTACCATGTAACTCATAGGGATAGTCAACATGGCTTTGTGCGTGGGAAATCATGTCTCACAAACTTGATTGAGTTTTTTGAAGAAGTAACAAAGAAGATTGATGAGGGCAGAGCAGTAGATGTTATCTATATGGACTTCAGTAAGGCGTTTGACAAGATTCCCCATGGGTGATTGGTTAGCAAGTTTAGATCTCATGGAATACAGGGCGAACTAGCCATCTGGATACAAAACTGGCTTAAAGGTAGAAGACAGAGGGTGGTGGCGGAGGGTTGTTTTTCAGACTGGAAGCGTGTCACCAGTAGAGTGCCACAAGGATCGGTGCTGGGCCCTCTACTTTTTGTCATTTACATAAATGATTTGGATGCAAGCATAGGAGGTACAGTTAGTATATTTGTAGATGAACCCAAAATTGGAGGTGTAGTGGACAGCAAAGAGGGTTACCTCAGATTACAACAGTATCTGGACCAGATGGGGCAATGGACTGAGAAGTGGCAGATGGAGTTTAATTCAGATAAATGCGAGATGCTGCATTTTGGGAAAGCAAATCTTAGCAGGACTTATACACCTAACGGTAAGGTCCTAGGGAGTGTTGTTCAACAAAGAGACCTTGGAGTGAAGGTTCATAACTCCTTGAAAGTGGAGTCGCAGGTAGATAGGATAGTGAAGAAGGCATTTGGTATGCTTTCCTTTATTGGTCCGAGTATTGAGTACAGGAGTTGGGAGGTCATGTTGCAGCTGTACAGGACATTGGTTAGGCCACTGTTAGAATATTGTGTGCAATTCTGGTCTCCTTCCTATTGGAAAGATGTTGTGAAACTTGAAAGGGTTCAGAAAAATGTTACAAGGATGTTGCCAGGGTTGGAGGATTTGAGCTATAGGGAGAGGCTGAACAGGCTGGGGCTGTTTTCCCTGGAGCGTTGGAGGCTGAGGGGTGACCTTACAGAGGTTTACAAAATTATGAGGAGAATGGATAGGATAAATAGACAAAGTCTTTTCCCTGGGGTCGGTGAGTCCAGAACTAGAGGGCATAGGTTTAGGGTGTGAGGGGAAAGATACAAAAGAGACCTAAGGGGCAACTTTTTCATGCAGAGGGTGGTAAGTATATGGAATGAGCTGCCAAAGGATGTGGTGGAGGCAAGTACAATTGCGACATTTAAGAGGCATTTGGATGGGTATATGAATAGGAAGGGTTTGGAGGGACATGGGCAGGGTGCTGGCAGGTGGGACTAGATTGGGTTGGGATATTTGTTCGGCATGGATAGGTTAGACCAAAGGGTGTTTCCATGCTGTACATCTCTATGACTCTAATCAGTCCATTGAAAGCTTTGATCTCAGGATATCTACCAGATCATCATCCCTTCACCCCACCCCCCCACCCCCAAATTGTAGATTTATCTCCTGCACCAGTTATACAGCACTCCCCTGCGAAGAGTAGGGAAGTCCCCTAGTCACCTTGGACTAAATGTCCGCAGGAATGCAGCTAAATCCCATAAAGCTCCTTTATAACACTTCATTTTGATTTTGACATGTGGCTACACTTTGTTATACAATATATTGCTGTACTTTGCAACATCATACAATATGTGATTAAAGGTAACTGCCTCTGCCTTGATTTTCACTCTCCCCAGCAACCTTGGAAAGAACTGTTCCAGAGGCAGGATTATAGAGAGTCACATAACTAGGGAAGCAGCACAGTTTGGAAAGAAATTGAGGGAGCAAATAATCACATTTTCAAAGATAGGGTAAATCAATGAATACAGACAAGGGGAGAGAGAGATTTATTTACATGGGCAATAATAAACAGACTTTGTCAAGAAGGGACAGGCAATACAAATCAAACAGTAAGTGAGGTGAGAGATTACAAAAATCATAAAAAGGATAAAAGTAAAGATTCTCTAACTGTATGCATGTATCAATTGAAATAAACAGATAAACTAATAAGACTAAATAAGTACAATCTGATAATCATCACAGAAACATAGCTGTAGGATGACAGAGACTGGAATCTGAAAATTGAAGGGTGTATGATATTTAGGAAAGATAGGAATCTAATTAACGATGGTATGAGCACAAGAGAGAAAGATTATCTAAGTTCAGTAAAACAGTGAGTAGAAGCAGTTTGAGTAAAGATGACAAATGACAAATGATAAAGGTAAGATGTTACTTGTGAAAACAGTCACACATGGTAGGATGAAATATAGAGGAAGAAATAATCGAAATATGTTGCTCTATAACC
Source organism: Hemiscyllium ocellatum (assembly GCF_020745735.1). Taxonomy (NCBI): domain Eukaryota; kingdom Metazoa; phylum Chordata; class Chondrichthyes; order Orectolobiformes; family Hemiscylliidae; genus Hemiscyllium; species Hemiscyllium ocellatum. The sequence continues at coordinate 38,003,047 of NC_083431.1, forward strand.
TGTATATAAAGTGGAATAAACAGAAGGACAAAGCTTACCTAGGTAATGAGTTCATATAATGTAATTATGCTAGTTTCTTAGATCATCATTTTCTGTAGCCAACAAGACAGGAGGCTATACTATTTCTGGTTTTCTATAACAAGACAGAATCAATTAATTACCATAAAGTGAAATGCCTCTAGGTAGCAGTGACCATCACATGATTGAATTTACATTCAGCTTTGTGGTGAGAAAAGTGGTTCAAGGTTAGTTATTTAAGCTTATATAAGGGTAATTTTGAGGGCATAAAAGCAGAACTAGCTAAAATACACTGGCAAATTTAGGTGGAGAGATTAGTCGGCAGAGATGTTGTAGCAGGCACTTATGGGGATATTGCAGAATACATGCATTAGATACATTAATAAGAAAGGGAATCCAAGGGAAAGGCCCATCATCCTTGGCAAACTTAAAGAAAGTTAAAGATAGAACTAAACTTAAAGAAAAATAATACAATTTCTCAAAGACAGGTGGCACATCGGAAGATGGGACAGCATATTAAATAAAACAAAGATGACTGAAAGATTAAATGAGGGAAAACAAACGAAGTAGGAGAGAAAGCTACCTAGAAATATAAAGACAAATGGTCAAAAATTCTACAAGATAATTAAAAAAGAAAAGCTGAGCAAAATGAACATTGGCTCTAAAAAAGTATGGAGATGCAGACGAATTGATAAGGTATTTTAAATTAGTCTTCACTGTAGATGATACAAGTAACATTCCAGTAATTGCTGAAATTTAGGAAATGAAAGGAGGGGGAAACTGAGGGAAATTACAATTACTAGGGAGTAAATTATTGGAGTTGCAGGCTGACCAGTCCCTGGATCCTGATGGACTTTATCTTAAGGTCTTAAAACTTGCCCAATGAGATAATTCATGTCTGGGTTTTAATTTTCCTAAACTCCCTAAGTTTGAAGAAGGTTCCATTTCATTGGAAAATATCAAGTGCAACTCCTTCATTCATAAGGGAAGGAAACAGAAAAGGAAGGTGTAGGCTTTCCTATCAAGATTCAAGACATTAGAGATATTAGAGCAGACATTAGAAAAGTTGGAAGTAAAAAAAGTAAACATGATTTTGTGAAAGGGAAATCATATCTAACCAATTTTTGCAGTTTTTTCAGAGGAAGTAAAATATGCTATAGATATTGGGGATCTAGTAAAAGTACTGAATTTGGATTTCCGAAGGGAATTTGATAATGTGATATATCAAACATTAATGCAGAAAATAAAAACCAATGGTGTTGGGGATAGCATATTGATATGTATACAATATTGTCTGGCCAAGGAAACAGTAAACATACACTCCAGTTGACAAGATTTAAATTAGATTAGATTCCCTACAGTGTCTAAACAAGCCCTGTGGTCCAACAAGTCCACACTGATCCTCCGAAGAGCAACCCACCCCCCCCCGACTAATGCACCTAACACGATGGGCAACTTAACATGGCAAATTCACCTGGCCTGCACCTCTTTGGACTGTGGGAGGAAACCAAAGTACCCAGAGGAAGCCTACGCAGACATAGGGAGAATGTGCAAACTCCACACAGCCAGTCACCTGAGGCTGGAATTGAACCTGGGACCCTCGTGCTGTGAGGCAGCAGTGCTAACCACTGAGTCACTGTGCCACCCATGGTGTGCCACAAAGATCAATGCTCAGAATTCAACCTTTTACGATTTACAAAAGTATGTTTGCTAAATTTGCTGCAGAAACAAGGTAAGTAGGAAAGTAAGTTGTGAGGGCAACATTTGGAGGTGATAAAGTAGGCCAAATAGGTGACTCGGAGTATAACATGGAAAAATGCATAATTGCCTATTTGAACAGTAAACCTTAAAGAAAAGGAAGCATATTATCTAAAGGGTGAGAGATTTCACAGCCCTGAGATGCAGAGGGATCTCAGTGCCCTTGTGTATGATTCACAAGAGGTTAGCATGCAGGTATGACAAGTATTTGGAAAAGCAAGTAGAAAGGTTTCATTTATTGTGAGAAGAATTGAATACAAAAGTTTGGAGATCAAGCTTCATCTATACAAGCCACTCGTGAGATCACATTTGCAGTATTGAGACCAGTGCTAGTTTCCCTATTTAAAAAAAGGTATAAATGTGATGGAGGCTGTTTAAAACCTGATTAAAACCTGAAATGTGTGGGCTGTGTCATGAGGAAAGATTGGACAGGCTTAGGCTTGTATCCACTGGAATTAGAAAAGTGAGCCATAATTTGGTTGAAACATAGAAAATTCTGAGAGGTCTTGATAATATTCATTTGGAAAAAAAGTGTTTCCTTTAGTGGGACAACCTAGAATTAGGGTTTTTAGTGTTTAGAAATCTGTTCCTTAAAAGTTGGCTGTACAGTCTTTGAATATTTTTAAGGCAAAGATAGATGGGTTCTTGATGAGCAAAGAGGTGAAAGGTTATTGAGGATGGGAAGTGGACTAATTTGACTGGCTGTGATCCTATTGAATAGTGGAGCAGGCTTGAGGGATTAAGTGGCCTAGTCCTGCTCCTAATGTACATGCATGTATGTTTTTACCACCTCTGGGACAGAAAATCCAATCTGGCATGCCGCACCTGATAGGATGGATAAAAAAATATAGTATGTTACAACTTTTAAATGTGCAGCATCCATTTTCAACAAGGAATCCTAAAACAGTAGCAGACTCAAGGGTGTCACAACTGGAATAGCTCCCAGATTCTTGAAAACATCTCTGGAGTTCTTTTGGCAATAGTAGAATAGTAAGATTTTAGGGTTCTAAGGATAGGAAGTATCTAAATAGAACAGTGCAGATTATCTAGGAGAGACAGCTAAAGACAATAAATGCCATTCAATGCTAAAAGGTAGCTATGGTAACTACAAAGCATTATTGTAAATACATATTCTTTATCACTCTGACAAATTTCATGAAGAGGCTGGCCAGTAGCCAGGCAACTCCACTGCATATTTAGCTTCCAGAGTTGCAGATTTAGATGTTGTCATGTCCTCAGCGATTATGTCATGGCATCTTATTGCAAAAGCAAATGCACTGGGATACTTATTCTAGATGAAGTATTGCTGGATGAAGCACTGAACACTGTTTGGTACAGTTGGTATATTTTGTGGACAATCTGGTACACTGACTTCAATGAAAGGTTCTTGATGAAGGATATCACAGATTATGAAACATTCGCCATATAATTAATTGCAAGGAAGAAAGCTGCAGTCTATAGGAAAACATCAATGGTCTGGTCAGATTGCACAAAATTGTCAAATAGAGTTCAAACCAGAGAATTGGGGTTACCATTGACCAGAAACCAAACTAGACCTGCCATACAAATACAACGGCTATAAGAATAGCTCTGAGACTAGGAATGTTTCAGAGAATATCTCACCTCTTAACTTTCCAAAGTCTATCCATCATCTACAAGATACAAGTCAGAAGTGTGCTGGAATACTTTGCACTTACCTGGCTGAAAGTAGCTCCAAAATTACTGAACATTGGCACCATTCAAAACAGAGCAGCCTACTTATTTGCCAGCCCATCTACCTCTGCCAATCTGATATGTCTGATCTATATATAAATTAAAGTCATGCATGGTTATCATTGTACCTTTCACACAAGACTCCATTATTTCTTTTTGTACACTCTTTCCAAAAACTACTCCCACAAGAGACTTTTTAACATTGCTATTTCTTATCTTTATCCAAGCTAATCTTACATCTTGATCTTCAGAATTGAGAGTGCACTGTTTTCTTGTTTTGGCTCTATTGGCAGTTTTTTTATTAAATTAAAGTTTCTCGGCTGAGTTCACAGTTGGAGGCTTTGGAATGGGACTTCTGCCAGGGCCTTTGGTTGGTATTATAGATTTGTAAGTCAGGTGCCAGATTTCCTTCTTCAGTATCAGCTGATTGATAGACTCTAGGTGGTTCTTCATCTAGCCGCAGCTGTATCTCAGTCACTGCTTTCGGCAATCCTTGGAAATTGTATGCATTGAACTGAATTATAGAATTAGATTTATTATTTCATGTACTCACGTAAGTAAAGTGAAAAGTTTACTAGTCACCATGTATGGCGCCATTTTAGTAACAAAGGTACCTAGGTACAGAATCTTACGTGAAAAGTAGAAAAAAAGGAAAACAAGGTTTAAAAGTTTAAAATTTCAGTCCTTCTTACTAAAAAGTGGAAAAACAAAGCAACACAGTTAAGAGTTCCACACCACAATCCATAAACACCTGGTCATGTTGGGTTCACACTCCTCACAAAAACTCTATTTCTGCTGCTTTGAGCTCAATCTTGTCTCTGCTTCCACTGCTGGCTGCCTGCTTTCATCATTGTGCAGCCTGTTTCTGCCTCTGCCGGCTGCCCTATGCTGCTGATTCTCGCTCTCACCACTGGCTGTTCTAGGCTGCCTGCTTCTGTTCTGGTCATCGGTCACTCCACTCTGCCTTCACCCACTATTGCCACCAACCGCCCTGGGCTGCCTGCTCCTGCACTCAAACTCTCCGGCTAGAATCCTATTCATGCATCGCTCTGGGTCCCCAGGTGCATTCACACCCCAAGTCTTGAAGAAGTCACGATGTGCTGGCTCTCCAGGCACATCAGCCACCTCATGGCCAACTGCCAAAGCCTCCAGCCACTGCCACCACCACCATGGCCTCCCAAACTCAGCTCCCTTCAGAGGTAAGTGGAGAAAAGAAAATCTAAAAAAAACAAAAAATAAAGTGAGAAAAGAAGAAAGAAAGGCAGTCAGAGTGGATGAGCTCTGGCTCAGGAGTCCTCCTCCACTGCTATCTAGGGTGGATTTTGCCTAAAACTGTTTTGCCTAAACTCTACAACTCATTGATGCACTTGCTATGTGCCGTGTTAATTCAATGCTCTTTTTCAATGGCTATGCTCTATTTTGTTGCTGACGATTTTTTTTTAAAAATGGGATTAAAATTGAAAAATAACAATATATACCCTGATATCCATGATTATTCTTCCAAGCTGTTCGGTATTAGACTACTTTAAGAACATTACATATCCTCCAGATGTACAATCCAACTGCCATTAAATTCTCTCTTGCACAAGAGGGATTTGGGATATGTTTAACTGCAGTCCAGTAAAGCTAAAGTATATAAAATAACAGATGTTTTCTCATTGCGGCTACAGAGATACACAACCCTAAACAACTAGCAGAGTTTCTATTGAGAACTAATCTTTTGATGATATTTGTTTATTTCAAGAAGCAAATGGGGAACTAATCACTAACAGGAATAGACAATAGCCTGGTGGATAGATATGATTTTAAGATATATTCGTGTGTGATGAATATTTTTCTACATGTGCTGGATGATCTACTGCAGCTACCTGTCATGCATGTGCTTGATATAGAATTCTTTCTTATTGAGATTGAAAAGTCATTGATTCCTCAGCAGCAAGGAAAGCAGCAGCAAAGGACATAATACAATCTGAGCTTCTCAGGTATGGATTGTCTCATCAGATGCTATATCTCTATCAGCACCTCATCCTCTGCTGGAGTGAAGGCTCTGACCCACAGGATATGTGTGGTGAGGGCACCATCACATTAAACAAGAACAATGGTAATCAAAAGGTTTGCCACAAAATGAGAAATCTCACTCATCAGAATCACCAGCAAGAGTTTTGCAAGGTCATCCCAGGAAAACAATATCGACTAGCTAATATAATATATTAACTGGAGGCATAATGAGGCTTCAGAACAGACAAATCCACTGTTAATATGTCAGCCTCAAGTGAAATGAAGACAGTCCACTATGACTGTTCTTCAGACCCTTCAATTGTTAAAGGTGAAGGGCTAACTCTGTTCATTTCACCATAGATTTCATCAGACCTGCTGAGTTTCTCCAGAACTTTTTCTTTATTTCAAATCTCCAGTATCTGCAGTACTTTGTTTTTAACTGTCAGCCCAAGATGCTTATCTGTACAGCCTTTGTACTGAGCATATTTGTGTACACCAGTGAAGCTTGAACAACTCATACTGACCAAAAAAACAGGCTCAATAATAGCCATGAGATAGTGAGGACTGCAGATACTGGAGAAGTGAGAGTCAATAAAGTGTGGCGCTAGAAAATGCACAGCAGGAAAGGCAGCATCTGAGAAGGAAGAGAGTTGACGTTTCAGGTGTAATCTTCATCAGGATTCTCGAGCTCAATAATAACCATTTCCAGAACACTACCATAGCATTGAGTAGAAAGACAGAGCCATGAATGAAACAGTCCTTTTTCAACTAAGCATGTCATATGTGAGAGCACTAATCAAGTAAAGATATCCCTGGGCATGTGCACAGAATGGAAGATAGCCCTTTCTCGAGGGATATCCCACATCAGAGGATAACCTGCATCAAGAGATCAGCAAGTATCCAAGACTTTGATTTAAGGATACTGTCAAAAGGGACAAGCTTTCAACATTAACTGTGACAAGTGAGAAACTGTGGATGATGATTGATGCAAACAGCAACATCTGCTGTGGTCAGGAATTCTCAATCATGACTACGTATAGCTTCAAAAGCTCCAAAACAAACTCCAGCACTATAAATCAAGCATCAGCAGAAATTATCTTGTACTAGCAAGGGAGAATTCCATGCAAGACCTTTGAGGCAAACTTTGCCTTTCCAGAATTTGCACTTTCAGCTGCTAAAGAAGTGCAGCAGATGACATAATTCAATCTCACCAAAATTTTGAGGCTACATCCCTATCAACTCTCATAGATGGAAAGACATAAAATTTGAAGTCATTCTCATGGTCTAAAGTTTTACAGGCACCCTTTGGTCCTTCAGCTCAATGATGGGCTATTATATATGAACTCAGCCAGTAAACAGTAACAGGATATTCAGTACGATGGGAATCAAATGCAAAAGTATTTTCTCACCCAACATGCAAATGTTCACAAACTGTTGCACAGCAGTCACTAGATGGTACCTTAGCTGATGTTTCTTCTAACAGTATAGTGCCTTAATGCTGTCACAGCTGATGGCATGTAATTCAGTACAAGCTTGGAATTCAACCTAACCATTTTGAATATATAGTTAAATACCATTCCACCTCAGTAGTTGTCCATTAGGACAGTAGGGAAGCATAGTAACAATCTCTTCAAATAGATAAATAAATCATTCAAGTGTAACTGAATGAGTATAGTTTTCTCATTTTGTTTCAATATACAAGAGGTTGGTTACTATGTACATTATTCAATTTCAGTGATAATCACAGTAGAGGTATGGCTTTTCTTTCCTTCTGGTACTGGAGTATAATTTATACAGTTCCTTTCTTCAGTGAAATAAACTTGCCTCTCAAATCTTAAAACATGTTGAAACACCACAACAAGTATAGGTTCCTGTGGCTCAGTAGGACTCTAATCCAAAGCTTTGGGTTCAAGTTCTATTCCAACTCTTGTTTCCTACAAAAGGCATTCAAGCTGTAATTTAAGAAGTTAATGATTAACTTGTTAATCCTGCAAAGCCTTCCCCATGATTTTCCAAGGAGAAAAATGGTGTGTGTGAAGATGACAAATAATACTAAGTGCCTTAATGAAATTAAGTGGGGGTGAATAAAGTAGAATCATAAAACTACAGAGCAGAGAACAGAACAATTCTGTAGTCCATTGTGTCAGTCTTAAAATCTTTCCACCAAGCTCTAATTTCAAGCTTTGCATTCCAGTTGGCGACAATTAAGTGTGTAAGTTTTGAGACTCAACCTGCCTTTGTTAGTTAATTAACTTAAATCTGTCTCCTCATGTTATGGATCATGTTGTGGGAACAGCAACATTTTCTCTTTCTATCAATTTTTTTTATGATTTAGAACATTTCTATTAGCTCTCTCTTTAACCATCTCTGTCCTCAGGGAAACACCCAGATTCTTCAGCCTGCCAAAATAACAAAAATCTTTCACCCTAGTAACATTTTAGTAAATCCCTGCTTTAACTCTTTTCTATACTGTCTAGAGAAAATGACTTTCTCCTCCCCTGTCCAAGGCACTCTCATTCTTCCTAAGTGTGGTATCTAATGCCTGAACACAACACTACAGAGGCCAAATGAGCAACTTATAAAAGTTTAGTATACTTACTTGTTCTATAATGCCATGGATATTACATGCACTTTTAACAATCTTCTCAATACACCTTAAAAGATATTATACATACACTCTCCGGTTCCTCTGTTTCTGTATTTTCTTTACCACTTCATTTATGATGCCCTTATCCATTCCTTCAATCATTTTCATGTATTTAGGTTCATCTGTTATGTGTCTACCCAATTCACTGATCTATGTCCTGCAGACATCTGCTATTATCCTTCTCATTGTTTCCATGTTTCATGTTACCTGTGAACTTTTGAAGTGTTGTCCTGTATACCTAAATGCAAGTCATAAATAGCTATCAAAATAGAGCTGTGGTGCCTATACTGACCCCAAAGAGACACTATGGGATATCTTCCTCCAGTCTAAAACAATAGCTGTGCATCACAAATTATTGCTTTGAGACAGTTCTCACCTCCTTTTACCTTTGATGGTGGCCTATACTGTGATCTCAGCCTTTTAAGTGGACCTCAATATAAAATAAAATTTCCAAATACTTTATCATGAAAACATTTCCTCTTTAATAACCCCAGCAGTTATAACTCATTGATGAAAGCTCATCATTTAAAGGAACTTAAATGTATCTCTAAAGAGCATATTTTGTAATGAAGCTCTCTATTCCTGTTGCCAGTTTTTGGAGGTGAAAATTTTCACTTGCTGCCAGACGTCTGGTCAGACCCTGTTGCAAATTTTACTCAAGCAAATGTTGGAATGAGACTTCTTGGAATCCCTTGCTGCCACTGATCAGTGAACCAGAATTGTAGGATCTGTACTTACATTAAAACTTAAAGAAGGTAGTCATTTAAGTAATGAGCTGAAAATGTGTTGCTGGAAAAGTGCAGCAGGCCAGGCAGCATCCAAGGAGCAGGAGATTTGACGTTTCGGGCATAAGCCCTTCTTCAGGAATGAGGAGAGTGTGCCAAGCAGGCTAAGATAAAAGGTAGGGAGGAGGGACTTGGGGGAGGGGCGATAGAGATGTGATAGGTGGAAGGAGGTCAAGGTGAGGGTGGTAGGCCGGAGTGGGGTGGGGACGGAGAGGTCAGGAAGAAGATTGCAGGTTAGGAAGGCGGTGCTGAGTTCGAGGGATTTGACTGAGACAAGGTGGTGGGAGGGGAAATGAGGAAACTGGAGAAATCGGAGTTCATCCCTTGTGGTTGGAGGGTTCCTAGGTGGAAGATGAGGCGCTCTTCCTCCAACCATCGTGTTGTTATGGTCTGGCGATGGAAGAGTCCAAGGTGGAGTCCTTGGTGGAGTGGGAGGGGGAGTTAAAGTGTTGAGCCAAAGTGTTCTCCCTCCCCTCCCCTATCAGCGTTCCGAAAAGACCACTCCCTCCGTGACTCCCTCGTCAGGTCCACACCCCTCACCAATCCAACCTCCACTCTCGGCACCTTCCCCTGCAACCGCAAGAAATGCAAAACTTGTGCCCACACCTCCTCCTTTACTTCTCTCCTAGGCCCCAAGGGATCCTTCCATATTTGCCACAAATTCTCCTGCACCTCCACACACATCATCTATTGCATCCGCTGCACCCGATGTGGCCTCCTCTATATTGGGGAGACAGGCCACCTACTTGTGGAACGTTTCAGAGAACATCTCTGGGACACCCGGACCAACCCAACCACCCAGTGGCTCAACACTCCCACTCCACCAAGGACATGCAGGTCCTTGGACTCCTCCATCGCCAGACCATAGCAACACGACGGCTGGAGGAAGAGTGCCTCATCTTCCACCTAGGAACCCTCCAACCACAAGGGATGAACTCCAATTTCTCCAGTTTCCTCATTTCCCCTCCCCCCACCTTGTCTCAGTCAAATCCCTCGAACTCAGCACTGCCTTCCTAACCTGCAATCTTCTTCCCGACCTCTCTGCCCCTACCCTACTCCGGCGTATCACCCTCACCTTGACCTCCTTCCACCTATCACATTTCCAATGCCCCTCCCCCAAGTCCCTCCTCCCTACCTTTTATCTTAGCCTGCTTGGCACACTCTCCTCATTCCTGAAGAAGGGCTTATGCCCGAAACGTCGAATCTCCTGCTCCTTGGATGCTGCCTGACCTGCTGCGCTTTTCCAGCAACACATTTTCAGCTCTGATCTCCAGCATCTGCAGACCTCACTTTCTCCTTGAGTCATTTAGGTAATGTCTATAAGAGAGATAGAAGATTAATTTTGCAAATTTATTTTACTGGTAAAGAGCTTCATCTGTGAATCAAGCATATTGAAAAATCAATGGGATATGACTAGTAGTGTGAACTGAGAAAAATGTACTGTGGATGGGAAGTATTTCAGAAATAAAGGCAACATTTTAAAAACAAAATAAATAATATTGCAGTCAAATTGAGAAACCCCAGACACAAACATTGAGCATTTTGCATTCAATGATAACTTTACTGATTTTTCTTTTTGTAATATAAAAAACATTCAATGCTAATTTCACAAAAGTAATGATCAGATGAATTTTGTTACAAAAACAACTGTAGAGTTGGAAACTTTAGTCAAGTAACCTAAAACTAGAATTATGAAGTGAGGCGTTGAGCTGCACTTTCCCAACATTAATCAATTCCAATCAAAAGTCTAAACAGGGCCTCTAGCAAATGTTCCCACATTCAGGCTGTGCTTTAGGAATGCCTGAAAGATGGAATCTAATGTATTTATATTAATCTAATGCCAGTGTTACTGTACAAACACAACATCTGTTTCCCATGTGTCAGCACCTCACAGATATCTAAACAGCTTGATAAGATGCTTCAAGCTGACCTCATTGACTTAGTCAGTTAAACACAGATGTATTGTTCAAATGGTGCATTGTACAGTGTTGGTTTTTGCAGTACAATGGTGTATGTTGTATAGTATTGTATTGTAAGTGTTGAATAATACAAGCTGTAATGCACCATGTGAAGTATTGCTTGGCACATCTTGCATGTTACTTTCAAATGGACTATGCATTGTAAAGTATTTTTGGATTTATTCCTTCATGGGATGTTAGCACTTCTGATAAGGCTAGAATTTGTTGCCAGATTGTCCATGAAACTGAATGGCTTGCTAAGGCATCACAGGTGACAGTTCAGGTTATCCACATAGCTTTGGATCTGAAATCACATGGAGGCCAAGCCAGATAAGGATGGAATATTTCCTTCTCCAAAGAAAATTAGTGAACCGGACACATTTTTACAGTCACTGAGCCCAGCTTTATTTTTCAGATTCATTGAATTCAAATTTCACGAGCAACCATTGCTGAATTTGAACATGTGACCACAGAGTGCAACCCTGTCCCTCTAGGTTATTTCACCAACAACTTTATTACTATTCCACCAACTCATCAAGTATAGTGTTGTAAAATATTGCTTGATTCACTGAAGATTTTTGCATTGTGCGCTATAGTAGTCCACAGTTATTCACACAATGTTCGATGTCAAATATTGCATTTTAAATATTGATACAAAGATGGCTACTGATAATCCAATAAAGAATTCAAGGGAAACTTCTTTATGTTGAAAGTAGTTAGAATGTGGAGCTTATTATCACATGGGGATGCATTTTTATCCCTGATTAGGGTGAAACACAGATGGGTAAGCTCTGAATTTTATACTTACAGCTGATAGGTCAGTTTCCCAGTTCCATTTATCCCTGGACCATTATTCTGAAAATAGGATGGTGATGGGGCAGAGGACAGTACATGTGTGACCTTTTTGCGGGCTACAGACAAGTTGCAGAAGGCAATGGAGTTTTTCCCCTTACAGGCGTCAATGCAAGTCTCTGGAGAAGATGTCCCGTTGCCAGATCAACACTCCAGCTTGGCTTCAAATGCTCTCTCTCTCTCTCTCTCTCTCTCTGACTAACCTGCTACAGCATCCTTGCAGTTAAAAGGTTCTTTTTTGTCCCTCTATTTTTGAAAGCTTGTCTGACTGCGAGGAGTCATTTCTTTCTGAGGTACTTCTGGAGATTGTTTCGAGGGCTACTTTTAAATTTTGGGGACTTACTTTTGGTTTTCATGTGTTCTTTTTTTTCATTCCTTCCATGGACTGATAAGTTCACAACAAATGCACTTCATCACATGGGCACAGGAAGTAGTGATCAGACAGTTACAGCCCTTTTTTTTTACTCCATTAAAAAAAGATTCCTCAGATGTATTATAGCTCTTTTTTTGAGAGTACAAGTCAACCCACTTTGCAAAATAAGTTAACACCAAAATGATCATTCACTATCAATTACAACATATCACACAATGACTCAACAGATCAATAAAGTGACTAAAAGAAACATTGTCAGGAAGTAAAATGAAATATAAATTCAGTGAGTCAATATATTGTCACATCAGCTCATAAAAGAAGCAAAAGCCTAAAAAAAAGTTAATTTGGTGCAGAGTGATGATACAAGCTACCCAATATCCTAACCTTTCCATTTACATTACTCAGAACTTTTACAGTTTCCTTCAGTCCCTTGGGGATGGGGATGGGGATGAGATGAGGGCAGACTGGTTAACAAACCTGCAACCCCATCCAAATTCCTGGAAAGGAAGTCAACATAACATATTAAAAAACTCACCCAGCAACCCAAACTTAACATGCTGCAGCTGGGCTAAACAAGGTGACAACAGGACATCTGGCTCTCAGTGGATTATGACAGTCTGATTGTTCACGACCTCTAATAGTTTCAGAAACACCAAAACTGAATACATGCATTGCCAGGTGTGCACAGAGAAGCTGGGAGAAAATGACTGTGAGAGACAGGTTTTTATGAGGAGGGTAGGGTTCCAAGAGCCCAGAGATGGGGGAAGGGGGGATGGCTGGGTTTTAGATGACTGACAGCAAGAAATGTAGTTGAAAGTGACACCTTGTGAGGGATGTTCCCAATGAGCACAGGAAAGATCATGAACAGTGTACCAACCCCTGCCCCTTGCTTCTTCAACCCAGTCTCCACAAAGAGAATACTTGACTCCTGCTCAACATAATATCCTGATCAATTGGCTTGTAATAACTCAATTGACCTTTAATAATTTACTTAGACACAGCAGATGGACTGTTAAATTTCGATGTCCATCAATCTCATGCATTGTGGGGGCAAGTGCGGGAATGCCCAGAAAAGTAATGACCTACATTAACTTTACACACCCATCTCCTGCTGAAATCATGTCTGGCAGGGGGCTGCAAAATCTGGCCCAGTTTCTATCTACAGTACGCCTGCTAGCTGAGTCCCATCACACTTGGAATCCATGCATATTTCTCTGACTTCCTTGGAGTCAATCTCTCACTTACATTCTCTCTCTCATTCCTTTTGTATTTAACTCTCTGATAGACCCATGGAGTCTCCAAATGTACATCTCTCCCACTTTTTCAGAGACCCTCTCTCTCAACATCCTTGAGGTCTCCCTCTGACTTTCTTTCACTTTTTAAGAGTCGCCCTTTGTCCCTTTTGCTCTCTTGGCTTCTGTCTCATTCAATTGCACTCTTAAATAATGTGTGTGTATATGTTTCTCTCAGTACCTTGGAATTTATACATATGTCTCTCTTTTAATATCTGCCTCTCCTCTTTCTCACCACCATGGCACCTTTGATTCTCTCCCATGACGTCTCACTACGCCGCAATGTCTCACTATCACTGCACCAGGTTACACACAAAGTCACTGTGTCCATCTTTTACAGACTTGAATGCAGGTAACACTAAGTAATTTGATACTATGGGTTGTGGTTTTAAGACAACCAGGGCCAGGAAGTTGTGGCTGTTTTTGGAGCTAAATATAAGCACCAGGAAGTCAGGGATCAGCAGCTAAGGTGAGGAGGGCAGCATGAAGCCTGTCTGCTGTTCTGTCTCTCAGATTGTCTGGTAGCAGTAGCAATGGGGTGTCCTTGGAGTGAAGGTGCCTATTTTCTCAGGTAATTGCTTAAATTGTCCATGTTCTTTGAGGTCAGGATTTGAACTGTTGTTTCTCGGCATTATTATATTACATGCAGCCTGTCACCTGCCTACTGCACCTCCAATCACGTGGTGAAAATATTACCTGCCACTCATCAGTCCAAACAATATTTGCTTCTTAAATTGTCAACTGCATTTCATCTGTGATCCAAACAATAACAAACACGGCTGTTTCTCTGGATCAGTTTTTTTAACACAATGGCTAAAAGAGCAGGTCAAACCTTTGGAATTCTGTGGTGAATAACTCACTTCTTGTATCCTCAAAACTTGTCCACCATCTACAAGACATAAGTCAGGAATGTGATGGAAAATTCTCCCTCACCTGAATAATTGTAGCTCCAACAAAATTCAAGGAGATCAACACCATCCAGGACACAGCAGCCCACTTGACTGGCCCTCATCTACTAACTTCAACATTCACTCCCTTCACCACTAACACACAATAGAAGTAATGTGGATTGTTTCCAAGTTGCTCTCCAAAAACTCACCTAGCCTCTTTCAACACCACCTTTCAAAACTGCAAACAAAGCAAATGTACAGACACATCAGCACTGCATGTTCACTCCAAGATATTCAGTTTCCTGACTAGGAAACTTATTGTCGTTTCTTCATTGTCATGTGTTAAATTTCTGGAGCTCCTTCCCTAACATTATGGTGGAAGCATCTAACTTCATGGAATGCAAGGATTCAAGAAGGCAGTTAACTACCACACTCTCCAGCACAATTAGGTACTGGTAATAAAAGGTGACTAACAAGTTATGCCAACATTCAATAAACAAATTTTTAAAATTAGCTGTTGTTTGAATATGTGAAAAGTTCACCAACTATCTCATAGGATGGAAATTCCAGTTCAAAATGGATCACATCATAGGTAACACTTTGGGATCAAAAGAAACCTCAAACAAGCCTTGACACATACAGATATTCAGATTTAGGCTGATGATATAGAACCATGGAATAATCTTTGTTATAACAAAGATGGAAATCATGGCAGATGTACTCTCAAGAGCAGCTGAAGATCTAGCAGTAAAAGATGATCTTATTCTTGTTGAAATAAAAAGGAGCTAATTCTTTACCTATAGTCAACACTTTACAAACAAAAACAAACTTTAGTGGAGATCAAAAATCTAATAAGTATGCCAAGGTCAGGCAACTGTGTTTGCAATGTTGTTTCTAACATAGTGTCACAGTCTAAGTCCTGACATTTACCATATGCAGAAATAATACTTAACAAATATGTAAAAAGTATTGGTACACAATCAGGAACTATTATTCCAAAGTCAATGCAAAAAAAAACCCTATAGAAACTCATAGGATCATCAAGGTTTGACGTACAAAACAAGAGTTTAACAATAAGTCAGACAGGGACTAATTGTATCATTTCAAACTTGTACCAGGCATAGCCAAGTGTCTACAGAGACAATGATTTCATCAAGATTTTTGAAAAGGTCACAGGAAAGGTTAGCTTTGGGATTGGTTGAACTTTAGAGAGAAAGAATGGACTTGGTCCCCAG
The DNA here is from genome assembly GCF_020745735.1 of Hemiscyllium ocellatum. Lineage (NCBI taxonomy): Eukaryota > Metazoa > Chordata > Chondrichthyes > Orectolobiformes > Hemiscylliidae > Hemiscyllium > Hemiscyllium ocellatum. Next base: position 38,018,566 of record NC_083431.1, read on the forward strand.
TCAAGTATTATTCAAGATGCATTGAGATTTTTGAAGAAGTAACAAAGAAGATTGATGAGAGCAGAGCAGTAGACATAATCTATACGGACTTCAGTAAGGCGTTCGACAAAGTTCCTCAGGGTAGACTGGTTAGCAAGATTAGATCACAAAAAAGACAGGAAGAACTAGCCATTTGGATTCAGAACTGGCTCGAATGTAGAAGAAGGTAGGTGGTGGTGAACAGTTGCTTTTCAGACTGGTGACCTGTGACGAGGGGGGTGCCACAAGCATCGGTGCTGGGTCCACTGCTTTTCATCATTCATATAAATTATTTGGATGTGAACAGAGGAGGTATAGTTAGTTCATTTGCAGATGGAGGTGAAGTGTAAAGTGAATGTTACCTCAGAGGACAATGGGATCTTGATCAGATGAGCCAAATGAGCTGAGGAAAGGCAGATGAAGTTTAATTTAGATAAACGTAAGGTGCTGCATTTTGGAAAGGCAAATCAGGGCAAGCCTTATATACTTAATGGTAAGGTCCCAAGGAGAGTTGCTGAACAGAGACCTTGGAGTGCAGGTTCACACTTCCTTAGAAGTGGAGTCACAGATAGATAGGATAGTGAAGAAGGTGCTTAGTAAGCTTTCCTTTATTGGTTAGAACATTGAGTGTAGGAGTTGGAAGATCATGTTGTGACTGTATAGGACATTGGTTAGGTCACTTTTGGAATATTGTGTGCAATTCTGGTTGTCCTTCTATCGGAAGGATGTTGTCAAACTTGAAAGCGTTGAGAAAAGATTTACAAGGATGTTGCCAAGGTTGGAGGGTTTGAGCTAGAGGGAGAGGCTGAACAGGCTGTTTTCTTTGGAGGTGTGACTAATAGAGGTTTATAAAATCACGAGGGGCATGGATAGGTAAATAGACAAGGTTGGGAGATTCCAGAACTAGAGGGCATAAGTTTAGGGTAAGAAAGAAAAGATTTAAAAGGGGCCTAACGGGTAACATTTTCATGCAAAGGGTAGTGCATGTATGGAATGAGCTGACAGAGGAAATGGTGGAGGCTCGTACAATTACAAAATTTAAACGGCATCTGGATGTTTACATGAATAGGAAGGGTTAGAGGAATATGGATCAAATACAGGCAAATGAGACTTGATTAATTTAAGGTATCTGGTCAGCGTGGATGAGTTGTTATTGTTGTACATCTCTATGACTAGAGGTGGCAAGCCTTCATTCAACTCAAAGTAAACTCAGTTATTCAAGCACTAAGATGGATCTTTGTGATACAGGGTTTCTTGGAAGAAGTGGCATTGGATAATGGATTTCAATTGCTAATTTTGAGGATTTCAGGAAATTCATCTTGGAGGCAGTCATTAAACAGGTGATTGATTCTCCACTCTATCCTTAGTTGAACAGAGAAATTAAAAAGCAGTTTAGACCCAGAGGTCACGAATGCATAAGAATCCAAAGTGGGAATGAGTTGTACTCAATTTGAGAGCAATACCATTGAGTCCTGAATAATCATTAATAGAATTGTTAATTGTTAATTTTTAATAATTGATACAGCAGTTTTAGAATACAATCTCAAGCCAAATGTAACCACACAAGACCATGAGAAGGTACAACAAGAGCCAATCCATGTTGATGAAATGCACATTATACAGAATGATGTGTATATCAGCCAAAGCAGAGTCATAACACTTCATGAACGGAGCTATGCATCACAATAGTCAAAGCAAGGTTATCAATGTGCAACATGCCAAATGAAACACAGCTTGAGTCGGCTCAATTAAGTTACGGATGAAGCAGCTTGAGATAGAACAAGAGATGCAAATGTTTGGAACTGAACTTCAAAAAAGAGAAAGATATGAGAAGGCATGAACTGAATGAAAAAAACATTTAGGTTATAGACAGCAAGAGAGTCTAGAAGTTCAGATAAGAATTGCACTTGAATAGATCACAGAATTCTCTGCAGGGAATGCTATATTAGAAATTTAAATGTGGAAGAAATCCATTGTAGTCTATTGGTTTTATGGTGAGAATAAATGGAGATACCAAGATCTGTAATGGTCTAAATTTGAAGAGGAAATCACTCCATTTTTGACCAAGGAAGGCCCCATAGAGATTTTATTCTGAGTGATACTAGTTTGGCTCAGAGCTTCATGTTAACAAAGAATTTAGATCCTTCTTCAAAAAGTTTGCTGAATCAACATGTATTAGTACAGGGCTTTCATGTAAAATGTCTGCCTTTCCTGTTACATAAAGTAAACTTAACATGATTATATGATGAAGAGATTTTATATGTTTGAAATTGTTCTTGAAGTGGCATTTAAAAATACAGATTTTATAAATGGAAAACAATTTATCAGAGAGTATGTCTTTTCTACAATCTGAAAGGAGTGCCCTAAGTCCAAAGTTATTTCCCTGAGTATAAACTCTTTGCCTAATTGAATCCAGTTAGGCAAAGAATTGGTTCAAATAGAAGGTTAGAGTGATCACTGCACAGTCCTTCTGGGGACAAATTCTCACTTTCACATTGAAAATACCTTTCATTGTGGAGGAAATGGAGCCCAAGAGTGGCAGATAGAGTTTAATTTAGATTATGATTTAGCAATGTTGCATTTTGATAAGACAAATCAGGATAGGACTTACACAGTTAATGTTAGGGCACTGGGGAGTGTTGTTGAACAGAGAGACCCAGGGGTTCAGGTACATCGCTTCTTGAAAGTGGCATCACAGGTAGACAGGTTGGTGAAGAAGGTGTTTGGATTGCTTGCATTCATTTAGTCAAAGGTATTGAGTATAGGAGTTGGGACATCATGTTGCAGCTGGCCAGGATGTTGATGAGGCCACTTTTGGAATGCTGCAGACAGTTTTGGTTGCCCTGCTATAGGGAGGATATAATTAAATTTGACAGAAGGTAGAAAAAATTTACAAGGATATTGCTGGGACTGGAGAGTTGACTCATAAGACAATGCTGGACATTTTTCCCTGGGGTGTTTGAGGTTGAGGGATAACTTTATAAAGGTTTATAAAATCATGAGTGGCATAAATAAGGTAAATAGCAAAGATCATTTCCCTAGGGTAGGGAAGTTCAAAACTAGAGAGCATCATTTTAAGTTAAGAGGGAAAATATGTAAAAGGGACCGGAGGGGCAGCTTTTTCACACAGATGGTGGGCGTATGTGGAATGAACTGCCAGAAGGGGTGGTCGAGGCAGGTATAGTAATATAATTTTAAAAATATTTGGACAGATACATGAATAGGAAAGGTTTAGAGAGACATGGGCCAAATGTGGGGGCAAATGAGACATGTATCAGGAAACATGTTCAGCATGGACAAGTTGGACTGAATATTCTATTTTCATGCTGTATGATCTAAGTACTGATGTGTCCTTCAGTGCAAAGGTCTGAAACTACAATCAAAGGGTTAATATCACTTGATACCAAACCAAGAGTGCTTGTTTGTGTAAAAATACAGGATGTAACAGTAGGAATAGCAACACATTTGGCCGTTCTCAAAAGACAATTTAAAACCCCAAGAGGATTGGAAGAATATTGTTTATGAGTTGTGGGAGACTATAAGTGTTGGCAATGAAAATCGAAGACCAAAGGAAGGAAGCCATGGATATCGCTCAGAAATAATTAAATAAAGCAGATTCACAATGGGATCAGGAGAAAGTGAAATGTCTCAAAGTGTGCAGAGACCTAATCCAGCAGGATTACATCATAATTGCAGTGAAACACATAAGCATCTCAACAACATTCTTGGAAGAAAGGGGGTTTTCATCAGGAAAAAATCAAATTATTGGCATAAAAAGAAGCCTTTTTAATTTATGGTATGAAAATGATAAATTATTCTAGTTGAGTTTAGAGAATGAATTGAAAGGTGAGATCATACCTGTTTGACAAAAAAAGACACACTTTGTTATTTAACTGAAACTTTCATTGCAGAGTTTTTAAAAAATGAGGCTTAAGAAGAAAAATTAACAGATGGAAAGAGAGACAATAGGAGCAGGAGTATGCCATTCAACATCTTTAGATTCAGTGGTGAATCAGAGGGCAGCTCAGAGTCATCACAGCGGAATTCTGGGAGACACTACCACAGTCTTCATGACTGTACAGGAGATCTCTGCAGAAGAAGGGTGGCTGAGAGTCATCACAGAGGAATTCTGGGAGATGCCACTGTAGTCACTACAATTGGTCTGAACATTGCAGAGGGATTAGTGTCAGGGAAAGGTTTTATATTCTATTTCTCTTGCAGTAAAAGCTGATATTCCATTTGCCTTCTTAATTATTTGCTATACCTATATACTAACATTTTGTGATACACTACAGAGAAGCCTAGATGTCATAGAATTGCAGCATTCTGCAATCTCTTAACTTTTAAATAATGCTTTATTTTTCTACTTTTTGCCAACTTGGTCAAAGTCACATTATACTCCATAAGCCAAATTTTTGCCACTTCACCTCCTATCTAAATCACTTGCGTATTCTTTGCATTCTTCCCACAGCTTATTTTCGTTCTTATCATTGTACCATCAATCAATACAGTACAATCAATCCCTTCATCAAAGTCATTGATATTGTTCGTAAGTAGTTGACGTCTCAGCATTGATGCATGTGGCACTTCTTTAGTTATAATTTGCCAACCTGAAAATGACTTATTTATTCTAACTCTGTTTCCTGTCAGTTAGCCAGTCCTCTATCCAAGACAATGTACAACCCCAATACCATATGCTTTTGTCCTACATAGGAACTTTTCATGTGAATACCTTATTGAATGCCTTTGGAAATCCAAGAACACTGCATCCACTAATTTCTCCTTATCCAGCCTTTCATAAAACTGTTGACTCTGTATGATAATTTTTGAAATATCTTGCTATTACTACATCCTTAATAATGGATTGTAGCATTTTTCTAATCAGAAATGTTTGGCTAACCAGCCTAATGAACATAGAACACTACAGCATGGTACAGGCTCTTCGGCCCTTGCGCCGACCTGTGAAATTAATCTGATGCCCATCTAATACACCGTTGCATTATTATCCACATGTATGTCCAATACCTGTTTAAATGCTCTTAACATCAGCGAATCTACTACTGTTGCAGGCAGCTGTTCCATGCCCAAACTAATCCCGGAGTAAAGAAACTACCCCTAATATCTTTGCTAAATCTCAATTTAAAGCTATGTCCCCTCGTGTTAGCCTTCACCATCCGAGAAAAGGCTCTCACTGTCCGCCTCATCTAACCCTCTGATTGTCTTATACTTCTCGATTAATTCACCCCTCAACCTTCTCTCCAACGAAAACAGCCTCACTTCCCTCAGCCCTTCCTCGTAAGACCTTCCTTTCACACCAGGCAACATCCTAGCAAATCTCCCCTGAACCCCCTCCAAAGCTTCCACATCCTTCCTATAATGCGGTGACCAGAACTGCACGCAATACTCCAGGTGCGGCCCTGCCTGTACAGCTGAAGCATGACCTTGTGGCTGCGAAACTCAATCCCCCTCCCAATATAGCATTACAGCTGTACGGAGGGAGGATATTCCTGGAAATACATCCAGGAAAGTTATTTGGGTAAAACTGAGAAATAAGAAAGGGATGATCACCTTTTGGGATTGTATTATAGACCCCTGAATAGTTAGAGGGAAACTGAGAAACAAACTTGTAAGGAAATCTCAGTTAACTGTAAGAATAGTGGGGTGGTTATAGAAGGGGGATTTTAACTTTCCAAACATAGACTGGGACTGCCTTGGTGTTAAGGGTTTAGATGAAGGGGAACTTGTTAAGCATGTACAAAAAAAAATTCTGATTCAGTATGTGGATGTACCTAGTAGAGAAGGTGCAAAACCTGACCTACCCTTGGGAAATAAGGCAGGGCCGGTGACTGAGGTGTCAGTGGGGGAGCACTTTGGGGCCAGCGACCATAATTCTATTAGTTTTAAAATAGTGATGAAAAGGGATCTAAAAGTTGAAGTTCTAAGTTGGAGAAAGGCCAATCTTGATGATATTAGGCAAGAACTTTCAAAAGCTGATTGGGTGTAGGTGTTTGCAAGTAAAGGGATGGCTGGAAGATGGGAAGCCTTCAGAAAGGAGATAAGAAGAGTCCAGAGACAGTATATTCCTGGTAGGGTGAAAGGAAAGGCTTGTAGATAGAGAGAATGCTGGACGACTAAAGAAATTGAGGGTTTGGTCAAGAAAAAGAAGGAAGCATATGTCAGGCATAGACAGGATAGATTGAGTGAATCCTTAGAAGAGTATAAAGGCAGTGGGGGTTGAAGATGATTCATACTGGACTTGAAATGTCAACTCTGTCTCTCTTTCTACAGATGCTGCCAGGCTTTCTGAGTTTCTTCAGTCTTTTCTGGTTTCATTTCAGAGTTTAGCATTCGCTGTACTTTATTTTAATGTAACTATGTTTTCTGTCTGTCTGTCCTTTTTTGAAAAATGCTATTAAAATTTTTATTTTCTGTTAAGATTCAGAGACTCAAATGTTCATTGCTTTGTTCATGTAAATTTAAACACACACTAATTTTCCTTTGATATAATACAGATAATTTCAATTAATTAAATGTTACAACTTTAAATTATAAAAAAGGAAGATGTCAAAGTATATTTTTAAGTAGCATATCTAAAAATGCTGTTGTGAGTACTAATATTGATTGGAGGACTTAAATTTAAGGAATGTGGGAAAATCATTTATTCCAAGTTTTATGGACATACCTAGGATGGATTCTTCCTTTTGAAAGTTTGTTTGGTAGAAAACACAACATCAGACATGTGGTGTAAATAAGGGATTTTAATTCCAATGAACCATTTGTTTTAGCTATTTCTAATTGTAGTACCATTACAGGTAATTTTAATCAATGTGATCAGACCATGTATGCCTAACTATTTTCTGTGTCTCACTGCTTCTGAATACTATCCTATCTGTTAATGTTTGCTGATATGCACTGGTCAGGCATTATGTTGTATTTTACCTTTTAGAAAGAAATAAAGAGAAAATTATGACATCTCCAGTGACTGCCAATGAAAGATATCACACAGAAAAGTTAACCATAAATCCTGACCTCCATTAATTGGATATGCTATGTGTAAGAATGTAGATTTGGGGGCTTCACAGGGGTTTCCATCGCTTTATGAAAACTGACTGTTTGCACAGACTTTGTCTTTTTGCAATATCGACAATATCCAAGACACTGGCACTGGATCTAACAAAATTCTGTTGAAGAATTTTAATGAGGCAAACTGAAGGACAAGTTGGTATTTAATTGGTATTAACCAAACCAAAACAAAACATTATTTACAAGGGAGAGATCAAAACCTTCGCTCCCATCATGAAAATATTAGCCATAAATCCCAAAATGTATAGGACTTGTTGTGGCTGATGAATTTATGCAGATGCATCAATTTTATTATAGATCAACATATATGTTAGCAGAAAGTTTGCACTTTTTAAGTCCTATAGTACTTATATTTGCATAGAAACAGAAGGTAGGAGCAAGAATAGGTCATTTGACTTGTCAAGCCCACTCCATGACTCAACATGATCATGGTTGATCCTCTATCTTAACATCATATTTCACACTCCCTCCCCAAACCCTTTGACTTCTTTAACCTCTAAAAAGCCATCTTTTCCTTTCACAAATATACTCAGTGAATTGTCCTCCTCAGAACTCAGTAGTAGTGAGTTCTACAGGTTCACCACATTGAGTAAATAAATTTCTCCTCATCTCAGTCTAAATTGGCCTCCGTATCTCCTTGTTCTGGACCCTACCCCTTCCCCTGGCCAAGTAAAACATCATTCCACCATCCAGTCTGTCCAGCCTTCTCAGAATTTTATATTCTTCAATTACATCCTAATCTCCAGTGAATATAGGCCCCAAATACAATCAATATAGGTCCCTGGAGGAACATCAAATCATGATAATACTGTCCATAGAGGAATATAAAGTAAACATGATGGGTCTAAAACCATTATGACCATAAAATGGGAAGCCAGTACCTCATGGACTTTATTATAGTGAACCTTGAATATTACATTATTGGTCCCATTCTCTTCAGAAAATCAGGTTACGCCAGAGAGAGTCGCAAAAGTTCATGGAGCCTGAGGGTCACATCTGTGTCTTGTCATTTCAAATCTCTCACAGAATTGTTGCTGCAGTTGTAAAGCTTACATGCTGCACATAACAGACATACCCTCACTGCCCAGGAATGAGAGACCCAATGTAAAAACACAATTTCCCTACATTTTTGTCACTGTGATTCAGAGCCATTAAGTTTGGACAGGAACAGAGAACTGCTTTTGAATGCCAAAAGAAATAAGGCAGTGGGAAAGCAGTGCTAGAATAAACAGGTGCCAAACCAAATGTTTGCCAGTTTGTACTCAGGAACAGGTGATCTTGATGGAAAACAGCACTTTATTCACAATCTGGCCCCAGCAGAAACATTGGAACTGTACAGGAAACAAGTTTAAGCTACATCTGTCAAAACTTGGCAATTTTTACAACACCTGTATTAAGTTTATTTGAATCCATTCAAACAATCTTCCTATGCTTCAGCTTCAGATCACACATTAATGGTGGATTCCCAGACAGTGAGTATTACTTTCTTTTGCACAAAGTCTGTGGGTCTAACACTTTTGTTCAATGATGAGTGGCTTTGGGTCAAAGAACAGACTATGACCTTCATCGTATTTCCTTTGTGTATATATTATATTTCCTCTGACACATGCCAGTTTATTGACGTAAAATAATACTATTCTGGTTGTTACATGAATACTACTTTGTGCTTTTGACGAGGATGCCAGCTTTGAATCTCCATGAAGTTAGAAATGTTTTGACAGGGAAGTGCCGTAATATTGTTTGGGGATGGTGAAAGGCATAAAACAGTGTTTAAGAGAGAAGGGGTGAGGCAGAAGATTCTGGGCAGAAGTTGAGAGCAGAGCTTTAAAAAAAACTGGATTTGATTAGAAATACCTTTGGGTACTAGGATCAAATACAACTTGAGTAAAACAAACACCTGTTTAAAAATTCAATATTTGTAATATTAAAGGCTGTTGCAATGCTACACTTGCTCATGTTAAATCTCCTCTTCAGATTTTGCAAAATTCCATTCTGCCACTCAACTCCATTCCAGGAACATTTTCTGTTAGTGAAGAGATGTTCCTCTGATTTCCATTCACACAAATTTTGCTCAGATTCCTGATGCCACATTCGGTCAATTAAGTCTTTTTGAATCTACTTAAACAATTGCCCTTAGCTTCAGACTCTGGCTCTATTATTGTAAATAGTGGTCACTTAACTCATTTCTGGAATTCAATTCTGTTGTTCATGTTCGGATCAAGACTTTTTTGTGGCCTGGTGCCAAGTGGCACTTTCAGACTCCAACCTAAGCATCATGGGCAGGTGAATGGTTAACACAGGGCTAAAACTTCCCACATTTTGGCTGTGCCCTTTTTGGGAAGTTTCATGGATGTCTTTGGGCCATGACAACTTTTCTCATGTAAACCTTTGCGACTCATCTTATTAGAGGGCACAGCAACAGCAGCTTCATAAATACCAGGAAAGAGAGGTGAGAGAGCAGAGGAAGTAGCTTCATGTAAAACAAATAAAGGCAAGTATCTTCATGTGCTTTCTTAACCACCTTGCCTACTTGGGCTGCTACATTCAGGGATATATGGATATGTATGCCAAGATCCTTCTGATTTTCAGCATTTAGTGGGGTCCAACCATTCACAGTGTAATCCATTGCCTTATTTGCCTTCCACAAGTGCATCATGTTTCACTTGGTTAAATTTTATTTGCAGCTGTTCTGCCCACCTGAGAAGTGCATTGATATCCCTCTGAAGTTTATAGCAATCCTCCTAAATATTTATCACCTTATCAAATTGCATGCTTCTGTGAACTTCTTAATCATACTGTATACAGATATTAGAACCAGATGTTATATTAATAACATAATAGAAATTAAATCAATAGCACCTTCTGAGCCAAATAGGTAAAAAGTCCCAAAACAACATAGGCACTAAAGGCAGCAATTAGCACAGATACCAAGATACCTAATGTACCTCAATGGCAGACAAAAAACTTTCCCATCTTAACTTGTTGGGTGGCACGGTGGCACAGTGGTTAGCACTGCTGCCTCACAGCGCCTGTAGACCCGGGTTCAATTCCCGACTCAGGCGCCTGACTGTGTGGAGTTTGCACGTTCTCCCCGTGTCTGCGTGGGTTTCCTCCGGGTGCTCCGGTTTCCTCCCACAGTCACAAAGATGTGCGGGTCAGGTGAATTGGCCAAGCTAAATTGCCCGTAGTGTTAGGTAAGGGGTGTGGGTGGGTTGCGCTTCGGCGGGTCGGTGTGGACTTGTTGGGCCGAAGGGCCTGTTTCCACACTGTAAGTCTAATCTAAAAAAATGTCAGTTTTTCAGAAAGTTCCAGTTTCCTTAGGAGATGGCAACATGCCTGTGCCATCCCCCGAACCTAAACATAAAATAGACTTAAAATAGTTTGTAGCAAAGCATTCAATGGAAAGCAATAGTAAGGAAAGTTGGAGGGATATAAAATGGGGAATTATTCCATTACTGCTCCCAGTTAAATCAATTCTGTGTTGTCAATAAAGTCAAACCCTATCAGTACACAGTCTACATCCACCACATTCGTTACATTACAAACTATCTTCAAGCAACATTAGAACATAAGTGTTGTTTAAATCTAGCAGCTCACTACTGCAGGTTACAGTATCCAGTTTTAAAAATCTGGCCGACTTACCTTTCTAATGAACGTCACACATCAGGACGAAAGGGTAACTTAATTTCTAAAAAATATAGGATTCTTTGGGCCCTAGAAGATCATATTGATTGGTTCAATGTAACTTTGCTTGCCTGTTGCATGGGCCTAAAGAACATGCCTTAAATACCACTTACTGTGATGAGGTTGTATGTCCGTGGGCAGAATAGCTCAGGGTCTTGCAGAAGTTAAAACTAACATCTGGTCTTTCTCCTAGTCTCTGTAACAATGTCCAATATATCAGTGTAACCTGCAATGGATTGCTAACGTGCAATAAAATATTTATTTTTCAATACAAGATCACCTCCTAGTTAGACCATGATGTGGTTTTCTTCTATCACTCTAGACCATGCACACCCTGTACTTTTTTTACATTTAAAGGGAATGGTGAGAGTAATCTGCATCATAAGTAGAGCAGCTCGTACAACTAGTGGGTTGGCATACACATACAACAATGCCCACTTCTAAACTCAGAAACAAGTTTGTCAGTGGAAAAGGTCACACTTATTTAGTATGCAGCTTGTAAATGCCTACTATCTGGATGCTGGAACAAAATTTTTTTATACAGTCAAGGACAACTGCTTATCAAGCCAAGTCAGTATTCCTATTGGTTACAAGAGGAAAGGATACTCTATAATCATTGTTTCATCACCCCAAGTACGGAAGCCCAAAATCACTAAGTACCCAGGATTCAAGGTATGACATAAGGAAATCTATTTCTTTCAAAAATGTTCAATTCATGTGGTTGGTTCTTAAGTGAGGGAGGAGAAACATACTCTCATATATTCCTGAATGAGTTTCGCAATATATTGATGTGTGTTGTAATATCAATATTAGAAAAGGTCTTTGTCTTGCAAAGACGAAGAAGTAAATCCAGGGCAACTGATTCCAAAATATGAAGCTACTCAACAAGATGGGGAGGGCTGTAATCCTATGCCAGGATAGGATAACTCACAATAACTCACAGTAAAGAATAGCCCCTTCCAAATCCATTTTGATTTAGCCTCCTCCCTTTTACCTTTGATGGTTAGATTTCTCCTAATGGGCTTTGTACACAAATAAACCAATTGGAAAACATAAATGATTAACAGATGGTAATTGATGGACCTAATCTTCACCGGTTGATGCATGGAGGGCTGCATGCCAAGTAAGTCAATCTGGGTGTTCCCCAACTGGAAACCTTGGATGAACCAGGAAATCCACTCCCAACTGAAGACCAGGCATGCGGCATTCAAGTCGGATGACCCAGACTGATTCAGAAAATCCAGCTATGATCTCCGCAAAGCTATCAGAGATGCCATGAGGCAGTACAGGACCAGGTCAGATGCCCAAACCAACCAAAAGGGCTCCTGTCACGTGTGGCAAGGCCTAAGTAACATAATGGGATAAAAAATGAAGCACAGCAAGATAGCTAACAAAGACACATCCCTCCCTGATGTGCTCAATGCTTTCTAAGCTTGGTTTGAGCAGAATGTCAGTATTGCAATGTCACCTGCCAGGACAGCCCCAAACACACCTATGCCCTCCATTACTGCTGCAGACGTCTTCCTGGGAGTCAACTCAAGGAAAATAACAGGATCTGATGGAGTCCTTGGCAGTGCACTTCAATCCTGTGCAGACCAGCTGGTAGAGGTATTCATCTTCAACCTCTCCCTCCTACAAGCTGAAGTTCTCACTTGCTTCCAGAAGGCCACCATCTTCCCAGTACCTAAGAAGGCTCTGCCTTAATGACTACCATCCAGCAGCTATTATCTCCAAATTCATGAAGCACTTCGAAAGGCTGTCATGGCCCACATCAACTCCAGTTTCCCAGTCTGCCTCGATCCCCTGCAATTTGCCTACCGATGTAACAGGTCCACAGCGGATGCGAATTACCTGACTCTACACTCATCCCTGGAACATTTGGATAACAAGGACACCCACTTCAGACTCCTGCTCATTGACTACAGCTCTGCCTTTAACACCATCATCCCCTCAAAGCTCCAAGACCTAGGCCTCGGATCCATCCTCTGCAACTAGATCCTCAGCTTCCTGAACCATAGACTACAATCAGTGAAGATGGACAACTGCACCTCCTCCACGATAACACTAAACATTGGAGCCCCCAAGCATGCTTTCTCAGCCTCCTACTCTACACCCTGTACACCCACAACTGTTGCCAAATTCTGACCAAACGTCAGCGACAAGTCTGCTGATGATACCACTGTGGTAGGATGGTTGTCAGACAACAATGAGTCAGAATACAGGAAGGAGATAGAAGGCTTGGTGACATGGTGCAATGACAACAACCTACCTCTCAATGTCAGCAACATTAAAGAACTGATCATTGACATCAGAAAGAAAGGAGGAGGACATACACCCATTCTCATCAGCAGAGCGGAGGTTGAGAGTGTTGAGAATGTCAAGTTTCTAGGAGCAATGTTAACCTATCCTGCACTTCCCACATAATGCCTTGTATTCCTCAAGCTGCTCAGGAAATTTGGCACATCCATAACTTTTACAGATGCACCATAAAATGCATACTGTCTGGTGCATAGTGGCCTGGGACAGAAACTGCTCTTCCCGGGACCACAATAAATTACAGAATGTTGTGTGTCCAACCCAGACCATCACGGAAGCCAACCCCTCTCACCTGTGGGTTCCATTTACACGTCTCATTGCCAGGGAAAGGCTGGCAACATCATCAATGACCCATCCCACCCCAGAAATGCTCTCCTACAACCTCTTCCATCAGGCAGAAGATACAGAAGCTTCAACACATGCAGCAGCAGGTTCAAGAATAGCTTCTTCACTGCCATTATAGACCAATGATTGGATTCTTTAAATTCAAATATCGCTGATTTTGTTAATATTGACTTTGCCTCGCGCATGTGTAACCTGTATGCATTAATCTGTCCAAGTTTATGAATCGGTATGTCCTTGCTACTATGATCTGCCTGTACTGGTCTCAAACAAAACTTTTCACTGTACTTAGGTACACATGACAATAAATCAAGTCAATCAAACAATCTAACCTAGTTTGAGAGGGGACTGGAATCCTGACAATTAGTCCAGAAGACAGAGAACCGAGATGAAATTAGAAATTAAAAGACATACAAATACAAGAAATAACTTAGCAGGGCTAGGTGGAGTATAGTTTAATGTGAGGAGCCTAAGGAATAAGACGGATGAGCTGAGAGCATAGAAAGGAACAGGGGAATATGAATCACAGCTATAGTCAAAAACTTGGCCGCAAAATGGGCAGAATTGGCAGCTCAACATTCCTCATTGTAGGGTGTTCAGATGAAAATAGAGGAGTATAAAAAAGGAGTGGGGTGGCAGTATTGATCAAGAAATAGATGATACCATGAAAGGTTAATCAAATAAGATCATATGGATTGAAATACAAATCACAAGTGTGGCAAACATGTTTTTGAGTGGGTACTATAAGGGAGATAGAAGATCAAATAGGTTATCAAACTTTAGAGAAACGGAAGAATATCAAGGCAGTAATAGTGAGGAATCTTTTAACTGCACAAACATATTACCTGTGATAATTTTAGTGTGCAGTCTAGGGTTAAAACAAATTACTTAAATTGAAGAGTGGCCCGTTAGGGATTGTGGAGATAATCTATGGATCTGGAAGACATGGGCACAATCCTCAATTAAAACTTTGCATCAGTCTCCATAATGGAAAAGGACAAGAAGGGTCTGAATATCAAGGTGGACGACTGTAAAATATAAAGAGAAATTAACATAGAGAGGAAGGCTGTAATAGAATACTAAACAGCTTTTAAATTGGATAAAGCCGTAGGCCAGATGAGATGAATCTTAGGCTGATGATGGAGGCAAAGGAACAGATAGCCAGGGTCTTGGCAGTAATTTCAAATTCTGTCTAGCAAAAGGTGAAATGCCAGAGGACTAAATTATTAACATTATCCCAGGAGTAAAAATAATGGAATGAATAGACCAGGAAATTTCAGGCCAGGCAGTCTCACCTCAATGATGGGACAGTTATGTTGTGAAACTTGAAAGGGTTCAGAAAAGATTTACAAGGGTGTTGCCAGGGCTGGAGGATTTGAGCTATAGGGAGAGTCTGAACAGGCTGGGACTGTTTTCCCTGGAGCTTCGAAGGTGGATGGGTGACCTTAGAGGTTTATAAAATCATGAGGGGCATGGATATGAAAAATAGACAAGGTATTTTCCTTGGGATGGGGGAGTCCAGAACTAGAAGGCATAGGTTTAGGGTGAGAGGGGTAAGATATAAAAGAGACCTAAGGGGCAACTTTTTTACGCAGAGAGTGGTACATGTATGGAATGAGCTGCCAGAAGTAGTGGAGATATATAATTGCAACATTTAGAAGGCATCTGGATGGGTATATGAATAGGAAGGGTTTGGACGGATATGGAGCGGGTGCTGGCAGGTGGGACTAGATTGGGTTGGGATATGTGGTCGGCATGGACGAGTTGGACCAAAGAGTATGTTCCTGGTTTGTACATCTCTATGACCCTATCACTCTAATTCTGAGAGATGGAACGTCTTCAGGGATTAAGCAGGGATAGTCAGCGTGGATTTAATGGAAGATTGTGTTTTACAAATATGATCAATTTTTTTTGAGGAGATAACCAGGAATTTTGATAAGGATAATGCATTTGATGTAGTCTACATGAACTTTACTAAGACTTTTGATAAGACCATTACAGCACATTGGTCAAAGTAAGAAGCCATGGGCTTGAAAGCTAAGTGGCACATTGGATTGAAAATTTGCTGAGAGGCAGGAAGAAGACGGTGATGGTAGAGGAATGTTTCTGTGACTGGAAATCTTTTTTTAAGTGTGATTGTAAAGGGAACCTTGCTGTCGTAGAGTACATTAATGACTTAAACTTGAATGCAGGAGATAACGCCAAAAGGTTTCCAGATGGCACGAAAATTTGTAGGGTGATAAATAATGTGGAGGATAGCCATAACCTGCAGGAGGACATCAGTCGACTGGTCAGCGGGGCTTGAGGATTGTTTTGTTTTCACTCATGGGATGAGGGTGTTGCTGGCTTGGCCAAATTTTATTGACCCCAGAGGGCAAGTAAGAGTCAATCACATTACTGTGGGTCAAGAGTCACATATAGGTCAGACCAGGTAAGGATGACAGATTTCCTACCCATAAGGGCATTAGTGAACCAGATCAGTTTTCCCTAACAATTGTTTCGTGGTTATCATTAGACACTTCATTCCAGCTTCTTTTTATTGAATTCAAATTCCACCATCTACCATGGTAGGATTTGAACCTGGGTCCCAAAAACATTAGCTGAGTTTCTGGATTAATAGTCTAGCAATAATACCACCAGGTCATTGCCTCCACTTTACCTATGGAGAAAGATTAGAGAGTTGGTGTTGTTTTTCTTAGAGAAGCAAAGGTTGAGAGGGGACCTGATTGAGATGTGTAGAGGCATAGAAAGAGTGGATAATAAGAAACATTTTTCCTAATGTCAAGTAACCAGCCATCATGGAGTTAAGGTTAGAAGTAGAAGGTTATGAAGAGAATTAAGGAGAATCTTTTTCATTGGAGAGAGGTGGTAGTCTGGAACTCATTACCTGAAAGGATGGGTGAGTCAGAACTACTTGTAACACTTAAGCAGAATGTAAACATTTTCTTGCATTGTCAATGCCACCAGGGCTGTGGGCCAAAAGCTGGATAATGGGATTAGGGTAGTCAGATCTTTCTTGAGCAGAACAGACATGTTGAGTCGAATGGCCTCCTTCTGTTCTGTAAATGTCTATGTATCTACAATCTTAGTTTAAGCTTGGCCCATAATCAACTAGCCCTTTCCCATTGAGCAATAGTAGACATAAAATAACCTCATGATTCAGCAGATCCTAACTCCACCTAAAATCAACAAACTAGTGGTCCTATCCTGCTTCAATGAGGAATACAGAGTTGAATACTAGAAGCAGAATCAGACAGATATCAATCTAGTAATGACCTAGTGAAGATGAAAACAAGGAATCAATTTGCAGCTGTATCGTACATTGGTTAGACCACTTTTGGAATACTGCGTGCAATTCTAATCTCCCTGCTATAGTAAGAATGTTATGAAACTTGGAAGCTGGTATAATTACAAAATTTAAAAGGCACCTGGATGGTTATATGAATAGGAAGGGTTTAGAGGGATATGGGCCAAATGCTGGCAAACAGGACCAGATTATTTTAGGATATTTGGTCAGTATAGATGAGTTGGACTGAAACCATTCAGATGCCTTTTAAATGTTGTACCAGCCTCCATTACTTCCTCTGGCAGCTTACACCTTCTGTGTGAAAAAGTTGCCCCTTAGGTCCCTTTTAAATCTTTCCCCTCTCTCCTTAAACTTATGCCCTCTAGTTTTGGACTCCTCACCCCAGGAAGACGACCTTGGTATTCACCTTATCCATGCCCCTCATGCTTTCATAAACCACCCTCAGCCTCCGGTACTCCAGGGAATATGGCCCCAACATATTCGGCCTCTCCCTATCACTCAAACCCTTCAACTCTGACAACATCCTTGTAATACTTTTCACAACCCTTTCAGGATTCACAACATCCTTCCTATTGGAGGGAGATCAGAATTGAACACAATATTGCAAAAGTGGCCTAACCAAAGTCCTGTTACAGCTGCAACATGACCTCCCAACTCATATACTCAATGTACTGAGCAATACA
Source organism: Hemiscyllium ocellatum (assembly GCF_020745735.1). Classification (NCBI taxonomy): domain Eukaryota; kingdom Metazoa; phylum Chordata; class Chondrichthyes; order Orectolobiformes; family Hemiscylliidae; genus Hemiscyllium; species Hemiscyllium ocellatum. The sequence goes on from NC_083431.1 coordinate 38,035,999, forward strand.
GGCAACCATAACAAATGTCTTCTTCACTATCCTCTCTACCTGGGACTCCACTTTCAAGGAATTATGAACCTGCACATGAAAGTCTCTCTGTTCAGCAACTCTCCCCAGGACCTTACCATTAAGTGCATACGTCCTGTCTTGATTTGCCTTTCCAAAATTCAGCACAGGACGTTTATCTAAATCAAACGCCATCTGCCATTCATTAGCCCATTGGTCCATCTGATCAAGATCCCACTGTACTCTGAGGTAACTTTCTTTGCTGTCCACTATGCCACAAATTTTGGTGTCATCTGAAAACTTACTAACCATACCTGTTATGTTTATATCCAAATCATTTATATAAATGATGAAAAGCAGTGAACTCAGCCATGATCCTTATGGCACACCACTGGTCACAGGCCTCCAGTCTCAAAAGCAGCCATCTACTACCACCCTATGTCTCCTACTTTCCAGCCAGTTATGTATCTAAATGGCTAGTTCTCCCTGTATTCCATGTGATCTAATCTTGCTAACTAGTCTACCATGTGGAATCTTGGCAAACGCCATACTAAATATAAATCACTTCCCAGATCTGCCCTCATCAACTCTTTTCATTACTTCTTCAAAAAATTCAATCAAGTTAGTGAGAAGTGATTTCCCACACAGAAAGCCTTATTGACTATTCCTATTCAGTCCTTGCCTTTCCAAATACATATAATTCCTGTCCTTCAGGATCCCCTCCAACAACTTGCCCATCACTGATGTCAGGCTCACTGGTCTGTAGTTCCCTGACATTTCCTTTCTCAAGGAAACCTTTCTTAAATCGTGGCACCATCTTATCCAAACTCCAATCTTCTGGCACCTTGCCCGTGGCTATCGATGATAATGAATATATATCAGCAAGAAGTCCAGCAATTACTTCCCTAGATTCCCAAAGAGCTCGAGGCTGCACTTGATCAAGTCTCAGGTTTTTACACACCTTTATGTGTTTTAAGATGTCCAGCACCACCACCTTTATAATATGGACATTTTTCAAGATATTGCTATTGATTTCAAGTTCTTTAGCTTCCACATCCTTCTCCACAGTAAACACTGATACAAAATATTTGTTTAGTGTCTCCCACATATTCCACACATAGGCAACCTTGTTGATCTTTAAGGGGTCTTATTCTCTTCCTCGTCACTCTTTTGTCCTTAATGTGTTTGTAGATTCCCTTTGGATTCTCCTTAACACTATTTGCCAAAGCTATCTCATGTCCCCTTTTTGACCTCCTGATTTCTCTCTTATGGATACTCTACTAGGGATTTACTTGATCCCTGCTGTGTATGCCTGACATATGCTTCCTTCTTTTTGTCCAAAACCTCATTTTCTCTGGTCATCCAGCATTCTCTACACCTCCCAGCCTTGTCCTTCACCCTAACAGGAATATACTGTCTCTAGAATCTCAAAATCTCATTTTCGAAAGCTTCCCATTTTCCAGCCATTCCTTTATCTGCAAATATCCTCCCCCAATCAATGTTTGAAAGTGCTTGCCTAATACCCTCAAAATTGGCCTTCTTCAAATTTAGAACTTTTTGTTTAATTAAATCTATGATCAGGTTGACCAAACAATACAAAAGCAGTCATTTATTTTATCCCAAATTCTATCAATAATTAATTGTTCTGTGCACTTCCAACTTTAGAAGATGGTAGAGGACATAAAACATGACTGCCTGCATTAAGTAAATATTTGATGGTGGCAGAGTAGGACGCTCCTGCTGAAGGTCTTCTGCTCTACATGTTTCATTTCTTCCTTTCTCTATCACTCTTTTTTTCTTTTTCTCCTCTTAGCACGGGAGGCGAATACTAATGCAGCGGCAGGTGCCGACAGCAAGTTCCCGGAGCAGCAAGTCGTCTGCAAGCCCCAGAACACTGCGAAGAAGCAGTCCCTGAGCAGCACTTGGGGAAGCAGTCCTGGAATAGTGTGCAGGCAGTAAGTCCTGGGCAGAGATCAGCACAAAGGAGGTAATCCAGCAGTTACCTTCTGTGGGATATTGTGTTATGAGGTATTGTGTTATCGGTTATCTTTATTAACTCACTCATCAGCTTGCTTTATTCATTGATACTGGGTTCCTGGTCATTTATTCATAACCCTTTACTAACTCGTTATTTACTATAACACAGTTTCATTCATTCATTCATTCATAAAACCATGGTTTTGTACCAAATTTTACTATCTTATCAAATTTTAAAAAAACTCTTTCTAATCAAAACCCTTTCAAACCCATTACTGTATTTTCACAACATATCAGCCCTTGCAACAAGCAGTATTTACCTCTGAATAAGTGTAGCACACAACAATACCAACCTCATCAAGTCTCCACAAACATTATTTTAATAAATAGCCCTTATTAACCACCTCCTGGAACTGAATAGGTTCCTCAACTAGTCAGCACCTGTTAAATATCTTTTAATTAGGCCATTATCCCTTTAAGAAACTAAATGACAAAACAGCGCTTCCATAAAATTGCATGAATGAATGAAACTCACACTGGCAAATAGTAAACAAATCTCACAACCAAGCTGCAGTAATCTGTTTAATAGCCTTTATTCCTTTATTAAGTATAGGCACAATTTTTAAATTACTTAGTAAAAATACTGGGCCTTTTTTGCTCTATCAGTTACGAACTTGCAAGATAAAAGAAGCAACATCTCTTAATTATGCAAGCAGACCAGACAGATACCCTTAATTCTCATCAGACGTAGCAGACAGCATTTAGCAAATTTTAACCTATCTCCTGTCCCCCAGAACAGAAGTCTTTCAAACCTTTGTGTACTATAGATAAAGCAATGTAACACTATAGTAATGGAATTTTAATATATCTAAGAACTGCGTATAAAGGGGGTCTTGTAAGAACTGTATTTTGGGATTGTATTGCCACCTTGAACGTATGCTGTGATTGCTGAATAAAAGAGGCTACTTTCGTCACTCATTAATTTTGATTGCTACTTGAACACAATCCCATACTTGGAGCAGTGAAATTGATGTTTTGGGCAAAAACCCTTCATCAGGAATGAATTCCTGATGAAGGGCTTTTGCCTGAAAAGTCGATTTTCCAGCTCCTTGGATGCTGCCTGACCTGCTGTGCATTTCTAGCACTACTCTTATCGTGATTCTAATTTTAATTTCCAGCATCTACAGTACCCACTTTTGCCATACTTGGAGCAGCTGAGTGCCAATATGGAGCAGACTGGGGCTTGAAGCCGAGTGGGGGCTGCTGTTGGACATGGGTCTAGCACAAGTGGAGAGACCATATGTGGAGATCCTGTGCTAAACTGCTACACTGCAATGTCTATTTGAAATTTCCTACCTTACTGTAATGTCAACCCTTTAATGATGTCCTGTTTTTAACTTATTTGTCAACTATGTTAAGTAATGCAACTATTCTTCTCCTGTATCCAAGAATTGTACTTAGGTATTTGTACCTAAGACGCCACCTTACGACGGCAGACACTAAAAGCTTTACAATATATTCCTACAATGGAGCACATGTGACAATAAAAGGATATTTTATTTTATTCCAAAAAAAATTATGTTTTTCATTCCTGCAGCTTTGTAATTAGGGAGAATTGGGAGCTGAAGTTGTAAAATACTTGCAAATTTAATTGGGATCTATGCATTTCATTTATTTTTAACGCTCATCAGATACAAATATTTTTTATAGCAGCTGCACTGAACTAATTTAAAATGATGTTCAAACATCTCTTCCAGAGAAGAAAGCAGGCTCTAAATTGATCCACTAAGCAAAATAGAATTGGAGAGAAAATGAAACCAAAGCTTCACTTGGACTGAATGTCACTATGAAGGAAATAAATCTATTAATATATTATTTCTTTGTGGAATCTAAATAGACCTCAATTCAATTTTCCCCAATCTCTCAACTTCTTCATTTACCAGTAAATATCACTAAATAATGATTAGAACCAGGATCCTTGGGTAATTTGTCCATTCCCATGTGGTAGAAAGTCAAGAAAATTGGTAAAGCCTGTACTGCTGTTCTGTAAGATACATTAGGGGCTACAAATAGTAAGTTTGTCTCAGTACCACAAATAGAGGGTATACATACCATACTATCACAAAAAAAATTAAAACCTGATAAATTCTAACTATGAACAATTGGAACATTGTTCTGACATTCCATAACCTGTAAAAAACCAGGAATATTTGACTTTACAATGGTGTACAATAAATACATTGCATGAAATAATGACAGTATTATAAAATGACTTAGTTGGCAGAACTTTGCTCTGATTCAGAAAATCGTGAGCACTTAGTAGACACTAGCGCAATCCTGGGGATGCTTTATTAAATGTATCATGTTTTGTGTGAGAAATTGAAGGAAGAATTGTGTGTTAATTTGACTGTATTTTAAGTTCTTATTGTAGAATACAAATAACATAGGAAATTTTTCTCTTGTTCTGGTCATCAGTTTCCCAACAATAAATACCCCCACAACCAAACTGTTTAGTCATTTATCTCATTGCTATTTGAGGAACTTTATGTAAAGTACTGATGTGTTTGCCCGTGCAATGTTGTAACTGAAACTCAGTAAGTTAGTGATTAAAATAATATTTTATCATATTTAAGTGACATAGATGGCATCTTCCATTTATTTATATGTTGTTTTGATCCTTTGACATTCTAAGAATTGGTGAGAGAAGCACAAAGTACAAACTTGATATTTAAACATTAATGCAATATTTCTGTCTGATCTTTGTACAGTTCTGGTTTTCATCTTGTTTGTTTCAGCATTATTGGGTTCTCCCAAAGTGTTTCGTGCTCTGCTAAGCAGCACAAATACAAGAGCATTGATATATCAAAAGTGTTTGGTTTCTAGGTCAGAAAATGCAGACGATATTAGTATTAGCTGATATTTGATCTCAAATCACAGAATATCATTGGTAATCTTATCGAGAGGCTTCACACCTATGTAGCATCTGTCACATCATTTAGTTTTATTTAGATATTGCCATGGAGAAGTTTTGTGAATGCTATAGTTCTACTTCATTTCATTATAGATTTATTCATTTTTGCTTTCCATATGGTCAAAATGGCCATTCTGTTTGCTAATTGCTTTTATTATACACCTCCAGAGCAGGTGGAATGTGAACCTGGGTTTCCCAGTTTAAGGGTAGGGAACACTCGTCCCCTTGGTGCTCATTCTGTATACCACAGTGGTGGTAGTGTCCCTACCTCTGAGCTTCAAGACCTAACCAGGTTCAAGACCTACCTGCTCCAGCAGTGTGTCACAACATCTCTGAAGAGATTGACTGGAGACTATGTACTACAGTAGTGGTGACTATTGAAAGGACTTTGACGTGTTGGCATCATGTACCTTTACATGCATGTAACAGTCTGATGCTATGGATGATCTTCGTAGAGATTCCAACTTTCTTTCCATGATGTTGCTGATCTGAAATCTTGCCGGCTTTTGCTGCCTGCATGTGTTATAAGGATTTGCAGCTGGATAATTGACCTGTTTAGCCATGTGAGGGCTGCACATTTGATGAAGCCCCAGGGTGGGGCTCAGACTCAGAGCACTTCACTCAGAGACAGGGGATGTTACCTACTGCATCACAAAACCTTCTTAGTGTGCTATAGAGAACTTATTGATGTGAACACATAACATTCCAATTACTTCTTAAATTTAACATTCCATTTTTATAATTTCTGGTGAATGTATTGTTGTTTATTATCATCCATATCAAAGTGTAGCCATTTTGGAATCTATGTGCTTCAGGTAAGTTCATCTTTCTCAACTGACAGTCTACTTTCTGTGTATGAGAGATGAGGGGGAAATTTCAACAGTTAGACTTCCTTTGTGTAAACATTGTACAAACATTTTAAGCATTCACAAGTTTTTTTAACTGGAACTTCTAAATTCTTAATTTCAATTACGACGGTAAAAATGATGTTGTAGCAAACCAAGCTTGAACTGGATAAGTGCCATTTTTTGCTGGAAATAAAACTGTTGCAGATATTGAAATTGATCTAATTAGCGCCTTAATCTGGAGATAAAGCTGTTATGTGTGGAGAGCATGATTCATTTGTGAGCAAATTGCAGATCCTTCAAAGATCAACAGATTATGCACTTAATTTTGAAGTAAATAGTGTGCTGGTGGTACATGCATTGCCTTTGAAACAGTATCAAAATTTGGTCTTCAATATTACTGTTGAACATTGGATAGCAACCATTTTGCTATTGCGCTGTTTATGAAGGACAATTGTTACACTTCCTCCTGTTGTCAATACTGGACAGTTTGGTACTGTGGTTCTCTACCTAAAAACTAAAAGGATTTCTGGGTTTTATCAACAAAAGCATTGGATGTGTGATGATGAAAACTACTTATAATTGGCAAGTCATTACAGAAAGAATTATGAAGCCACAAAGTTCAGATTTGATATCAAACAGGTGAGCACCTGTTTATAATGAACAATTGACAACTAAGAGCTGTATTCATAAGAGTATAATGTCTATAAAAGCTTGGATTTACAGTCCAGTAGAATTTGTTTTTTAGATTACTTATAGTGCAGAAACAGGCCCTTCGGCCCAACAAATCCACACTGACCTGCCGAAGCGCAACCCACCCAGACTCATTCCCCTACACCTAACACTATGGGCAAATTTAGCATGGCCAATTCACCTAACCTGTACATTTTGGGATGGTGGGAGGAAACCCACGCAGACATGGGGAGAATATGCAAACTCCACACAGAGAGTTGCCTGAGGCATGAATTAAACCCAGGTCTCTGGCGCTGTGAGGCAGCAGTGCTAACCACCGTGCCACCCACCAAATTGCTCCTTGGAAGCAGATGCAAAAAGGTTGGGAATGGCAAACCACATTTTCAATATAAGAGTTGCTGAAGAGCCAGTGCATTATACTGCAGTATTAGTTGATTTCTTGAATTTGTGATGTTCTTTTTCCTCAATGATCAGAAAAGTCATTGCCTTTTTAAATAAAAAAAAACAAGCATGCATTTGATGCTGAAGGGACATGGGTGAAAAAAAAAGTTTACTTTGGTCTTCTCTTTCACAAAGACAGTTGAAGCTCTCTGGACATAATGACCTTATTACATTCCTAATTTTGTTTTGCCATGTGAAAAAAATGTAAAAGAATGTAATTTTAAGTATTGCAAATGACAAAGTGCCAAATAGATTGATCACAAAATACTATTAGTGCCAGTTCTGAACATTATTTAATTTATATTAATACTTGGGGAAGAAATTCATTGTAACATTACCCACATTGTCATCAAATGTGGGCCTTGAACCGAGATCTATTGGCTCAGAGGTAACGACACTGCCACTTCATGGTAAATAGTTTTCTTTGGAACTGTGAGAATTAAGCAGCTTGCAAATAATGAACTAATTGATTACTGACTACTATAGCTCATGATGATTGTTAGTTAAGTGATCAGGTGTACTCAACAGGGCTTTTTATTGTCTTCACTTAGCATTATTTAGTAGTTTAGACTGCATTGGCTGTGCTATTAATGATGACCAGTATAATTTTGAAGATGATCTACCATCGTTTGTCAAAAGTGTTCATTTCTTTTGGGAAGTAGAATTATTTTAATATGGAAAGTAGATTTATATGACCCCAACGGAACCCCAATTGTTATTTTGGATAACAACTGACCAGAGTCTGTACCTGACTCTATCAGAACCAACAAAAATAATTTTCATTGCAGCTGCCCTATGTCCAGTCGGTTTCTCTGTCAGCAAAGCCATTTTCCGTTCTGGGGGCACGGGGAGGGCAAGTTGCCTTAGTTATCTCTGTCCAGTGAGCTGGATTGAAGTGGTTGTTTGGCCTGAAGCCCATCTGCCAATTTTAAATAAGGCCAGAACTTCCAAGTGATGTGTCCTGTTCAGCACAGGATGGGTGAAGACTAGTGTGCTCTGTTAGTAAATCAGAACAGAAGTTGCTGGACGGAGTTAGCAAGTTGAGCAGAATCTGTGCAAAGAAGCAGAGTTAACATTTTAGATTGATGGCTGCTCATCAAAGTATATCGTCAAATATCTAATTAAGTGCTTGGATTAAAAACAGCAACTAAGGTAACCAACTTTATGAGAATAGTAAATGTCTGACAAAGTAAAAATTGAGTTGGCACAGTCAGGCTGACTGGGTGTATTAACCATTTTCTGCTGACAAAATCTTTACTAGGTCAGAACATGCTGTCATAAGAAATTTCCACAATGCAATAATTCTATTAATATGCAAGCAATGTATTGAACGAGACAACCAGAGGGTTAAGAGGATGGCTCAAACTGATTAGAGTAATTCTTAGATGATGGAAGTTGACATTCTATAGAGGCTAAACCTACACACCATGGTTCTGCCAAAAATTAGATTTTATAAGCTTTTGCTATACAAACAAAATAGTTTATTATGCTATTGCTGTCTGTGTAATTAAACCTCTGTACAGCAACATAGTCAGTACTGAAATATCAGTTGTTTAAATTACATTCCTAAGTAAAATTGGAAAAAAAAGAGGGTTGGTAGAATATTATGATCAGAAAACTGATAACATTTTTCTACGAATGTCTCACACAGTCTGTGGGTCTGTGGATTAGTGGTGCTGGAAGAGCACAGCCGTTCAGCACTAAAGAGACACCTTAACAACTCGAGGATGAGCATGGTCAGTCAAACTGGCAGTCAAGGGCATTGTCAAAACAGGAATTTATCGTATGAGGTAATGGTTCTGAAGAAGTTAATATTTCATTCATTGGCTCCACCAATTTTTCTACGAATGTCTCACACAGTCTGTGGGTCAAGACAAGGAAATCTACTCCAGCTTTCAGAGGGAGCAGCTGTATCTGTACCAACTCTTTAAGATCCTAGTCATGATGCTGACTAAATGTAGCTGCATTATTGCAATCATACAGTAAACCTTATTGTTATCTAAGAAGAGTGCCTCAATTATAAGTACTTTACAGTGATATGTCCTGAACACTAATCTCTAGGTAGACGCAAGGCTAGGCAAAGGAGGACTGGTGACTGTGAATGTCCTCAAATAATTCTTAACCAGTGCCACATACTAGCAGAGTTGGCAAATACCACAAAATATCGGGACAGGGAAACAGTTAGTTTCCTCTACAGAAAGTTTTGTAAACATTTCTCTGTGGAAAGTATCCTCCTACAAAGATGTGCTTTTTATGTCAATTGGTCAATATTGTCATGAATATGTGCTCAAAAGAACTAAAACTATTTTCATGATTATTTTTCCAGCTGTGGGATATGACTTTTTAAAACCTCTTTCTGGATTAGTGGTGCTGGAAGAGCACAGCAGTTCAGGCAGCATCCAAGGAGCAGCAAAATCGATGTTTCGGGCAAAAGCCCTTCATCAGGAATAAAGGCAGAGAGCCTGAAGCGTGGAGAGATAAGCTAGAGGAGGGTGGGGGTGGGGAGAAAGTAGCATAGAGTACAATAGGTGGGTGGGGGAAGGTATGAAGGTGATAGGTCAGGGAGGAGAGGGTGGAGTGGATAGGTGGAAAAGGAGATAAGCAGGTAGGACAATTCCGGACAAGTCATGGGAACAGTGCTGAGCTGAAAGTTTGGAACTAGGGTGAGGTGGGGGAAGGGGAAATGAGGAAACTGTTGAAGTCCACATTGATGCCCTGGGGTTGAAATGTTCCAAGGCGGAAGATGAGGCGTTCTTCCTCCAGGCGTCTGGTGGTGAGGGAGCGGCGGTGAAGGAGGCCCAGGACCTCCATGTCCTCGGCAGAGTGGTGACTTATTTTGCTTTAGCCTTGCTTGTCTGCTCTTCAAAATCTTCATACATACAAATATACCTGAGTGGAAAATCTAGTTGCCCCTTGTATGGTACCTGATAGTAAACACCAAACTTTGAACTTTGTTTTTGCCTCTTTTTCTTGGTAGCCATCAAAGCTTCATGAACACTTCCAATTCTGTTCTGTGTTTGTGATAGTTATTTAGAACTCATTGCCTATTGGGGGTGGTAATTTTATTGTTTTGTGTTCAAGCCGGGGTCTCCTTTTACACCTATACCTAGATTTATAGTGATTTGGGTATTTTTACAGCATGGAAAAAAAGGGTCTTTGGCCCATTGTGTTCACACAAGTCATCAAGCTTTTAGTTGCCTTAATCTCATCTTTCAGAACATGAACAATAATCCTGGGATGCTGTGGCATTTCAAGTTTAAGTTTGAGTTTGATCTTTTGTTGTCAAATGTACTAAGATACAGTGAAAAACATTTTGCAATATAGGCTGATTGTACCATACAAAGTGCATCAGAGCACAATAGCAGAACAGAGTGCAGAATACAGTGCTAAAGTTACAGAGAAAGTGAGATCAAAGTCAACATTTGAGAGGTCCATTCAAAAGTCTGATTACAATAGGGAAGAAGCTGTTCTTGAATCTGTTCATAGGTATTCAAACTTTTGAATAAGTGCTCATTTCAAATATATTAAGGACAAAAGGGTAACTAAAGAGAGAATACGGTCCCTCAAAGATCAGCAAGGTGGCCTTTGTGTGGAGCCACAGAAAATAGGCGAGATACTAAATGAATATTTTGCATCAGTATTTACTGTGGAAAAGGATATGGAAGAGATAGACTGTAGGGAAATAGATGGTAACATCTTACAATATGTCCATATTACAGAGGAGAAAGTGCTGGATGTCTTGAAATGGTTAAAGGTGGATAAATCCCCCAGGACCTGATCAGGTGTACCTGAGAAATCTGTGGGAAGATAGTGAAGAGATTGCTGGGCCTCTTGCTGAGATATTTGTATCATCGATAGTCACAGGTGAGGTGCTGGAAGACTGGAGGTTGGCTAACGTGGCAACACTGTTTAAGAAGGGAGGTAAAGACAAGCCAGGGAACTACAGACCAGTGAGCCTGACCTCAGTGGTGGGCAAGTTTTTGGGGGGAATCCTGAGGGACAGGATGTACATGTATTTGGAAAGGCAAGGACTGATTCGGGACAGTCAAAATGGCTATGTGCATGGGTAATCATGTCTCACAAACTTGATTTGAGTTTTTTGAAGAAGTAACAAAGGAGATTGAGGGCAGAGCAGTAGATGTGATCTATATGGACTTCAGTAAGGCATTTGACAAGGTTCCCCATGGGAGACTGATTAGCAAGGTTAGATCTCATGGATTACAGAGAGAACTAGCCATTTGAATACAGAACTGGCTCAAAGATAGAAGACAGTGGGTGGTAGTGGAGGGTTGTTTTTCAGACTGGAGGCCTGTGACCAGTGGAGTGCCGCAAGGATCAGTGCTGGGTCCTCTATTTTTTGTTATTTACATAAATGATTTGGATGCGAGCATAAGAGGTACAGTTAGTAAGTTTGCAGATGATACCAAAATTGGAGGTGTAGTGGACAGCGAAGAGGGTTACCTCAGATTACAACAGAATCTGGACCAGATGGGCCAATGAGCTGAGAAGTGGCAGATGGAGTTTAATTCAGATAAATGCGAGGTGCTGCATTTTGGGAAAGCAAACCTTAGCAGGGCTTATACACTTCATGGTAAGGTCCTAGGGAGTGTTGCTGAACAAAGAGACCTTGGAGTGCAGGTTCATAGCTCCTTGAAAGTGGAGTCGCAAATAGATAGGATAGTGAAGAAGATGTTTGGTATGCTTTCCTTTATTGGTCCGAGTATTGAGTACAGGAGTTGGGAGGTCATGTTGCAGCTGTACAGGACATTGGTTAGGCCACTGCTGGAATATTGCGTGCAATTCTGGTCTCCTACCTATCGGAAAGATGTTGTGAAACTTGAAAGGGTTCAGAAAAGATTTACAAGGATGTTGCCAGGGTTGGAGGATTTGAGCTACAGGGAGAGGCTGAATAAGCTGGGGCTGTTTTCCCTGGAGTGTCGGAGGCTGAGGGGTGACCTTATAGAAGTTTACAAAATTATGAGGGGCATGGATGGGATAAATAGACAAAGTCTTTTCCCTGGGATCAGGGAGTCCAGAACTAGAGGACATAGGTTTAGGGTGAGAGGGGCAAGATATAAAAGAGACCAGAGGGGCAACTTTTTCATGCAGAGGGTGGTACGCGTATGGAATGAGCTGGCAGAGGACGTGGTGGAGGCTGGTACAATTGCAACATTTAAGAGGTATTTGGAGGGGTATATGAATAGGAAGGGTTTGGAGGGATATGGCAGGTGGGACTAGATTGGGTTGGGATATCTGTTTGGCATGGACAGGTCGGACCGAAGGGTCTATTTCCATGCTGTACATCTCTATGACTCAATTACTCTATCTAAGTATTTTTAAAATGTTTTGAGGGTTCCTACCTCTACCATCCTCTTTAGGCATTGTGTTCAGATGACCACCACCCTCTGGGCAAAAAGGATTTTCATTAAATCCTCTCTTAACCACCTGTTCCTTAACTTTAAAACTGTGACAAAAATAGAAATGGAAAATTTCACCAAGTCTGGCTGCATCTGTGGAGAGAAATCAAAGTTAACATTTTGGATGGAGTAACCCTTCGTTTGAACTGTGCCCTCTGGTTACTGACCTCACTACCATGGGATAACGGTTCTCCCTATCTATCATATCTATACCTCTTATGATTTTGATGTGGAGGTGCTGATGTTGGACTGGGGTGGACAAGTTAAAAATCACACAACACCAGATTATAGTCCAACGGGTTTATTTGGAAGTACAGGCTTTCAGAGCACAGCTCCTTCATCAGGTAACTGTGGAGCAGGATCATGTGACACAGAATTTATAGCAAAAGATCTTAGTCACGTGCAACTGGAATAATATATTGAACAAACCTAGATTGCCATTAAGTCTTTCATCTTTCTGAGTGGGTTGCAGTTTTCAGTTCATTAATATGTAAATCCTTGAATTTCTCTCCAGTCACATTCTCAAGATAACAAGGTTTTATTAAAAAAGGTGACATCTCAAGTCTGACAATGCATTAAGGTGTGAGATTAGAATCTGTCTGTACCCCAGTCAGAACCCCCTAAGCCTTTTCTGCTCTAAGGAAAATAACTCCAGTCTTTTACGTTTCTCATCATAGCTGAAATGCTCCTGCCCAAGAGCAATTTCTTTGGTGAATCCTGTGTGCAAAATCTCTGCCGAAACTACTCCTGAAGATCGATCCCTTGTATTCAGAGTTTCTCCTATAAAATCATCACTTTCTATGGTGGAGTCATTTTTGCACCCATTCAGTTGGATTTTGTGACAAGGCTATGGGTTTCTTGTGGTGGCACCAGTGGTGTACAATTTTCACTTGGACATTCAGTTGCTGATGGCATATGACCTCTCATGGTTGTCCAATTACAGTAGAGATTCAAATCTCTATACCTGTATATAAAACATGGCTTATTTCAGTTAGTTTATATGGAACACCAATTCTTTAATAACCTCAGTGCATTATCTCTGAAAAGGCATTCTTCTGTTTGCAAAATACCTATGTCCTATCCACAAAAATGAATCCGAGCTTCCAGAAGTCTGACACTTCAACACACCACCATTGTCCCTGGCCAACATCTCGGTCACAGCAAAGCTCAGGACAAGCTGGAAGAACAGTAACTCATATACAGTTGGGAACTCTGCAGCTTCTGGATTTAATATCCAGTTCAACAATTTTAGGGCTTGAGCACTTTCTCCCATGTCCTTACCCCAACCCTCACACACCAGGCCTTGGCATCACATGAACTGCTACCACACACAACCCATAGTCAGCTACTAATAAACCCAGTTGGAAGCTATTCATTCTCCTGGGCTGACCTTTACTCATTCCTTTGACTGTCCAACTGTTTTTCTCTTTCCTTGAGCTCTATCTCCACCTAATATTTCACTTCACCTTCACTTCACCACCCACCCCCAGCCCCCCCACCTGCTACCACCACCCCATATTCTGCATAAATACCAGCTTTTTCCTGGCTACCATTAGTTCTTAAGAAGGGCTACAGAACTCAAAACATTAACTCTATTTTCTCTCCAAAGATGCTGTAAGACCTGCTGAGTTTTTCCAGCAATTTCTGTTTTGTTTCTGATTTCCAGTATCCACAGTTCTTTCTGGTTTTTGGGGCGCTGGAAATAGTACTGGGAAAAGTGGAAACTGAACCAATGGATCATGAAACATGCTGGGGCCTGTGTTCTTGCCATCCATACAACCAGGAAAGGCAGAATCATATTTGAGAAGATGTGATAAATCAAGTCAAGGACAAAGGGAAAGGTATTAATACAGGAAATGGTAAATAGACTCTGAGAGGAAGGTATAGAGATTATGAATTGAAGAAGCATCCAACAAATAAGAGCAGAATATAAACAGTAAAAGGATAAATCTAAAGGCCCTGAATCCGAACATATTTAGTATTTGAAACAGATGAACTTAAAGTGCAAACGAAAATGAGAAAGTACAGTTTGGAAGCCAATACAGAGACATGGCCACAGGGTGACATGGATTGGGACATGAAGCTTGAATGGTATAAGACATTTAGAAATTACTGGAAATAGGAAAGGTGGAGGGGTTGCACTGTTAGTTAATGTTGGCATTTATAGTCATAGAGATGTACAGCATGGAAACAAACCCTTCGGTCCAACCCATTCATGCCGACCAGATAACCTAACCCAATCTAGTCCCACCTGCCAGCACCCGGCCCATATTCCCTCCAAACCCTTCCTATTCATATACCCATGAATCCAAGAAAGTGGTGTACAGGCCCATAACCGTAACCCCACAGATGGGTGTACGATAAAGAGAAAAAAAAGAGCTGAAATATTATCAAGGGTAGATGTGAAAGTGGATTTGAAGTTACAATTGGATGGTGGAGTCGAGAGGCTAAATGGCCTATTCTTGCTTATAATTTGCATTTTAGTATGTATTGACTCCTTTCTATTCTTTGTATTCACTGCAGAATATGTTACTCTGTTACATAAAGGCTGAAGAACATATCTGATTCCCCAGTATTATTTTGTTGCTATAGCAGACATTTCTCCAATAGGTTGTCCCTCACAGAGAACTGACCCAAAGATTTCGAATTTGAATATCGTCAATTTTACACAATCTGCTATATGACATATGTTTTCTATCATTTACTGTCATTTACTATTGTATTTGCCTCTTGTTTTATGAAAACTATCAAAAGACTGAACATGCCATTTCACAAACTATTTTTCATATACATTTTACCCAATAGCTTTAGTAGAAGGTTCAGGCTTTCATCTCTATCCAGCTCATAAAATATTTAACTTGCTTCCAGAAGTAAGATCTGAGTATCAATAACAAGGCTATACTTTGTTTTTCTTTTCATTAAGAACATCAAAGGTAATCATACTGAAACAAATTGTATTTGCTTTCTGGCATTGTTCATAATGGCTACTAATGTTTATTCTTAGCTTTCAAATTTCATCTGTCAGCAACAATTCTCTGTTACCATGGTATCTGCCAGGAAGCCATTGGTAAATGTTAAAATCAATCCCAATCTTTATACACTTTAAATTTTTAGAGATTACAAACTTTCACCTCTGAACCCAACAACCACAGAGTTTTAATCTGTATCTATTTGATGATCTAATAACTTGCCAGTTTATTGTATATAGATGCTGGGTATTAAAATTCAATTAATATGCAGGTCAGGGACGTATCCAAGCACTTATATGCATGATTATAGAACAGCAGATAAGCAACCTGATGGAAAAGTTGAGACTTTCTGTCATCTGGTTGCCTCTGTAAAAGTATTACCTAAAAACAAGACATGGACATCACGAGTAAAGGCTTGATTACAAACTCATTAAACACCTCTGCTACAACTTGAAAGTGAATAAGAGGAAATAATGTTAAACATGGAATAGAAAATAAATGTGGAAGGGTGGAGTGAAAGATTTTATTTATGGGATCTTGATGCCCAAAGGTTGCATGTGGTCACCATTTCCAATGGAAGTAAAGGAATGCGTCCCAAATCGAATCCTTAACGGATTGTGGGATGTTTTGTGAAACAGCTAGTACGAATAATTCTTGCATTTGACCTATTTAGTTTGATGGAGCATGGTGATTAATGATCAATTGCAAAATGAACCCAATACTTTTCTGCTGTTGTCTAGTCCAAGGTATAGATGAATATCACAGCTACCTCAAAGGTTTCAAGTGGTGGATTTGATCAATGATTTCTGGTCTTTCTCAGTCAATTAACAGTGGCAATGCAAATTCGTCTTAATTATACAGGGACAGCAATGTAGGTGAGATACTGCAGGCTTCCCACAACTCCCCTTCTATTTTTCATCAGTTATTACAGGAACATTTGGCTCAGTCCTCACAATAGGAATCCTTTGTCCAAAATGTGGATAATGTATTTCTCCCAAGGGAACAATGGAAGATCATATGAAGCAGTTCAGTGTACTGTTAACACTGAGCCTTCACACTGGTTTTCAAGTGAATGCCAATGTACAGACAGCTTACCTGGAAATGACACATTATGATTGAATTATGTGATTGCAAAAATGAGGACAAGACAAATACAGCTGTGAAGACTACTCTGAACTCTTGGGTGTCCCATCCCAGAAGCGAATTTTAATGTACATTGACTTTTGCAGAAAGTTGATTGAAAACTTCGCAGTCTAATCCACCTCTTTTTATTTGTAGTGTTATAAAAGGATGTCTTGTGGAATTGGTGGTATGAACAAGAGGAAAAGTTAGTGCAGGTTCCCTGTGTGCTAAATATCCTGAACACCAGATTGTCTTCTCTAACTTTCTCCTGAAGAGCAGTTCTCCTACAGCAAATGAATGGAATATTGGTCCCAATGGCATTAGCACCCTTTTCAAGGATGGAAAAAAAAGTTTTCCTCAGAATATTCCTTGGAAAAATCTGAAGCCTATGATTTGGAGAATGGTTTGTATTTATCATGAAGACAAGATGTAGAATCCAAAGCCAATATTCAGTTATTGACAAGGTAAGCCCACAGATATTTAAAGTACAATGCTGCAAATCTTCCAAAAGAAGATAGTTGTTTCTGAAGCATAGCCTGTGGTTGGATATCTTGTAATTTATTTGATCAACTCTGTCTCTGATATTAAACTGAAGCCAAACTCTAAAACATACAGAAGAATTGAGTGTCGTGTGCTATTAGTATTCCCTTAGTCACTTTCTAATCTCTCTTTGTTTACAACAAATACAATGGATATCCCTTTGTGTTAAAGGTTAATGTATCTGGGTAAGCTTCACCCTACCGGGTTATAAAGAATCAGTTGCACTCTAGTGTTACTGTCTCTTCCTTTATCAGTGTTTGTCCTGCACTGCCTCCTCCTAAGTCATTCTTAGAATGTTTTCATTAGTGCTGTCTTCTGTTTACACAGGTGTCTACAAACATGAGACTTTAAGTTGCATAACAATCACTCCACATAAAGTTGAAACCTGCCTTTTACTTCTAATATGGATGTCAAAAGATCAAACTTTCCCTTAACAATCAGTCAGGAAACATTTGAGGAATTGACACTTGCCTTCACACCTAGCTGAACCTCTCCAAGGGCATCTAAATACCCATTTCCTCACATGCACCCTGACTTTTATTCTCCCCTGTCCTGGACCCAACACACTCCAATTTCCCCGACTCCCAATCCTCCTAGATCAGACATTCCCTTGAACCCACTCCATGGTTCCCTCCACAACTACCTGACACTCCCTGAATTCCCACAACTCACTTAATGACACCCTACAACTTCCATTCACCTTGCACCTAATCCTCGTATCACTTCACTTGCCCTACATACTCCCCTACTTTTAGTCACTGTCAAAGTGGCTAAAGGGAATCTTTCAAGCATAGAATATGGCAGCCACTACTATAAAAGTGGCCATCATTTCAGCACTGATCTACTTCATTGCTGCCTGGACTGGACTACACTGCTTTGGCAGGACAGGTCCCCGGCCCAGACGCTTGGCTGGAAAAAAATGGTAAGTGGGTGACACTTAGTCTGATCTGGGTCAGAAATAGGGAATCTGTTGACAGAAAGAAGGAACCAATGGATTCACATAAATCAGCTTAAAACAAAGAGTAGTTAGACAAATAGCTTCATTTTGGATCAGCAGAAAATAGTGATCACATGATTAGTTGATGGATATTATTGAGAATTAAATGGTACATAGCCCCAGTAGCATGAATGAGCAAAGGAAATGGAAAATTAGGACTCTTGGCAGTTTTAAGTCCTACTCAGATTGTAGGAAAGAAACATACAAAAAAAAACTGAAGTAAATGGATCCATAGAAAACAGAATACTAACAAACAATGCGATGCTTAGTGACACATGCTGTGCTTGATCAACTGTGAGCTATACAACAAAATTGGGGGTGACTTTGAAAGTATTATTATGCTAATTAAGTGGTGTTCAATTAACACAGTTTCAATGTAACATCATGGTGAGAAATGTAATAGAAATGTTTGCTGCCCCTCTTGACTGGGCTCAGACACTATTTTACTCTTATACTGGCACATTGTAATAAGAATATAGCAAAGAAAGTTAATTACATAAAAATCAATTTCTGTCTCTTCTTTTCCAAAAGCATTAAATTCTTTCACTGCTAGAGGAACCATGTGTTTTCCAAGAATTAAATGAATTGTAAATATCTTCTATGTCATTGCTAAGGCAAGTAAGATCAATTGGCATTGAATCAGCCCAATGTAACAGACATTTTTCTGCTGTGATTTCCATCTTAAGAGAGCTTTTAAACTCTTAAAGGTTCTATTGAAGTTTATTTTCTTTAAAATGTCTGCAAACTCAGAACTACACAATTGTGATAACTTACTTGGATTTTGTAGATGATAGACAGGTTTCAAAATCACGAAATAAATTGCTCCCCATAGAAATCCTAATATCTGACCTGGTGTTCAAGCCACAGTATTTAT
Organism: Hemiscyllium ocellatum; assembly: GCF_020745735.1. Lineage (NCBI taxonomy): Eukaryota > Metazoa > Chordata > Chondrichthyes > Orectolobiformes > Hemiscylliidae > Hemiscyllium > Hemiscyllium ocellatum. The sequence goes on from NC_083431.1 coordinate 38,054,842, forward strand.
ATAGTTGGCCCAGATCAATTTCTGGTAAACAGCAACCTTCGGAATGTTAGTTGGAGATTCAGCGATTGCAATGTCAATTGGAAACAGCTAGATTTTCCTTTAAAAAGACGGAGAAATGACAAGAAAGGGTTAAGGGAGTAATTATTAAGGTTCAAAAGGAAGATATAGGATTGTTTCATGGAGTACATAGTTAAGATCCCCCCGTCATGCACACTTTGGCCACATTTCCTAAGGTCAAGACTGATCAATCTTGGTGAAACCGCATAACATGCAAACTGTAATGATATCCTTTCAGAATACATGTAATAAACCGAGGTTGAAAAGCATGTTTGAGCTTAATCTATGAAGAATTATTTATTTCGTCATCAATTTCTTACAATCACTGAAAAGTCAAAGTCTTTTGTGTAAATCATCACATCCCAATCTGTGCCTCCTGTACCTTCAGATTTACAAGGAAATTCATTTCTCAATAAATAATTTCATAAACCACTTTGAAGCATTGTTGACCACAGCAGTAAGACAATTACCAGTGAATACACATTTTGAGTGTTACAGTAATTGCAAGATCATCATCATTAATCAGACTGCTCAGTGATACTACCAGCTGGGATGGAAAGAGTCCCTCAATATTCTTTGAGCATAAATATCACCCTCCTTCAGTTGCATTTCAGGGAAAATACACACAATTAAAATAATTACCACACAATACAAGTGATTGGACAATGAACACAGAATACTAACCATAATTGCCCTCTTCTTTTAAACTGGTTACGAATTACAAACTGATTCTAAGCCTAACCAGGTATATAGAAACAGGAAAATTATACGTTTAATTCACAATAAAACATATCAAACAGAAGAAAAGGGACATATTTGCATATATATTAAGTATATAAGCAAGTAATATACATTAAGTACCAGTTTTATACACTCAATACAATGAAAGGGTCATGTTTAACTGTAGCAAAGCACAACAGCCATTATTTAGACTCATACTTGCAATTTAAAAAAAACATTTTGGTGGCAAATTCCTTAAACTCTGCGCTGATAATTTTGCAGTTCATGAAACAGGACAAATAACCTTAAATCTCATTAGTCAATGATATTGAAAGATTATTAACATGTAGACTAAGAAAAATTGCAAATGAGTGAATTTATTACCAATTTTGGAAAAACAAAGATATAGCAATAAAGAAAGATTTGACAAAGAGTGAAAATAAAAAGGTCAAAACGGAAATACTTGATAAAAATCTTCAACAGCAATTAAAACCTGAAAAAATGAAACTTCATAATAGTAACTTTTCAATGTCTGAGAGATTGTTTAATATAGACTGAAATAGATAACATTTAATTTTCCATGTTGCAATTCAAGTGATCAGAAATGATTTAGTCAGCCCATGAATATTTTGCTTATGAGAAAGTGATTCAATTAATCTAAGTCCATGCTCTTTCTCTGGCCTTCCCCCACCCACTTCATAGTCTTTAAAATGTTATTTTTTGAAATATTTATCCAATTCCTTTTCAAACGTTGTCATCGAATGTGCTTCTATCACAATTTCAGACTGTATTCCAAGCCATAACTTGCTGCTTTTTTTGTTGAGTTGCAAGAACTTTTCATCTGCACTCATCAAGACAAACATAAGGCTGCCAAATTTTGAATGACCACAACAATTATGGCCAGATGACAGTGAAGGTTTGAATACATGTACAAACACATTCAAAACATCTTCTTCTCTGCTGTTATCAGACTTTTGAATGGACCTCTCAAATGTTAATTTTGATCTCTCTCTCTCTCTCTCTCTCTCTCTGCACCTTCCATGCAGCTGTATTCTGTTATCCTAAAGCACTATGTATGATACTATCTGCCTATATTGCAAGCAAAACAACACTTTTCACTGCACTTCAGTATGTGACAACAATAAATCAAAATAAATTAAACTCGAAATTTCCAGACAGGATGCTACAAACTGTTAAACTCCTAAATGAGGAATGATGAACTTGCTCCTCTATATTCATCTATCTCCTCAGTTGATTGCAACAAGGTTTTAGTTTAAAAGGATTTTTGTAGGTATCTTCCAAACAGACCACAAACAAAGCTTATGTTTTAAAAGCAGCAAACTTAACCACTTTTTTTGAACTAACAAATTGCATTTTTTATTAATCATTAAATAGGCAAAATTAGTTAGTCAACATGCATATGCACATAAATTAGAAATAGGATCACTTATGGATGACTTGTTTTTTAATTGCGAAACATTTTCTTTGATTTAATTTCAGAAATCCTCTTATGGTCATAGCTAATTCTAAAGGGTAAAAATTAGTTGACTCGTTGGATGAATCCATATAGCAAAAAAAATTAAATCTTTTGTCTCAGGCATGAGGATTCTCATGACCATTTGTCTTGATCGTAATTTTGAGGGTTTGATGGTAACTTTCTGATGCTTCTTGTGTCTGGGGGTAGCATGCTGAAGACTCCAACTAGGAGATTGTGAGGACTGCAGATGCTGGAGATCAGAGTCAAGAGTGCGGTGCTGGAAACACAGCCGGTCATCCAACAAGCAGGAGAATTGACATTTTGGACATAAGCCCTTCTTCAGGAATGAAATTTGTGAGTTGGGGCTGAGCGATAAATGGGAGGAGGGGGTGGGATTGGGGGGAGGTACCTGGAAAGCGTTAGGTGGACGAAGGTGATGGGGTCAGTGCCAAGTTGGAGACTTGGGATTGAGATAATGTGGGGGGAAGGGACATGAGGAAGCTGTTGAAATCCATATTTATCCTATGTGGTTGCAGGGTACCAAGGCTGAATATGAGGCATTCTTCCTCCATGCATTGGGTGGTAACAGTTTGGCGGTGGAGGCAGCCCAGGACCTACATGTCCTTGATGGAGTGGGAGGTGGAGTTGAAATGTTCAGCTATGGGGTGATGGGGTTGGTGGGTGTGGGTAGCCCAGAGATGTTCTATGAAACAATCTGCAAGAAGGCGTCCTGCCTCTCCGATGTAGAGGAGACCACCCTGGGTGCAATGGATGCAGTAGGTGACATTGGTAGTTGCACAGGTAAATTTCTAATGGATGTGGAAGGATCCCTTGGGGCCTTGGACGGATGTGAGATGGGTAGTGTGGGTGCAAGTTTTGCATTTCTTGCGGTGGCAGGGAAAGGTGCCAGGTGTGGGGAGTGCTGTAATGGGGGTGTGGGTCTGACAAGGGAGTCACAGAGGGAATGGTCTTTTCGGAATGCTGATAGAGGTGGGAAGGGAAATATATCTCTGGTGGTCCTGTTTGGAGGGAAGTACATGAAAGTTGCTTAGCTTACATTCTTTTATGTCCAATGCAGTGGAGAAATTTGTCGAGAGCATGTATCCAACTGAGGACGTAGAAATACAGAGGTCAGCCGCAGGTCTGGGAAAGTGTGGCTCTGACTTGGGACAGGACTAACTGCAAGTAGAGCAGATGGTGGCGCATGGCTGATAGCATGGAGTGGAAGACACGGAAAGAGAATCATTGTTGAGGGTTTTGGATTAGTAATATGCACTGTGTATTCTGTTCAGGTCCAAATTATGTTGGTCTAAATGTGGTCCAGAGTCCATGTGGAATCAGGCAGTTCCGTAGGCAGGTACTGAGGAAGAAGATGTGCCTGTGGTAGCGAGTCTGCTTGAGAGCGTGGCTGAAATGCTTCAGGGCAGAGCAGAGGACTTGGGGAGTACAGTGAGATAGGGAATCACTGAGATCCTTGTCGAGAGAGGAGAACTTCTTCAAGGTAGGTATTCTTGGAAGAGACTTCACAGCATGGTTGAAATCAACTAGGAGTAAGTGAGGACTACAGAAGCTGAGATCAGAGTCGAGAGTATGGTGCTGGAAAAGCACAGTCGGTCAGGCAGTAACCGAGGAGCAGGAGAACTGATGTTTCGGGTTTCCTCATACCTTCCAGAACCTTCGCCTGATCTCTAGAACTGCCCAGATGCCATTAGCCATGTGGCTGCTCCTTCCATGACTGCTGGGGCTCTCAATGATGTCACGCCCACCCCTGACACCGCCGCATGGCCTGCAGCCACTGCCAACCACACCAGCTCAGAGTTCGTCATCCACCCAACCATCTCCATGACCGTGAGAAGACTACTGCCACAGGATCCACCGGCGCCGTTAGATTCACCAACACAGACGTGACACCTACCTAGAATGTCACTTCCACCCCTATGGTTGCCACCACGGCAGTCACTTCTGTCCTGCTGAAAAGCTCTATCATTGATGACTCGTCCGCCACCAGTGACATCAGCAGCCAAGTACCCAACAGTAACATTGTCCTTGCCGCCCATGCCATCACTTCCGCCCCATTAACACATCCATAAGCACTACTTCTGCCACCTTTGTGAGCATTACTTCCTTTGGTGATGTCATTCCTGACCCTACAACCACACCCACTCAAGCAACTGTCTCCGCTCCCACCTTGAACTCCAGCCCCACTCCAGGTCCTAGCTCCCATCCCTACCATGTCTTCACCATTCCCCCGACCTCTCTCTCATTGAGGATAAACATTTAGTCCTCAGTAAAGGCCTCACCTTTATCCCTCTACAGTCACAGATTAATGAATTTGATACACGTTGCAACTCAAACGTGTCTACCGCTGCCCCCACCTTCCCGTCTACTTTTTTAACAACAACACCCACCCACCCACCAAGGAGCCTTTCTCCTGCCTCCAACATACCCCATCCAACTGGACACCCTGTGCTGGCCTGCAACCCACCCTTACCCTCTTCATTTCAAACGGCCACCCTGAAATCGACTGCCTCAACCTGTTCAATCGCCTCACCACTCCAACATCTTGCCCTCTCCACTGTATTGGTGTGTTCTTCCAGAACAACCCTCCACTCCAACTCCAACCTCACCATCAAACCCACAGTCAAGGGAGATGCAGTAGTAGTGTGGCGCACTGACCTCTACACTGCTGAAGCCAGGTGCCAACTCGCAGACACCCACTCCTTCTGCCCCCTTGATCACAACCTCACGTCACCAAACCATCATCTCCCAGACCATCCACAACCTCATCACCCCTGGGTATCTCCCATCCACAGCCTTCAACCTCATTGTCTGTGAACTCTGCACCACTCAATTCTACCTCCTTCCTAAGATTCACAAATCTGACTGCCCTGGTTGACTCATTGTCTCAGCCTGCACCTGTCCTACTGAACTCTCTCTTCCTACCTTGATACTGTCTTGTCCCCCTTAGACCAGGAACTCCCCACCCACGTTTGTGACACCACCCATGCCCTTCACCTCCTCCAAGATTTTAATTTCCCCCACCCCCAACGCCTCACCTTCACCAAGGACATCCAATCCTTGTACATCTCGATCTGCCACGACGAAGGTCTCCAAGCCTTCTGTTTCTTCCTCTCACATCATCCCCACCAGTATCCTTCCACCGCCACCTTCACTGGTCCTCATCCTCAACACAGAGTCATTGCCATACAAATGTACAGCACGGAAACAGACACTTTTGTCCAACTTGTCCATGCCGACCAGATATCCCAAACCAATCTAGTCCCATCTGCCAGCACCCGGCCCATATTCCTCCAAACCCTTCCTATTCATATACCCATCCAAATGCCTTTTAAATGATGCAATTGTACTAGCCGCTACCATATCCTCTGGCAGCTCATCCATACACATTCCACCCTCTGTGTGAAAAAGTTGCCCCGTGGGTCTCTTTTATATCTTTCCCCTCTCACCGTAAATCTATGCCCTCCAGTTCTGGACTCCCCCAACCCAGGGAAAAGACCTTGCTTATTTACCCTATCCATGCCCCTTATGATTTTATAAACCTCCATAAGGTCACCCCTCAGCCTCCGACGCTCCAGGGGAAACAGCCCTAGCCTATTCAACCTCTCCTATTGCTCAAATCCTCCAACCCCGGCAACAACCTTGTAAATCATTTCCGAATCCTTCAGGTTTCACAGCATCTTTCCAATAGGGAGGAGACCAGAATGACATGCAATATTCCAACAGTGGCCCAACAAATGTCCTATACAGTCGCAACATGACCTCCCAACTCCTGTACTCAATACTCTGACCAATAAAGGAAAGCAAACCAAATGTCTTCTTCACTATCCTATCTACCTGTGACTCCACTTTCAAGGAGCTACGAACCTGTACTCCAAGGTCTCTTTGTTCAGCAACATTCCCTAGGACCTTACCATTAAGTGCACAAGTCCTGCTAAAATTTGGTTTCCCAAAGTGCAGCACCTCACATTTATCTAAATTAAACTTCACCTGCAACTTCTCAGCCCATTGGCCCATCTGATCAGGGTCCCGTTGTAATCTGAGATAACCTCCTTTGCTGTCCACTACACCTCCAATTTTAGTCTCATCTGCAAACTTACTAACTATACCGCTTATGCTCACATTCAAATCATTTATATAAATGATTAAAAATAGTGGACCCAGCACTGATCCTTGTGGCACTCCGTTGGTCACAGGCCTCCAGTCTGAAAAACAACCCTCCACCATCACCCTCTGTCTTCTATCTTTGAGCCAGTTCTGTATCCAAATGGATAGTTCTCCCTATGTTCCATGAGATCTAACCTTGCTAACCAGTCTCAGATGAGGAACCTTGTCGAATACCTTACTGAAGTCCATATAGATCACGGCCACCGCTCTGCCCTCATCAGTGTTACTTCAGAACACTCAGTCAAATTTGTGAGACATGATTTCGCATACACAAAGCCATGTTGACTATCCCTAATCAGTCCTTGCCTTTCCACATATATGTTCATCTCTATGACTCTATGACTCTTTTGCTCCCATGGATACCTTAGTTAAAGACAAAAAAAACAGATGCTGGAGTTCGAAGCAGACAAGCAGGAGGTCTGGAAGAACACAGCAAGCCAGGAAGTAGAGAAGTCCTGATGCTGCCTGGCATGCTGTTTTCTTCCAGACTCCTGCTTGTCTACCACAGCTACCAAGGTAATCATGTTAGTCGTGATCATGTTGACAGCTGCACCTGATATTGGTCTTCCACTGCTAGTAATGCCTCTGTCTACCAGGTGAAATATTTGTGGTTTTTTACACTGAACTGTCATAGATGCAATGCATTGTTAGTTTATCAATGCAAGGAATTGGCAGACCATGATATGCACTAATTTGGCAGTTGTCATTTCTGCCATTTTGAGTTCCAATGATCCTGGTATATATCTTTTAGAAGTCATACTAGTAGGAGATTGGTTCTAGCTTCATTGTTGGTCTTGGTTTTGAGTGTGCATTTGCAATTTCCTTATGGTAAATCATGTGATTTGTGTGAATAAAGCTAGAAACTATTGGCACAATATGGAAAGCCAGTTTGTCCTGTTTTGAAAGTTTGAAGGTCTCTGGTGCATTCCTTGATGGAGTTGGATGTATTGCAGAGGCCTAGTATTCTTATGTAGCACATGCTTTGCACAGATCTTGGAATGTTACAAAGTCTCACAATGAGTGTGATAAACCATAGTTGCCGCACTACTTGAACTTTTGTTTCCTGGCTACAGTGTAAATGCTGTTTGATGAATCTTTTGCTTGTGGGCATTTAATTCGGCTCTAAACTACCATTACCAGCTAAACCAAATACCAACTAACAATTGTTGGTTGTATTGATTTAGAGGAGGGCAAGGCAAATGCTGACCTCCAATACTGACCTCCTTCAAAGTGGAAGCTTGGAGTTTACTGCCAGACTTATCCAGCTAATTTTTGGAACCTGCTTAAGGGATATGTAAGAGGGAAGTGAATCAAGAATCAAGGTCTAGCTTTGCATTTGCGTGCAACCAGTGAGAAAGAAGTAGACAGTAGATGGGAGTAAAGTAATCATGCTGTCAGATTTTTCCCATTGTTTGGGCTGTCAGCAGAAACAATTTTGGCCATGCTGACACAGTAAGTCCTTGCCTTGATGTCTGTTATTCTTAAAGGGGGCTGAATATGTTGAGGTAATGTCACTGAACCAGTAATCTAGGGCAAAAACAAAAACTTATGGATGCTGGAAATTAGAAACAGAAATTGCAGGAAAAAAACTCCACGGGCTGGCAGCATCTGTGGAGGGAAAGTAATCTAGGGCCCCTAGCTAATGTATCACTGGACCAGTAATCTTAGGACCCCTAGCTAATGTGTCACCAAGCCAGTCATTTAGGACCCCTGGCTAATGTGTCACTGGACCAAATTTGAAAACAATTTAAAAATAGAATTAAAAATTAGTCCAAGAGCAATCATGTAACCATTGTCACCTTGTAAAAACCTATCTGGTTCAGTAATGTCCTCTAAGGAAGGAAATCTGCCATTCTTACCTGGTCTGCTTGTTAAGTGACTGGCAATAATGTGGTTGACTCTTTATTGCTCTCTCAAATGGCCAAATAATTATTTTTTTGGAAATGCCAGTCTTGTCAGCAATGCTCACATCCCATGAAAGAATAAAACCTAGCTTGTAGTGATCTCCTTAAGAAATACAGCTTTTCATTTCTTGATACCCTGTGTCTTGTACTTTCCTCTTCAGTTATTCATAGGATCCTTCGGTTTTCAAGTTGAATGAATGTTATGACCGGGAGAGTATAATAAATGGTTTCCCATTCTTTTCCTTGGTTGTATTTAAAGGAAATACCAGTTTTCTAACTGAAGTATACTCCATCTGTTGCAAGAAACCACTTTTTTTTGGAACAATAACATGAAACAGAAGTTGGACCATTGTAATTGAATGAGAAGAAAGTTTTATGACTTGAAGATGTCATGTATTGTTGTATTGCACAGGTCAATATGTGAAGGGCAAAATTTGTGACTGCGAGTGTTACTAAGAATCTTTTGAGTTAAGGAAATTCTGCCTGACACTAGTCTCTGGTTGAACCACAGAATGACTAAAAACCTCAAGTACCAGGGAAGCAGAAAGGGAAAAAATCATCCAGAGCTTATCCATCACTCGCTGTTGTACTCACAATCTCTTTCTCTGTGAAAGACAAACTGTTTGCTCTTTTAAAATTCGAGATACATCTGAAAAATTGAAGAACACCAGTAACCTCACAGACAATACCGTGCCATCATTGAAAAATATGATAAGATTTGGAAGAAAATAACTTTCCATTTTGTGATCTGAACTTCTGATCTTCATAACCTTCAACTGATCTTGTTGCCATAATGGATAAATTCCTAAAGAAGAGCTTATGCCTGAAATGTTGATTCTCCTGCTCCTCGGATGCTGCCTGGCCTGCCGTGTTTTTCCAGCACCACATTTTTCAACTCTTGTTGCCATAATGTATGATACTAATTACTGATGAAAATATCAGCACAAAATTTACATTAATCTGTTCCTAATCACTGCCTTGTATCAATTAATTTTTCCAAGTAAATTAAGTAATATTTTTGACCCAGCAGTTAAATCTAGAAAATTTTTGTTTCAGATTTCCTAACAGGTGAGGAAATGAATCTCAAATTGCACCAATGAATTGTATAAAATTGATGATAGGTCAAAATCTGAATGTTCATAGCATTCAGCATAAAATTAATGGGTTAACAGTGTAAATAGAGATAAATGGGTAAGAATTGATCATTATTGGTGCGTTGTAGTTATAGGGAGACCAGAGACTGGGGAGTTGAATATTCCACCATATTGAGTTAGAAGGATAGACAGAAAGGAAAAGGAGGTGGTGTGGCTTTGTTGGCAAAGATTAAAATCAGTGCTATAGTAAGAAATGATTTTGGCACTGGAGATCAAGACATTATTGAGCCTAGGTAAAAACAAGGAATAGCAAAGGAAAAAAAAATCTCTGGTGGAAGTAATCTGCAGATCCCTTAACAGTAATTCCACAATAAGAGAATGTAAAGAAGGAAATTTTAGGGAGTTATAAGGAAGGTATGACAATTATGGGTGTCCTTAACAAGTATTTAGTGTGGATTAATCAAATCGGCAAGGGTAGTCCCAAGGGATATACAGTAAGGAAAATAAAGATAACATTAGGGCCAAAATCTAAGGCATGCCATATTTCAAAAGTTAGTGGCAGGCTGGAGAACTTGGAGACTTAACGACCAGTGAAATGTTTAGAATAAAGTAATGAAAAGAGCAAATGTTAATTATGAAAGAAGACTAGTGCAAAATATGAAAATAGACAGTTTATAAAATGGAAGAGAATAACTGAAGTCAACGTTGGTCCTTTAGAGGGCAAGATAGGGGAGTTGTTAATGGGGAGCAGGAAAATGTTTTGCCTCCATTTTCATTGTGAGGAACACTAAATCCATCCCAATAGTAACAGGTAATACAGAGATAATCAAAAGAAGTAACTTGAAACAATCATCATCACTAGGGAAAAAATGTACTGAGCAAATGATTGGGATTAAAAGCAGACAAGTCCCCAAAGCCTGATGACTTTTGTCTTGAGATCTTAAAGGAATTGGCAGCAGAGATAGTGGATCCACTGGTTATAATATTTCAAATTCCCCTGGATTTTGGATGGGTTCAAGTGGCTTGGAAAAATTCTAAGGTAGTACCTTTACTCAAAAAAGGAGAATGAGATAGAAAATGGAAAATATGGTCTAATTAGTTCAACATTTTTTGCTGGAAAATTGTCTGAAGTAAGGAAGTAGTATGAGCCATTTGGAAAGTCAAAACCCAATCCATCAGAGTCAGCATGGTTTGTTGAACAGTAAGTTACTGTTTAGTGTTCAAACGGGGGCAAAACTTACATCCAGACCCCTCGTGTTCATTATATAAGTTTCCTTGCTGAGCTAGAAGGTTAAGTTTCAGACATTTCAGCACCATACTAGGTAATATCAGTGAGCCCCCAGTGAAGCACAGGCGTTGGTGACCCACTAACTATTTATGAGTTTAGGTTTCCTTGGTTTGATGATGTTATTTCCTGTGGTGATGTTATTTCCCGGTCTTTTTCTTAGAGGATGGTAAATAGGGCCAAGTGGATGTGTTTGTTGATAGAGTTCTGTATGGAATGCCATGTTCGAGGAATTCTCATGCATATCTCTGTTTGGCTTGTCCTAGGATGGAGTGTTGTCCCAGTCGAAATGGTGTCCTTCCTCATCTGTATATAAGGATACTAGTGAGAGTGGGTCATGTCTTTTTGTGGCTAGTTGATGTTCATGTATCCTGTTGGCTAGTTTTATGCTTGTTTGTCCAAAATAGTGTTGCCCAAACACTACATTGGAGAAACAAGCAGAAAACTAGCCACCAGGAAACATGAACATCAACTAGGCATAAAAAGATATGACCCACTCTCACTAGTATCCTTACATACAGATGAGAAATGACACCATTTCAACCAGGACAACATACTAGGACAAGACAAACAGAGACATGGACAAGAATTCCTCGAAGCATGGCATTCCAATCAAACTCTATCAACAAACACATTGACTTGGGCCCTATTTACCACCCTCTGAGAAAAAGAACAGGAAATGACATCACCGCAGGAAATGACATCATCAAACCAAGGAGACCTAAACTCATAAATAGAAAGTGGGTCACTAATACCAGTACTTCACCGGGGGCTCACTGTTCCCTGGTCTGATGATGAAACATCTGAAAATGAATCTTTCAGCTCAGCGAGCAAACTTACATCTAGAACCCAACCTGAGCTACAAATCTTCTCAAAACTCACTAAAATTAGGGCCTTGGGTAGTGTTGTAGAACAGAGAAAAATAGAGGTTCAGGCACATAATTTTTTGATGTTTGGGTCACATATAAATAAGATAGTTAAGAAGGTGTTTAGCATGCTTGCTTTCATTGCTCAGGTGTTTGAGTAGAGAAGTTGAGATGTTATGTTGAGATTGTGCAAGACGTTGGTGAGGCCTCACCTGGAGTACTCTGTCCAGTTCTGGTCACCCAGTTATAGGAACGATATTATTAAGCTGCATAAGATTCATAGGAAATTTACCAGGATGTTGCCAGGAGTGGAGGGTTTGAGTTATAAGCAGATAATGAATTGGCTGGGACTTTCAGTGGAGCATCGGAGTTGAGAGAGACCTCATAGAGGTTCATAAAATCATAAGGGGGTGTAGATAAGGTGAATGGCAGGTATATTTTCCCCAGGGTGGGAGATTTCAAGACTACGAGACATATTTTTAAGAGGAGAGGAGAATGATTTAAGAAAAGACATGATGGACATTTTATTTACACACAGAGAGTGGTTCATGTATGGAATGAACCTGTAGAGGAAGTGGTTGATGTAGGTACAGCTACAATATAGGTACAGTTAAAAGATATTTAGACATGTGAATAAGAAGTTTTTGGAGCTATATAGGCCAAGCGTAGGTAGGTGGGACTAGTTTACTTTGGGATTATGGACAGCATGGACTGATTGGACCAAAGGGTCTGTTTCCATGCAGTATGACTTTATGACTCAGGCCCTAACTATTTACAATCTATATTAATGACTTGGATGCAGGGACAAAATGTATGAAATGATTCTAAGGTAGGTAGAAAAGTAAGTTGCATTGAAGCAATAAGAAATTTGCATGTAGGTATGGATAGATGAGGTGAATGATCCAAAATTTTCCAGAGGAGTTAATCCAAATCAGTGTGAGGTTATCCATATTGGTCAGAGGTATGGAAAGGCAACTTATTGTCTACACGGAGAGAAACGTCAAAATGCTTCAGCGCAGAAGGATTAAGATGTTCTTGTGCATGAGTCGTGGAAAATTAGTATGTTGCTATAGCAATTAAAAAGAGGGAAAATTGAAGTTTTACAATTATTGCTAAAGAAATGGAACATAAAAGCTGGAAACAACTGTGGCAATTGTACAAGGCACTCACATCTGGAGTACTACATACAGTTTTGTTTGCCTTACTTGAAGAAGCATGCAATTGCATGAAGGCTGTTCAGAGAAGATTTAATTGATTAATCCCAGAGCTGTTTTATGAGGAGAGATCGAGCAGTTCAGACCTATAGTCACTGGAGCTTAGAAGGAGAGAGGAGATCTAAATGAGGTATATAAGTTAAAAGGCATTAACAAATTAGATTTGGAATGGATGTTTCCTCTTATGGCGCAATCTAAAATGAGAGTTCATAATTTTAAGATAAGGTGTGGCAGATTTAAAATAGATCAGGAGAAATTACTTCTCTCAGAGGGCTGTGTACCTCAGAGTATGGTGAATACCAGGGTACTGAATAAACTTAAGGAGGAGATATGCAGACTTATAATTAGTAGTGGGTTAAAAGGGTCATGGGGAACAGGCAAGAAAGTGGATTTGACGCAATGATGAGATCAGCCATGATCATGTTAAATGGTGGAACAGGCTCAAGGAGCTGAATTGCTTACTCCTGCTCAGAGTTCTGATGTTCAAATGTGCAATCCAGGCCTCAGCAGAAAATGTTGGGCCTTCCATGCCCTGGACTTTACCCCACATCAAAAGTCGAGACTGGACAGCCTTGCACTGATTGTCATCAAATCCTCCCTTCAAATGCCTCCAGAGTACCCCAATCACCTTCAATTAACAGCTTGGGACTATTCCCACAAGTACCTGAGAGTTTCTGCTGTGAAGTCTGGTTTCTGTTTGTCTGCTTGGTGGTGTTTCTGGTAGCAATCCAAGAAATCATATTCAGTTGAGGTGTAGCTCCTTAAAATTTTGGGCTCCATGCCCTTGAGTTCTTTGTCTGCTCTAAAAACCATACACCCGAATTAGTTCCCCACTTTAATAATGTTGCCCAAAGGAAGGATAAATATTGCACAGTACTTGTGCAATAGGATACAGTACTTGTTCCCCAAGGTAGTATATAAGACTCCAAATTTTCAACTTAGTCCATCAAGTCTTGGGTGAAGGAATGTGAAGTGGTATTTTCAAGTTATTAGATTGTACTAAATTGAAAGATCTAGTATGGGAGACTTTGCAGCGGGAGATAAGAATTATATGAATCATAAAAGCCAATAGACATGTAAAAAAAGTAATTAGAAAGGCTAATGGAATGTTGTTCTTTATCTACAGGGGAAACGGAATGCCATGGCATGGAAATTCTGCTTCAGTTGTATTAGACTCAATCAGTTTTGGGTACTAAACCTCAGGAAGGATGTTTATTGTTTGGATCTCGCGGAATGACAAATGAAACTGTGCACTGTATAGTCATCAAGGGGCATTCCCATTAATGACACCAAAATGGAGGGTAAGTCTTGAATTGATGAAAATGGTTTGGTGTGGGTCAACATTTGTAGCAATTGCCTGGGGCTGTGATAGTTGGCTGCACCAATTACAACAAATTCCATTGATTTCAAATTTTGTTTTTATGCCACACTCAGCCAAATGCTGCGTTGATGTCAAGGGTATTCACTCTTGTCCTACTTATAGAATTCAGCACTTCTGTGGATTGTGGTTGGCAGAGACAAAACGTGATGTTGATATGCAAGTTATTTTTGAAAAGTGTTGCTTGATAGGACTGTCAACAGCACCTTCTATTGTCGTCTGATGACTAAGAGTAGAACCTTCCATCATTTTCCTGAAAATTATTAACCGCAGAATCTGACCTTGGGCCTCCTGCTTTCCATACACCTACTCCCCTCACTTCAATCATCTCCTTGTGGTTTTCTGTTATCAGAGGAGCAAGAACGATCACTTGTTCAGCTTCAGCCATTCTGAGGATGAAGCACCATCAGTAATCCTATGCTTACAACAACCAGATCAGATACTGTCACAGCATATACTTTAAAAGGCAATATAAATTTGTACCTGTAGGTGGTAAAGCTATGGATTTACATGAATGTAAAGGTCAAGATAATGGGACAGTTCATTTGCCAGGTTCCCAGAAGGTAAGGTCATGGATGGATTTTGCTGTAGGTCATTGGACGAGGACTCCACTGATAGGTCTACAGGGAAAAACACAACATGCACACAGATATTCAGTGCATTGGCAGGCCTGTCATCCAATCTGCATTCACGGTCATCCAGTACATAGGAGTGTTGCTCCAATTTGGCATAGATGGCTTACACAACCTGGAATCCATTCTTTCCTGTTGTATTGAACATTATACTGTAATGTTTGTAGACCTATTCATGGAGTAGAATCCAGTAGCTACTATCTCCACGCCTCTGTGGCCAATGTCTCAGTGCTGCAGTGAAAGCTTTAACGAAGTTCATGTGACCCATGTTTGTTGTCCTGCAGGTACGAACTGTTTCTATTATGGTTGTGAATCACAGTGCTCAAAAGAGCATGAGGTCTCATCTGGCAGTCCAGCAGTGGTCTTTCAGATTAATATATTTATGGAGTTGCCAACCCAGTGGGAGCAGCAGTGATTCAGTGAAGCATGAAACTTCTATATTCTCTCAAGATCAAAGCCTTCATCCTCCCACTCTTGCGAATGTCTTTGCTGGTGTCTCTCAGTGAACTAGCAAAGGCTGGGGGCATTTATGATGAGGTGGCCCTATATGTACCTGGGCTTTTAATGCTCAGAACTGTTTGATATCATTCTGCAAGACAATCTGCAATTTTCCCCAATGAAATTCAATAGACTTCATGAGCTGGGATGCAACCATTGGAAGAGCACAGTGTGGGAAAACAAAAACAAATTAAAAATACTCAAAGGCCGATTTCCACAAAAAAAAACTTGTTTAAGAACATTAGTTAAAGCATGTGAACTGGAGTTTAGATGGCTACACCTTAAAACAATGCTAACGTGGAGTCCCTCATGTTTAAGACTCAGCATTCATATGGCTTGGGCTCCTGTCCAAGCTTGCATAACATTTTTTCAAATCAGTATGAGAGGCTGTTTGTTGTCATGGCCTATACACTGTCAAAGCTTCCAGCATACACATGCACATCAAGGCAAACACTCTTACTGGAGTGATTGTAATGAGGTCAGTTATGTGATCCTCATAGAATAGGAGTTCCCGGATTGAGGAAGTTAATCTGGTCCAATCAGGGAGCCTTAGCTGAAAGATAAGAACAGAAGTGTCAGACATCCTGTTCACTCTGAGAGCTGGCCCACATGTCAAGGACTCTCCACACATAAGTAAAAGGGTGACTTGGTGACAGGATATTGGTTTCTGTGCAGTTATTTCAGTGGCGATGAGGGAAAAGCACACTCCTGAAGAAATTTGTTTGCAATGGTTATCTTTGAGTTGGGGGTAAGCATTTATGGCATCATGCTGTTATTTGGGAAGGTTAACTCTGTTGATTCTGCCATCAAAGATTGGGCCCAGTATGTGGAAAGAATGTGTTTTTTTTCCAGGCAAATGACATTGGGGCAGATGAAAATCAACAGGTAATTCTCTTGATACCTTATGCACCCGCAGTTTTTTGGTTATTAGGTGCCTTACTTTTCCTGAGGCACCAGATATTAAAACCTTTCAAGAGGTGATAGATTTAGTTAAAGAATATTATTACCCCAAGCCTCCTCTAATTCTGAGATGCTATCAGTTTTACTCAGCATTTTGAGAATGAGGGAAATCCATATCGAGATTTTTGACTGGGCTAAGACAAGTGGCAGAGGCATGTGGCTTTGGTTTAATCCTTAATGAGATACTGATTGACCATTTGGTATGTGGGATTATTGATGTAACCATGCAAAAGTGGCTCATAGCTGAAATCAAACTGGACTTCAAACATGCACTACAACTGGCTTTATCATTGAAAAATACTGCAATGGTAGCATATGAGCTGCAGGGTATTCAATGGAATTGGACACCCTTGCCATGCCAACTGAGCTTCGGGGCACTACTTGAGTGAAGGCAATTGTATCACCACACTCATGACATATCCTGAACAGAGGGATTCTAGGTCAGCCCACTGCAAAACCCAGAACAAAGCCAAGCCTTGGCCAAACGGTTAAAATCTCCTTCAGTATCTGGGCCAGCAAGCCATTATAGTTGTTGCCGGTATGCGGACTCAAGCAAAGAGCCCCACTAGACCTAAATTCAGTAAGAGAACTTGTAGACTGGTATCCAAGAGAATGCATACTCTGAAAAGTCCATCTACATCTAGTTTGGAACAGATACATTTCTTAGCAATATCCAAATCAAAACTAATCAAAATAAAGATCTGGTTAGATGATTCTAACCAGCGTGACCATTTCAGTGATTGCAGAGCAAGTCTTAAAATTCGTTCTGAACTCCAATCCTTAAGTTTGTGCAAGACCTCAGCTAGACTGAGAACCTATACCAGGGAACCTTTACAGGTTAAGGATACAACTTTTGGTTCTGGTATCTTATGTGAAGCATTTGGTTAAGTTACCACTGATTGTAATAAAAAGCTCAGGCCCAAGCTCGTTGGGGTGAAATTGGTTCACCTCAATTGGTTCAATATTTTTTGATTAGAAAATGGCTGCATGAATAATATCCTTATTAACCACTACCAAGAAATAATCGAAATGTAGTATGTGGTGTCATTAATTACACAGAGAGTTGAGCCATGTTTTCTTTTCTTTATTCTTTCACGGGAAAGGTGATGCTGGCAAATGCTAGTGTTTGGAGAATTCAACAAATTTTCCATCTAGTTTTGATGTGTTTAATGTTGAGATGTGGATCATAATCAAATTTCTGCTACTCCCATCATCCACACCATGTTAAACCAGACACAAAAATGTTTAAACACACAAACGATTTGACAATTTAGTCCTTTTTTCAGGGAATTTAGTCTTTATTCATATTTTGGATTAATCTTTGCGTGGTTATCTTTACAAAGGATCTGCTAAATAGGATTTGATTTATTGGACATCTATTTGGAGTGCTGCTTTAAAACAAGACCTTTATTTCTTGAGACCTTTGATCGAACCCAAGCTAACTTTAATGGGATAAAAATGTATTGCAAAAATCCAACCAAAGAATATTTTGGCATTGCAACAATGGTATTTATAACTCAGTTTTACCCATAATTAAACACCACATCAATTAGCAATAAGCTAGCTATCTCACTAAGATTTTCTTAATGGTAGCTAAGACTTGAAATGACTTTTGCTACTTGCATCAGAAGCTGCCAATCTGAATTCTCTGGAAACAGGCACCATAACTCCCTGACAGTTTTGAAGTAGGTCCCATCTCTGTCCTGACAAAGTCAATTATTCACTTTTTCATACAAGTTTTCTGTGGTGTTCACAGTGTTTGCTCTAAGAATCCAATATCAGCTGTTGAATGGACTAAACAAATCAAAAGACACTGTCCTACAGAGTATGACTGCATTCTGGCATATAAAATACTCAAATAAATAATGTCCTTCCTGATGTGTCACACTATCTATTGTTCAGTCTCCTGCTCATTATCTCTGAGCTGAAGTTGCTTTAACTGCAAATATTTACTTCAGACATATGTATCCTGGTTTACACTGGCATCCAGAAGCAGCCACATAATGCAACTGTGACACATCACCTGTTCTGCCATCCTTAATACACATTTCTGACCGCTTAAATTATTTGTTTCCCATTTCTATATATTATTAGTCCAACCATTAGTTCCTGTACTATTTTTAACCTTGGGAATTTAGTATATCTTAATCACTTAACAGAAAAAAACTTCTTCCGAATAGTAGAGAGAGTACCAATTCCAAACTGCCATAAGACATAGTATATAGGAGTAGAAGTAAGTCATTGAGCCCATCAAGCCTGCTTCATTATTTAATGTAATCATGATAATTCCCAGCTACTCTTTCCTTCCTTTTTTTCCTATAATTCCATAACTGATTAAAAATCTGTCTCTCTCAGCCTTGGATGTACTTAATGACCCTGCCTCTACAGTTTTCACTGGCTAAGAATTTTACAGATTCCTACTCCTCTGACAGGAGAAATTCCTCCTCATCTTTGTCTTAAATGAACAACCCTTACTTTGAGATTATGCCCACTGATCTTAGATTTTCCCACAAGGGGAAAACAACCTCTCAACCCCTGCCTTGTCAATCTCCCCCCCAAGAGTCTTGTATGTTTCAATAAGGTCAACTTTCATTCCTCAAATACCGAATAAAAGCCCAATTTATGAGTGATAGTCAAAGCTTGTATTTGTGACTACAAACCTATGCATTGTGGCATACTCCAGGACTCATTGTTTGATGTCTTGCTGTTGGTAGTGTATACTCTAGATCTAGAAATGATTCTAGGAAGTTTGATTAGTAAAAACTGAAAGAACTGTAGATGCTGTAAATCAGAGACAAAAATAGAAGTTGCGGGAAAATCTCAGCTACCAGCTGAGGAAGGATCACTCAACCCAAAATATTAACTAAGATTTCTTTCCACAGATGCTGGCAGATCTGCTGAGCTTTTCCAGCAATTTCTATATTTGGCTCTGATTTACAGCAACCACAGTTCTTTTAGTTATCACTAATCAAACTCTAATGTCAGCTATTGAATGGACTAATCAAATCAGAAAACCCTGTCCTACGGAGTGTGATTGCATTCTGGTATATAAAATACCCAGGTAAATAGTCACCTTCCTGATGTGTAACAGTATTTGTTGTTCAGCCTCCTACTCATTAACACTGAGCTGCAGTTATAGAGTCATAGAGATGTACAGCACGGAAACAGACTCTTCGGTCCAACTCGTCCATGCCGACCAGGTATCCCAACCCAATCTAGTCCCACCTGCCACCACCTGGCCCATATCCCTCCAAACCCTTCCTATTCATATACCCATCCAAATGTCTCTTAAATGTTGCAATTGTACCAGCCTCCACCACTTTCTCTGGTAGCTCATTCCATACACATACCACCTTCTCCGTGAAAAAGTTGCCCTTTAGGTCTCTTTTATATCTTTGCCCTCTCACTCTAAACCTACACCCTCTAGTTCTGGACTCCCCCCACCCAAGGTTAAAAATTTTGTCCATTTATCCTATTCACGCCCCTCATGATTTTGTAAACTTCTATAAGGTCACCCCTCAGCCTCTGACGCTTCAGGAAAAACAGCCCTAGCCTGTTCAACCTCTCCGTATAGCTCAAATCCTCCAACCCCGCCAACATCCTTGTAAATCTTTTCAGAACACTTTCAAGTTTCACAACACCTTTCCAATAGGAAGGAGACCAGAATTGTACGTAATATTCCAACAGTGGCCTAATCAATGTCTTGTACAGCCCAAAACTGAATATCCATTTGCTATCCAAAAATGTTTGTTGCATGTTGAGATTCAAAAGGAGCCAAATGCCCAGTTACATTAGAAAAAAAACAGAGGGTGTTGTGTAGCTGAGTATCCTCAGCCTTACCGTGGAAAAGATTAGATTTGCAGAGAAATCACTTGTATTTCAATGGAGTTAGAAAACTACAAGAAGCTGATGAATAAACCATATGTTACAAATAACAATTTTGGTTTCAACTCCCCCCACATACTTTGATAAACTGTAAGCTTCAAATTACAGTTTAAACAACACCTCGTCTGAAATTTGACTGTCAAGATGTGCTATCATTATGTCCCAGAACAGGAATGCAGAAGTAATTGAATCACACTGATCTTTAAGTGCATTTTTGAGAATATACATTTTGAAGGAATTCAATCTCTACTCAGTCTAGTCCTGAGCCATTGCTTGAGCTGTAAATATTTACGACAGACATATTTATCCTGATTTACATTGACATCCAGGGGCCTTTCCCCTTAGAGGGTTCCATAACAATGCATCATAAATTTAAGATAAAGAGCAGAAGGTTTAGAGAGGATTTAAGCAAGAAATTTCACACAGATGGTAGGTTCTGGAATTAACTGTCTACTAGGGAGGCAGAGGCAGGAACCATCACAGCATTTACTTAGATAATAGATTAACAACCAGGATTACCACCTAAATTGTAGGCTGGGACTCCTCTGAAGCACTGATTACGTGGCAATTTGCTGCAAAGTTTACATTTCCAATGGGAAGTCCAAATGCCCAGAACTTAGAGTTTCCAAATTCCAATTAGAGATAGAGACTATGGAGGGTTCTGCCTCAGTTAGCTGTATAGTGAGTCAGGAAATATTGATGGCTAATAAACAATTCTAACATCTGAGGTAACAATATAAAGTAACTCCAACAACCCCACTGGACCACAAATACATCAACGCCTTCTGGCCTGACTACTTGAGGGTTAACCTATCTCCTCACTCACCTATCCACCCACCTGCCACACTACCACCCCCACTCAGTCACCCACCCACCTGCCACACAACCACACTACCCCATTGTGTTTACTTACTGTAATATGCATAAGAACACAAAACATTACAGCACAGGAACAATCCCTTCGGCCCACCATATCTGTGCTATGATGCTATTCTAATTCCATCTGCCTGTCTGTTCACATCAGTCCAAATGCCTCTTAAATATTTCTATAGTAACTGCCTCAACCATTCCACTGACAGCGCATTTCAGCCACCTAATATCCTCTGTGTAACAATACTTTCCTCACACATCACCGTTAAACTTGCCCTCTTTCAACTTAACCCTATGCCCTCTAGTAGTTGACAGAGAAAACAGGAAAGAGGTTCCAAGATTCCACCCCATTCAAGCTCCTCATAATTTTATATATTTCTATCAGGTCGCCTCTCAGTCTCTGACACTAGCAAAAACAAATCAAGTTTTTTTAACCTTTTCATAGAGTTAATACATTCTAATCCAGGTAAACCTCTTTTGCAGCCTTTCCAAAGTCTCCATATCCTTCCTGTACTATGGGGAACAGAACTGTACACAGTACCCCAGATGTGGCCTGACCAAAGTCTTACATAATTGCAAGATGAATTGCCAGTTTTTAAACTCAAACCCCAATTGATGCCATATGCCTTTTTTACCACTTTATTTACTTGTGTTGCCATTTTCAGGGAGTGCTAGTCCTGGACCCCTCTGCATATCAATCCTCCTAAGGGTCTGCCATTAATTGTACTTTTTATTTCTTGCATTTGATCTCCTAAAATGCATCATCTCACACTGGTCCAGATTAAACTCCACAACCACCCTCCGTGTTCTATGGCCAAGTCTATTTTATATCCAACTTACCAACTCACAATGAATTCCATGCAATTTGATCTTCTGGATCAGCCTGCCATGGCAGACTTTGTCAAATGCATTTGTCATGTCCACGTAACAGCATCCATTGTTTTACACTCATCAATCATCTTTGTCACATTCTCAGAAACCTCAGGTTTGTGAGGGAAGACTTCTCCTGCATAAAATCATGCTGACAATCTCTAATAAGTCAATTATTCTTCAGTCCAAGTAAATCCTGTCCCTAAGAATTTTCTCCAATTATTCCCCAATCACTTACCAGTCTATAATTTCCTGGATTATTCCTGTTGCCTTTCTGAAACAAAAGAACAACATTGACGATTCAAAAAACTGGAAGAACTAAAGATGCTGGAAATCTGAAACAAAAACAGAAATTGCATGCAAGTCTTAGCAGCTCCAGCAATATCTGTGGAGAGAAATCAAAGTTAATGTTTTGGGTCCAGTGACCCTTCAAAACTGCTGGTAGCGAGGAAAAGGATTGTTATACAGAAGATGCAGTGTGGAGAGAATAAGTGATAGGTGGAGATAGGCCCAAAGAGGGAGATAAACAATTGGACTGACAAAGGAGTGAGCAAATGTCAGCCTGGGGGAATGGAAAACTGCTAATGGGGACAATTCGTGGCTGACAGTGGGTAGTGCATGGTACAGCCCATATATTGACAAGGCCTGTGTGTGGGAGTGCAGAAAAGGAGAGGGAAAGATGTTCAAGCCATTAAATTGTTGAACTCAATATTATACCCAAAAGGTTGCAGGGTTCCCAAATGGAAAATTAGGTGCAGTTCCTCCAGCTTCAACTAAGCTTTACTGGAACACTCTAGCAAGCCTGAGACCGAGGTAGTGGCCAAAGATTACATTGGTGTGTTGAAGTGGCAAGCAATTGGAAACTCAGCGTCTTTTTTGCAGACAGAATGTAGTTGTTCTGCAAAGTGGTCACCCAGTCTGCACTTCATTTCTCCAATGTAGAGCAGACCACCATTGTGAGCAGTGAATACAGTAGATTAGATTGAGTGAAGTGCAGGTAAAGCATTGCTTCTGCTGGAAGGTGTGTCTGGGGCCTTGGATAATGAGGAGTGAATAAGTAAATGGCAGGTGTTACACCTTCTGTGACCGCAGAGGAAAGTGTTGAAGGGGTATAGGGATATGTTGAGAGTGTCCAAAGAGTGAACCAGGTTGGGAATGGTCCTTGTGAAATGCTGACAAAACAGGGGAGGGGAATATGTGTCTTGTGTGGCCTCCCACTGGAGGTGGCAGAAAGGACAGCTAATGATTCTCTGGATCTGGATGCTAATGGGATGGTGGGTGAGGTCAAGAGGGACCCTATCACTGTTGTGGGAGGGAAGGCATGGGATATGGGCCGAAGTGTAGGAGATGGGTCCGACCTAGTTGAGGGTTCTTTCTAACTTTGTATGAGAGGAGAAAGCAATATTGATGATTTCATTGATATACCGAGGAAATAATTGTGGATGGGGGCCGGAGTAGTACTGGAACAAGGAATGTTCCACATTCCCCACAAAGAAGCAGGCATAACTGGGTACTCATAGCCACCGCTTTGACCTGAATATTGGCTATTCTCCAATCTTCTGGGACCTAGCCTGTAGCTAAAGAGAATACAAAGATATCTGTTGAGGTTCCAGTGATCTTCTCCCTTGCCTCCTTTAGTATCCTGGGATAGATCCCATCAGGCCCTGGGGTCTGCCATAAGGCAAGGTATGGTTTCCACAAATATTTTCCTTGCTACTCTGCCTGGGTTCTGCAATTGCTGAATTCTTTAGGATCTACCATTTGAAGATATGCCCAAAATATCTGAAAAAAATCAGATCATGTGTTTTGGCTCAGTGTATTGTGAGTTTCTGCAATTAACACTTCAATGTTTTTTTTAAAAAGTCTTTGATAATCAAATTATATTATAACTGGCTGCAAAACATTTTCCATGTCATTGCCAGATTTGCTGGAAGCTACCATTATACTTTTCCTGAAGAATTTGGTTATTCTTGAGATCATTCAGAAAGATTACCAAAGAACTAATAGCTTTTGCAAAGCAAAGCATAAACCTTACCATTAAAGATTAATGATCATTCTATGAATGGTGAGAAAACAATAAGACAAAAGGTATATTAAAGCTTTGCTTGAGGAAACCTTAGAAATCTGAAAATGCCTTTCTTATGCTTTGACAGTTAGCTGGTCTTCCACTTCCTTCACACACTATTCTTATATTTGCTGGCCTACCTTTGTCGCTACACCAGTTTAAATTTTTCATCCTCTGTTTAAGTTCTATCACAACTTCATTACTACCAATCCTTTTAACTTGCTTCTGTTGTGAGATAATACTGAGGATGCAGAGAGATGAGTGTCTTCATAATGTTGAACAAGAACCTTTTTATTAACTGTTTACACTACAAATGTAAGCAGGTCAGAGAAAGTATTTATGTTTGCAAGTTTGGTTAAAGTTCCAAGTGAGTCCCTGACGAATACCATTCAGTAGCGTAATAAGACTTGTGCACTATACTACATCACAACCTCCAATACTTTCATTACTTTCTTTAAATCATTGTAATTTAATCATTATCATTTGTCCTAACATTTTGAAGGCTGAGCTGATAGAGGTTTATAAAATCATGAGGGGTATGGATAAGGTGAATAGTCAAGATTTTATTTTCTAGGGTAGAGGAGTGCAAAATTAGAGGGCATTGGTTTAAGGTAAGAGGGGAAAGATTTGAAGAGGACCTAAGGAGTAACTTTTTCAGGCAGAGGATGGTCCACGTATGGAACAAGCTGCCAGAACACATAGTGAAAGCGAATACAATTACAAATTTGGATCGATATAGGAAGGGTTTAGATGGATATGGGGCAAATGCTGGCAAATGGGGCTAGGTCAGAATAGGATGTCTAGTTGGCTCAGACGAGTTGGACTGAAGGGTCTGTTTCTGTGTTGTATGACTCTGACTCCATTTGACCATTTACATTTTCCTCATCTCCTGTTCCCCCAATGCAAGGTCTCTGTTAGACACTGTTCTCAGCTCATCTTGAGGAAGAATGGAATGTCAATGGTTCACTTGCTACATATAGGGGAGGTGGAGTTTCACAAAGAAAGGGGAGATTTCTCTAATTTCCTGCAACACGTACTGTATTTGTTCTCTCGCAGGTTGTGGGGGATCAGTGCATTATGATGCCAAGAACTTTCAGCCTTGTCTCAGTCATACTCAGCTCAGTCACCACAGCAACCTCCTGAGAGTCTGAGTACAGAGACTTTCCAGCTAATGGATTGTCCTTTAACAAAAATAAATCATTCCTGTTCCTTTGAACACCACTATTTGGTGTGCAGAGAAGGAACGATCTCTGCTGCTGTAGCTTTGCCAATACTATTCCCATGTACTGCTGATCCCAGATCCACAACTGGGATCCAGTTTCCAATAGTTATGGATCATGAACACTGTGTTGCTAGTCTGATGGGGAACTTGGTCCATCCTGTATCATCCCTTCTTCAGCCATAATTGTTCAATGTAACATTTAGTGTTATAACCTGGGGAATAGAGGAAAGTTGGATTCACTGTCTTCAGTTCATCAACAGTTGGCATCGGGTAAAGTTGTTTTGGACAGTAGGTAGAGATGGCTGATTGAAATTTATTATTTTGCAATAGGTCCCTCACAGTCCATATCACATTCTCTAGTGCCCTACTGGCGTACGGATTCCTCATTCTGTTTCTAACCATATGACGCTACAAAGGGTTGGAATTAGGTAGTAATAGTCAGAGAGCTGCATCTGGAATTCCATGCATGGAAAACGGTTTTGAAAGTGGTTATTACAGTCTCTAAGGTGGATCAGTTGAACTACTGCACTGCACTATTAAATATAGTGTAGGTAGTATAGTTGGAGACTATGTTTTAAGGGGAAAGAGAAATTTTTGGCTATTCTAACTGTCATGCTCTGGCACAAGACTTGGAAATATCCAGATGCCCCGGTTGATCTTCTTGAGGTTATCCTGATAGAAATTGAGTAAACATAAATCATGTCAGTGTACACTAGAACATTGATAATACTGACTTCACTGCATTGTTCGATTTACTGCTGCAGGTCAGGGTTGTTGGGAACACACATATACATACTCCCATTCATTCTCTAACATGCTATCTCCACAGATCTTCAAGTAACTGGAATCCAGATATCTAATTTGTAATATACTTAGATATCCTGTAACAACACTCTTGTGTTATGCCAGAATTTGAGGTTAGAGATTATGGTTGAATGCAATTCTGCTGGGCCACAACACTTCATGCACAGCTAGTTTTCAGTTACGAGACTTGTTCAAAATCCCAATTAGCACAGTGCACATGTCTCACATGTTATGGACCTGGCCTAATCCCTCTAAACATTTTTAACCAGGTAGCCCAGATCGCCACTTTGGTATTTGTTTTAGTTAAGTGTACAGTGGATATTCTTGGAGTAAATTAGCTGATATGACTGCCAAGTTTTAAACAAACTGAATTTATTTACAAAATTACAGAATGAAACACAAAAAACAGAAATAGAATACCGGATAAGTTATCCTATCCAAAACTCAACACACTATCCTGAGTTAATGATGCTGTTCGAAACATACTTGCAACAGTCCCAATAACCACATCCCTTAGCACACAGAGTAAAACTGAAACAAACCACGGATTACATACTTGAAGTAAGAAGACAGAGTACTCGGCTGGACTTGCCCCAGCAGCCTTTCATCATATACACTGCAGCTAAACTGACTCAAAAACTTTATCTAAACAAGGGCTGGCTACACAGCTAGCTGGCCGCTCCCCTTTGATTATAACATTTTTTTTGAAGAAATGAAAGCCTTAGGCCAGAGGTATTACCTATTAAGGGTTTCAATAAACCTTTCAAACCCAGCCTAGTTGGAACCTGGCCAATTATCCCCTCTCTAGAAAAAATACTCAAGGGCACAGTAACCTTGTAAAAAGACCAACATTGTGACACATAACCTAATATGAAGTTAGGACTTCATCTCCACAAGGACTGTGCGGCGACTGCTCTGACTAATAGAATGATCTGTCATGTCATGCCATAAATAATCAGAATTTCTCATAGGTTCAAATCACTGCAAGTGCCTGTTACTCAATAATGACATGTCTTGTTCCATGTCTGTAAGAGCTCTGGAAACATAGTGAATTGGTTGCTTGATCACATCAGAGAGTCATGGTCATTGAGTTGTACAGCATGGAACAGACCCTTCGGTCCAACCCGTCCATGCCGATCAGACATCCTAAATTAATTTAGCCCCATTTGACAATGATTGGCCCATCTCCTTCCTAACCCTTCCTATTCATATACCCATCCTGGTGCCTTTTAAATGTTGTAATTATACTAGTCTCCACCACTGCCTCTGGCAGCTCATTTCATTACACGCACCATAATCTGTGTGATATTTTCCCACGAGGTCCCTTTTAAATCTTTATCTTCTCACCTTAAACTTATGCCTCTAGTTTTGGACTCGCCAACACCTGGGAAAGAGATCTTGACTATTTACTCTATTTATGCCCTTCATGATTTCCCAAACCTCTATGAGGTCCCCCCTCAGCCTCCAACACTCCAGGGATAATAGCCACAGCCTATTCAGCATCTCCCTATAGGTCAAATCCTCCAAACCTGGCAACAGCACTGTAAATCTTTTATGAATCTGCGCAGTTATTGCCTTTGCTGTTTGAATTCATGTATCGCTGGACATCAGAGCGCATCTGGAAAAACAAACCAACAGTGAAACAGTGAACTGATCTTGGAGGAACCTATTTGGGAGAGGTCACAGCACACAAACAGTTAAGTGAATATTTTTAAGTGTGGCCATACAGTAAATCTGCAGTAGTGAGTAAAGTGGGATCTTTATTGATTATATTGAGATATGTTTTATTGAGATATGTCTCTTGATTAAACTTAAAATTACAAGCCATAAGAATTAAGTTAGCCTGGAGCAGTGTTTTGTAGAGGAATAAGACAGTGCTATTTTCTGGATCTGTAGATTGAAAGAAGCAAAAATGGTCCTCAGTAGAGTGATATGCTCTTCTTGTTGGATGTGGGAGTTTAGGGAGAGTTTACGTGTTACTGAGGATTATATCTGCAATAAATGCCATTGGTTGCAAATCCTATCAGATTGAATGGATCAGTTGGAGAGACAGTTAGAGGCAATGAGGACTTTACAAAAGCAAGGGGGTGTGATGGATGGCAGTTATAGGAAGAAGGAAAAATTGCAGATAAAGTCACATAGATGGGTTAACTCCAGGAAAGGTAAAAGAGGTAGGCAGGTAGTGCAGGAGTCTTCTGTGGCTATCCTCATTTCAAACTAATATGCGGTTTTGGAACTGTAGCAGGTGATGGATTCTCAGGGGAATATAGCAGGAACAGACAGGTTTCTGGTATCAAGACTGGTTCTAATGCAATGAGAGGTACGTCGGGTTCCAAGAGATCAATTTTGTTAGGGGACTCTCTAATCCTAGGCACAGACAGATGTTTCTGTGGACAGCAGCAAAAAATCAGAATGGTGTGTTTCTTCCCTGGTGCCAGGATCCAGGATGTCTTAGAGAGGTGCAGAATGTTCCCAAGGGGGAGAGGGCCCAGGAAGAGGACATTGTACACATTGGAACCAATGACATTAGAAGGGAAAAGGATGAGATTCTGAAGGGAGAATATAGAGAGTTAGGCAGGAATTTAAAAAGGAGATTCTCAAGAGTAGTAATATCTGGATTAGAAACATGCTACAAGCTAGTGAGGATAGGAATAGGAGGATAGAACAGATGAATGCATGGCTGAGAAGCTGGTGTATGGGAGAAGGATTCACATTTTTGGATCATTGAATCTCCTCTGCTTACAGCACTGTCTAGTGTACAAGCACACACTCGGGATTACTGAGCTCCCTGCCACATGATGAGAAGCAATCAATAAAGGATTTTTAATATTTTAATTTTTTCTTGTTCTCTCATTTTCAGTAGGAAAGCCAAGCGAGCTTTAAAATAATGTCAATAAGGTATTACGAATTTGTCAATTTTCTGGAGTCATCCTCTACTGGTGTTGGCAGAAGATGCTTTCAGCATTTATCTTGGGGAACAATATACTGTTTATAAGCTTAGCAGGGACTCATTATAGACACCACCGGATGTATCTCGTGTTACACTGTCTTGTCCAAATGTGTTAAATTGACAAATTTTAAAGGATCCATTTCGTTTCGGGACTGGTAACATAGCATGTGGTCAGCTATGTGAAATTTTAATGGTTTTCTTGAACATAGGATCACAATTAAAAAATTGAGGCAAAGTGGATGTATGACTTTCTGGGAGTGAACAAACAGATTTGCTTTGTGTACAATTAAATACACAATATCGAGCTTCTCTAGGACGGCAATGAAACAAACTATTTTGTCTCACTTATGTCTGACTGTTTACAGCAATTGACTTAAAGATGAGGTCAAGAGCTTTACATGCTCTCCTGCTGAGTAGCGAATATCGCTTGTTATAGAGAACAGACAGCATTTCCACAATTCAACTGTTGTAATGTTGCCTGAAACTGCAATTTACCACAAGTTTGATCTTCCTGGGCCAAATTGTTAAAAAAGATGAAGGTGTAGGGTAAACAACCACCTGCTCCCCACCCCCAGCTTCCCCCCCCCCCGCCTCCTCAGCTATGTAAGGTTATCCCACAAAGCAGTGACTGAAGTCTCTATGTTGAAATTTGCGTGTGTGATTATTATTGATTCTCCAGTGCTGACTATCCTGGTCAATAATTTGTGAGCATCACAGAGGCGTAGTGGTTAGCACTGCTGCCTCACAGCACCAGAGACCCGGGTTCAGTTCCTGCCTCAGGGGAATGACAGTGTGGAGTTTGCACGTTCTCCCCGTGTCTGCATGGGTTTCCTCCGGGTGCTCCGTTTTCCTCCCACAATCCAAAGATGTGCAGGTTAGGTGAATTGGCCATGCTAAATTGCCCGCAGTGTTATGTGAAGGGGTAAGTGTAAGGGAATGGGTCTGGGTGGGTTGCACTTCGGTGGGTCGGTGTGGACATGTTGGGCTGAAGGGCCTGTTTCCACACTAAGTAATCTAATCTAATCTTTGAATAATTCCTCCAAGAACTACTTTCCTCTGCTGCTGTCATTTGCCTGATCGGCTGATATGAACATCTCATGATCTTTCTGTTGGTGCTTTGGTATCTAGACCAATGTTACTTCACTGGCATCTGGGGCCTGCCTGATCTTAGAATTGTTAGAGTTTTAGGATGGGCAGTACTTTGATTTACTTATTTGCTCATCTGGTTTACCACTTCAATATTGGAGCAAGGCTTCTGCTGGTCACTTTTTTTTGTTTTAAATGCTTGTGCTAATGGTAGTTGCATTATTACAATGTTCTGTGATTTATATTGATTGATGTGTAGAGGTGAGTCTTTTCCCTTATTGAAAAAGCAACCTTTTATTACTTCATTTAAAAAGTGACCAGCAGAAGCCTTTTCTCTGTGCCCTTGATTATTTTCAGAGGGGCCGTAAACACTCCTGGTGTCAATTAGACTAGTTTAGTATAGAGATTAAAGGATTTTGACAGACTTTCCATTTATATGTAAACTGTTGATACTTCATGTTTTAGAAGTGACCTGTGTAATGGAAGGGGAGTGGTCAGCTGTCTAGCTGAGCAGTTCTGTCCAGAACTGATTTGAAGATGCCGGTGTTGGACTGGGGTGTACAAAGTTAAAAATCACACAATACCAGGTTGTAGTCCAACAGGTTTAATTGGAAGCACACTAGCTTTCGGAGCAACGCTCCTTCATCAGGTGATTGTGGAGGGCTCAATCGTAACACAACACAGAATTTATAGCAAAAATTTGCAGTGTGATGTAACTGAAATTATACATTGAAAAATTGATTGTCTGTTAAGCCTTTCATCTGTTAGAATATAGTGATAGTTTTACTTCTTTCATGTGTAAATCACAAAACCCTTCTTTTTAAAGTTGCATTCTCGGGTTAGCTGCTAACAATGGTGATAGCTAGACATTATGTTGGAGGTGTTAGCCCCCTGTGTTCTCAGTCTATGACCTGATGTTTAGATTGATTCTAATCTAATAAGTGAGATAACAGTGTTTTACATAAATTCCTGCAGTTTTTGAGCTCAGAGTTCTACATGAATGTATGCAGCTTTTGAGCATAGTGCAATGTAACTCTGCAATATAAATTCACCACATAAAATATATGTGTGCATGTGGGTCTTTGTCTGTCTGTCTGGGGTGGGGGTGTGTGTGTGTGTGTGTGTGTAGTGGGTGCAGAGTGTCTTAAGTCTGCGAGGGGGTGCATGTGTGAGCGTGGGAGTGTGTGTGTCTATAAGGATGTGTGTGGGTGTTTATGTGCGCGTCTGTGTGTACCTGTGTCCGTGTGTATGTGAAAGTGTGTGTGTGTAAGAATATCAGTGTGTGTGTGTGTAGTGCAATGGTGATCACCTGTAATGTGACATGAACCCAAGGTCCCGGTTCAGGCTCTCCTTATGGGTACCGAACTTAGCTATCAGCCTCTGCTCGGCCACTTTCCTCTGTTGCCTGTCCCGAAGTTCACCTTGGAGGATGGTCACCCGAAGGTCCGAGGCTGAATGTCCTGGACCACTGAAGTGTTCCCCAACTGGGAGGGAACCCTCCTGTCTGTTGATTGTTGTACGGTGCCCATTCATCAGTTGTCGTAGCCTTTGCTCGGTTTCCCCAATGTACCATACCTCCGGGCATCCTTGTCTGCAACGTATAAGATAGACAACGTTGGCTGAGTCACATGAGTACCTGCCATGTACAAGGTGGGAGGTGTTCCCACGCGTAATAGTGGTACCTATGTCCACAATCTGACACGTCTTGTAGCGTCCACTGTGACAGGGTTGTATGGAGTTGTCCTGAAAGCCGGGTAGTTTGCTGTGAACAATGATCTGTTTGAGGTTTGGCAAGTAGTGGAGGTGTGGGGAAGGTCTTGGTGAGGTGCACATCCTCATTGATAATGTGTTGCAGGTCATGAAGAACATGGCATAATTTTTCAGCCCCTGGGAAGTACTGAACAACGAAGGGTACCCTGTCAGTTGCAGCACGTGCCTGTCTCCTGAGGAGGTCATTATGGTTCCACATACCACGTACATGCACGCCAAGGACAAAAAAACTGGAGAAGCTTGGCATTCTTACCAGTAATAGCAAAGCCCGCCCTGGAACCACAGTAGACAACATTATCACTGCGGGGAAGTCTATTGTCAACTTATCGGACCACATCCTTCGACCGGAAGAGATTGAAGTCCTAAGTAGGGGTTTCAACTTCTGCCCCACCATCAAAATGGACCAGTTGGTTCTGGCAGCAGACACAGAGGAGTTCATCAGACGAATGAGACTCCGGGAATTCTTTCAAGGTGCTGGCAGTGATCCCACTGAGCCCACTGATGAATTAGAACAGTCATCACAGGGATGGACCCCACCGGAGGGCCGCTGCCCTGGGCTTGATATGTATGCTCAAACTGTCAGGAAATATATAAATGCCAGATTCATCAGCCGTACCCACAAGGTAGAGCAAACATCACCTGTTCACAGCGCAATGCCATCCAGGCTCTCAAAACCAATCTCAACATTGTCATCAAACCAGCAGATAAAGGAGGAGCCATTGTCATTCAGAATAGAACAGATTACAGCAAGGAAGTGTACCGACAACTGAACAACCAGGAACACTACAGGCAACTACCAACTGATCCGACCAAAGAACACACCCGAGAATTAAACACACTGATCAGAACTTTGGATCCAGTCCTACAGAGTTCCCTAAACGCCCTCATCCCACGTACTTCTCATGTAGGCGACTTCTACTGCCTTCCAAAGATACACAAAGCCAACACACCGGGACGTCCCGTCGTGTCGGGCAAAGGGACCTTATGTGAGAATCTCTCTAGCTATGTGGAAGGCATCTTGAAACCTATTGTACAGGGGATCTCCAACTTCTGTCGCGACACTACGGATTTCTTACAGAAACTCAGCACCCACGGAGCAGTCGAACCGGGAACATTCCTCGTCACAATGGACGTTTCCGCACTCTACACCAGCATCCCCCACAAGAATGGTATCGCGGCAACAGCCTCAGTACTCAACACCAACAACTGCCAATCTCCAAACACCATCCTACAACTCATCCTCTTTATCCTTGATCATAACGTCTTCACCTTTGACAACTAATTATTCATCCAGACACATGGAACAGCCATGGGGACCAAGTTTGCACCCCAATATGCCAACATTTTTATGCACAGGTTCGAACAAGATTTCTTCTCTATGCAGGATCTCCAACCAACATTGTACACCAGGTACATTGATGACATTTTCTTCCTCTGGACCCATGGCGAGGAGTCACTGATAAAACTACACAGTGACATCAACAGGTTTCATCCCACCATCAAACTCACCATGGACTACTCTCGAATGTCTGTCTCATTCTTGGACACGTGCATCTCCATCAAGGACGGACACCTCAGCACCACGCTCTACCGGAAACCCACAGACAACCTCACAATGCTACACTTCTCCAGCTTCCACCCAAAACATATTAAAACAGCCATTCCCTATGGACAAGCCCTACGCATACACCGGATCTGCTCAGATGAGGAGGAACGTGGCGGACACCTGGAAGCACTCAAGGATGCCCTCACAAGAACAGGGTACAATGCTCAACTCATCGACCGCCAGTTCTGACGTGCCACAGCAAGGAACCATAATGACCTCCTCAGGAGGCAGACATGTGCTGCAACTGACAGGGTACCCTTCCTTGTTCAGTACTTCCCAGGGGCTGAAAAATTATGCCATGTTCTTCGTGACCTGCAACACATTATCAATGAGGATGTGCACCTCACCAAGACCTTCCCCACACCTCCACTACTTGCTTTTAAACAACCACCAAACCTCAAACAGATCATTGTTCATAGCAAACTGCCCGGCTCTCAGGACAACTCTATACAACCCTGTCACGGTGAACACTGCAAGACGTGTCAGATTGTGGACATAGATACCACGATTACGCGAGGGAACACCTCCCAACTTGTACATGGCAGGTGCTCATGTGACTCAGCCAATGTTGTCTATCTTATACGTTGCAGGCAAGGATGCCCGGAGGTATGGTACATTGGGGAAACTGAACAAAGGCTACAACAACGGATGAATGGGCACCGCACAACAATCAACAGACAGGAGGGTTCCCTCCCAGTTGGGGAGCACTTCAGTGGTCCAGGACATTCAGCCTCGGACCTTCGGGTGACCATTCTCCAAGGTGAACTTCGGGACAGGCAGCAGAGGAAAGTGGCCGAGCAGAGGCTGATAGCTAAGTTCAGTACCCATAGGGAGGGCCTCAACCGGGACCTTGGGTTCATGTCACATTACAGGTAATCACCATTGCACTACACACACACACACACAGATATTCCTACACACACACACTCTTACATACACACAGACACAGGTACACACAGACGCGCACACAGACACCCACACATAGCCTTATAGACACACACACTCCCACGCTCACACATGCACCCCCTCGCAGACTTAAGACACTCTGCGCGTGTGTGCACACACACACACATGCACACATATATTTTTTGTGATGAATTTGTATTGCAGAGTTACATTGCACTATACTCAAAAACTGCATACATTCATGTAGAACTCTGAGCTCAAAAACTGCAGGAATTTATGTAAAACACTGTTATCTCACTTATTAGATTAGAATCAACCTAAACATCAGGTCATAGACAGAACACAGGGGGCTAACACCTTCAACATATTGTCTAGCTATCACCATTGTTAGCAGCTAACCTGAGAATGCAACTTTAAAAAAAAGGGTTTTTTGATTTACACATGAAAGAAGCAAAACTATCACTGTATTCTAACAGATGAAAGGCTTAACAGACAATCAATTTTTCAATGTATAATTTCAGTTACATCACACTGCAAATTTTTGCTATAAATTCTGTGTTACGATTGAGCCCTCCACAATCACCTGATGAAGGAGCGTTGCTCCGAAAGCTAGTGTGCTTCCAATTAAACCTGTTGGACTATAACCTGATGTTGTGTGATTTTTAACTTTGTCCAGAACTAGTTAGGAGTTCAACAGTGAGCTGTGTGGAAACTCTCTCTCTCTCTGTCTCTCTTTCTGCCCTTTTAACCTTAATCTGTAAGCATCTGTTCCATTTTTTAACTGTGTTGTAAAGGGGTTTGCTTATTGGGACTGCTGTGTGTATTCAGAACAGCATAATTAAGTCTAGTTTTGATAGACTAAGTTCTGTAGGGGTTCTTTATTCTGTTCTTTGTGTTTCATTGTGTAATTTTGTGAATAAATTTCTGTCTGTTTTAAAATCTAGTAGTCAACCTCGCTAGCTTACTCTGGGTAATTCTCACTGTACACTTACTAAAACAAATTGCAAAGTTATGGCCTGGATTGCCTGCTAAAGAATATTTTGAGAGGTCTGGCCTGGTCCATAACGGATTGGGGTTCTTTGCCAGATTTTAAACAGCGAGTGGTAGGTGCTAGTATCTATTTCGGCTGTTGGTTTGGTTAGGCAGATGAAGCTTGGGATAGTAATAGCTCTTTCAGTTGTCAAAAGTTTTCTGGAAGTGGATGTGGTGACTTTGGAAGTTTTGTAAAAGGTGAATAAGACCAAACTGCAGGAATTACCAGACAAGCTGGAATTAGAACCATCTGTTTCCTTGAGTAAAGGAGAGGCAATTACAGCAGTTTCTCAGCATTTAAACTTGCTGGAGAAACCATCAGAATCTATTGAGATGGCAAGAATTCAATTGCAAATGAAGCAGCTTGACTTAGAGGTGAGAGATAAGGAAAGGGCAGCAGAAATGAAACAGTTTGAGTTAGCATTAAAAGCAGAAGAATGGGAAAAAGAGAGAGCAGCAGAAAAGAGAGATAAAAAAAGAGAGCACCAGAAGAGAAAGAAAAAGAGAGTGTTTGAACTTCAGAAACTGACACTTAAAAAGGAAAGTCAGCTTAAAAGGTTGGAGATAAAGGCTGAAGGCAGCCTTAGCGAGGAAGTTGTGCGATCTCGTTTGGAAGAGTCCAGAATCAATTTCAGTCCATGAGGGATAGAAATTGGGGCAAAAAGAAATCCTCACATGGAGTTGGCTAGACAGCATTTAAAGGTATCACAGCATACAATCAAACAGAGAGCTGGGAAGAAACCACAAATTCATAATTTTGCCATTGGTGATAAGGTATTGGTGTTACTTCCAGTAACAGGTAAGTGTTTAAAAGCAAGGTTTAGTGGACCTTATCAAACCGAGAGGAAATTGAGTGAGGTGAACTACTTGATAAGAACTCCAGACAGGAAGAAATTTCAGTGTGTCATGTGAATATGCTCAAAATGTATTTTGATAGGGAAGGAAAGCAAGAGGAGAAAGTGATAATGATTACAGCACAGAAGTTCAGAGGATTCTGAATTGGACATTCCTCAAATCAAATTGGACAATGAGGAAGTTGTCAAAAATTGGGATAAATTATTGAGTTACCTTCCATAAGAAAATCGAAATGACCTGAAAGAGTTATTGCAAATACATGGGGAGATATACGGAAATAAACTGGGAGCTACTAACCTAATTGTGCATGATGTAGATATAGTAGAAGCTGTTCTGATTAAGCAACATCTTTACAGGCATAACCCTCTAAAGTTGGCACAGATTCATAAGGCGATAGAGCGCATGCTCCAAGAGGGCATAATCAAGTAAATTATAGTGACTGGAGCTCACTCATAGTCATGGCGCCAAAGCCAGACGGTACCCAACGGTTTTGTGTGAACTATCACAATGTCAACACCATTACAAAGACTGACGCATATTCAATTCCACAGTTGGAGAACTGTGTCAAAAACGTGGGATAAGCAACTTACATTTCTAAGTTAGACTTACTCAGATCATCCTGGCAAGTACCTCTGTCAAAGAGAGCAAAGGCAATTTCGGCTTTCATAATGCCAAATGGACTATATCAGTTCAAAGTCATGCAATTTGGTATGAAAAATGCTCCAGCCACATTTCAGAGACAGACTAAGGTCATTGCCAGTTTACCCAACTGTGTAGTGTATATTGATGACCTGGTGATTTTTAGTCACTCATGGAAGGAACATTTACAGCATTTATCGGACTGGTGTCTGATATGACAGTGGTCTGGCCTAGTCTATAACACCAGCACCACACTTTTTGACTCTGACCCTACTTAACAAGCATTCTTGATACACCATGTAGGATTCCCCTACCCGGTGCTTACATTTCTCTAA
Organism: Hemiscyllium ocellatum; assembly: GCF_020745735.1. NCBI lineage: Eukaryota > Metazoa > Chordata > Chondrichthyes > Orectolobiformes > Hemiscylliidae > Hemiscyllium > Hemiscyllium ocellatum. The sequence goes on from NC_083431.1 coordinate 38,092,007, forward strand.
CTTCGGGTCTGGTAGTCCTTCCTTCCATTGCAGTATAGATGACAAGAGACTAATGTATGATCCCAACCCAAACTACTTGAAAGTGACTCCAGATAGGAATTTGTCACATCAGATATGTATCTTGTTGACAATAAGTTGAATGCAATATTGCAATTCATAACTAGAAGCCCCTGGTCAACACTCATCCTCTGGCTTCCTATCCTCTTAACCATGAACTCCACCATACATCTGCCAATTGGCAAAAACCCACAAAAGTCATCTCTCTTACAATTCTGTGATGACTTGCTCAATCCACCTTCTGCACATCATTAATCTTGGTGCCTCATATGCAGCAACCTTCCTGTGCAAGATATAACAACAAAATATTTTTGGATTAATAAATAGGAAACACAGGAAGTCATTAATCCATTTCACATACTCCATCTGTGGAACAGCTGGCTTAGAACCACCACAAAGTATTTATCCCTCACCAAACTGTTTTTGTAGAAGCCAGGTCTCTTCTGCAGCCATCCTTCACTGTTGGGGCCTCAATACTAACCCTCAGTACATATACATGTGGAGATACATGAGGTGTGAAATATGAGTGAGGAGTGTCCCTTCTACAGATTAAGTTCTAGAATAATCACCTTTTAAACTGAAGAGATTTTCACTTAGAATCACAGAATTTCTACAATCCAGGAAGAGGCCAATTAGCCCATCAAGTTTGCACCAGACCCAGCCTGCCACTCTATCTCCATAACCCTGCACTTACCTTGGCTAATCCAGCTAACCTGCACATCCCTGGACACAATGGGGTAATTTTAGCATGGCCAAGCCACCTAACCTGCACTTCTGTGGATTGAGATGAAACTGGAGCACCAGGTGGAAACCCACGCAGAAACAGGCAGAATATGCAAAAATCCACATAAGCAGTCACCCAAGACTAGGATCAAACCGGTGACCCTCATGTCGTATGGCAGTAGGGCTAACCATTGAGCCACCATGCTGCCTCTACTTGTTCTGGGGATTTACATTGGATAATTAAAAATATAAACATCACCCACTATTACACCATCATTGATGGTCACATTTTTAGCTGCTCATTGTAGATTCCCAAACTTTTCCCTCTTGTTTCCTTCTTCAAAGCCTTAAATTGAGTCATTCAGCATGGAAACAGACCTTTCGGTCCAACTGTCCATGCTGACCAGACATCCCAATCTGATGTAGTCCCATCTGCCAGCATTTGCCCCATATCCTTCTTAATCCTTCCTTTTATGTACCCATCCAAATGCCTTTTAAATGTTGTAATTATACCCAACTCCACCACTTTCTCTGGCAGCTCATTCCATACATGTAGCGCCCTCTGCATGAAACCGTTACTCCTTGGATTCCTTTTAAATCTTTCTCCTCTCACCTTAAAGCCATGTCTCCCAGTTTTGGGCATTGCTTCTGCTTTCACCACCACCACCAACCCCCCAACCCCATCCTAAGAAAAAGACCTCGGCTATTCGCCCTTTTCATGTCCCTCACAATTTTTTCCGCCTCTGCCTCTGATGCTCTGGGGGGAGAAAAGCCTCAGCCTAATTAGCCTCTCCCTCTAGCTCAAACTCTCCAAACCCCTTTAATTCTTAACTGAATCTTAGACCAAGTCTTTGGTCAACTACCTAAAGCCTCCCTTTGTTCTGATTACATTTGTGTGAAAAAATTGAAATAGTTTACACTTTGAAGGTATTATATAAGCGGTTATTGCTGGTGGACAGAAACTGAGAATTAGTGAATATGCTTGTTTTGTGGATAAAACAACGGTGAAGATGGAGGAAGTCTCTGCTTCACAAAGGCACTATTCCATTTATCTGGTCTGCTCACTTATAGCCTTCACTGTCCCGTCCATTTTATCATCTTGCATGAGCAAAGTGTAATGTCAACCTACCAGCTTATCTTAGAGGGTCACAACATAGTATCAGGAGTGCTGTCTCCTGTCTTATGTATTTGACAGGTACCATAAGTGAATTTACACTGTTTATTTGAGTTTGGTTTAGCATATGAAGATGAAGGAAGTCTCTGAAATAGGATCAGCAAACGGGTACTATTCCATAAAGGAAAGGGTTTTAAGATTCCACATATAAGTTGTTATGGTTAGGTGAAACAAAAGAAACAGAATTAGTGAAGTCCTTAACAACAAACCAGTGTGATGTATGACCTGTGAAATTATTAACATAGAGAATGAATAGTTTTTTGACATTCATATGAGAAAAAAAAGAAAGTGATGATTGCATTATACACTTCTCAGATTTGTTGGTGAAATTGTCAGCTATTTTCACTTTCCTTAAACACATCTAAAATTTCATTCCTAAACGGAGTACATTTATTCTTTTGCTATACAGTAACTGTACTCAGCCAAAAGCAAAGGAGATGCAAATGAACTTCTTTCATAGTTTACAAGGCACAGACTGCTGACATTCACAAATACACATGCACATTAATCTGGACATTTACAATGGTGTAACCATCAAAGTGGGTGGAGAGAAAAGAAAGTCCTCCTCCAGCAAACAGCCTCAGAGCAAGTGGCCAAGTGGAATTTTGAGTTTGAGATGTGTTCTCTCACTTAAGGAGATTACAGACTCAGAAAAATTAGTTCCAATTATGTTCTTGCATCACCAGGTTTTGCAATAAAGCTGCTTTATTTATTTCTCTTTCAATCATTTTGCTACATTGTAAGTATTATGTCATCCATGGACATAAAAGGCTTCCTATACACTAACTACTACCTTCAGATAATGTTACAAATAAAGGTGGCAATTTCCAAAACAAAGAAAACAAAAGAACTGTGGATGCTGGAAATCAGAAACAAAATCAGAAATTGTTGTAAAAACTCAGCACATCTAGCAGCATCTGTGGAGAAAATGCAGAGATAACGTTTTGAGTCCAATGATAGTTTTTCAGAACTACTTCTAATAATACTCGTACTTCTACCAGAACCACAATTATTGTTTTCTCTCCACAGATAATACTAAATGTGCAGATCTTCCAGCAATTTCTGATTTTGTTTGTGGTGTTTTCCTTTTTTTTGTTACAAATCAGGTGTAATAGTATTAGATTTAGGTATTATTGTCATATATACTCAAGTACAGAAATACAGGAGTACAGAGAAAAGTGTACAAAGTCACCATTCTCCGGCACCATCTTAGATACCAAATTTTTTAAAAAATCAGCTAAGACACAAAAACGAGAATTTTAAAGAAAAAAAAACAAAGCAGAAATATAGAAAAAACAGTGCCAAGAAGAAAGGGGGAAGCATCTAGATTTACAACCAATCATTAGCAACTTTAGGCCTTGACATGATTTTCTCTCCTATACTTGCTTTGCCAATTTCTGGCTGTTACTTTCCTATCTCATTCCAACCCCATTTAATTGCTAGATCAAGAGGCAATGCCCAGAATTCTGGATAATTTTCATTTTACTCTCTTATCACCATCTTATCTGGACTGTCTGTTGGATGGTCTAAAGACAGTATTAATATAAAGTTTGAAGGAATGAAAGGCTTTATTGAGGCCTTTGTTTTGCTCAGATTAACCACATGTGTCAACTATCTTTGGCATTATTCTCAATTGTGATTTGAGAATTAGGTTTGCCCATCTTCAATGATCTTATGCCGCGTTAAACAAAATTGCTACTTCAAATATGAGCTCAGCCAATTGATTTGCTGTCTGGCAGTATAAGTCTCAACTTGGTAATAGGGATCTTGCTAAGAATCCACTTTGTAATTTGATTATTAATTGCCCATTTACCCACCACCTGCTGAATAGGGGTAAAATCACCATTTTTTCCAAGCATACTTTAAATTGATGACATGTCAGCCGAAATGAGCAAATTACACCAAAATTTGAGATGTAGTGGACAGCAAAGAAGATTATCTCAGATTACAACTGGATCTCGATCAGATGGGCCAATGAGCTGAGAAGTGGCAGATGGAGTTTAATTTAGATAAATGTGAGGTTATGCATTTTGGGAAAGCAAATCTTAGCAGGACTTATACACTTAATGGTAAGGTCCTCGGGAGTGTTGCTGAACCAAGAGACCTTGGAGTGCAGGTTCATAGCTCCTTGAAAGTGGAGTCGCAGGTAGATAGGATAGTGAAGAAAGTATTTGGTATGCTTTCCTTTATTGGTCAGAGTATTGAGTATAGGAGTTGAGAGGTCATGTTGTGGCTGTATAGGACGTTGGTTAGGCCATTGTTGGAATATTGCATGCAATTCTGGTCTCCTTCCTATTGGAAAGATGTTGTGAAACTTGAAAGGATTCAGAAAATATTTACATGGATGCTGCCAGGGTTAGGGCTGCTTTCCCTGAAGCGTCGGAGGCTGAGGGGTGACCTTATAGAGGTTTACAAAATCATGAGAGGCATGGATAGGATAAATAGACAAAGTCTTTTCCCTGGGGTAGGGGAATCCAGAACTTGAGGGCATAGGTTTACAGTGAGAGGGGAAAGATATAAAAGATACCTGAGGGGCAACTTTTTCATGCAGAGGGTGGTACTTGTATGGAATGAGCTGCCAGAAGAAGAAGTGGAGGCTGGTAAATTTCAACATTTAAAAGGCTTCTGGATGGGCATATTAATAGGAGGGGTTTGGAGGGATATGGGCCAGGTACTGGCAGGTGGGACTAGATTGGGTTGGGATGTCTGTTCGGCATGAACAGGTTGGACCAAGGGATCTGTTTCTGTGCTGTATATCTCTATGACTCGATGATTCTACATGCAATTTGGTGGGGGCTAAGGTGCTGACGGAAGATCATTAAACTCAAAAAAAGTTCCAACTAAGCATGCTGACATGTTAATTTGAAAGTTCCATTAGTGCTTGGTAGGGGAAGAAAGAAGCTTCTTAGGTCTTAAGGACAGGAATGGTTGTTGGAGGTTCATGGTTAAAGATGTCTCAGTAAGATTAGGGGTGGTGGTAAAAAAGGAGTGGGGGTGGCGTTGCTAATTAGAAATGGTATAACGGCTGCAGAAAGGCAATTCGAGGGGGATCTGCCTTTGGAGGTAGTATGGGCTGAAGTCAGAAATAGGAAAGGAGCAGTCACCTTGTTGAGTGTTTACTATAGGTCCCCCAATAGCATCAGAGATGTGGAGAAACAGATTGGGAAACAGATTTTGGAAAGGTGCAGAAGCCATAGGGTAGTAGTCATAGGAGATTTCAACTTCCCAAATATTGATTGGAAGCTCTTTAGGTCAAGTAGATTGGATGGAACGGTGTTTGTGCAGTGTGTCCAGGAAGATTTTCTAACTCGGTATGTAGATTGTCCGACCAGAGGGGAGGCCATATTGGATTTGGTACTTGGTAACGAACTGGGACAAGTGATGGGCTTGTTGGGGGGGGGGGGGCATTTTGGTGATGGTGACCACAATTCTGTGACTTTCACCTTGGTTACGGAGACAGATAGGTGCGTGCAACAGGGCAGGTTTTACAATTGGGGGAAGGGTAAATACGATGCTGCAAGACAGGATCTGAGGAGTATAAATTGGGAGCATAGGCTGTCAGAGAAGGATGTCGTTGAAATGTGGAACTTTTTCAAGGAACAGATATGATGTGTCCTTAATATGTATGTATCTGTCAGGCAGGAAAGAGATGGTCGTGTGAGGGAACCTTGGTTGACAAGGGAGGTTGAAAGTCTTGTAAGGAGGATGAAGGAGGCTTACATAAGGTTGAGGAAACAAGGTTCAGACAGAGTGTTGGAGGGATACAGGATAGCCAGGAGGGAGCTGAAGAAAGGGGTTAGGAAAGCTAAGAGAGGGCATGAAAAATCTCAAGTGGGTAGGATCATAGATAACCCCAAGGCCTTTTATGCGTATGTGAGAAACATGAGAATGACGAGAACGAGGGTACGTTCGATCAAGGACAGTAGTGAGAGACTGTGTATTGAGTTGGAAGAGATAGGAGAGGACTTGAATGAGTACTTTTCTTCAGTGTTTACAAATGAGAGGGACCGTATTGTTGAAGAGGAGAGTATGAAACAGACTGGTAAGCTAGAGGAGATACTTGTTACAAAGGAAGATGTGTTGGGCATTTTGTAAAGCTTGAGGATAGCCAAGTCCCCCGGGCCTGACGAGATATATCCTAGGATTATGTGGGAAGCAAGAGAGGAAATTGCAGAACCGTTGGCAATGATCTTTTCGTCTTCACTGTCAATGGGGGTGGTGACAGGGGACTGGAGAGTAGCGAATGTTGTGCCCCTGTTCAAAAAAGGGAATAGGGATAACCCTGGGAATTACAGGCCAGTTAGTCTTACTTTGGTGGTGGGCAAAGTAATGGAAAGGGTACTGAGGGATAGGAATTATGAGTATCTGGAAAGACACTGCTTGATTAGGGACAGCCAGCATGGATTTGTGAGGGGTAGGTCTTGCCTTACAAGTCTTACTAAATTCTTTGAGGAGGTGACCAAGCATGTGGATGAGGGTAGAGCAGTGGATGTAGTGTACATGGATTTTAGTAAGGCATTTGATAAGGTTCCCCATGATAGGCTTATGCGGAAAGTCAGGAGGCATGGGATAGTGGGAAGTTTGGCCAGTTGGATAGGGAACTGGCTAACCGGTCGAAGTCAGAGAGTGGTGATAGGTGGTAAATATTCAGCCTGGAGCCCATTCACAAGTGGAGTTCCGCAGGGATCAGTTCTGGGTCCTCTGCTGTTTGTAATTTTTATTAATAACTTGGAAGAGGTAGTCGAAGGGTGGGTCAGTATATTTGCAGACGATACGAAGATTGGTGGAGTTGTGGATAGTGAGGAGGGCTGTTGTCGGCTGCAAAGGGACTTAGATATGATGCAGAGCTGGGCTGAGGAGTGGCAGATGGAGTTCAACCCTGTCAAGTGTGAGGTTGTCCATTTTGGAAGGACAAATAAGAATGCGGAATACAGGGTTAATGGTAGGGTTCTTAGTAAGGTGGAGGAGTAGAGGGATCTTGGGGTCTATGTTCATAGATCTTTGAAAGTTGCCACTCAGGTGGATAGAGCTTGTAAGAAGGCCTATGGTGTATTAGCATTCATTAGCAGAGGGATTGAATTCAAGAGTCGTGAGATGATGTTGCAGCTGTATAGGACTTGGTAAGGCCACATTTAGAGTACTGTGTGCAGTTCTGGTCACCTCATTTTAGGAAAGATGTGGAAGTTTTGGAGAGGGTGTAGAGGAGATTTACCAGGATGTTGCCTGGAATGGAGATTAGGTCGTACAAGGCTAGGTTGAGAGTGCTAGGCCTTTTCTCATTGGAACGGCGAAGGATGAGGGGTGACTTGATAGAGGTTTATAAGATGATCAGGGGAATAGATAGAGTAGACAGTCAGAGACTTTTTCCCCGGATACAACAGAGTGTTACAAGGGGACATAAATTTAAGGTGAAGTGTGGAAGGTATAGGGGGGATGTCAGGGGTAGGTTCTTTACCTAGAGAGCGGTGGGGGCATGGAATATGCTGCCTGTGGGAGTGGCAGAGTCAGAGTCATTGTGACCTCTAAGCGGCAATTGGATAGGTACATGGATAGGTGCTTAAGCTAGGACAAATGTTCGGCACAACATCGTGGGCCGAAGGGCCTGTTCTGTGCTATATTGTTCTATGTTCTATGTTCTATGTCTTGAAGTGGGACCATGTTTGAGAAACATAGGTTTTGATGGTGAAATTGAACTTGACTCTTGGATAGTTTCCAAATAGTTAGTGTTTTAAGAAAGAACATGATCGAAGAAAAACAAGAAATTTTGCAGAAGAAAAATATGCAGAATCTAGAAATCCAAAATTAAAACCAAACATTGCAATGCATTCTATTACTTATGAAGTGAAAAACAAAAAGTGGTAGAAAGTGGATTTTATAAAAGGTGAAACTGCTTGAATCAATTAGCACTTCATATTTTCATCTTGGACTTTTTCCTGGGACGAGTGGGTGTATGTTTACAGTGTATTCCTCTGACTGGGAATGCAACAATTCTGCCTGGCACATCACAAAATCGAATGCAAAAGTATGGGATCCTTTATGTGTTCACTGCCTGCCTTATATTCCCTTCAAAGTCAGTTCTAGTTCAGGTGGGTACATGAACATTATCCTTTAAAAAGGCATTAGCGTGGAAATTGAATTTAAAGGAATTGATCTATGTCATTGTGGTTTGTACATCTATTCCCCTGTTAATGCAGGTTGCACATAATACATTTGGAGTACACATAAATTGGCCATTCTAATTTGTCTGTTACATGAAAATACTAAGTACTTGAGATAAGCACAAATTTGGGCATGGTGAACCAAATAAACGCTGACAGTGAGGTGAGAAAAACTTTAAAAATTACATGACCTGATGTCAAAAGTTTAAGCATAATTGGGAGTTCTTCACATCATCTCATATAGCACATGATTTTATTAGTTAGAATCCATTATCTATGTTCTACCTGGATGTGAATAGGGAGGAGACGGAGAAGTTGCAAATGTGGATCCCAGGGAATTATGCAGGTTTGTGATGGGTTTTCCCTGGTGGGAGTATAATAATCCTCATGGTGTGGGTTCAGTACATGGCTGCAAGATATAATTTACCTAAAACCAGAAGAATAGGCAGGTTACTGTGCATTGAAGTTGGGCACATTTTAACAATTCTCCACACAATTTGCAATCAGATAGGGAGATAAGTAAAAGAGAACACAGTTAAGGGATGCTGTTTTTAAGGGTAAATATGCAGTTCATGCTTTAAAGAATCTGAAGCCAAAACATCATGTTATTAATGAAAATGGCATCATTAAAAATTACTTCTTGAAACAATGATAGTTCTTAATGCCAAGGTTTTATTGGCCTATGTCTGTGATTTCCTGGAATAGGTCCAGTAATATAGCTCCCTCAAGCAGAGTTCTGTTCAAGAGGACATTATACATTTTGTGTATGGTAAATGTTATTCCATGAACTTACAAGCAACAGATGTAACATGTGCTCCATCTTAGATGTACAGCCTACATAACCGTAAATAGAATCCCTTTCATCGCTATAAAACTGCTATTGGCTGAGCTATGTCTACTTGCTTATTTAATAGATTTGGAATTTCCATATATTGCCATATCCTAACAGAGGAAACTATTACAAATGTTTTGGTTTCTTTTCCTCTGTAAGTTCAATTCTATCTTAATTATCCACTTTATTGCTGAGGTAATTTCCGCTTTAGGGCTGAGGGAAAACAATGATTTTCACAGATAGTTATTTTATTCCAACATGAACATGCTTAAAAGGAAAACATCCACCCAAATAACGATGCTAATGAACCTCCCTTCCTTTCTTGAGGCCCACAGAATAGCTGCCAAGTATTCTAAGCCATGGTCCATGCCACTCAATTTTTTTCATCTGCTTACCTTCCTGCTGGTGTGACAAGAAAAGATATCTCCATATGTTGCATTTAACTGTTGTCTTTATTATGCTGAACAATAGTGAAACATAAAGAAGCAGTAAATAGTACCATGCATTTGCTGCCTTCAATCTGCACATTTGGTTCAAGCTATTATTTTCAAATCCTTCCAAGTACATGTAACTAATTTATTTTTTGCTCAAGTTATATTACCAAATATGTAAACCTAGAAATTATTGTCATCACTTTCAACTCATGGAATGCTGAACATATCTTAGAATGTCTTCAAGGGCTTGCTTCCATCAAAATACACCTTTGTATCAGGAGTCAGGCTAGCTTTAAGTCATGCAAACCAGTTTGAACTCTTGCTGGCCTCAAATGCTCAGGTATTCAGTTACTCAAAGTGCAATTAGCAATGCTTGCATGCTACATTCAAGTAAATGCGGTATTTGTGTTGGAACAAATGGGCAAGTGTTGCTCATATATCCCATCCCTTCATTCATTTTCAGGGCATCCAATTTTATCCCATTGTCTATTCAGAATAAGTTTTCCCAGTGATTTACACCTTTCCATTGTTAGATTTCAGCCTTGATTTAATGGTAATTCTCTTTACTTTGAGGTTGGCGATTGTGGGTTCCAGTTCTCTCTAACATTTAAGCACAATAAAGGTTGGCACTTTGTTACGGTATTGAAGATTTGCTACACTACACAATTGCAACATTTAAGAGGCATTTGGATGGTTATATGAATAGGAAGGGTTTGGAGGGATATGAGCTGGGTGCTGGCAGGTGGGACTAGATTGGGTTGGGATATCTGGGTCGGCATGGACAGATTGGACGGAAGGGTCTGTTTCCATGCTGTACATCTCTATGACTCTAAGTGTACATTTTGAATGAGGCCTTAAAAGAGATCTTCTTTATCCTGTCACAATTGTCCACACAGTGTATGGGGCTGCATTCAACAGTTTCCATGCTCATTTATTCAAAAGTAGCCAGAAAATTGCTGCAATGTCCTTGGTTTCCTTCTATTTTGCTTTAGTATGCTCACCCTCAATTAAGTCATCGGAAATTACAATATTTCTACATTTATGCTGATGACACTCAGCTTTATTCACAACCATCTCTCTTGAGCTCTTCACTGTCTCTTAATTGCCACACTGCTTCTCTTATATCCAGTACTGAATGAGAAGAGATTCCTTGTAACTAAACATTGGGCAAATAAAACCCTTGGCTTTACAGATACCATACGTTCTACTGAATCATTAACTCCATTCCTCTTTCTGGCAACTTTCCAAGATTAACTTTCGACCATGTATCCACTTCATAACTAAGACTGCATATTTTTGCCTCTGTAATATCACCCAATTCTGCCCCTACCTCAGTTCATTTGCTGCTGAAATCCTAATCCATGCCTTTGTTAACTCTTGACCTTTCTAATACATGCTGAACTAGCCTCCCATGTTTGATAATCTCAAAGTTGATGCCATTCAAATTCTGGTGCCATTTATCCTTTTTCATACCAATTTTACTCATTCATCACTTATATGTTTGCTGACCTCAACTGTCTCCTAGAGAAGCAACACATGTATTTTAAATTTCTTACTCTGCTTTTGAATTTCTTCATATCCTAAAGTTGTCTTATTTCCATAATCTGAAGACTGATACTCCCTTCAATTCAAGCCTTTTGAGCATCCTAGATTTTAAATTTTACTACCATAGGTACATTGAACTATTATAGATTCTTGATTGAAAGACTCCACAAATGACAATGAGCAAATATCAGTAGTTATATCCTATATAAGGTCTTTAATAATTTTTAAGCAACTTAACCGACAAAACCTTTAAAGTCTGCTAATCTGGTGTGAAGTGAGCAATTGTGTTAGGTAACAGTTTGAAATAATTTTCCAAGTTAAACTCAATGTAACAATGTTCTCAAACTCATGAGAAATGATATGCATCATCAACCTAATTTTTTTAGCCAACTTAAAATGCCCTCCAATTGCAGTTGAGTATCTGAAAGATAACATTATCAAAAAAAACCTCACTGCTGAAGATCTGAAATGAAAATGTGAAATGTCTGGGATATACAACAGTTGTGTCTTTGACTGTGTGGAATATCTATTGCATAAATACTCTTGAGCATGATGAAAATAGTTGACTGATGAGTGAATTTTAAATGGTGGAAGTTGGGCACTTGTCCGTGTTGGGCTCTTTCCCCATGTGTGAAGATGTATAAAATTATAGGTATGGTGGACAGAAAAAGAGTTTTCCCTTTGGTGTAAGGATCAATGACCAGAGTTATAGATATAAGATGAGGAGCAGGAAGTTTAGACGGTATGTGAGGCAAGGTTTTTTTTTCACCTAGAGAGTGGTACAAATCCAGAACTCACTGCCTATGAGGGTGGTAGAGGGAGAAACCTTCATTAATATTTAAGAAGTGTTTAGAAGTGCATTTGCAATACTAAGACATACTAGGCTATTGGTCAAATGTTAGAATGTGGAATTAGAATAGTTAGGTGGCTGTTTTTGACCAGCACAGACATGATGAGCCAAAGAACCTTTTCTGTGCTGTAGACCTCTATGACGCTATAACTGTCTCTGCCAGTCTTTTTGGACTAAACAGAGCAACTTATTGATAACATTTACTTTCAGGCACAGGTTTTCATTCATGGTCTATTAATAGTTATAGGTTCACTGCTGGAGTACTTTTCAGCCTTGTATGCATTCAGCACAAAATTTCTAAATCCACTAAACAAACATAATTCTGGTTGATCAAGCATTCAAGGGTTCCTGGTTTATTTTCAGATACTTCACTTTCTAATCCATTGTAGTACCTTAAAATTGCAGGAACTTTGCCCGGTCTCTCAGTAAGAATTATCACCACCAGCTCTGCTGTTGCTGTCAGTTCAAACTCAAAAAAACAGTTAGAAATTGAAAAACATGGAGGAAAATCAATGTTCTCACCATAAGGTATACATCAGGCCTATTTGATAACAGACTTGTGAAAGACTGCTTGATGCAAATAATCTCCTCCAAAGTATCTATTATAGATAAATAGTTTAGTGTATTTTTGTTCAAAGTTTAATTCACTTAAAAGTAATTTAAACTAAAGGGTTAAGCTACAATGAAACTGCTTGCATGTTATTTTATGCCATGTTAAACAGAAAATTACACCTCTGGGAGATATCAACATTTGCACTGGGAGATTAACTCTATTTGTATTTTTGGTATGGTTTTCATGGCTTGTAAAAACCCTCTGACAATAAAGCAAAAATTGTGAGATGACATGTTAGTGCCATTATATCACTGGCTCTGAGACTTTACTTCAAAGTCTGCAAGCTCTTTCCTCAGGTGGAGGTGTAGTTGCCCTTTCTCTCTCAGATTGATAGGATACTTATTCATCTTGAAAGTTTTATTAATCGTTCAAAACTGATTTAAGTATTTGGCTGCAGTTTGATTGCATCCAGATTTAAGCCCGATATGGATGATACACAATCTTCCAATTCCAAAGCATACCCAGAATAGGCCAAGAAAGATCATGCCAAGATTCCTGAAATACAATCATGTATTTTTGGACTTGTAACAGAAATGGAGCTGTAACTGCCAATAAAAGGTGTATCGTCTAGCACGGCCTAAGATATTGACATCAAACTGAAGTGTCACTCTAATGAAAAGGAAGATGCTTAAAATCAGAAATAATGTTTTTGCTCTTTGACGGATGGTAAGAATAATAAGCTTCGTGGATGCTTTGTGTAAGGCTCATTTTGTAGATTGGGACTTCACATGGAAGATTTGCAATGGAAATACAATTACTGCAGTGTGTTCATAACTCCATTCATTGTCATGGTCTCTATCTTCATTTGTACAGCATATCCATTATCAGCACATTATAAAGCTTTGTAAGAATCTTACAAATACAGTGAAAATTGATCAATGTTCAATGAATAGTGATGCAGATATGGATATGAATAACATTACATCTCTGAAGTGATACTGTTAATAATCCACCTCCTATGGAATAGCATATGGGAATTCAAGGCTCATTATAGTTTTCGGGTGACATGGAGGGATTGGAGAACAGAGGATTCTTCAGCAACCTGGAAATAGTAAGGACTGCTAGAAGTCAGAGTCAATAAAGTGTGGATCTGGAAAGGCACAGCAGGTCACACAGCATCGGAAGAACGGGAAAGTTGACGTTTTGGGACAGGACCCTTCACCACGACTGGGGAGGGGGAAGGAAGCTCAGAAATAAATAGGAGGGGGGATGGAGCTGGGGAAAGGTAGGTGGGATGATGATAGATGGATGCAGGTAGGGGTTATTTTGATTGATTAGTGGGAAGGGTGGAGCAGATAGGTGAGAAGGAAGATGGACAGGCTAGGTCAGGTCAAGAAAGCAGGTAGGAGAGGGAGGGCTGAACATGGGATGAGTTTGGGGATAGGGAGATTTTGAAGCTGGTGAACTCTATGTTGAGGTCATTTGGCTGTAAGCTGCTGAAGCAGAAAATGAGGTGCTGTTCTCCAGTTTGCAAACGGCCTCAAGGTGATGGTGGAGGAGGCCCAAGATGGACATGTCACTAAGGGAGTAGATGGGGGAGTTGAAATAGTTGGCAATCAGAAGTTGGTTTTGATTTGAGCAAACAGAGCGCAGATGCTCCACAAACCAGTCCCCGAGTCTACACTTGGTCTTTCTGATGTAGAGGAGATCACATTAGGTGCAATGGATACAACAGATCAGGTTAGAACAAGTACAGGTGAATCTCTTCAGATCTGGAATAAATGTTTAGTGCCTTGGATGGGGGTGAGGGGGAGGTGTAGGGGTAGATGTTGCACTTCCTACAGTTGCGGGGAAAAGTGCCAGGTGTTGAGGAAATTGTGGAACTGACATGGAAGTCACGGAGTGAATGGTCACTACAGAAAGCAAATGGGGTGGGGAAGGAAATATCTTTTTGGTGGTGGGTCTGGTTGCAGGTGGCGAAAATGGCGAAGGAAGAGACATTGGATTTGGAGATTGGTGGGGTGGTATGTCAGGACCACGGACACTCTCTTCTTATTGTGGTTGGAGGGAGGGAGTTTGAGGGTAGAGTTGCACGAAATAGGGGAGATGCAGTTGAGGGTATTATTAATCACAGGAGAGGGACAATTACAGTCCTTGAAGTAGGACAAAATCTGGGATGTCCTGGAGTTGAATCCCTCTTCCTGAGAGCAGAGGCAGCGGAGACGGAGGAATTGGGAATATGGGATCGCATTTTACAGGAGAACAGGTGAGAGGAGGTGCAGTCGAAGTAGCTATGGGAGTTGGTGGGTTTGAAATGGATATCAGCGCTAAGACGGTTACAGGAGATGGAGAGGTCCAGGAAGGGGAGGAAGATATCAGAGGTGGTCCAAGTGAATTTGAGGTTAGGGTGGAAGGTGTGGGTGAAGTTAATGAACTGATCAAGTTCCTCGTATGAGCATGAGGCAACGCCGATACAGTCATCAATTTAGCGGAGGAAAGGTGTCCCACATTTCAAAGATTTGTATTTGGCCTTAATTTGGATTTTATTATTTCTAGTTAACAAACAGAAGTAAACTAGGGACAGGCATTATGTATGCAGTAAGGACTCAGGAGTACATTTTAATGGGCAAGGGAAAGAGAGGATGCAGCACTGGAGAGTTACATCTCCCAAAAGTAACATTTGAGTTCCACTTTCAGGTTTCACTTTCTTGGGTCTGAAGGTGAGTGATGATTTGCCTTGGAGCAGTTGCTGCCGGGAATTGTCAAATCCTAATAAGTAATTAACTATTTTAGTCATACTTCTGGCAGTAAAAATCAGTTCATCCATTTTTTTCAGCTATCAGCCAATTGCCAAAGACAACCAAACAAGAGTAAAATGGGGAGTATTTCTTCAGTGAACCTGAAAGGGTGGGAGAGCTGTGAACATTGAAAGTGAAGAGCTCCTACCACGGCCATGTGAGGAGTTTGCACTCACAGCACTTCTTTTGAGCTCCTAATTCTTGATGGGGTTACGATCTCAGCCGATGGTAATACTGGACAAGTCAGAAGCCAAAGTGAAATCTGGCTCATTAGATCATAAGTTTTACTTTATATATGTACCATTGCAAGTAGTCACTGAACATATCCAGACAGGCTGTTAATGAACTTCAACAAGATAACATGAAAGTTTATTGTGAAAATAGAAACTAAAAAAGAACTAGTTGAAATTGTCATATTAGAAATATCAACAATATAGATCCAACCATTCTACCTGCAACAACAACCTTACAGATATTCAAACCCAAGTACAGAGTTATTCTATTTTTTTCAACTTCCATGTTCAATTGGCAAGGCTGTTATTGGCTTTTGTTGGTAGCTTCCTGCAATCAGTTGATGTTTAATTAATGTTTTCCAGAGGCATTCAAGTGAGCTGTGTGAGCAGTTTCTTTATTTATTAACATGGGTTATGTAGGTCCCACCTTCTTATGTTTCTAGGACTTTTCTATAATGGACATTGAGAATCTCAAGACTTTTTTGCTGCTGCTCTGACTATGTTACAGACTGCAAACTTCATGTTACTATTACAAGCCTTTTCCCTCTAAGCAGCCATCTTTGATAGAAATCTACACCCTCTGTCTGATCTTCTACATTATTCTGTCTTTGTACGCTCCTGGACTCCTGCTACTAGCAACAGCAGTTTATTTTCTCTTCTACCTCATTTCTCTTCTACCCCAATTCTCTGACATATTCTCAAGCCTTTTAAAGCCCTTATTTATATACATGTAAACAAAACTTTAAGATAATCCAGTGCCAAGCTTTGAACTGAAAAATGAAACTCAACAATGTTCTTCCCTTCTTAATGCAAATAATATCAATGTAGAAATCAAGCTTAAAGATATATATGTTTCTGCCGATTTTTGAGCCCAAGCTTCGTGGTGGAACAGTGATAATTTCACTGATCAATAAACTATAACACCAGGCTAATGCTCTGGTTTGAATCCCATGATGGAAAATGGTAAAATTTGAATTCAATTAAAAATAAATTAAAAGTTAGTCTTATGGTGACCAAGAACCATATGATATCCTAATGTTCTTTAAAGCAAAGAAATTTGTTATCCTTACCTGGTTTGGCTGACATGTGACTCCAGATCTATAGCAATGTGATTGATTCTTAACTGCCTTCACAAATGGCCGAGCAAGTCACTCAGCTGTATCAAACCAGTACAACTGGTACAAAAAAGGAATGAAACCAGATGGACCGCCTAGTATCATAGGTACCAGAAATAAAATGGCAAACATAGCTATTGCTGGTACAAAGTTCTCCTTTTCATAATCTGAGGGATTGTGCCAAAGTAGGAACAGCAATCTCACACACTGGTCAGGCAACAGCATGACATTGTAAGATAGAATTCTTTCATACTTTTATGGATATGTCTTGTACCAGGCCAGACAAACAAGTTATGGAAGCTCAGTGGTATACATTCAGAAAGGATTTGCACCGGGAGTCTTCAACATTGACTCTGGACAGCATGAGGTCTCATGGCACCACTTCAGGTAGGAGCAAGGAAATATCCTATTAATTAACAAACACCAACCAATCATCAGCTGATGCATCAGTACTCTTCTTAGTTGAACATGTTTAGAAGCACTGAGGGTGGCATATACATAAATATGTCATGGATCAGGACACCAATATCCATCATCAGGGAAAGCATCACTACTCTCTTATCTGACTGAGTTCAAAAATACGTAGCTGTTATACTGAGTCTGTGGTTAGGTAAGTTAGAAGAGGGAAAAATCTACTTAATCTCATCCTCATCAATCTATCTTTCTCAGATGCATCCATCCATGACAATCTCAGTAGTAGTGACCATGCACAGTCTTTGTGGAGATAAGATCCCGTCTTTACATTGAGGATACCTTCCATTATGTTATATAGCACTATCACTGTAGTAGCAAATTGGACAGATCTAGCAACTCAAGATTGTACATTTAAGAGGTGCTATGGGTAATTGGCAGTGCAGAATTGTACTCCAACCTTGTTATCCTGCGTATTCAGATGGAAGTACCACCTGATGGACTAGTCCCTCCTTCTCATCAGCTGGTATTTGAGGTGGCCTTCATATCTTCATTCATACCTTTTTCTTAACACACAGGTAATGTTTGGATGAAAAATTTCTGAGGGGCAGAATAAATCTCCAAATGGAGAGGCAAGGATTAATCAAGGATAGTCAGCACGGCCTGGAAGGGAAAAGTCATGTGGTATAAATTTGTTTGAATTTCTATTAACAATCAGTATTGATTCTGGTTCAATTTCTGAGGATGGTGGTTGATACAACTCTCTTAATCCAGGATCCATCAATTGCATTTTGGATTAAAGAAGATGGGCTACACATGTTCAGACTCATTCTCTTTACTTCTCTCCTTTTTACTTAACTTGTGAAAATAAGATCAAATACATGAATTTCCATATTACCTCCCTTTTGAGTAGACAGAATTTTTCCTGTTTAATGCCGTGACCCTGAGTTCTAGTTATAATGCGGTTAGGAAGCAATCCAGGTTATTCCTCCTACCGCATCTCAGTTTCTTTTACTTCCACTGGTTATTTCAACATCTTCAGTTAGACCATTATTTTTTAACCAGCCTGATCATTAGGATAGCACAAACCTTCAGCATAATAGGCATTTGCCTTTTTCTTGGTGGTCAATCCACCTGCATTTTAGTTCATTCACCTTGAGTTGTATTTCCTTGCTACCAGCTTTTACCATTACATGGCAACAACTTTTTGTAGTTGTATCTTACAGTCCAGCATCAATATCAGTATCACTAGCAGCATCAGCACCAGCTTTTCCTATTGGCTTCACATACCACTCCAAAGGGCAGAGGGGAATGAAACTAAGATTCAGTTCCAAGG
The DNA here is from genome assembly GCF_020745735.1 of Hemiscyllium ocellatum. Lineage (NCBI taxonomy): Eukaryota > Metazoa > Chordata > Chondrichthyes > Orectolobiformes > Hemiscylliidae > Hemiscyllium > Hemiscyllium ocellatum. The sequence goes on from NC_083431.1 coordinate 38,110,226, forward strand.
ATCCAGCAACATTCATATAAGGTCTGTAGGCACAGCATCAGCTCTTTTGACAAGTATGAACACAACACTTCAGGAGGCTCAAGAGTTTATAGTAGGTTACTACTGACATTTACTGTCACCTGGAACAATCACCCTTAACCAGTAGAACACATATGCAAGCTTTGCCAACATGTATCAAGGTGGTTGTCACTGGGGACCACCCAAACCTTTTCTCCCGAACACCTTACCTCCTTCTCCCCCAAAGTTGTATGTCATCTTCTCCTGCATGCCAAGAAACCAGAACAGGGTTATTAATGCTAACAATTGTTTGTGTGGAGAAGATGGATAGAATAATATTTGTGCGGAGTGCCTATGTAACAAGAATGAGAGAAAGCATTAGAATGAGTTGGGTGTGAATATTAATGTTTTAGATGGGAATGTGACTACAGGTTGTAAGGAGTGCAATGCTGACTTGCTTGGATATTTCCACATATGCCCTGCTTTGTTTGAGACATTGGACTCTTCCAGCCATCACTAATAAACCTCAAAAAACTGCAATTTTTCAGATCACACCATGGGACGTCCAGATAAGCCTTTCTTATTCAAAATGCAATGTATAAAATAAGTGAGCAAAATGCAAGGACTGAATTTCTGTATTTCCTCTGTATTCCAAGAGAAGCTGCAGGGAACTGTGTTCAGCTGAGCCATTCTGACCATGCCAAGGTTCTTTTAACTACAAATCCTTTTTTAAAAGCACTTGGAGCTTCCTTCTGGTTATCCCCTTTGGTTGGGACACCCAGGAGCTGGTTGCTCAAGCTTGGCTCAGTTAAAGTGCCATGTCAGAATTGTAGCAATAATAGGATCCCCAAACCACCAAAAATCCTATCATTTCTCCAGAGTATTACTTTAAATAATGGGAGATATGAAACTGAGGTACAATATACAGCCACTGATGGAAAATATCATTACAACTTGACAAGTTCACATAGATCTATTGCCAGGTAGGTCAGACACCAAGGAATAGACAGCCTTACCTGGTCTTACTGAGAAAGGCACAAACAATTTGTCCTATATATGTCGGTCTGATAAGAATACTAGCAGATGCAACAGCTGTAGTTCTCCATGAATGTGACTTTGTGATGTTTTGTGTAAGAACATGAAGCCACAAACAAAGGTATCACAGAGCTATTCATGGCAGTTAAAATTATAATTACTTTAAATTTTGTCTGCATGATGGATCTTAATGTTGTCATTTAGAATGTTAGAACTACATTACTCGGTTGACATTTTAAATTCCTTAACTCAGAACAATTTTTCATAAGGGCTACCACAAGTCTTTCTTTCTTAACCGTTTAATAACCTTCATCTCTGCCAGAAACATCATGGCAGCAGAGTGCGATGTCTTCTAGAAATCAGCCCAGTTATTACAATACTCAAGTATTGTAATAAGCCACAACCATTGATTGCAATAGAGAGAGTCTGTCAAATTTGTGCTGCATTCTTATTTACATGATTTCAGTATGAAGCCAGCATTAGACTGCTAATCATCGGTTGGATGCAACAGCAAGCGCTACTGATTTGAGTGGTTAACACTCTTAAAACTCACCAGCACTTCTTCAGAGGGTAAGTGTATTATAGCTGGAGCAGATAAATAGGATGTGTAATTTACATATATTTTTAATGTCATTTATTTTTGAATTAGTGATTCATGGATTTTCTCTATGTCAGAGAGTTTAACGTTTAACTTATTGGTATTTCTGTAGCTGTGTGATTTCTTGCAGACCAGCTTGAGTTAGCTTTCTGAACCATGTTTTTTTTAACCCCTTGAGAGAGTTTATTGAGCAAGGTAAACAATTGTGCATCAAGGTTTCTGTTAGAAACTTTAGGAATTTCTTTTTAAACTTAAGAAAAATTACAAAAGCTTGAAAAAAAATTATTCTTACTGTCAGTTTGGGGTAGTTCTATAGAAGTCTTTGAATAAAGGTAAATGTATAAAGCTTGTTGTCCTGTGAAAAGGAGAAGATAGAACAATAGATTGCCTTACATTAAGGAGTTTAGAGATAATTCTACAGGAGAAGTGTCTGGATAAAACCCTGAAGAGGTTTTCGAAGCTGACAACAATTAAACTCAGGTATATGACAGTGCTAAGGATGTTTCAGACTGTGAGTTTAAGCCACTATTAAATTAAGCTCAATTAGGTGTTATGAAAAGAGATTTTGCTTTCTCGTGTGAGTATTGTACAAGGGGTTATTTTGGGAATTACACAAATGTTCTGGGATTTGTAAAGGAGCTTCTTTTGGAATTAACTAAAGTATATGTTACCGTGTGTTTGAAAATCTTTAAATTTGTATTTTAAGTAAATCATCTGGTATATTATTTTGTCTTTACTTTGTTTGCTTAATAGACTTCTGTTTTATTGTTAAAATCAAATATGCAACATTACATGTTCAGTAAGAGATCAGCTTGTTAAAACTGAGACAAAACAACTATGATCCAGGAAGCCAGATTTCAGCCTAGGATCTTATTTGTCCAGTAATAACATCAACTAGAATCATGATAGCGTAGCCTCTTGATGGAATTTTGAATTCGCTGAATTTCAGAAGAATCTATATCCTTCTCATTAATATAACAGGTCTGCAGTGGTTCTGGGCATAAAGCAATAATGTTGTGGTGAAGTTTTTTGCATAGAATTTGAAGATAGTTTTGAATGTTGCTGGAAGTTTTCTGCAAGTGGAAGATACGACATGAGATTGCATATATTTTGCCTAAAGCTAAATTGAGGGTCATAGAGATGTACAGCACAGAAACAGACACTTTGGTCCAACTCATCCATGCCAACCAGATGTCCTAATTTAATCTAGTCCCACATCTCTCTAAATCCTTCCCATTCATATACCCATCCAGATGCCTTTTCAATGCTGCAATTGTACCAGCCTCTATCGGTTCCTCTGGCAGCTCATTTCATACACGCACCATCCTCTGCATGAAAATGTTGCTCCTTAGGTCCCTTTTACATCTTTCCCCTCAGCCTAAACCTAAGCTTCTAGTTCTAGAGTCCCCCACCACGGGGAAAAGACCTTATCTATTTATCCTATCCATGCCCCTCATGACTTTATAAACCTCTAGAAGGTTACCTCCCAGTCTCCATTGCTCCAGGGAAAACAGCCCAGCCTATTCAGCCTCTCCCAATAGCTTAAATCCTCCAACTCTGGTAACATCAATGTAAATCTTTTCTGAACCCTTTAAAGTTTCACAACATCCTTCTAATAGGAAGGAGACTAGAATTGCCATGCAGTAATAACAAATATTGAAGGTTTTAGTAAAAGCAAGATCTCGTAAGGATGAGATGCTTCAAGTAATTATCCACCATTAAGGATTGGAAAAAAGAAACCTGAAATTGGTGTGTCGTGCTTAGAACTAGTCTAGAGTTATAGAGCTACACAGTTTGGAAACAAACCTTTCGGTCCAACTCATCAATACCAACCAGATACCCTCAATTAATCTAGTCCTACTTATACAGTCAGAGAGATATACAGCATGGAAACAGACACTTCAGTCCAAATTGTCCATGCCGACCAGATATCCCAACCCAATCTAGTCCCATTTACCAGCACTTGGTCCATATCCCTCTCAATCTTTCCTATTCATATACCCAAACAGATGCCTTTCAAATGTTGTAATTGTATCAGTCTTCACCACCTCCTCTGGCAGCTCATTCCATACACGCACCACCCTCTACATGAAAAGCTGACTCTTAGGTCCCTTTTAAATCTTTCTCCTCTCACCTTAAACCTATGTCCTCTAGTTCTGGACTCCCCCAACCCCAGGGAAAAGACCTTGTCTATTTACCCTGTCCATGCCCCTCATGATTTTATAAACCTCTATAAAGTTACCCTTCAGTCTCCGATGTGCCAGGGAAAATAGCCCTAGCGTATTCAGCCTCTCCCTATACTTCAAACTCTCCAAATATGGCAACATTCTTGTAAATCTTTTCTGAACCTTTTCAATTTTCACAACATCCTTCCAATAGGAGGGAGACCAGGATTACGCACAATATTCCAAATGTGGCCTAACCAATGTCCTGTCCAGACACAACATAACCTCCCAACTCCTATACTCGATGCTCTGACCAATTAAGGAAAGCATACCAAGTGCCTTCTTCACTATCCTATCTACCTATGACTCCACTTTCAAGGAGCTGTAAACCTGCACTCCAAGGTCTTTTTTTTCAGCAACATTTCCCAGAACCTTACTATTAGGTATATAAATCCTGCCCTGATTTGTCTTTCCAAAATGCAGCACTTCACATTTATCTAAATTAAACTCCATCTGCCACTCCTCGGCCCATTTCCCCATCTGATCAATATCCCATTGTACTCTGAGATAACCTTCTTCACTGTCAACTAAACCTCCAATTTTTGGTGTCATCGGCAAACTTACTAACTATACTTCCTATGTTCACCCCCAAACATTTATATGAATGACAAAAAGCAGTGGACCTAGCACCAAGACATGTGGCACACCACTGGTCACAGGCCTCTAGTGTGTAAAGCAACCCATCACCACCACCCCATCTGTCTTTTACCTTCGAGAAAGTTCTGTATCCAAATGACTAGTTCTCCGTGTATTCCATATGATCTAACCTTGCTAACCAGTCTACTATGAGGAACCTTGTTGAATGCTTTACTGAAGTCCACATTTTCATGTCTACCATTCTGCCCTCATCAATCCTCTTCATTTCTTCTTCCAAAAAAACTTAATCAACTACACATATAATTGATTTATGCTTTTATCTTTCTCACAGTTACCCAGATTACTTCTACTTTCTGATTTCCTGAACCCCGATGATCTTTCTTTGCTGTGCTAATTCTGTCATTAACTGACAATTTCACCTGGCTTCATTTCCTTTCTAAATATTCTATAATCTTCAATATTCAGGTCCAAATATATATCATCCTGCAGCCATGTTTTTGCAATGCCTATCAGATTGTATTTGCTTTCTTTTTATATTCCATTTCCGTTACAATAAGTTACAATGTACCATTTGCTTTCCTGCACCTGCACACCAACATTACGTGACTGATGTACCAGGAAACCCAGATTCCTCTGTACAACCAAGTTCTGCAAACTCTTGCCATTTCAATAGGGATGCTTTAATTCCTTTTTAATGCCATATATAAACTGGTCTTAATAAATTTTAAGTTTTACACAGTGTCGACATTACTAATCACATAGATATTAGACTGTATAGTTTAGTAATTGAAATAATTCAGCTGGATTTCTTTCATCATAGAGTAAATAGGTTATCATAAATAATGCCTAAACAAACATGTGAAGATAATTGAAAAAAATATTTTTAGATTATCCCAATATCTATTATATTCTAACATTGTGAAATGAATAATATCATGATGTATGCTTTGGCAAAATTTGTCAAGTTCTGTACTATCAAAGAACTGCAAGTTCATTAGTCTTGGTTTTTAATTCTGCACTCAGCTCATTATTTGATTCATCAACAATTCCTTTTCCTAATCAAGGCATTTTTCTAAGTCTTCATAGAGACTTTTGATGGATGAAGTTAATCAAGTTAAGTTGAAAGTCTGACATTGTTAAACTTACTTTCTTAATTATTTACATGTTTTTGGTCCTCATACATGTGTTTTATTTCCTGTGACTGATGCATAAATGTTGTCACCAGTTCATACATTTTAACATCTTTTATGTTAGAAAGGTGGTTCTCTTGTAGGAACTGCATATATTTTACTTGAAATATAAACTAGAAACTGGGAGATTGAACACTACTACGGTTCAGAGAAGGTACCAGTTCTGTTTTTTAGAAACTCAAAAGATCAAAAGTGGAACTGTGTGGGTGTTCACTTATTGGTAACTTTTGGAGGAGCTAGAAATAATCTTTTTGTAAGACATCAGGCACCAGCTAGCCTTGGTGCAATAATTCTTCAGAGGCTGGTGTCCTCTCACCAAGTCATCCTTTATTTACACATGAACAATTATTTGACTGTAGTCCTGCCTCATACAGAATCAGGCACCAGAATGTCAGTTTCCCTGACACACAAACTTTTTATGTCACCAGGGCTTCTTGACTGAACCAGATTAAAAGCCACACTCAAGGTACTCATATTCTATGATTTCCAGCTGGCTGATCTCATTATAATCATTACACTTTGGATTTTTTAAAGACACAGTGTCACAGAGCTGATAAAGGTCTGTTGTACTCAAACCTCTAGAAAACCTGAAAGTCAAGAGGGTTCTCTTTTTCCCCATCACCTTCTCTCCCCCTCTGTGAATGGAAAAAAAACACTTCCAGGATCTGTGAAGAATTTTTTTTAAATGTGAGTAAAGATGTAGGTCTAACTGACCAGTTACCAAATTGAGGATCATCTGTGGTCAGTGACAACATAATTGCATTACCAAAATCGAAAAGAATTATGAGAAAGCCACCTATTCCATTGTTATGGTCTGAACACTTAATCCACAGAATTTGTTCCACTTGCATATGTTTTGCACCCATGAAATTTCTGCTGAAGAGTATCCTTCTGTCCTATTTTTGAATGAATGTGTCAGTGTTTATATTAAAAGGGGATATAGTTTTAAATTTCCATATCAGCAGTTTATAATTCATTTTACCACATTTTGAAAGATACATTTATTCATAATAAATAAGTTTTGTTTCCTTGTTATTCATGAAACCTGGTGCGAGCTTCTTTTATGGTCAAAGACAGACAAATTAACCATCCTCGTGATTCAACTTGTCATTTATACATTTGTGATAGCTCACGGAAAATAGGGCATTACTTCCAGTGCACTCTTCCTATCAGAGTCACAGCAATCTATAATATTCTTTTCTGTTTAGTCACAACAATTGTGAGGAATTTGGCAAGATCAGCATGATCAAGCAACTGCTATAACCCAGTCATCATCATTTTATGATCTACCCTGAGGGAGCTAAATCATTATCCAATATTAAATCAACCCATCCAATAAGTAAGCTAGGAACATACCTACATCAATAACTTTATTTACTTAAATAATTTCATGATTTAGCTTCAGATAGGGGGCCAGATTCATAATCTAAAGATTACATTCTGATAATTCTTTTTCTTTTATCAAAGAAACACAAATTATATAATCAGCCATTACCAAGACTGAACTGTCCCAAAGTCTCAAACTATAAATTGTTTATTGGGTTCAGTGGAGAAGTAAGGGGATAATGCTCCCTTGGAGAAAAAAACTTTTATAACTTCTAGTAACCAGACTACTTTTAGCAGTATCAAAATAAAAATTCCCTGACTATCCTGAGCCATATTTCCCATTCTAGTTGGTTCTGAGCAAACAAACTTATATTATTGTCAATTGTTTATTGTTACCTTTCTAACAATTGGTGCAAAGGTATCCTAACTCATTGTAATGGAACGATATAGAATTTCAGGTATCATGATGCCTTGTTTTCTAGCCTCAGTGTCCATTCTCTCTTTTGCCATGAGCCTTTCTTTCATCCTTCCACATGAAGTCATCCTTGAATTCAAGGGAATGATGGAGAAAGGACTTCCTTTGGGATGAGCACTTGTCAAAAGCTCATAATCATCAGCCATTTTTGTTGTGTGTCTGGCTTCCAAAACTTTTGGTTCTCCACATGTACTCTGATTGTTGCAGGGAGTCAATTTTTAAATTCTTCAAGGAGAAGTTTAAACGCAATGTCGATTTAAGGCACTAGTTTCAGAATGAACTAAATGAAAAAAACAATTTAAAAAAAAGACAAATTGGCTAAAGTGGTTTAGGAAGATATACTAAAACATTTGATGGCAGACAGGCAATGGCTAATATTTAAAGAAATGTTACAAGGTCTACACTGATAAACATTCCTAAGACACAAATACTCAAAGGGAATAGTGAATTCCCTTTGTTTACTGTAGAGAATTAACCATGGTAAACAAAGATGTTAGAGATCATATTAGATCAATGAAAGTGATTTATAAAAATGCCAGAAATAGCTGTAGGCCTAAGAATTGAGAGTAATTTAAGACCCAGCAAAGGAGGATAAAAAAACTAACAAGCAAAGGGAAAGGTCATATGAATGAAGCTAGTGAGGAACATAAAAGGTACATAGAAAAAGACTGCAAAATGTATTAAAGACAAAGATTAGCTAGGACAAATGCAGGTGCTTTACAGAGAGGACAAACTTATTTATAGTTGAGAATAGTGAAATGGCATAGAAGCTCAACAATTACTTTGTTTGTCTTCACAGAGAAAGATACAGATTCCTCAAACTAGCAAGGTACCACAAGGTTCAGTGCTAGATCCACAATGGTTTGCAATCTACGTAAATGATTTTGACATAGGAACCAATTATAATATTTCCAAATATTTTGATGATATCAAACTGAGTACAAATGGAAGTTGTGAGGTTGGTGCAAAGAGGCTTCAAAATTATTTGAACAAGCTAAGTGAATCGGCAAACAGAATAAAATGTAAATAAGAATGAACTTATCCACTTTGGTAGAAAAGCAGAACGGCAAAATATTTCATAAATTATGAGAGCTTGGAAAGTGTGGATATCCAAAACAGTCTGGGTGTCCTTATTTATGAGTGGATAAAAACACGCATGTATATGCAACCAGCAGTTAAGATAACTGTTTACGTTACTGGCAATCAAAAATGTATCAACCTCTACTTTGTACTCAAAGATTGAGCTTCAATAACCCTCTAGGATAGAGAATTCCAAAGATTCACTACCCTCTGAGTAAAACGATTCTCATCTTGGTCCTAAGTGACATTCTCCTTATTTTTGAATTGTGCTGTCTGGTTCCAAACTACCCAAAAAGGGAAAAATCTTACCTTGTTCTACCCTTTATCCCAAAGTATTTTGTAAGTTTCAATGCAGTCACTTCTTATTTTTTCAATCTCTAGAAATTACAGGCCTGGTTTTCCCAATATCTTTTCAAAGGACAGTCTCATCATCGTTGAACAAGTCTAATGAATCTTTGACTTTTTCTCTATGGCAATAATATCTTTCCTGAGATCATGCAACCAAAACTGCAAACAGTACACCAGCTGGGATCTAACCAAACTTCTATACAATCGAAGCAAGACTTCACTACTTTGTTGCACCTGCATGTTCGCCTTCAGTGACTTGTTGACAAGGTCCCTTTACAAAGGTAAAGTCATGATGGTTTTACCAGACCATAAGGCTGCTTTGGAGAGAGTTGACTGGTGACAGTTTAATCTAAGGGTCACCACACCTCAGGCAATGGGAGGGATTGAGAAGGAGAATCCTTCATGGTAACCTCAGCTGGTGTGGGAATTGAACAGTAGATGTAAGCATCACTCAGCATTGCTGAGCTGATCAATCCCTTTATACATCTATGCTCTTCCAACCTCTCACCATTTAAGAAGCACTTTGCTCATCTGTTCTTACCGAAATTGATAACCTCACATTTTACTGCATTACATTTCTTCTGCCACATTCTTGTCCAGTAAACAAGGATGCTCAAATGCTCCTGGAAATATGTTACATTTTCCACACAACACATATTTTTGGGTTATGGTGTCATAAAGTATGGAAACAGACTTTACGGTCCAACTCATCCCTGTCAATCAGACATGCCAATCTGAACTATGCCCATTTGCTTCTAAACTTTTCCTATTCACGTACTGATCTTGGTGCCTTTTAAGTGTTGTAATTGAACCTGTCTCTGTGACTCCCTGCAGCAGTTTATTCCACATTTCTGTTTAGCTTTGTATCATCTGCAAATTTGGAAATAATACATGTAGCCTCCAAGTCCAAATCATTGATAAATCCATATTGTGAACAGCTGGGAACCAAGACCTGATTATTGCCAACCCCCACTGCCAAAACAAGAATGACCAACTCATTCCTGCTGTTTGTTTTATGTCTGTTTGGCATCCTGACTCTTATGCCCATAAATTACCTTGTATGCTATGTGCTTTAATATTGCTAATCCACATCCTGAGAAGACCTTATCAAAACCCTTCTGAAAATTCAAATGCACTGTATCCATTATCAATTTTCTTACTAATATGCAAAAAAAACTTGAACAAGTTTGTCAAATATAACTTTTTTATTCATAAATCTATGCTTAACATGCCCATTCACACACTGTTTCCTTTAAGATAGATTGCAGCACTTTCAGTACAACTGATACAAGGGTGAAGCAATTGTAGTTCCCATTTTCTCTTTGTTCATTTCTTACGTAGTGGACTGATATTTGTTAGGGTCTGTTTCCGTGCTGTACATCTCTATCTCTATGTCTTAGTCAACAAATGTAGCTAGGCCACAGAAGAAATCTCAGACACAGAAAGTGTCGTAAGGACAAAATGTTGAATGGATACCCACAATATCACACCCTGTAAGATGTTAAATATTATTAAAGCTTACAATAGTATCTGAACTCTATTCCATAGTGGGTGTGACCAATAACAGGCTTCCATTGATCTTTTGTTCATTCCATTACCCAGACTTCTAGCTAAAAGTGTAGGGAAAATCTGAGAACAGCAAATTCCTGGTGAACCCTGCTCACTGTGTATTTTGGTACAGATCTTAGGGAAAAAGAAATACTTAAACTATATCTCATAACTATATGTGAAATTTTCAGGAAGGAACACTGAAGTATAATTTAACAACATAACCAGTATGCACACTAAGTGACAATGATGCAGTTTCTTACACACAGTTGTTGATTTTCTTCTTTGAAGGCAATGTAAGTAGAATATTTTATGAATCTTTTATTGAGGCAACACAACAAAAATGAACCAACTAAACAGAACATAGACAAAATGTAAATTGTACATTTTTGAATGAGAGCAAAGACATTGTAAAGCCATGGAATACCATGGAAATATGGTCATTGCTGGAAAGAACTTTATCTGATCATAAAAACATTTCAACAAAATCCTGACAAGCCAAGCTGCACTACAGGCTAAGTCATTCTATTCTGAACAAATTATGTCAAGTTTAATAAAATCATGTTAAGTACAAAGCTCAGATGTACCACAGCAATGGCCGGCATGGCTACAAATGGCAATACAACTGTGTAATTATTCGGATTATATTCAATACAATAACAACCAGGTATGTGTGCCTGGAATTATACCGTAAAGTATTGTAACTGGACCTGTAATAACAAATATGATTTTATTGCAACAATAGAGGTATAGTGAACCCATATATTTGTGAAATAGAAAATATACTTGCAGGTGTGCATTATCTGAAACTACAGCAAGGTATGTGTATTTAATAGACAAATCCTAGCATTCACTGAATACATCATTGTAGATGTTCATTTGTCAAGGTTCGCATGCAGTCTCTTGCTTGATAATCACAATTTCCCTAATTCCAGCCATTTCTTTATTTTGAAGAGTAAACAGGAGAATTTTAAAAGTAATACAATCCCAGAATTCACATTAGAAATGAAAAACTGCTAAATTATTGGAATTATAGTTTTAGCCAAGGAAATTTATTCACAATGGGGCCATTGGTTAAAAAAAAAATGTCCTTGAAATGTTTTGCAGATTATTCCCATGAGCTCCTTTGGCTAAACATATTAAGAAACCCAAATTGTCTTGACATTTCCCTGATCTTCCATTGATGGTAAAAGCAAGTGTTTGGGAGGACCTTTATCAAAATTTTCAGCTCTCTTCATAACTGCTCTTGCTTCCCAACAACAAAATCAAGAAAGAATACTTGCAAATCACAAAAACAAATTGGGGTGTGAGATTTAAAAGGAATATGTAGAGATAAAAGGATATTAAGAAAGATGGGAATAGAATATTAGTAAGGCTATTCTCTGTCATCCACTTAGCAACTTTTGCCATGATCATGCATTTTGATATTGCCTATGGATAATCTTCTGAGTTTGCACTTCTTGTGAGCTCCACCTACCAGGAATCCATATTGGGCATTTGGACATGCATTCCACCTTATGGAGTGCATGTTGTACAAAGCTTGTACACAAATTTCTGTTGCACATTCCTAACAAGTGAAGCTTCCTATTCAGAATGGCTAAAACAAAAAAATTCTCTTTCTCCCACATATAAAACAAATGACAGAAAGACCCCTCCAAAAATTTATCCAATGTTGATAATTACTTTGCATACCTGTGTTGATATCATAAATATCACCGTACCACCAAAATGGAGAGAGAACAATAGCCCAGACAGTGCTCAATGGCTTTACAGTATCCTTATAAAAGAAAATGCTTGGAAATGTCTAATCACTGAGGTTTGTTTACTTAACTTCCTTGGACTGCTGTGTCTAATTGCTCTGCACTCAGTCAGATAAAATTCCGATTTGCTCATCAACCTTGGGTCACAGAATCTATTGGTAGTGAAAAAACAAGGACAAAATGCAAGATTTTGGAAGTTGGAAATGATTTTGCTCCATTTATTTTAGTGCCAGATACAGATTTATATGTTTGTCTCCTACAAAACACAGCTAACCGTTATTGGAAGTGGCTACTCATATGGAATTTAATATTGATTACCATCACAGGGTTGGAAGATGGTACAGGATATTTAATTGGTCAATATAATGATAATAAATCATGTGTGCATAATAAATTATGGAAATTAGTGAGGCAACAAAATCCTTCAAGTTAATTTGTAGAAATTAGGCATGCAGAAAAGTATTCATAGAACTTTAAATAAAAAAAGGAGAAAATGAAGCCATTCAGTTCATCATAATGAACATTAGAGTTACTTGTCAACTTGGGTTATAAAAGGAGGTAAATGGCTTTTTGATTTTTAGTTCTGTGACTTTTTAATGGTTTGGAGTACTATGGTACTGTGCAGAGTGTGGATCACTTTATTTAAGGAACGGCACAATTATATTGGAAACAGTTCTCAGAAGATGTATTAGATTAATACTCCTGAAATGGGGGTGTTCTCTTAATGAAAGGTTGAAGAGGCTAAAGCTTGTATCTGCTAGAATTTAAAACAGTAAGAGGTAATTTGATTAAAAAATATATATTCCTGAGGAATCTTGACAGGATGTATATGTGGAGAGGATGCTTACTCCTGAGAGAATCTAGAATTAGGGTCCATTGTTTAAAAATAAATGATTACTCATAAAGCAGAGATGAGGAAAACTCTTTTTCTCAGCGGGTCATGAGCCTTTGAAACTCTATTCCTGAAAGGTGACGGAAACAGAATCTTTGAATTTTTTTAAGGCAGGAGTGGATAGATTCTTAATAAGCAAGGGAATGAAAGATGTTTAGGAATAGTCAGTTTGCAGATTGAAGGAGACAATGAGATCAGGCATGTTCTTATTGAATAGCAAAGCAGTCTTGAGGGGCTGAATGTTTATTCCTGCTCCTAATTTGTATGTTTATATGCATGTAAAACTGGAAAGAAGGCTCAAGTTTTAAGACTTGTTTTACTAACCCATGTAGACTGAGCTGCGAAACCCTGATTGTTTATTAGAGTTTAGTGAATTAGCTTGGGTCTGTGTGTCTTGGTGAGAGAGGGTAATGGAAACAATGACATCTGGTAAAAGAACAGAAATTTGCCAAACACTTGAAAGCTTGCTGGTTGAGTAAGAGATTAAAGAGTGAAAACAGGAATGATATTTCACTATGGTTCAGGAGATTGCTGGGCAAAAGTACTGAATCTTTCTTTTTGCTGTTTATGGTAAGATCTCTCAAAATTGTCAACAATACAGAACTTTGCTTTCTTTTCTTTGTTTCATGTGGTAAACTTTTATTCCTTGGTTAAGTGTTTATTGGCAGCCTCTTGTGAATATGTTCAGTTTCAGTGGCTTCTCAATTTCAGGTTTCCTTGTAATATAACATATGTAATATAATTCTCAACAATCCTCCCCATTTTTAATGCCCAACACTGATCATCACAGTCACCAAACTGTAAAAATAAACCTATGAACTATCACACCTGCTCTCACTCTGGCATCTAACCTGTCCAGGATAACCACCAGCTGGGGCCATAATAAAGTACAGGCTCTTGGCAGGATAGGAATTCATTAAAATTAAGAATGATTTATGAAAAATTAAAGAAACAAATATGAGACATATTACATAGGTTGGAATTTTAAAATAGTTTTGACTGTTGCTAAGATCTTTCTGTGAGCAGAAAGTTGTCACAACATCTTTGAATAGGGCTGCACTGAGAATGTCAGAGGATAGAAGGTAGAAATAAAAGCAGGATGTCATAAGTATTACATTCATGTAGCAAATAATTATTATTCAAAGTTCAAAGTCACTGTTAGACTTACCTAGGGTTCAGTTGGGAACTTAGAAACTTAAATTAGAAATGAAAAAAGAAAAGAATGATAAGCCAAGAGCATTGGAAAGGAATGCTAATGAAATAAGAAAGCTTCAGAGAGTGAGGAAAAAAAAGAGGCAAAATGGAAAGAGAGAAGAGGAAAGAAGAAAGGAATTTTGAATAAGAAACTTGAATTCCAAAGAAAAAGGAAAATCAGACAATATAACTTGACTAAAGAAAGGCTTAAAAGGAAGAAAGAAGAGGCAGTAGACCAAAGGATGACTTTGATCCCAATGAAGTCTTTGATTTAATTAAGAATCAGAGTTTAGTGCATAAATTTATAGAGTAAGCAGTTGGAAAATACTTTACCTTGCTTGAAAAGATAACTGTGTAGTTGAAGTTGCCAAAAGGTATTTGAATATGTAAACTGGATAATACAGATGTGCTAAAAGATGTAGATCCCAAGAAACTACCAAAGTGATCTGCAAAATTGATTAGTGTAAATAGACTCCAAAAAAAATCTTTGGCTCTACATGATGTTATTGTAAAGGATGCCTTAAAAAAACAATACCTTTACAGCCACAAACCACAGAAGTTAGTCAAAGTCAGGGAGTTCACGATGAACAATTATATTATCAAATGGAGTCATAGAAACTCAAGCTCACATATTTTAATGGTGTGAAAGCCAAATGGATCACAATGGTTAAAAAGCAATTATCACAAAACCAGCACAATAAAAAGCAGTTTCTTATCGGATTCCACTATTAGAGCATTTATTGAAAGGATTGGACATACATTCTTTGTTGCAAAAAATGACATATTGAAAGAATATTAGCAAGTGCTAATGATTGGCACAGCCAAAGAAATGTCAAATTTTACAACAGCAGACATCCTTAAATCAATGTCAATTCATGACCTGTGAAACAAATAATGCACCAGCATTTTTTAAATGATTAACCAATAGGCTAACAAGGAATTGTACAACCATGTTGTTTACAAAAGTAGCTTGCTTGTGTTCAGCCAAACTTCTAAGGAACACGTACAATACTTGAAAGAATTATTTAATCAGTTACAAAGAGCCAATTTGATTAAATATTTGCTTAAGAGTGAATTTGTCAAAGCAACAGTGACTTATTTGATCCACAGAAATATTCAATACTTGAGAAACAGAATGAGTTTTAATACTGGCTCTACAATACTTTGAAGTGTACATACCTAATAATTCTGCAGAGAGTTGTATTTATATGGATCACAATGGAGAGAATAGGGCCCCTCAAAGATCAGCAAGGCGGTCTTTGTGTGGAGCCACAGAAAATGGGGGGGATACTAAATGAATATTTTGCATCAGTATTTACTGTGGAAAAGTAGTGAGACATGATTTCCCATGCACAAAGCCATATTGACTATCCCGAATCGGTCCTTGCCTTTCCAAATATGTGCATCCTGTCCCTCAGGATTCCTTCCAACAACTTCCCCCCACCGAGGGGGGGGGGGGAAGTTTGGAAGATATAGACTGTAGGGAAATATATGGTGACATCTTGCAAGATGTCCAGATTACAGAGGAGGAAGTGCTGGATGTCTCGAAACGGTTAAAGATGGATAAATCCCCAGGACCTGATCAGGTGTACTCGAGAACTCTGTGGGAAACTAGAGAAGTGATTGTTGGGCCTCTTGCTGAGATATTTGTATCATTGATAGTCACAGGTGAGGTGCCGGAAGACTGGAGGTTGGCAAACGTGGCGCCACTGTTTAAGAAGGGCGGTAAAGACAAGACAGGAAACTATAGACTGGTAAGCCTGACCTCGGTGGGGTGAAGTTGTTGGAAGGAATCCTGAGGGACAGGATGCACATGTATTTGGAAAGGCAAGGACTCATTCGAGATAGTCAACATGGCTTTGCGCATGGGAAATCATGTCTCACAAACTTGACTGAGTTTTTTGAGTAAGTAACAAAGAAGATTGACGAGGGCAGAGCAGTAGATGTGATCTATATTGACTTTAGTAAGGCATTCGACAAGGTTCCCCATGGGAGAATGGTTAGCAAGGTTAGATCTCATGCAATACAGGGAGAATTAGCCACTTGAATACAGAACTGGCTCAAAGGTAGAAGACAGAGGGTGGTGGTGAAGGGTTGTTTTTCAGACTGGAGGCCTGTGACCAGTGGAGTGCCACAAGGATCGGTGCTGGGCCCTCTACTTTTTGTCATTTACATAAATGATTTGGATGCGAGCATAAGAGGTACAGTTAGTACATTTGCAGATGAACCCATAATTGGAGGTGTAGTGGACGGCGAAGAAGGTTACCTCAGATTACAACAGGATCTGGACCAGATGGGCCAATGGGCTGAGAAGTGGCAGATGGAGTTTAATTCGGATAAATGTGAGGTGCTGCATTTTGGGAAAGCAAATCTTAGCAGGACTGATACACTTAATGGTAAGGTCCTAGGGAGTGTTCAACAAAGAGACCTTGAAGTGCAGATTCATAGTTCCTTGAAAGTCGAGTCACAGGTAGATAGGATAGTGAAGAAGGCATTTGGTATGCTTTCCTTTATTGGTCAGAGTACTGAATACAGAAGTTGGGAGGTCATGTTGCGGCTGTACAGGACATTGGTTAGGTCACTGTTGGAATATTGCGTGCATTTCTGGTCTCCTTCCTATCGGAAAGGTGTTGTGAAACTTGAAAGGGTTCAGAAAAGATTTACAAGGATGTTGCAAGGGTTGGATGATCTGAGCTACAGGGAGAGGCTGAACAGGCTGGGGCTGTTTTCCCTGGAGTGTCGGAGGCTGAGGGGTGACCTTATAGAGGTTTACAAAATTATGAGGGGCATGGATAGGATAGACAAAGTCTTTTCCCTGAGGTCAGGAAGTCCAGAACTGGAGGGCATAGGTTTAGGGTGAGAAGGAAAAGATATAAAACAGACCTAAGGGTCAACTTGTTCACACAGAGGGTGGTACGTGTATGAAATGAGCTGCCAGAGGATGTGGTGGAGGCTGGTGTAATTGCAACATTTAAGAGGCATTTGGATGGGTATATGAATTGGAAGGGTTTGGAGGGATATGGGCCGGGTGCTGGCAGGTGGGGTTAGGTTGTGTTGGGATATCTGGTCAGCATGGACGGGTTGGACCAATGGGTCTGTTTCTATGCTGTACATCTCTATGACTCTATGACAATCTTTAGCAATTTTATTTTTTAGGGAGTGAGTGTAAGAGTGCAAAGTTATTTTTTTGTGAAGGTAAATGGGCTTTTGGATTTTAATTCTGTGAAAATGACTATTTTAATGATCAGAAACTCATTTTTTAAAAAGAATTAGGTCAAAACAGCCTTTCCAAGGAATCATGTGAATCAAGTTAAATGCCCAAGCAAACCACCTGGTGATAAAATTGCCACATTGTTTGTAAATTAACGTATCCAACTCAATGAGATGCAAATGGAGAGGGGTCACATGCAGGGCCAGTTCTGAGAGAGAAAAAAACAGAAGGCAAGTTTAGATTTGGCATGCTCCAGTCCAGAGCTGGAAAAATAGTTTACATTGTTTCATCTGTTAGTAGACAGGGCTGGGAAAGACCATTAGACATGAGAACAGATTAAGGTCATTTAGCCCATTGAGTCTGATAAACCTGTCAGTGAATCCTATACTGATTTAAAATACGACCATTTCAACCTTACATATACCTAATGACCAAACCTCAACAGTCCTCTGTGGGATGGAATTGCACAGACTCAATACCGTCAGAAAAGAAATTCCTCCTCATCTCTGTCCTAAATTTGGAACTCCTTATTTTGAGATTATGCCCTATGGTCCTAGATTGTTCCATGAGGGGAAATAACCTATTGTCACCTATGCTAATAAGTCGCTTGAGAATCATGTTATATTTCAATAAGGTCGCCCATTACTCTTGTATATTCCAATGAGTATCGGCCCAACCTACTCAATCTGTTCTCATAAGGCAGTCTCTCCATACCTGTTATCAGCCTAGTGAACCTGCTCTAGATTGCCTCCAATGTCAGTATATCTTTCCTTAGACAAAGGGCCCAAACAGTACACAGTACCCTAGCTGTGGTCTGACTAATGCACTGTATAGTTTTAGTAAAACCTATTTGTATACTCAATTCTCTTTAAAATGAAGGCCAACATTCCATGTGCCTCCACCATTACCCATTGAACCTGGATACAAGCGTTTTCATGGATGAGGACTCCTAAATCCCTCTAAGCTTTCTCAAGGCTTTCCCTATTTAAATAGCTTTCAGTTTCTCTATTTTTCCTGCCAAAGCGCATAACCTCATATTTCCTCATATTATGAGGCACAACCACAGCAAGGGACATTAAGGGCCATAGAAGCAACTTAAACTTAGGCCACAGACTCTCAGATGCCATGATCCTAGAACAAAGCAACAATGGGTCAGATTACAAGTTTAAGCAGTTCTGTACTTATCAAAGAAGGAAGTTAGGTATAGAAAGGTGGGAAATCTTTCAGTAAAACTGCTTTAAAAGTGAGAAGCATTTATTTAGACTGGGGTGTGGAATCATCCAGGGAAAAAAAATCTGTGAAAGGAACAGTATTATTATTAATGCCTCAGACAAAGTATCTCATTTAGGTCAGGAATTAAGGAAAAGGGAATCATTTATTAATGCTGTATACACCTGGATTCATCCTATAAAGCTATAAATAAGGTGGGAATTATCCATTTTCACTGCATGAAGGCAGTTGTGGTTGCAACAAGGTTAGCCAAGTGGACCTCAAAATGTTGGTTCTCTGATTGGACCAGATTAACAGCCCCAATCAGGAGGCCCTGGCTCGCAGACAAACAGGAGTGTCAGAGGTTCTGCTCACACTGAGAGCTGGCTCTGAGGGAATTGGATCAGTGTCAAGAACTCTCCACATCTAAATAAAGATGCCTGGGTAATAGGAAACCAGCCTCTGGAGTTATTTCACCAGGAATCTGTTATTTTTGTCACAAGATGTGAAAAAACCCTCCAGCACTGCAACACACTAGGAGCACAAAAGTATTTTAAACAGGGGAAAAAAAAATTGACGAAGACATGACTTTAGAAATCATACTTCTAGGAAGACTTTATTTCAAAGATGGTTCAAATAGAACATGTAATTGGCCACCTTTGAGAAAATAATTCATAAGATGCAAAATAGCTCCCTAAGACTTGCACCTCTCCAGATCTCCACATAACACATCTACTTGAACTTTCACTGGTTTAGCGAGAGAGGGGAAAGATTTAAAAGGGACCTAAGGGGGACTTATTCATGCAAAGGATGGTGTGTGTATGGAATGAGCTGCCAGAGGGGGTGGTGGAGGTTGGTTGGCAAATGTCAGATGGCAATGCCTGTAAATGAGGGGTGCATGCAGCCTATGCATTGTGCCCTTAGATGCTATTTGATGTCGATCAACATGGAAATACCTTGCAACCAGAGTGCTGGAGTTACTAGGTACCTACTTAGACTTCTATGTCAAGAATTTTTAATGCCTACTTTTTAGATATGCTTGGAAAGACAGGAAGCTGAGTATTAATGAGGTGAGTTACAATGTTAATAAGGCATTTAACCATCTATGATCTCCTTTTACTGGAAATTCACCACTGCCGAGTAAGAAATTTATCTCACGGCCTAGCATGTGCATAAAAGATGCAACAAGATGCTCCCTATATAAAAGTAGACCTTACCAGACTTCTAGTCCAATTCTGCCAAAAATCTCATTTTGGCCAAAGTGTTCATGCCCCTACAAGATTCTATCCATCTGTTTTTGCTTTACCTGTGACAGAGATTGAAGCATTTGATTAACCCAGTCTGATGAGGTGGATCTGTGATTATAAGGTTTAAAGAAGACCAATGGACACTGCAGTAATTTTAAATAGGTGTTACCTGCTTGTTCCAGCAACATGAGCTCTCCCCCACAACAGAAACCTAATGAAATCCACCAACACGGCTACAGGAGAGATCGTTATTGGTCAACATTTATACTTCCACACAATCAATACCATCTGATGAAAGGTTTATGCCTGAAATGTCGACTCTCCTACTCCTTGGTTGTTGCTTGCCCTGATGTGCTTTTCCAGCACCAAACTTTTCAACACTGACTCTCCAGAATCTGCTCTTATTCCACTTGACCCTGATGGAAAAATGCTAGCCAAATAGAGACCCTGTTGCCAGCAGCAATGGCTGTTACTATTAATGCTTAGAGGCCCAGACCTAGGATTATTTCTGGCTCCCAAAGAAATGGACAAGTGAAAGCAATATAAGGCTCACTGTTAAGGGGACAGTTAGCAAAGGGATTAGAGAAAAGATGTTCACCCACTTCCCAATGTCAAGTTCCTCAATTGTTCAAAGAGTGCCTGTTCACAAGGGCACAGAAAAAGAGGGTGGGATAGAAATATGCAATTTCCAGTAAATCCCACAGGGTGGAACCCTTCTACTATCCAAATAATATGATTATTGATTCCCTACAGTGTGGAAACAGGCCCTTCGGCCCAACAAGTCCACACCAACCCGCCGAAGAGCAAGCTACCCAGACCCATTCCCCTACACTTACCTCTGACCAATCCTGAAAATGTGTTGCTGGAAAAGTGCAGCAGGTCAGGCAGCATCCAAGGAGCAGGAGAATCCACGTTTCGGGCATGAGCCCTTCAGGAATGAGGAAAGTGTGCCAAGCAAGCAGAGGTAGAGCCTCCCACCCGCCCTCCTCCTCTCACCTAATAATAAGACCCATTGTGGTAACAAGGTAAGTGCTGCATTTTGTTTATTATCGTGTTTAGACCAAGTTTTTTTTAAGGGTTACTTTTAGAGGGATGGCAGTGAAGGCAGTGCAATGTTCCTCTTGCAACATGTATGAGGTGAGGGATGCCATGGTTGTCCCTGCTGATTACACTTGCAGGAAGTGCACCCATCTCCAGCTCCTCCAAGACCGTGTTAGGGAACTGGAGCTGGAGTTGGATGAACTTAGGATCATTCGGGAGGCAGAGGGGGTCATAGATCGGAGCTTTAGGGAAGTAATAACTCCAAAGGTTGTAGACAGATGGGTGACAGTGAGGGGGACTGGGAGGAAGCAGCCTGTGCAGAGACCCCCTGCGGCCGTTCCCCTCATGAACAAGTATACCGTTTTGGATATTTGTGGGGGGGGAAGACTTACCAGGGGTAAGCAATGGGGTTCAGGCCTCTGGCACGGAGCCTATCCCCATTGCTCAGAAGGGAAGGGTGGAGAAGAGTAGAGCAATAGTTATTGGAGACTCGATAGTTTGAGGCACAGATAGGCGGTTTTGTGGGGGCGAGAGAGACTCACATTTGGTATGTTGCCTCCCAGGTGCAAGGGTACATGATGTCTCTGATCGTGTTTTCCGGGTCCCTAAGGGGGAGGGGGAGCAGCCCAAAGCCGTGGTCCACATTGGCACCAACGACATAGGTAGGAAGAGGGATGAGGATGTTAGGCAGGCTTTCAGGGAGCTAGGTTGGAAGCTCAGAGTTAGAACAAACAGAGTTGTTGTCTCTGGTTTGTTACCCGTGCCACGTGATAGAGAGTCGAGGAATAGGGAGAGAGAGCAGTTAAATGCGTGACTACAGGGATGGTGCAGGAGGGAGGGATTCCAGTTTCTGGATAACTGGGGTTCTTTCTGGGGAAGGTGGGACCTCTATAAACATGATGGTCTACACCTGAACCTGAGGGGCACCAGTATCCTTGGGGGGAGGTTTGCTAGTGCTCTTTCGGGGGTTTTAAACTAACTCTGCAGGGGCATGGGAACCTAGACTGTAGTTTTAGGGTGCAGGACCTGGAGTGTAGGGAGGTTAGGAACCAGGCATCAATCTCAAAGAAGGGTGCCTGTAAACAGGAAGGTGGCTTGAAGTGTGTATACTTCAATGCGAGAAGTATACAAAATAAGGTAGGTGAACTTGCAGCGTGGGTTGATACTTGGGAGTTCGATGTTGTGGCTATTATGGAGACATGGGTAGAACAGGGACAAGATTGGTTGTTGCAGGTTCCAGGGTTTAAATGTTTAAGTAGGGTCAGAAGTGGGGGTAAAAGAGGGGGAGGTGGGGCATTGCTTTTCAAAGATAGTATTACAGCAGTGGAAAGGACAATGGATGAAGACTCACCATCTGAGGTAGTTTGGGCTGAGCTTAGAAATAGGAAAGGTGAGGTCACACTGTTAGGAGTTTTCTACAGGCCTCCTAATAGTCCTAGAGACATAGAAGAAAGGATTGCGAGGATGATTCAGGAGAAGAGTGAAAGTAATAGGGTGGTTGTTATGGGGGTCTTTAACTTTCCAGATATTGACTGGGAAAGCTATAGCTCGAGTACGTTAGATGGGTCGGTGTTTGTCCAATGTGTGCAGGAGGGTTTCCTGACACAATATGTAGACAGGCCAACAAGAGGTGAGGCCATACTGGATTTGGTTCTGGGTAACGAACCAGGCCAGATTTTAGAATTGGAGGTAGGTGAGCACTTTGGGACAGTGACCACAATTCGGTGACTTTTACTCTAGTGATGGAGAGGGATAAGTGTGCACTGCAGGGCAAGAGTTATAGCTGGGGGCAGGGAAATTATGATGCGGTGAGGCATGACTTAGGATGCGTGGCTTGGAAAAGTAGGCTTCAAGGGAAGGGTGCAATCGATATGTGGAGCTTGTTCAAGGAGCAACTACTGAGTGTCCTTGATAAGTATGTACCTGTCAGGCAGGGAGGAAAGAGTCGTGTGAGGGAGCCATGGTTTAATAAGGAATTGGAATCCCTTGTTCAAGGGAAGAGGGCGGCCTATGTAAAGATGAGGCGTGAAGGTTCAATTGGGGCGATTGAGAGTTATAAGGTAGCCAGGAAGGATCTAAAGAGAGAGCTAAGAGCAGCAAGGAGGGGACATGAAAAGTCCTTGGTTGATAGGATTAAGGAAAACCCAAAGGTTTTCTATAGGTATGTCAGGAATAAAAGGATGACTAGGGTAGGAATAGGTCCCATCAAGGATAATAGTGGGAAGTTGCACGTGGAGGCTGAAGAAATTGGGGAGACACTGAATGAATACTTTTCGTCAGTATTCACTCAGGAACAGGACATTGTTGCCGATGTGAATATTGAGTCACAATTAATTAGAATGATGGCTTTGAGATATGTAGGGAAGAGGTGTTGGAAATTCTGGAAAGGGTGAATGTAGATAAATCCCCTGGGCCTGATGGCATTTATCCTAGGGTTCTCTGGGAAGCAAGGGAGGAGATTGCAGAGCCATTGGCCTTGATTTTTATGTCCTCGTTATCTACGGGAATAGTGCCAGAAGACTGGAGGATAGCAAATGTGGTTCCCTTGTTCAAGAAGGGGAGTAGGGATAACCCTATTATCTACAGGCCGGTGAGTCTTACCTCTGTTGTGGGCAAAGTCTTAGAGAGAATTGTAAGGGATAGGATTTATGAACATCTGGATAGGAATAATGTGATCAAGGATAGTCAGCATGGTTTTGTGAAGGGCCGGTCGTGCCTCACAAACCTTATTGAATTCTTTGATAAGGTGACTAAGGAGGTGGACGAGGGTAAAGCGGTTGATGTGGTGTATATGGATTTTAGTAAGGCGTTTGATAAGGTTCCCCATGGTAGGCTACTGCAAAAAATACGGAGGTATGGCATTGAGGGTGAGTTGGAGGTTTGGATTAGGAATTGGCTGGCTGGAAGAAGACAGAGGGTAGTAGTTGATGGTAAAGGTTCATCTTGGAGTGCAGTTACCAGTGGTGTTCCGCAAGGATCTGTTTTGGGACCATTGCTGTTTGTCATTTTTATAAGTGACCTGGAGGAGGGGCTAGAAGTTTGGGTGAGCAAGTTTGCGGATGATACGAAAGTCGGTGGAGTTGTTGACAGTGAGGAAGGATGTGGCAGGTTACAGCAGGATATAGATAAGCTGCAGAGCTGGACAGAAAGGTGACAAATGGAGTTCAATGTCGCTAAGTGTGAAGTGATTCACTTTGGTAAGAGTAACAAGAAGATGGAGTACTGGGCTAATGGTCGGATACTTGGTAGTGTGGATGAGCAGAGGGATCTTGGTGTCCAT
The DNA here is from genome assembly GCF_020745735.1 of Hemiscyllium ocellatum. Taxonomy (NCBI): domain Eukaryota; kingdom Metazoa; phylum Chordata; class Chondrichthyes; order Orectolobiformes; family Hemiscylliidae; genus Hemiscyllium; species Hemiscyllium ocellatum. The sequence continues at coordinate 38,134,479 of NC_083431.1, forward strand.
GTACACAGATCTCTGAAAGTTGCCACTCAGGTAAATAGTGCTGTGAAGAAGACATATGGTGTACTGGCTTTTATTGGGAGAGGAATTGAGTTCCGGAGTCCTGAGTTCATGTTGCAGTTGTATAAGACTCTGGTGCAGCCGCATCTGGAGTATTGTGTGCAGTTTTGATTAGATTAGATTACTTACAGTGTGGAAACAGGCCCTTCGGCCCAACAAGTCCACACCGACCCCGCCGAAGCGCAACCCACCCATACCCCTACATTTACCCCTTACCTAACACTACGGGCAATTTAGCATGGCCAATTCACCTGACCTGCACATCTTTGGACTGTGGGAGGAAACCGGAGCACCCGGAGGAAACCCACGCAGACACGGGGAGAACATGCAAACTCCACACAGTCAGTCGCCTGAGTCGGGAATTGAACCCGGGTCTACAGGCGCTGTGAGGCAGCAGTGCTAACCACTGTGCCACCGTGCCGCCCACTATAGGAAGTGGAGGCCATACTATAGGAAGGATGTGGAGGCACTGGTACGGGTGCAGAGGAGGTTTACCAGGATGTTGCCTGGTATGGTAGGAAGATCGTATGAGGAAAGGCTGAGGCACTTGGGGCTGTTTTCATTGGAGAAAAGAAGGTTTAGGGGTGACTTGATAGAGGTGTACAAGATGATTAGGGGTTTAGATAGGGTTGACCATGAGAACCTTTTTCCACGTATGGAGTCAGATATTACGAGGGGGCATAGCTTTAAATTAAGGGGTGGTAGCTATAGGACAGACGTTAGGGGTAGATTCTTTACTCAGCGAGTCGTGAGTTCATGGAATGCCCTGCCAGTAACAGTGGTGGACTCTCCCTCTTTATGGGCATTTAAACGGGCATTGGATAGGCATATGGAGGAAAGTGGGCTAGTGTAGATTAGGTGGGCTTGGATCGGCGCAACATCGAGGGCCGAAGGGCCTGTACTGCACTGTATTTTTCTATGTTCTATAAAAGGTAGGGAGGAGGGACTTGGGGGAGGGGTGTTGGAAATGTGATAGGTGGAAGGAGGTTAAGGTGAGGGTGATAGGCCGGAGTAGAGGTGGGGGCAGAGAGGTCAGGAAGAAGATTGCAGGTTAGGAAGGTGGTGCTGAGTTCGAGGGTTGGGACTGAAACAAGGTGGGGGGAGGGGAAATGAGGAAGCTGAAGAAATCTGAGTTCATCCCTTGTGGTTGGAGGGTTCCTAGGTGGAAGATGAGGCACTCTTCCTCTAGCCGTCGTGTTGCTATGGTCTGGCAATAGAGAAGTCCAAGGACCTGCATGTCCTTGGTGGAGTGGGAGGGGGAGTTGAAGTGTTGAGCCACAGGGTGGTTGGGTTGGTTGGTCCGGATGTCCCAGAGGTGTTCTCGGAAACTTTCCGCAAGTAGGTGGCCTGTCTCCCCAATATAGAGGAGGCCACATCACGTGCAGCGGATGCAGTAAATGATGTGTGTAGAGGTGCAGGTGAATTTATGGCGGATATGGAAGGATCCCTTGGGGCCTTGGAGGGAAGTAAGGGGGGAAGGTTTGGGCGCAAGTTTTGCACTTCTTGCGGTTGCAGGGGAAGGTGCCAGGAGTGGAGGTTGGTTTGATGGGGGGTGTGGACCTGACGAGGTCATGGAGGGAGTGGTCTTTTCGGAACGCTGATAGGGGAGGGGAGGGAAATATATCCCTGGTGGTGGGGTCCGTATGAAGGTGGCGGAAATGGTAACGGATGATACGATATATATGGAGGTTGGTGGGGTGGAATGGATCAGTGGGGTTCTGTCCTGATGGCGATTGGAGGGGCGGGGCTCAAGGGCGGAGGAGCGGGAAGTGGAGGAGATGCGGTGGAGAGCATCGTCGATTATGTCTGGGGGGAATTTGCGGTCTTTGAAGAAGGAGGCCATTTGGTTGTATGGTATTGGAACTGGTTCTCTTGGGAGCAGATGCAGCGGAGATGAAGGAATTGGGAATATGGGATGGCATTTTTACAGGGGGCAGGGTGGGAGGAGGTGTAGTCTAGGTAGCTGTGGGCGTCGGTACCTAGACTACACCTCCTCCCACCCTGCCCCCTGTAAAAACGCCATACCATACTCCAAATTCCTTTGTCTCCGCCGCATCTGCTCCCAGGAGGACCAGTTCCAAAACCGTACAACCCAGATGGCGTCCTTCTTCAAAGGCCTCAATTTCCCCCCAGACATGGTCGACGATGCTCTCCACTGCATCTCCTACACTTCCTGCTCCTCTGCCCTTGAGCCCCATCCCTCCAATCGCCATCAGGACAGAACCCCACTGATCTATTCCACCCCACCAACCTCCATATATATCATATCATCCGTTACCATTTCTGCCACCTCCATATGGACCCCACCACCAGGGATATATTTCCCTCCCCTCCCCTATCAGCGTTCCGAAAAGACCACTCCCTCCATGACCTCGTCAGGTCCACACCCTCCATCAAACCAACCTCCACTCCTGGCACCTTCCCCTGCAACCGCAAGAAGTGCAAAACTTGCGCCCAAACCTTCCCCCCTTACCTCCCTCCAAGGCCCCAAGGGATCCTTCCATATCCGCCATAAATTCACCTGCACCTCCACACACATCATTTACTGCATCCGCTGCACGTGATGTGGCCTCCTCTATATTGGGGAGACAGGCCACCTACTTGCGGAACGTTTCCGAGAACACCTCTGGGACACCCTGACCAACCAACCCAACCACCCTGTGGCTCAACACTTCAACTCCCCCTCCCACTCCACCAAGGACATGCAGGTCCTTGGACTCCTCTATCACCAGACCATAGTACTAAGTTAGTGTCACATGGCAAACATACGGCCTGTGCTTCAACCAAATATACCATGTGCAAAAGTCAAAAGTCTTTACTGTACTTAGTCACAGTCAAAAGAATTTTCCAGTCTCAGTCCAGTGGGTTGACCACAATAAGTTAGACAGAGGTCTGAGGATCAAAGTAGAGAGTGTGATGCTGGAAAAGCACAGCAGATTTCCAACATCTGCAGTCCCCACATTTTCCACAGGTCTGGGGATGCGGGTCCTTACAGCCTGAAGATTGGGCCACAGTCTTGCAGGTCCAGTCCAACCAGTCCAGGATTACCAATAAGTCAGACGGGGAGAGCCAGGGAGATCAGTCAGGGGTCTGGTCCATCATTAGTCAGGCTGCCTGTCAAAAAAGTCTGTGGGGATGGGAGGAGGAATACAGTCAGTCTAGGGGTTTGGCCACTAAGTATCAAGGGAGTTTGTTAGGGTAGCACTATGTCAGAGAAGTCAACATGGGCATTGGAGTCAGCATTTTGTAATGTAGAGAGGATAATCACTGCAAAGAATGGTACATCTACATATAAAAAGATGGTAGATGATATACCATGGGAAGACATGGGGGTATTTCGGAAGAGGGTGGCCATCGACAGTCACACTACCATGGATTTTGTTGGGGTGGACAATGCTTGATAATGGTGGACACCTGGGGCTCAGCAGTAAAATGGAGAGAAAGGTTTTAAAAGGAAAACAGGATTAGCTGGGAATGTGGGGAGGTTCAAACCTGACAGGTTGCCAGGAAGTTCAATGCAGAAAAGAATAAGATGACTGGGAGGAGGAGCGTCACTTAGAATACAACTAACTCTCCTGAGTATGATGTGAAAAGCCTTCGATCTCTATCGAATTCTCAACTGTTTAATGATATTGGAAATGGCTACCAGGACAGAGTAGGAGGACTAAATTTGTTTGTTTTTGTTTGTGAGGACAGGCTCCATTTGTAGGTGATGCGCAGTGCTTCAAGGAGTCATTGTATTAATTTGCCACTCATAAATTCAGCAAATTAATCCTAGTAACTGTAGGATTGAGCAAAACTGGACAAAACCCTGGACTTCTCAAAACTTTTTAAAACGTGAATGGGAGCTGGAACAAGTTCTGGGAAGAAAGCACAAACACAACTCACAGAACTAAGTTGGCAGTCTGGAACCATTATTCAGCCTGGAATTCCAATTTATACATCTAAGAGGACAATCAACACAAACCAAATTTTTACACCTCGGACTAACCAGCACAGACAGTTTGGAGTCTATAGAGTTACTGGCATTCAACTTTAATCTAAATCCATCCATCCATTCTCTTTAATCAGGAAACCAATTAACTTCAGAAGTGGAGGAGCGAGTGTTGGACTGGGGTGGACAAAGTTAAAGACTACACAACACCATGTTATAGTCCAACAGGCTTATTTGGAAGTACTACCTTTTGGAGCGCTGCTCCTTCATCAGGTAGCTGTGGAACTGGATCATAAGACACAGAATTTATATCAAAAGGTTACAGTGTCATGCAACTGTTGAACCAACCTAGGTTGCTGTTAAGTCTTACACGTTTCGGAATGTGTTGCAGGTTCAGTTCATTAATATGCAAATCTCAGAACTTCTTTTAAGACACATTCTTGAGATAACTTAAGGTTTTATATAAAAAAAGTGACATCTCAGCTCAGACAATGCATTAGAAGGTGTGAGATTAGAGTCTGTCTGTATCCCAACCTGGAGTCAGACTGGTTCTATTTCAAAAGTAGGAATTTATAAAATATTATATGGATTGAGAACTTGCAGGTGTGTGCTTTTTGAGCAGTGCATCAACACGTCTACTACCATCACATGTGGAGACACCAATATGCCATGTACGTGGTAGGTACTCATGTGACTTGGCCAATATTGTCTATATCATACACTGCAGGCAATGATGCCCGAGGCATTGTACATTGGCAAGACCAAACAGACGCTATGAGAAAAGATGAATGGACACCATGTAAAAATCACCAGACAAGGGTGTCCCCTCTAAGTCAGGGAACACTTCAGTGGTCAGGGACATTCGGTCTCAGATCTTCGGATGACCATCCTCCAAGGCAGACTTCAGGATACGGAACAATGCAGAGTGGCCGAGCAGAGTCTGATAGCCAAGCTCAGAACCAATGAGGATGGTTTCAACTGGAACCTTGTGCTCATGTCACACTACAGGTGATCTCACTAAATTATACACTCACTCATACACAGACACACATTCTTACATACTCACACACTCACGCAGACCCTCTCTCATACACACACACACAAACATATAACCTCCATACTCACTCCCTCACTCCCACACACCCACACACCCACACACACACTCTCTCACAGGCTTATACTCTATTACACACACACACACACACACATCTACAGAGTGAACTTGCATTTGCAGAATTATATTTGCAGATGCATTTTATTTTGCTTAAAAAGTGCACAACCTGCAGGCAGTCAATCCATGTAATATTTTACAAATTCCTACTTTGGAAATAGAACAGATCTGACTCCAGTTTGGGGTACAGACAAACTCTAACCTCACACCTTTAATGTATTGTCTGAGCTGAGAAGTCACCTTAAGTTATCACGAGAACATGACTTAAAAGAAGTTCTGAAATTTACATATTAATGAACTGAAACCTGCAACCTATTCCAAAAGAAGAAAGACTTACAAACCTAGATTGCTGTTTCAATATATCATTTCAGTTGCATGACACTAATCTTTTGCTATAAATTCTGTGTCTTATGATCCCATTGCCCAACTGGTGAAGACGCTGCACTCTGAAAACTAGTGCTTCCAAATAAACCTGTTGGACTACAACCTGTTGTTGTGCGATTTTTAACTTCAGAATGAAATGCAACGGACAACACAGATTCGAGGGGAGATAATGGGGCACATAGTCTGTACGTAGTAAAAAATGAGGTCTGCAGATGCTGGAGATCACAGCTGCAAATGTGTTGCTGGTCAAAGCACAGCAGGCCAGGCAGCATCTCAGGAATAGAGAATTCGACGTTTCGAGCATAAGCCCTTCATCCTGATGAAGGGCTTATGCTCGAAACGTCGAATTCTCTATTCCTGAGATTATGCCTGGCCTGCTGTGCTTTGACCAGCAACACATTTGCAGCACATAGTCTGTACAACTGCCAGCCCTGACCTCCTCTGAGAGAGCCTTTTTTTCCCAGCAAAAAGTTTCTGCACAACAGCTTCCCCACAGGCTTCCATTCCCAACAAGCTGCTTCGGGACCAAGTGCCACAGAGGCCAAACGGTGAAGCTGAATCTGAAGCCAAACCAAAATTATCATCAGAACAAAGAGAACATCAGAGAGGGGGAAGCCAACCAGGAGCTATTCGAATAAGAGTTTCCAAACACAGTCCTGTACCAAATCAAAAGAAATCATGGGCAAGAATGTGAGCAAACGGATGTACTTTAAAACCATGTTTTCCTCAATGGTAAGCTGCAACTCCAAAGAGCCCAAAGTTCCAACCTAGCTAGCAGGGAGGTGAAGGCAGGTGGTGATAATGTATTAGGGCCCCAAGGGTATGAAGCCTGATTAAAAGTTTTTCAAACTAAAACTGTTGTCTTTAGGTTCTAATCTAGCTCATAATGTATATACTAGTATTACTGACCTCTGTATTAGTTAATTGTGCCAACTTCCCTATCTATTTCATTCAGCTGTATTTCTTGTACTATACCTACCTTTTTTATATTTAAATAAACACAGAGATTCTTTTGCCTCAACACCTGTCTACTGCCTTCTTCATTTCACATTCTCTGAATAAGTCCAGTGTCTAGAACCAATAATCTAGGGATTTTTGAACCACTTCAAAATCAGAAAATAACTGTTTGCAAACCAAAATCCTACAGAACCTCTGTGAAGCAGAAATGAACACCGGCAATTTACAAAGAGTCAATTATCGTTGATAATTCTGACACATTTAGAGTCATAGAGATGTATAGCATTGACACAGACCCTTTGGTTCAACTTGTCCATGCTGACCAGATATCCTAAATTAATCTAGTCCCATTTGCCAGCATTCGGCCCACATCCCTCTAAGCCCTCCCTATTCATATATCCATCCAGATTCTTTTTAAATGTTGCAATTATACCAGCTCCACCAATTTCTCTGGCAGCTCATTCCACACATGTACGAAAGGGGGAAGCAAACCAGGAGCTATTCGATTAAGAGTTTCCAAACACAGTCCTGTACCGAATCAAGAGAAATGATGGCAAGAACATGAGCAAACGAATGCAGTTTAAAACCATGTTTTCCTCAATGGTGAGCTGAAACTCCCAAGAGCCCAAAGTTCCAACCTAGCTAGCAGGGAGGTGAAGGTGGGTGGTGATGATGTATTAGGACCCCAAGGGTATGAAGCCTGATTAAAAAGTTTCTCAAACTAAAATTGTTGTCTTTAGGTTCTAATCTAGCTAATAATGTATATACTAGTATTAGTATATCTGTGAGAAAAAGTTGCTCCTAAAGTCCATTTTAAATCTTCCCCCCCCCCCACCTTAAACCTATGCTCTCTAGTTTGGGACTCCAACAACCCAGTGAAAAGATCTTGGCTATCCACCCTATCCATGCCCCTCATGATTTTATAAACCTCTATAAGATCACCCGTCAGCTTCCAATACACCAGGAAAATAGCCCAAGCCTATTCAGCCTCTCCCCATAGCTCAAACCATCCAATGCTGGCAATATCCTTATAAATCTTTTCTGAACTCTTTCAAGTTTCACAACATCCTTCCTCTAGCAGGGAGACCAGAATCGCTTGCAGTACTCCAAAAGCGGTTGAACCAATGTCCTATGCAGTTGCAACATGACCTCCCAACACCTATATTCAATGCATTGACCAATAAAGGCTGGCATATCAAATGCTGCCTTCAATATCCTCTCTATTTCCAACTCCACTTTCAAGGAATTACAAATCTATACTCCAAGGTCTCTTTGTTCAACAACATTTCCCAAGACCTTACCATTAAGTGTATAAGTCTTGCCCTGATTTGCCTTCCCAAAATGTAACACCTCACTTATCTGAAATAAACTGCATCGGCCCATTGGCCCATCTGATCAAGATTCCATTATACTCTGAGGTAACCTTCTCTGCTGTCCACTACACCTCTAATTTTGATGTCACCTGCAAACCTATGTCCACATCCAAATCATTTACATAAATGATGAAAAGCAGTGGACCAGCATCAATCCTTGTGACACACCACTAGTCACAGGCCTCCAGTTTGAAAAGCAAACTTCCACCACCACCCTGTGTCTTCTATCTTCAAGCAAGTTCTGTATCCAAATGACTAGTTCTCCCTGTATTCATGTGATCTAATTTTGCGAACTAATCTACCACAAGGAACCTTAGTGAATGCCTTACTGAAGTCCATATACATCCACCACTCTGCCCTCATTAATTGTCTTTGTTACTTCTGCAAAATATTCAATCAAGTTAGTGAGACATGACTTCCCATGCACAAAGCCCATGTTGACTATCCCTAATCAGTTCTTGCCTTTCCAAATACATGCAAATCCTGACCCTCTGGGTTCCCTCCAACAACTTGCCCACACTAATGTCAGGCTCATTGGTCTATAGTTCCCAGGCTTTTCCTTACCACCTTTCTTAACTAGTGACACCATGTTAGCCAACCTCCAGTCTTCTGGCACCACACCTATGGCTATTTTTGATATAAATATCTCAGCAAGAGATGCAGCACCAAAGGGTCTGTTTACATGCTGTACATCTCCGTGACTGGATGTAGGTTTGCTCATTGAGCTGGAAGGTTTATTTTCAGATGTTGCATCACTATACTCGGTAACATCTTCAATGAGCCTCTGGACGATGTTACCTAGTATTGTGATGAAAAGTCTGAAAATAAACTTCTAGCTCAGTGAGCAAACCTACAAAACAACCTCAACCTGAGCTACAAATCTTCTCAAAACTCGCTAATCTCTATAACTCTATGACCTGAACAGGTGCCAAGAATTTATCCACCTTTATGTATTTCAAGACATCCAGCACCTTCTCCTGTGTAATATGGACATTTTTCAGGCTATTCCTATTTAATTCCCCATGTTCTCCATCTTCCATATCCTTCTCAACAATAAATACTGATGCACAATACTTGTTTAGTATCTCCCCCATCCCCTGCAGTTCCACACACCGGCAGCCTTGCTGATTTTTAAAGGGGCATTCTCTCCCTAGTTACTCTTTTGTCCTTAATGTATTTGTAGAATCTCTTGAGATTTTCCTTAACCCTATTAGCCAAAGCCATCTCATGTCCTCTTTTTGCTCTCCTGATTTCCCTCTCGAGTATACTCGTACTGCCTTTATACTCCTCTAGGGATTCACTTGATCTCTACTGTCCATACTTGACATATGTTTCCTTCTTATTCTTGATTAAAATCGCAATTTCTCTCATTATGCAGTATTCCCTACACCTACCAGCCTTGCCCTTCACACCAACAGGAATATACTGTCTCTGGATTCTCATTATCTCATTTTTAAAGACTTCTCATTTTCCAACTGTCCCTTTACTTGTGAACATCTGCCCCTAATCAACTTTTGGAAGTTTTTGCCTAATACTGTCAAAATTGGCCTTCCTCCAATTTAAATCTTCAACTATTAGATTCTGTCTATCCTTTTCCATCACTATCTTAAAACAAGGAGAATTATGGTTGCTGACCCCAAAGTCCTCCACCACTGACACCTCAGTCATCTGCCCTACCTTATTTCCTAAAGTAGGTCAAGTTTTGTACCTTCTCTAGTAGGAACATCCATATACTGAATCAGAAAGTTTTCTTTTTACACACTTAAGTTGTCCTCCATCCAAGCCCTTAACACTATGGTAGTCTCAGTTCAGGTTCAGAAAGTTAAAATCCCTTACCATAATTCATCCTATTATCCTTACAGATAACGGAGATCTCCTTATGCATTTGTTTCTCAATTTCTCACTGATTATTGGTGGTGGTGGTGGAGGAGGGATCTATAGTTCAATCTCAAAAACGTGATCATCCCTTTCTTATTTCAGTTCCACCCAAATAACTTCTGTTATGTAGTCCCAGGAATATCCTCCTAAGTACAGCCATAATGTTATTTGTAATCAAAAGCACTACTCCGCCTCTGTACTTGCCCCCCTTTCTCTCCATCAAATTCTCAAGGACACAGAGCTTCTACCTTCTCACATTGAATCAAAATTTGGCAGAACATGCTCTTTTAGGCAAGGCTGCATCTTTTGGATCATTTATGATGGGGTAGAGAAGAAGGTTTCAGTAATCCTACCACATATATAATCCAGACCTAGAGGTTCAACTACATAGTTCCTTGAAAGTGACATCACAGGGAGACAGGGCAGTGAACATAAAAGAAAATAGGAGCAGGAGATGGCCATCTCACCCCTCGAGCCTCCTCTGCCATACAAGCTGAGTCTTTTTCATGGACTCAGCTACATTTCCCTGACTGCTAATTATAACCCTTAATTATTTCACTGTTTAAAAATCTATCTTTGCCTTGAAAATATTCTAAAACGTAGCCTCAACTGCTTTACTGGGAGGAAATTCCATAGATTCACATTCCTTTAGGAGAAAAACTTCCTCCTCAGCTCAGTCCTACATCTGCAACCCCTTCATTTGAGGCTTGATTGTAGGTTTACCCACCAATGGAAACAACCTCCATGCTTCTATTTTATCTATTCCCTTCATAACATTATAAGATTGCCCATCATTCTTCTAAATTTCAATTAATACAGACCCAAGCCATTCAACCCCTCATAAAACAGTCCCTCCTATCCTGGTATCAACCCTAGTGAACCTTTCTGTATTGTCTCCAATGCTGGGAGATTTTCATTTAATGAGGAATATGTTCACTGTATTCCAGCTGTGGTCTGACGAGTACTTTGTATAGTTTTAGCAAAAACCTCCCTTTCTTTTATACTCCATTCCCTTTGAAACCTCTAAAGTGGGTTAACCATGAATATTAAACAAAACATGATGAGTTAATTGCTCCTATGTTGCAGAAATCAAATAGTAGGGATCTTGTGGTGCAATAGTAGTGTCCTTATCCCTGGGTCAAAGGGCCCAGGTTCAAGTCACATTTGCTTTATGGGTGAGTCACAACATGTCTGGACGAAGTGATTAGAAGTAACTAATAAATCAAGCAGTGAATTGTAGAATGCCTTATGGTGTTTGCAACCCTTTGCCTTCATTGGTCACAGCATTGAGTATAGGAGTTGAGACGTCATTTTGCAGACTGTTACAGGACATTGGTGAGGTCACTTTTGGAATACTGCATACAGTTCTGGCCATCCTGCTACAAGAATGATATTATTAAATTGGAAAGGGTGCAGAAAATATTTTCAAGAATGTTACCAGGATTGGAGGGCTTGATTTATAAGAAGAAGCTTGGATATAGGCTTGGATTTCTTCCCCTGGAGTGTAGGGACTTGAAGGGTAACCTTGTAGAAGTTTAAAAGATCACTAGCATAAATAAGATGAACAGAAAAGGTCTTTTTGCCCCAAGGTAATAGATTTCAAAACTAGAGGGTATAGATTTAAGGTGAGAGGGGAAAGATTTAAAAGAGACTTGAGGGGCAACTTTTTCACATAGACGGTGAACCTTTATGACCTCTTTGACCTTGGTTTCCAAGGTTTTCTGCAGCTGATAGCTGCTGGCTGCAATTTAACTTAGTTTGGCCAACTTACTGTCAGGAGAAAGTAATTTACTGTGAGGCTTGATATCACTGGCTGCAGGTCAATTTAGAAAGTCCAATTTAGGAAGTCCTGTTCAAAGCACCTGCTGGATGTATTCTCTCTGGGTCCCAATTCCAAGGTCATGCTTGAATGGAATGAGGCAGTTGTGTCAGAATGTTGATCCTACCAACATTTTCAATCTTTAAGGTGGAGTTGAGGCATTTTAATGGTGTTAACAAGTGCGCATAAATAAGATTCTGTTTGTCTCCCTCTCGCAACTCCATCATAGGTCACATAAATTTCAGATTGGCTAATCCTAGAAGGTCTGTGTCTTGACCTTATTTCCTGTCCTCCTCCTTGTTCTCAAATCCACTAATCTTCAATGTTCCACTCTGTCATCATGAGATAAACAGTGCACACAGGACTCCCCATCATCAGTTTGCACTCATTGGAACATAAGAACTAAAAGAATAGTTACATAATTCTAAGTGATTAATATAATACAAAAGGTAATGATGCATAGGCTTACATAGTTCAAAACTATTCTGGATCACTGACACAAGCTTCTTCACTTCAGTTCAGTTTCAGATATGAATTGTAATCGAAATTCATTTTGTCAGGTTGCCTTCCTCAAATTCACTACAAATCTTTAAACTGACTAATTATTTTTTTTGCTGCTTTTAGAATATATCTGCGATAACTGACAATTAACCAAATCTCTCAATAAATTACTATTGAAAGTCATTCCCTAATATGAAGAAATTCTGTCTATTTTAAAATCACCCTGAAGCACATTTCATTTGTGACACCAAAATGTAACCTTGAATTATTTTTTACTTTCACTGAGATATTATCCATCTTAAATCTTGGAAATCATGACATCTGAAATTTAGTAGCAATGCTCATAGAATTCCACTAAGGTCACAAACCTTGTAGAATCTCAATCAGGGACAGAATTCTTTTCAGAGTAAAGCAAAATGCGAGATAATCTTTTGTTAAGGGCCAGAAAATGACTGTTGACAACTCCTGAAAGGAAAGGGTTGAGTGATGCAGCAGCTCATAATTCAAGACTATCAGCTTTGGAATCTGTTTTTGAATCCAACCAAGAACAATGGAATGAAAACTTCCTCTCTGCAAACTAAGGTTCCCAAGAGAAACAAGTTTGGAACATATTCAATTCAGTTTCTAGTGCACGCAAATGCACAACACAAAATTACCCATAATTTAACACTAAATTGGCAATCTTGCTCTGAGACCACAGGGATGAAAAATGTGGGAAATGGAAATGTTGTACTGCTATAAATGCAGGGTGTTCTGAGACTGGAGTTAAGACGCACTTTTGGCACAGAGTAGAAAATGTTTAAACCTGCACTCAATGTATACTGCAAATGATTTGAGCAAAGTTTACTGCAGCAGTGTGTCAGCAGCTTTGCTTTGATCTGCTTCATACTATACCTGGCTTATTAGTACTTAAATATGATAGTGGGTATAAGAACAAATACCACTCTTGGCACTCTCAGATGAATTACACAAAAAACAATCGTTTCAGCTCTATATATTTTTCAACATGAATAATTATTTTTTAGCTTCATCTAGTGGACAGAATATAGAACTGCAATCTAAACCAGAACCAGAGGTGATACAACTTTTCCTCCTAGAAATATTGTGTATGTTTTAAGGAACAGATAAATCAGACTACACACAAGAGAGATTAACACCAGTCAATTCAGAAATGCTAGAGTTTTAACACAGACAGTAATTGTTACAAATAAATATATTGAATGTTGCACGGTTTTGGCCTGTTTATTAATTTACTCTAATTCGCAGATGTATGGAATTAAAACAAGAAGTTTGTAAATAAGTTGCTTTGTTCGATTATGTAAGTTTTAAGTAGATGTAAGATTTTCAGTTCAATTTCCATCATGTTTTAAAATTCTTTCAGAGGTATGGTCATTGCTGGCTGGACCAGAATTTACTAACCATCTTTAATTGCTCTGGAGAAAATGGTGATGAGCTACCCTCTTAAACCACAGCAGTGTATTTAGTGTAGGTAAAGCCACAATGCTGTTAGGGACAGAATTCCTAGGATTTTAAAGGAATAGCGATATATTTCAGGATGATGTGCGGCTTGCAAAGTAACTAGCAGGTGGTAGTGTTCCCTTGTATCTGTCAACTGTTTCCTTTTATATGGTAAAAGTTTTGGGTTTGGAAGGTATGTCTAAGACATAGTAACATAGGAAAAAGGAGCAGGTCTAGGTCATTTGGCCATTCAAACCCACTACACCTTTCAATATGATCATTGCTGATAATCAGTACCCTGATCCTGCTTTCTCCCCATACCTTTTGATCTTTTTAGGTCTAAGAATAGCATCTAATTCCTTCTTGAAAATTTTCAATGTTTTGGCCTCAACCGCTTTCTGTGGAAAGAATTCCAAAGGTTCATCACTCCCTGGGTGAAAAGATGTCTCCTCATCTCAGTTCTCAGTGACCTACCCATACCTTTACACTATGAACCTTGCTTCTGGACTCAGTGATCATTAGGAACATTTTTCCTATATTTACCCTTTGTAGTCCTGTTAGAATTTTATAGTTTTTGTGATCCCCCTCATTCCTTTAAACTCAAGTGAATATAGTCTTAACTGATTCAGTTTTCATTTGTCTGATGAAAGGCTTATGCCGAAACGTTGATTCTCCTGCTCCTTGATGCTGCCTGACCTGTTGTGCTTTTCCAGAGCCACACTTCGACTTCTTTATATGTCTGTCCTACCAACCCTGAAATCAATATGGCAAACTTTCATTGCATTCCCTCCATAGCCAAAGCATTTTTCCTCAGATAAGGAGACTAAAACAACACATAAAACTCCAGGTGTGGTATTATCCAGGCCCTCTGCAACTACAGCAAGACATCCCTGCCCCTTTACTGGAATTCTCTCACTATGAAGCCCAACATATCAGTTGCCTTCTTCACTACTGGCTGCACCTGCCTGCTTACTTTCAGTTGCTGGTTACAAGGACACCCAGATCACTCTTTCTCAATCTATTGTCAATTTAGAATGTCCAATGTTGGCTTGTGATCGTTTGACTACAGTGCCACATACAGTAATATCAACTTTGGACAATTTAATTGGCTTCAGAAAGGGAAAGGTGAACTTTGAAGCTGTTTCAGTTTTAGCAATAGCAATTTATTATTATTTTTTCAATATTTGACCATATATACAATTTATTCTGTAATCCAAGATGGCACAAAATGTGGTGACATTATACAGTTTTACTGTACCTAGGTACAAGTGACAATATTAAAAGATTTGGATTTAGATTTGTTTAACTACATCATTGTCCTGTTTGAAGCTGCTGGATGTATTCTGTCTGGGTCCCTACTCCAAGATCAAGCTTGAATGAAAAGAGGCAGTTGTCTCAGAATGTTATTCCTAATACTATTATCAATCTCTAATGGTGAAGTAGAGAGATTTTCATAGTGTTAACAAGCAAGCAAGCATTAGGCCATGCTTCACTCTCTCGCAGTTCCTTCACACTTACAACCTTATAAATGGTGAATATGGTTTATGGAGTCAGGAAGCTACTTGCTCACTGCAGGATTCTTGCTCTTGTAGTCACAGTAACTATATATCTAGTAGAGTTCAGTTTCTGGCCAATGGCAACCCTGAGAAAGTTGATTCTGAGGGATTTGCCACGGAAATGTCATCGAATGTCAAGTGGCAATGGTTAGATTCTCTCTTGTTAGAAGTGATCCCTTTCTTTTGGGCCATTTGAATACATGACTGTGCTATGGTTGTCTGTAGACATACTGCAGTGTTCAAGTGAAACCCAATGCAAGCCTGAGAAGCAGCACCTCATTTTTAACTTATGTACTTTGTAGCCTTCTTGACTAACATTGAGTTTAATAATTTCAATTCACAACTCTTTTCTCCAATTTGTTTTTATCCCCCTTGTGTCTGCATCTTATTTTCATGTTTTTACTTGTAGTCACACCTGACTGTTAATCTGCTATTAACATCTAGTGTGGATCTATGCTTTGTCTCTTAATTATTACTACTTCCTTTGCCTTTTGGTCTATAGTTTTGGTCGCAGTTCTCCACTACCCTCTAACCTTTTCCTGACCTTCTTGACTATTCCACTCACTCCTCCGCCTCTTTATTTCTCTTTCTCCAACATAAAAGTCACCATATTTCTACCTGCCTTTGGTTGTGAAGTCATATTGGACTTGAAACATTAACTCCGTTTCTCTCTCCAGAGATGCTGCCTGACATGTTGAGTTCCTCCAGCACTTTCTGCATTTATGTCAGATCTCCAGAATTCATTGTATTTTGATATTCTTGCATTAAAAGAATGTACAAAGATGAATAATTCCTATTGAGTGGGTGTCTTTGCTTGTCGTAGCCTTTCTACACAATACTACTCAGTATGTGTAGCATTGCAGGTGAATGAATACTGATATACAAGGGAAGATTGCAGCACAACCTCAAGCAACTCACTTTTGGGTTTGACTTTGGCTATACCCCTACAGAATAGATGACTATAGTCTGGGAAGGCTGGCCGAGAGGCACAAGGGTTGGAGTAGCACATCTGTTGCCCTGGGAGGCATTCAGAAAATAGCAAATTATATATCTCAGCAAGGATGAAGGGTTTTAGGAAGGCTACGTGACAACAACGGTTACCAGTGAAGTAAAAGATAGCATCAAATTGAAAGAAAAAAATATACATTGTGGCAAAGATTAGAGGTAATCAAGGGGATTGGGCAAATTTTAAAAACAAACAAAAGATGACCAATGAAATACTAAAAATGGAGAAGATAAACTTTGAGGGTAAAAACTTGGACATAATATTATGACAGACACTAAGAGTTTCTTTAAATGTATAAAAAGAAAGAAGCCAAAGTAAATGCAGGTCCCTTAGAGAATGAGACTGGGGAAATAATAACGGAGAACTAGGAAATGGCACAAGTATTAAATATGTGCTTTATATCAGTTTTTCACAATACAAGAATCTAATACCATTCCAAAATTATTAAATAATCAAGGGGCAAAAAGAGGAGACAAGAAAAAAACTATCACTGGAGAAAATGTGCTCGGAAAATGTGCTAAAGACCAATAAGTCCCCTGAACTTAATGGGATGCATCCTAAAATATTAAAAGGAAGCAGCTACACAGATGGTGGATGCACTGGTAAGAATATGCCAAGAATACTTAGCTTCTACAAGAATTGTAAAACTGCTAATGTAATATCTTTGTTTTAAAAGTAAAGGAGACAAAAGTACAAGTAACTATAGGCTGGTTAGTTAACTTAACATCTGTTATTGGGAAAGTATTAAAATCCACTATAAAGAATGCAATAGCAAAACATTTAGAAAAGCATAATATATAAATCAGTGTCATCACGGTTTCATGAAGGGCAAAGCATGCCCGACAGATTTACTAGAATTAATTGAGGAGGTAGCAAGCAGAATAGATAATGGGGAATCAGTGGATGTAATAAATCTAAATTTTTAGAAAGCATTTGATAAGGTACCATACATTAGGCTACTTAATTAGATAAGAGCTTATGGCATTGCAGGTGGTATAATAGCATGATTAGAGATCTGACTAGTACAAGGCAGAGTTAGGATAAAGGGTGTATTTTCAAGATTGGTAATATATAACTGGTGGCGTGCTCTAGGGATCAGTGCTAGGGCCACAACTAATTACAAGTTATAGGAATGACTTTGAAAAGGAAAGTGAATGCACCATAGCCCAGTTTGTGTACAACAATAAAAAGGTTGGAGGGCACGTAGTGAGGATAACAGAATCTACAGAGGGATTTGGACAGGTTAGGTGAGTTGGTAAAAATGTGATAGA
This sequence comes from Hemiscyllium ocellatum, assembly GCF_020745735.1. NCBI lineage: Eukaryota > Metazoa > Chordata > Chondrichthyes > Orectolobiformes > Hemiscylliidae > Hemiscyllium > Hemiscyllium ocellatum. The sequence continues at coordinate 38,151,844 of NC_083431.1, forward strand.
TGGAAATAATGTGGGAAAATGTGAAGGTATGTATTTTGACAAGATGAAGAGAGGAGTTGAATATTAGCTAAATGGGGAAAGACTGCAGAAGATTACAGCACAGAGGGATTCAGGATTCCTTGTGCGTAAATCACAAAAAGGTAGATTTCTTTACGTAATATGGAGTTGGTCTTTATTTTAAAGGGAATGGAATAGAAAGGCTTTGCTAAAATTATGCCAGGCAGGAGCCACACTACATTTGGAACATTGTGAACAGTTTGGGACCCTTATCTAAGGAAAGATATGGTGGCATTGGAGGCAGTCCAGAGAAGGTTAATTAGGCTGCTACCAGGTGGGCTGCTTTATGAGAGGAGGAGAGTAGGTTGGGCCTGTACTGATTGGAATTTAGAATAATGAGAGGCACCCTTAATGAAATACACACATTTCTTAGGAGACTTGATAAGGTAGATATGGAGAGGTTATTTTTCCTTGTGGGAAATTTTAGGACTAGAGGGCATAATCTCAGACTAAGGCATCACACATTTAAGACTGAGATAAAGAGGAATTTCTTCACTTAGAGGGTATGGAATCTCTCACCACTTTCTTGAAAAGGAGCAATATATTTGACAATTTGCAATTTGATAGGACCATTCCCAAATGTAAAGACTTTATGAAAACCAAAGCTACTATATTGACAAATCCTATCTCTTTTAGAAACCTAGTTGGAGGTATCAGGTCCTGGGATTTAATCGGGTTGTAGACCCTTAAGTTGCTCCAAAAACCTTTTCTTTGCTGATGTTAATTACCTTAATTTTATCACTCTTTTTAGCCGCTCTTCCCTAATCCTGATGTCCAAACTGTGTTTTCTACATTGAAGAGTGACAAAATATTTGTTTAAAGTCACTGCCAGTTCCTTATCCCCATGATATGTTATGTTGTATCTGCTTTTAAGGATCAAGTATTTACTTTGGCAACCCTCTTCCTTTTTCTAAAAAGCTCTTATAATCATCTTAAATTTTTGGCTAATTTACTGTCATTTTTCTTTCCATCAACTTTTTGATGTCCTTTTGTTGGTTTTGAAAACATTTCCAATCCTCAGACTTGCTACTGTTCTTTGCCTCAATATAACTTCTCATTTTAATTTAACACCATACTTATCTTCCTGATTGGGAAGATATCACAATATTTTTCTTGAGGTTTTTGTTTCTCAATATTTTTATTGAACATTTTGGAATATTTCTTTAAACATTTCTCACTGTTCATTTAGCATTGTAGATTTTATTCTCTTTACCTAATCAACATGAGCAAGTTCTCCTCTCATACTTATGCATTGGTTTTATTTAAGCCTGATAGGGGTACGCCACTTTCAAACTTAACAGGACATTCAATAACATTATAAAAATTATTTCTCAATCAATCAATCTTTTCATATAATATTAATAGACATATCTTTTAGCATATCTAAGGTAGCTTTATCTCTAGTTGGCTCCATATTTGTATTCATACAGAAACTTGTTACAAAACATTCTAAATACACATCTTCTGTATCACTTTTGCCAATTTGATTGTCTTAGTCCATAAGAAGAGTAAAGACACTACAATTATTACATCACTTTGGTTACAAGCTCCAATAATATATTGTTAAAGCTCTGTTCAATGGTACAACCACTGTCAGGAACCCATATAGTAATGACAGAAAGGAAGGCTATCCCAATGGGAAAAGACATCTTCCATAAATAGTATCCCATTCCTTTCCACCATTTTAAAAACATTGCCCACTCCTGTCTATGTTAATCATATTATGGTGTAGAATATAACTCCTTAGAACTCCTGCAGTGCAGAAAAAGGCTAATCAATCCCTCGTGTCTGCATCCTTCCTCCAAAGAGAATCTCACCCAAACCATCCCCATAACCCCAGATTTAATATGGCTAATCCAACTAACCTGCACATCTTTAGACTGTGGGAGGAAAGCAGAGCACCTGACAGAAACCCACACAAACAGAGAATAAGCAAATTCCACACAGACCATCACAAAGGCTGCTATTGAACCTGAGTCCCTGACGCTGTGAGGCAGTAGTGCTATCCACTGAGCCACCATGCCAACCATGTCAGCAACAGAATATTGGGGGTCATCTGAGCTTTCAACAAGGATCAATTAACTTTAAATATTTATTTACAGTGATGGCTCAGGTGCAGATTCCAGTAATCCCCCCACATAATTTAGCGATAAGTTTGGGGAGGATGAAAAAGTCTACCAACCTATTTTAGTTGCCCTTACACTGAAAACCTGACAGGAGCATGTTAATTGGCATGAGCCAATAGTTATGAATTAGCAGCATTTTAAAAATCAAAATAACAATGTGTACATCAACACGAAAAGGGCCATCATCCTAAAAATACCTATTAACAGGGATCATTGTTTGTTGTCAACCTCATGAACTGCAAGTCACAATTCAGAATGGATACCTGACAACTTCAACTCATTCCTCTGGGCTCTTATCTTGAATACCCAGCAACATCTCAGGGTACACTTCAGGAGACCAACCACAAATACAGTGTTCACAAACACTGGCATCTGACATCTACCAGCCTCTCAGGAGCCTCCTGGCACATCCCCAATCCACTTACAGGATGCTTCTGCACTCTAAACATGCACTTCAGGGTACGCTGACAACTAGGGCTGAAACGTACCTGCAAAGACATTTTTGGCACAGAGACAGGTGCTCAGCTCAAGAGTTGGATGTGGTTACATCTCAGGGCTGTTCACCTGTCCTCCTGGCACTCAATCACTTTCAGCCAACCTAGCTGCTCACAGTAGCCATGGCTTTGGGGGCAAAGTACAAAAAGGTAAGGCAGGGATACTAAGCTCACATTACTTCTGCCTTGCATTGCTGTTTAACACAGACAGACATAATACCAGAAAGTTGGTCATGATTTTCAGGAGTTTTTAAATGAAGTTAAGGGAGACATCCTTCAGTTTTGGGATCCCAGTATGATTAATGAAGGCAGCATCCAATATTATCACATGGTCTGTCAGCAATTTGGGACAGCCAGGTCAGGATTCCCTCTTAGGCAACCCACTACCCATCTTGACTCTTTCTCCCCTACATCACTCCATCCACCACGACCATAACGGCATGGTTGGTTGTTAATGAGGTGAGTTCACAGGGATACAGATAGGGATCTCACTGGAACTCATGGGAGAAATGCTCCATGAAACTGGATGCTATTTAAACAGCCAAGGTATGATAAGATTCAGGCCACACTCTTCACTACAATAGCAACCTATACATTTTCCCTTAAATTAGGTCTTACATATATGCAATCTTAAGCAAGAGGTCCATAGGTAATAGTTAAGTTGGGTTGCAGACTTATACTTGCTTATTTGAGGGTCTTAACAAAGTTTAAATCATTGTTTCAGTATTTGATTTTTTTGGTTGTCTGTAGATAGCTGAAACAAAAGTTACTCGTGGTCCTTCATCGATTTGCAAGATTTCCTTGCTCCTAATTAGGGGAGTATTCCTTTGTTGGCAAGTTTGAAACTGTTCTTCCTTTTTGCGGTCTTATTATAAAGCTTCATGCAGCTTTCCTACCCACTCCCACAGCCTGTCTCTCTCATCACCCCATGAAAACTGCCTCTCTGTACCACTGCAATCTCCCCCATCTTCCAGCTTCCCTCTCCCACCTTGCAGGTTTTGCCTCACCCACTATGCTATCTTTTTCCTCCCACATCTTTTGAAGCCTCTTTCTTCACTCAATCCCCTTGCAGCCTTTTTTTTCATCACCACCATGTCTCCCCAATCCTTGGCAGATGACAACAAAAGGCTCTACAGATGGAGAAAGGCTTTCCCAGTGGCAAAGTGGCCCTAGCAACACCAAACATGAGAGAGAGAGAGACTGCCTATGATTGCAGAGCAGCTCCTCACCAATTATGGCTGTTCCATTTACAGGGCCAACTTGTCTCCAATTGATCACCCAATGATTGAATTTTCCTAGGTATTTTGGAGACTTTCTGGGCTTGAACACTGATTGTTGACTATAAAAGAAATCTGAGAATTCCCAGAGGTATTAAGTAATTAATAGGTGCTATTTCATTAGTTACTATTAGTGACTGATGGAATCAAAATTCCTCATACCTCTGGTTTTCTCCTTCCCTTTGTATCGTATGTCCCTTGTTCACCCTTCACTGGTAGTCTTCTGATTCTGATAGTTTGTTTCATAATAGCTGCTTTTAGAATACCAAGCGAGGATACTCAATTGCAATAGTTCCAATCTTAATAGGATAAGTGCAATACCAACACAGTTGTGTCGTTTGCAATCTACTGAAACTGCCCCAGAGTCCAACGAATTTTGGAAAATTACCATCAGTGCATTTGCTATTTCTCCCGCTGTCTCTTTTAGTACCCTGGGATGCATTCCATCAGGGTCAGAAGACTTGTCTATCCTTAGCTCCCTTTGTTTGCTCAACGCTACCTCTTTCGTAATATCGATTATTTCCAGGTTCTCACTTATCTTCGTATCTTTGTCAATTACTGGCATGTTATTAGTGTCTTACACTGTGAAGACAAATACAAAATAACTGTTCAATGGCTTGGCCACTTCATCATATCCCATAACTAAATGCCCCTTCTCATTCTCTAAAGGACCAACATTTTCTTCAGCCACTCTTCTTCATTTATGTATTTATAGAAGCTTTTGATATCTTACTTTACATTCTGTGCTAGTTTTATTTTCTCATGTTCTATCTTACTTTTCTTTTTAGCTCTTTTTGTGGCTTTCTGTTGACCTTTGAAGTTTTCCCAATCTTCTAGTTTCATTCTGTTTTTGGCCACTTTGTATGCCTTCCTTTCATTTTGATAGCTTCCCTTATTTTCTTAGACAACCATGGCAGATTACCCCTTTTCTTATAGTCCTTCCTTCTAACTGGAATATATTTTGGCAGAGCACTTTGAAAAATTGCTTTGAAAGTCCTCTAGTTGCTAGTCAACTGTCCAACCATAAAATCTTTATTTTCAGTCTGCTTTCTTCAACTCCTCCCTCATCCTATTGTAGTCTCCCTTGTTTAAGCACAGGACCCTGGAATTGGATTTTATCTTCACACTCTCCATCTCTATTCTAAATTCAACTATACTGTGATTACTCCTTCCAAGAGGATCCATAGCTATGAGGTAATAAAATATTCCTGTCTCATTCCAAAGGACCAGATTGGTTCCATTATGTACTGTTCAAGAAAACTACCACGATACACTCAACAAATCCTCCTCAAGGCTACCCTGACAGAGCTGGGTTCGACCAATTAACACGTAAATTAAAGTCTCCCATGATATTTGCCATACCATTTTTACACGCATTAGTTATTGTTTTATTTATTGCCCGCCCCAATGTGATGTTATTATTTGGTGGCCTATAGACAATGAGAAAGTGAGGACTGCAGATGCTGGAGATCAGAGCTAAAAATGTGTTGTTGGAAAAGCGCAGTAGGTCAGGCAGCATTCAAGGAGCAGGAGAGTCGACGTCTCGGGCATGAGCCCTTCTTCAGGAATCCTTCTAGGAGAAAGTGAGGACTGCAGATGTTTTTCCAGGAGAAAGTGAGGACTGCAGATGCTTCCTTCTAGGAGAAAGTGAGGACATTCCTGAAGAAGGGCTCATGCCCGAAACGTCGACTCTCCTGCTCCTTGGATGCTGCCTGACCTGTTGCACTTTTCCAGCAACACATTTTCAGGCCTATAGACAATGCCCATCAGCGCCATTTTCTTGTTAGAATTTCAAATTTCCACCCAAATTGATTCACAGAACCTCTATCATCTCTCAACACCGCCCTGATGTCTTCCTTGAATATCAGAGCTACACTATCAGAGCTACACCACCTCCCTCACCTTCCTGTCTATCCTTCCAAATAGTCTGATACACCTGGATGTTTAACTCCCAGTCATGACTATCCTGTAAACCATGTCTCTGTAATGGCTATTAAATTATAAATTATAATCATTCATGATAATTTGTGCCATTAACTCATCAATCTTGTTATGAATTCTACAAGCATTCAGGTAAAGTGTCCTGATGCTTGCTATGTTACCCTCATGATTTCCAACAACTCTAATAATATCTCCTGAGTTATCCTTATGGTTTACTTCTTCCATAGTCTGCCTTGAACTTAAACCTTCCTGCATACATGCTAACCTGCTGCTTACCTTTTTATTTACCATCATACTTCCTCTCATTTCCGCTTTCCCTTCACCCTGACTCACTAGTTTAAAGTGCTAGTGACCATCCTATTTATCCTTTTTGCTAGAACACTGATTCCAGATTGGGATATTCTCCACCTGAACCATTGGTACAGATTCCCCCCACTTCTAAAACTAATGCCAATGCTCCATGAAATGGAACCCCTCTTTCCCACACCACACCCTTAGCCACATGTTTATTTTCCTAATTTTCTTATCCCTAAATCAATTTGTGGTATTGATATGCAAGCTTTCTCAGCCCAAAATTTCCCAATTGTATTTGAGTAGTAAGTTGTGGGCATCGATAATCGTTTTTCTCAGCATTCTGTGGCAGCTCTATCCTGATATTCTTCTAGCTTGTCGGGTGTTGAGTGCTGGTTTGTACTTGAGACATTTTGGTAATCCCTGTTTCCTGAGGCATTCATGTAGGAATGATAATTGTTCGCGGGCAGAGCTCCATCAGATGCTGTTGGTTTCCCACCTTCAGGCTAGTTCTAGCATATTATGCCCATAGGTGTTTGCAATTTTTGAGAAGCAATAATCTCAAAACCCACAAACGGAGCTTCACCAGGACATTATTTAAACAGACCACAACGTACTTCAGCATCCAGGAACTAAGAGCGGCAGAAGGTTTTAGAAATTCCCTGCTCCTGACACTATTCACAAATGATACGAAGGAAAAGTCTTCAGTATCCTATGCATTGCTTGACTTACAAAGGAGGTTTAAAACAATAGAGAGAAATGAAGTGGATCAAGTGAGGAATGACACACTGATTTTATTGTAGATAATTATCAGGTTACTGAATCACTGGCAGAGGAAGCCAGCAACAAAGTAGGAGCTGACATCTGCAAGAAAGCAAGATAACCATACATTCAAAAATAAAACAAGTTAGATCCCTCTGTTAAAAGATTGCCTATCTTATACATTCTTTACAATTTGCAAAGGAGGTCAAGAGTTTTAATTGCAAGAAAAGAGTTAAATTGAATTCAAATTGTTTCCATGCTAACTATAATTTGATTGTTCCATTTGCTGTTTTTTTTGCCCAGACTGAAGATAACAATACTGTAGTTTGAAATTATATTACAACTGCACGTTGTTGAAAGCACTGTAATGTTTAAAGTGAAGCTAAAATGATGCCTGTGCTGCACAGCTATCCATCTTCACTGTCCCAGCCTGCCAACTTAAGGGGCAACTTTTTCATGCAGAAGATGATGTGTGTGTGTAATGGGCTGCCAGAGAAAGTGGTGGAGGCTAGTACAATTGCAACATTTAAAAGGCATCTGGATGGTTAAATGAATAGGGAAAGTTTGGAGAGATATGGGCCAGCTGCTGGCAGGTGGGATTAGATTGGGCTGAGATATCTATCTGTATGGACGAGTTGGACCGAAGGGTCTGTTTCCGTGCTGTACATCTCTATGACTCTACTGATCAGAGTTCAGGCTTTGCATGTTCCAGTAAGGAGGAAGGACATGAATGGCAATGTAAGGGACCCTTAGATAACAGGGGAGGTTGTGAATTTAATCAAAAGGAAAGAAAGAAAAACATTTAAGGTTTAGGAAACTAAAATTGGACAGGACCCATAAGATACATAAAGAAAGCATGAAAAAATTCAAGCAGAGAACTAAGAGAGCAAATAGGGGCCATGAAAGGTCCTTGGCAAGTAGGGTTGTAAAGAATCCCAAGGCATTCACACATACATTAAAAACAAGAGGGTAAATAGGGAGAAGATAGGGCCACTCAAGGATAAAGGAGGAATTGTTCTTGGAGGCAGAGGATATGAGCACGATCCTAAATGAGTACTTTGCATCGATATTTTTCCAGAAGGATATGGAGGATAGTGAGATTACTGTGGTGCATGCTAATATGCTACGCACTTTGAAGTCAATGAAGAAGTGGCATTGAGTCTCTTCAAGAGCATTAAGGTGGATAAATCCCCTGGGCCCAATGGTATCTACCCCAGATTAAGAGAGAGGCAATAGAGAAGATTGCTGGGGCCTTGAACAAGACCTTTGTATCCTCGGCAGCCACTGGAGAGATCCCGGAGGACTGGTGAGTAGCTAATGTTGTTCCACTGTTCAAGAAGGGAAGTAGGGATGTTTCAGGAACCTATAGACTGGTGAGTCTCTCATTGGTGGTTGAGCGAAAAGACTGCTCGGGAGAAAGTACTGTCAATCTCATCTACCAAACCAACGCCAAAGTGATATTTGAATGGCTTTGCAACTACATTGCAGCTTCAGGAAATGACTGCATCATAGAAGACAGCATGAAAGGTATTAAAATGTTTGAGAGTTATGAGAGAGCAATTCGTCCATGAGGTATAGATATTGCTACTGTTAAATGTGCATGTAGCACATGCACCTGTGATGACAGAATCCTTGTCATTTTCGACGTTTCAGGCATAAGCCCTTCATCAAGAATGAGGAAAGTGTGTCCAGCAGGCTAAGAAAAAAGGTAGGGAGGAGGGACTTGGGGGAGGGGCGAAGAGATGTGATAGGTGGAAGAAGGTCAAGGTGAGGGTGATAGGCCGGAGTGGGGTGGGGGAGGAGAGGTCAGGAAGAAAATTGCAGGTTAGGAGGGCGGTGCAGAGTTCGAGGGAATCGTGAGACAAGGTGGGAGGAGGGGAAATGAGGAAACTGGAGAAATCTGAGTTCATCCCTTGTGGTTGGAGGGTTCCCAGGCGGAAGATGAGGCGCTCTTCCTCCAACCGTCGTGTTGTTATGTTCTGGCGATGGAGGAGTCCAAGGACCTGCATGTCCTTGGTGGAGTGGGAGGGAGAGTTAAAGTGTTGAGCCACAGGGTGGTTGGGTTGGTTGGTCCGGGCGTCCCAGAGGTGTTCCCTGAAGCGTTCCGCAAGTAGGTGGCCCATCTCCCCAATATAGAGGAGGCCACATCGGGTGCAGTGGATGCAATAGATGATGTGTGTGGAGGTGCAGGTGAATTTGTGGCGGATATGGAAGGATCCCTTGGGGCCTTGGAGAGAGGTAAGGGAGGAGGTGTGGGCGCAAGTTTTGCATTTCCTGCGGTTACAGGGGAAGGTGAGTACAAGAGTCAGGATGACACGTTGCAGCTTCATAAAACACTGGCTAGGCCGCAGTTAGAATATCGTGTTCAATTCTAGTCGCCACATTATAGGAAGGAATGTGGAGACTGTGGTGCAGAAGATGTTTACCAGAAGCTGCCTGGATTAGACAGTATGAGCTACAAGGAGAGTCTAGAAAAACTCAAGTTGTTTTTTTCTGGAGCAGTGGAACTGAAGAGAGACTTGATAGAAGTCTATAAAATTGAGATGTATGGATTGGTGGATGGTCTGAATCTTTTTTCCCAGCGTTGAAATGCCTAATATTAGGAGGCATGCATTTAAGGTGAGAGGACGAAGGTTCAAAGATGAGTGGCAGGTTTTTTTTTACACAGAGAGTGGTAGAAGTCTGGAATGTGCTGCCAGGGGTGATGGTGGAGGCAGATTGGATGGGGCATTTAAGTGATTTTTAGCTAAAGACATGAATCTGCAAGGGGTGGAGGATAGCCAGAGGGATTAGTTTAATTTGGTTTCATGTTTGACGCAACATTTTGAGCTGAAGGGCCTGTCCCTGTTCCATGTTCTATGTTCTAAGACCAGAGTCAAAGATGAATTAGCTACCTCAAGCAACCCTAATCCAGTAATACTTATGAGCAGAATGTCAACTACAACAAAGTAATGAGCTGGTCATCCAGAAAAATATCACATTGTTACCAGGGTATGACCAATACCACAAGGAGAAGAAATCCAGAAGATCTTGAAAATACAAAAAATATCAAGCTAGTAGACTTACCACTTTAAGCGTGTTAGCTCTTTAAAAAGATACAGTCAGTCAGCAGCTGAAATTTGATTATTTACAGTGAAAACACCAGCTGTGGAAGCAACATAAAAGCAAGCTCAACAACATGAAAGCAAAACTTTATTCAGAAAACAGTAAGAAGTACTGAGCTTAAATCTAGGCCAGGAAAAGTGAATAAAGCCAACTATGCTGAGAAAACACAGGCCTTACGAAAGAATCTCTAAAAGGAGCAACTGCAGGCACAATGATGTAAAGTTAGGAATTCCAAAAGGAAAAGGGAATAACTTTATGAAAAATAATGCAAAGACCAGAAAAGGAGCTGCAAGGGAAAATCCTTACCTCTCCTAAAGAGTATTACATCATCAATATCAGTCTGTATGAATGAACAGTGAAAATGAACAGTGAAAGGGCGAGAAAAGAAACTAAGTCAAAGGCTACAGAATTGGGAACACCTCAGATTTTATCTTAGCTGTAAACTAGCAAATTTAAAGAAATCCAGGGAAAGAGTATAGAAGAGAACAGTGGAAATGATTTAAATCCTTAAAAGGACTGGGATTCAGTAATAAACCATAATTTTGATTAGATGATTTAATCGATAAAAGACTGAAGGAAGGTGCTCAGTGTTTTAAATCACAAAAGGCAGGAAAATGGCCATTTAACCTCTTCTTTTTTTTTAGATATTTTTATTAGAAATTTAACATTTTTACAAGTTTATAAAAATAAACAAAACTCTCAAATACAAACATTGATGTACAATTAAATCAAATATACAATAGTCAAAATTTACCAAAGGAAAGAAAAAAAAACAAAATAAAATAAAAAAAACCAAAACTCAATTTTCTACTAATCTAACCTATAACTAACCAGAGTGTATACTTAAGTCCCTTACATGCTCGGAATGTATTAACATCAAATGTAATAAAACCCGTATTCGTGCGAGATTCCTCTCCCAAGGGGCCCCGGAGCAGCCAGGTTTGTAATCTTCACTAAATAAAGGCCCTTGTTAGGATGGCCGAAATATCTGCATTTATGTAATTCAAAAAGGGCTGCCATATTTTAAAAAATAATTCAGTCTTTCGGTGCACCATATTTGTAAGGAAGTCAAGGGGAATATATTCCATAATTAATCTGTGCCAATTTGAAAGTCCAGGGGGGCCCTCAGCCACCCAGTTCATCAAAATATTTTTCCTTGCACAGAAAGAGAGAATAGAAAATAGTCTCTTCCCGTGCGTATCCAGGGAGGAAAAGTTCGAAAAGCCCAAAAGGAGAGATACAGGGTCCACTCTAATTTCCGTTCCTAAAATTTCTGTCAGGGTACTTGCTACTTTAGTCCAATATCTACGGATCTTATGACAAGTCCATAGGCAATGTACAAGAGTGCCCACCTCTATTTTGCATTTGGGACACATTGGAGATGCTCCTGCCTTAAATTTTGCCAATCGAGCCGGTGCTATATGGGCCCTATGAGGTATCTTCAGCTGAATAGCCTGGGTTCTGTTACAGATAGTAATTCTTCTAGCATTTTCCCAAATATCATTCCATGTTTCTATAGAGATTTCTAGTCCCAAATCCTGATCCCATGTTTTAAGCAGATTGTCCATATCTCCTGACACTTCATCATGTAGTAAATGATAAATAGTACTAACAGAGGATACCCCCACTGGTCGTAGGACATTACATTCTCTATCTGATTTATAAAGACTATCTATTAACGTAGTCTTCTTCTGTATATAATCTTGAATTTGGAAGTATCGAAAGAGGTCTCCATTAGGTAATCCGAATTTCTGACGCAGCTGTTCAAAGGACATCAGGACCCCATCTTTAAATAGGTCCCCTAAACATGAGATACCCCTGGATCTCCAGAGTTTAAAAGTGGCATCTGTAAACCCCGGTTGAAATCCCCATGCCCCTACTATCAGTGCATGGGGGGATGTTTTATGTAAATTACCCTCATTTTGCCGCATTATATTCCAGGCCTTAATTGTGTTTAGTATTATGGGGCTTTTACAGTGATCTGTAATGATTTTCCTCTTGTCTGAAAATAAGAGGTTAATAAGTGGGTATTTTACTTGGGAGGCCTCGATGTCCAGCCAGATTGATTGTGGATCAGACAAGACCCAATCAGCTATGTAACTTAATAGGAAACTTAACTGATATTTCCTAAAGTCTGGGAAATCCAGTCCTCCCCTTGCCTGTGGAAGCTGTAGCTTCTTCAGCTTAATAAGGGGCCATCTATGATTCCATCCTTGGCAGCATCACCGGGAGCATTCTCATAGGATATAGGAGACGGGGCAGAACATTCATTTTAATTAGTGCTATTCTACCCAACCAGGAAATTGGAAGGTCTCCCCATCGCTGGAGGTCCTGCCTTATCCTTTCCAGTAATTGCACAAAATTAGCCCTATACAACTGACCAAATACTGGAGTAATAAAAATACCTAAATATAAGAAGCCCTCCAGGGACCAACGAAAGGGAAAAAGGGATCCGTCCACTAAGTGGGGTGTCATAACCAGGCCACCCATTGGCATAGCCTCCGATTTTGAAAAATTAATTTTATAGCCTGAGAATGCACTAAATGTATTAATAACTTGAATTAGACGAGGTACTGACATCAGAGGATTATTGAGGAATAAAAGAACATCGTCTGCATAAAGGGTAATTTTGTGTTTACCCGTACCAATCCTCGGGGCCGTTATATTAGGATCAGTCCGTATAGCTTCTGCTAGTGGTTCAATTATTAGCGTAAATAACAATGGCGAGAGAGGACATCCTTGACGGCAGCCCCTACCCACACTGAAGCTATCTGATCTTAATCCATTGGTAATAACAACTGCTTTGGGATCACTATACAATGTTGAGACCCATTTGGTAAACACCTGTCCAACGCCAAACCTTTCCAATGTGTAAAACAAATATGACCATTCAACCCTATCGAATGCCTTTTCCGCGTCTAATGAAATTACTACTCCTGGTATCTTTCCCTGATGACAGGCTTGGATCATATTCAAGACCCTTCTAATATTATTGGATGATCTACGGCCCTTAATAAATCCCGTCTGATCCTCCTTTATAATATATGGCAGTACCCTTTCTAGTCTCAGTGCTAACATTTTAGAGAGGATTTTAAAATCTACATTTAGCAAGGATATTGGTCTATATGATGTACAGTCTTCTAGATCTTTTCCTTTTTTGAGGATAAGAGAGATATTTGCCTCTTTCAGCGAAGGCAGGAGGCAGCCCTGACTATGTGCAAAGTTATACATGTCCATAAGTGGATCAGCCAATATTTCTGTAAATTCTTTATAGAATTCAGCTTGAAAACCATCTGGGCCCGGTGCCTTTCCGCTCTGGAGTTGCCTAATTGCATCAAGTATTTCTTGGACTGTTAGAGGAGCATTTAGGGCCGATACCTGTTCCGGAGTCAAGCCCGGAAATGTCAAATTTTTAAAAAATGACTGCATCCTCCTAGTCCTATCTTCACAATCCTGCGATTTATATAACTCAGAATAAAATTCTCTAAAGATCGCATTAATCTTTTTATGATCATGAGTCAAGGTACCTGTACTTTCCTTGATATTCGTAATAGTCTGAGGGGCCTTCTTTTTCTTTGCAAGAAATGCTAAGTATCTACCCGGTTTGTCACCATATTCATATAACCTTAGTTTTGCAAATAATATTTCCCTCTTAGCCGTTTGAGTAAGCGTAGTGTTTAGAGCTGTCCTAAGAGCCGTAATCCTTTGCAATTTTATAATAGAAGGTCTATCAGCGTATGCTGTTTCAGCTGCTTTTAAGCGAGCTTCGAGCAGACGCTGTTGCTCTCCCTTCAGTTTCTTCTGGGTCGCTGAGTAGGAGATGATCAAACCTCGTGCATAAGCTTTGATGGTCTTCCACATCATTGATGGTTGCTAGCCGTACCTCAATTAATTTCTAAAAAAGTTTTAAATTCTTGGGAGAAGAACTTTACAAATTTACTATCTTTTATCAGGAAGGGGTCCATACGCCAATGCCGAGCGGATTTCCCATTGTTCCTTGCCTTAGTTTCCATATATACAGTGGCGTGGTCGGAAATCGCTATAGTACCTATTTTACAGGATAATATAGAATTTTAAAAAATTGATGGGGCAAAAAACTTATCAATTCTTGTATGACATTTATGTGGATTAGAGTAGAAAGAAAAATCTCTACCCTGTGGATGAAGACATCTCCATACATCTACCAATCCTAATTCTTTATTTAGATCCGCCAATTGTCTAGATCTGGGAGATACTCCGGCAACACTCTTGGGAATCCTATCTATTTCCGGATCCATAATACAATTAAAGTCTCCCCCTATAATTGTATGACGGGCACCAAAGGCCATCAATTTTAAAAAAGCTTCCATTATAAATTTAGAGGGGTGTGCCGGGGGACAGTACAAATTTAGAATCCCATATTCCTCTCCATTTACGAGGGCTTTAATCAAAATATATCGTCCAGATTCGTCTTTTATCTGATTTAGAATTTTGAAAGGGAAATTCTTCCGAACAAGAATAACAACTCCCTTGCTTTTTGAGCTAAAAGAAGAGAAAAAGGCCTGATCAAATCCACCCTGCCGTAATTTTCAGTGTTCTTTATCCGACAGGTGTGTCTCTTGTAGGAGAGCTATATCAACTCTTTCTTTCTTAAGATTTGATAATATTTTCTTCCTTTTGACTGGCGAATTACTCCCCTTGACATTCCAGGTGCACCACTTAACCGACTGATCAACCATAATCATCTGGGCAGATCCGAGACCCCTTGGGAGGGGAAACCTTATCTGGAACATCCTGAGCATGGAGCATATAAAATTTACAAAAATAAAGGCTCTCTATTACACTCACAACAATATAATAAGAAACTATTTCTAAATAAAAAAAATATAAAACGTACCTAAATGGAGATTGTCCCCCTTGTTCCCAGGGAGTGTCACTTCCTCTCCAAAAGTCCATCTTATCCTCTCTCAACCAATGCCCCACCCTTGACCCAGGTGCTCCTCAATAAAATGAGGAGAATTCAAATATAATACATAGCTAGAGTTAACAGTGAGCACCCTACCCCCGCCCCCACCAATACCTGGATATATTTGGGAATGTTAATACCATATATAAATATATAACTATAAAATTACAATTTCAACAAGTAATAATTAGATATAATAATACAAAATAACAGAGGAAAAACAACCCCGCTCCTAAAGACAGAGGTAAAATAGAATAAGGTAACCACCTCCCCCCACCAACATTAACCAATCGCCCCAACATATATATACATACATACATACATACCCACATATATACATAAAGTAATAAAAGAAAACAAACCAAGCGGGGTGGGGGGGAGAAAATCAAATCCCTCTTCCCACCCCCCATGATAATATTAAACAATGAGGTAAAAAAAAGGAGAGAAAAAAAAGGGGGGATATAGACCAAAGTGGGGGGAAAGGCAAACCATCATCCACAATCTCTTACAGTTTATTTAAGAGAGTCCAAGAATTCCTTAGCCTTCTCTGGTGAACCGAAGTTATATATGGATCCTTCGTGGTTAAAGCGTAGCATCGCTGGATAGCGTAAGGAGTACTGAGTATTTAAATCCCTTAAACCCTTCTTCACCTCATCGAATGCCTTCCTCTTTCGGACCAGAGCTGGGGAAAAGTCCTGAAATAGCATGATCTTGGATCCTTTATAGATCATGGCTTGGGGATCTTTTCCAAGATTTCTTGAGGCTTCTTGGAGCACCTGCCTCTCCCTATAGCTCTGCAGCTGGAACAGAACCGGGCGTGAGCGCTGGTTTGAGCCGAGCCCACGTATTGCGACCCGGTAGGCCCATTCCACCCTTACCTGGCCTGATCCAGCATGCAGATTTAAAAGCTGTGGCAGCCACTGCTCCAGGAATGCTGTAAGCTGGCCTTCCTCTTCCCGTTCGGGAAGGCCCAGCAACCGAATATTTTTTCGACGACCTCAATTATCGAGGTCGTCAATATGATTTTCTAAGGCCCAGACTCGCTGCTTGAGAGTCCGGACCTGATCCACGGCTGATTGAGCTGCAGTCTCGGAGGTCGCGGCCTTTACCTCCGCCCCTCCGACTCGGCGCTCGAGTTCCTGGATGTCTCGGCCGTGCTTCTGCAGCGCGGCCGAGAGTGATTCCCAGCGATGTCGGGACTCCTCGATAAAGGCATCGATCTTCGCGTCCAGCTTGGTAATCATCTCCACAAGGCTTGTTACCGTCGGTAAGTCCCCCGGGGCGGCTGTGGACGCCTCTGCTGCAGCTGAAGAGGGAGAGGGTGGGGGAGAGTGTCCTGCTTGTTGAGAGCTGCGGGTTCCCTTCCCTTTGGTCATTTTTACTAAATATTAAACTATTTAAATGTAATACTAAGCAACTATTTAAAGTTAACAGCTATTATGAATGATTTGGTGAGTGTGGTGGGGGTGGGTGACCCACTTTACCCAAGTCTTGGGAAGAGCACTATAGACTCAGACTTGCTGGGTCGCCGCCATCTTGGATCCCCCGCATTTAACCTCTTCTTAAGTGCTGAGCAATGTCCCAGAAGGGAAAAAAACAGTAAAACTTATGAATAACGCATACTCCTCCAACTTGTATTCTTCAAAACAGAGCTTCAAAGATGAAAAGTGCTTTTGCGATTGGTTTTGACTTGTTCAACTAGTCAGCAATTAAGGTCCTTAAGAGACCAATTAATGGCCACACATCACTACTTACCCTAACACCTGCCTCCCTAGTGAGTAAGAAAGGTGACTAGTTTACCAACTGGAGCAATCAGAAGCACAGGTGGATTAGGATACAAGGGGGAGGCCTCTAAAAGCCATCCTCTCCCTTTACTTCCAGTCTGCCTATTACCCCCACAAAAAGGGGACAAAGATACTGATCTACTTGCCCATGGGACGCCCCCAAGGAGCTAGCCTCAATCAGCAGACTTTAGGACCCAGATACTGCTGACATCTGATTGGCTAGCAGATGCTGATGGCAAGGTTGCTAGTGTTAAAGCCAGTGATCAGACAAAATATTGTCCCTTGTTTGAATCTTGGCTTTTAATGAACTAATGGATGATCTGACCTCACTGCCGGGAGAACATTTAAGTCACCATTGAACATACTTGCCCCGCACTTAGATAAAAAAGGGAAAACCATGCCAAAAATGTTGAGTGAGCAACAATTCTTGCAGTAAAACAAGGGTATGAGAAACTCTACCAGTAAAACAAACATGGATGATGAGTGATGACATCCAACCTCATAAATAAGTTTCAGGAAATGAGCTGAATATATGACTCTATGGGAGCGACACCAATGCCAACAAATTGAGGTCATAGAATAAAAGAAAGAATTAGAGTCATAGAGATATGCAGCACAGAAACAGACCCTTTGGACCAACTCGTCCATGCCAACCAGGCATCCTACATAAATCTAGTCCCATTTGCCAGCATTTGGCCCATATCACTCTAAACTCGTCCTATTTGTATATCCATCCAGATGCCTTTTAAATGTTGTAATTGTACCAGCCTCCACCAATTTCACTGGCAGCTCATTCCATATACATGCCACTGTCTGCATGAAAAAGTTGCACCTTACATCTCTTTTATGTACTTCCCCTCTCACCTTAAACCTATGCACTTTAGTTTTGGATTCTTTCACCCTAGGATAAACACCTTGCCTATTTACCCTATCCATGCCTCTCATGATTTTACAAAGTAAAAAAAAGAGCAGTGATTAATCTGTACAACTCAATTTAAAAGGCTCAATGAAACAGCTCCTTATACACAGCTCTGCAAGAATTCTGCTGTCGGACATCTTCCTTCTTGCCAAATGATAATTCTTCTTATTAAAACTTAATATTTAACACTCAATAGATTTGTTGCCAACTTTTCAAAAGCTTTAATTTTCTTTTTTACAAAACTGATTCAAAGTGCTATGTAGTCCCTGTAAAAGTAGAGTGGCACTGAAGGGTTCACTTGGTCCAATGGGAGTGGCCTTATCTCTGAGCCACAAGGCCTGCCTAGTTTTAAGTATACAAAACTGCAAAAAAAAACCTCTTCCTATTCATAAGTGCCTTCCTGAATCAGAAACCCCAGATATTACAAGGAAGAAAATGGTTACTTCAGCAAGGCAGCTGTCCTCCAGAAAGGAAATTCAGGAGGTTAACGATCTTCCAGTTAAGACAATGGACTAACAACATCCTCATAAAGAATGCTATCCTTCACAAAGGATATCCGAGAGATATCAGATCAGCAAACAGAGAAATAATCCACAGATCAGAACCTGGGTCAACAGTGCTCAAGCAGAAGACCTGCCATTCTTCCAAGCACAAAGGAAGCACATTCTTAGAAAAGTTTTGATATGCCCAAACCATTAAAAAGCCAGTTGGTCAAAATATTACAGTGCCAATTGTTACGACACGGCGGTGAACCCTTCAGTTAATTATACCAAACACCGAAAAATGCTCACCTTATCTTGTAATCTGCTAAAATATGAGTGACAGAGAACTCCCAAATTCCACTATTTAAAGAGAAAATATCATTTTATTCTTTAACTCTAAAAATGAACAATAATCAGCCACTATTTACAACTTTAAGCCTCCTTTCTCTTAAATGCTTGTTATCTGCTTCCAACTCTATAACAATATACTGTTCCCATAAAACTTGTATTAAAATTACATCACCTTAATTTCAAAATCACACAGCAGCTGTCATCTCTGGTGTCTTCCTTCTTTTGGTAGAAGATCTCCCTGGGTTGTCTCCTGTCTTTTACTGCAAAGGTGTTTCATATGAAAAAGATACCTTTTGATAGAGAGTGTTTTGAATGGCAGGCAGTCTGTCTGCCTGTCTCTGTGTCTGTCTGTCTGTGTGTGTGTCTCTCTCTCTCTCTCTCTCTCTCTCTCTCGATGGCAGTTTACTCTCTGTCTAACTTTCAAAATGCTTGCTTCTTTATATCCCAAACATCAGATCGAGATTGGCAAAAACAATAAATTCAAACTTGAATGTTTATAGTATCCTGTGTCATAATTTAAATTGAGTGGCTAAATTTGAATTGTTATCAAAATGCAGGTATACAATTCAAAGCCAAACATTGCATGTTTTCAATTTTCCAATACACTGCTTGCTAATCATATGACAGGTGCTTGTAAGCTCTCTGTACAAAACAGCATTCACTCTCTCTTAAAGATACAGCATATGCTTCAACTTCATAACACCATAGTCTAATATAGTATCACGAGTCAAATTTTTCACCATCTGGGACTAAAAAGTGGAAGCGGGGATTATATTTGGCAATCTCCTAAGTGCATCATGGCAACCACTCAAGGGACATTGACTCTGTGCCTCAGCTCCAAACCCATCTCACTTCCCTGTATTTCCAATCCATTCCTGCCTAAAAGCCCTTGGATCCATTTCTCTACTTCCCGGAACCTATGTACACTGTTTATTCATCTTGCATCTAACAACATACAAATGTAACTGTGATGTGTTCAGTTGCATTTGATACTTTTTCCAGACAGCTGCCAATTTAATTATGCTTCTAGATAATTAAAACCTATTTTAACAAGGGTTTTCAACTTTAACTGGCTGCCTGAACTTCTTGGAACATATTAGCAAAAATGAAGCAAAAGCATGGTGGCAATCAAGGAAGTGGAATAAATGCAAACCAAAATACCTCTTGGTATTGAAATCATGCACTTGCTTTCCTGTCTACATGAAAGAATTTTGCTCAACTTACTTGTTCAGAGGTAATGCACTACACTGTGGATGCCTGAGATCTGAAACAAACAAAAACAAAAATTGCTGGAGAAATGGCAGCATTTGTGTCGAGAAAACAGAATTGATGCTTTGAGTCCAGTGACCCTTCATTATTTCCCCTCAAAACAATTACCTACTCTGAGACTTTACTTTCAATACTTTGGCAGTGATTTCTATTATTTTGGAAGTTCTTTTTCAAATGAACCTGTTCAGATATGTTCTGGCACACCTCTGGAGCATGTGGGACTTGAATCCAGTTCTTCTGGCCCTGAGTTAGGGACACCACCATTGCACACAAGACCCCTTTTGGAGGTGTTCTTTGCTACATTACAGATGACAATCTAATTTAGAATTAACTTTCATTACTTTGGAGATTTACACATCCACTCACCAACATTCCATTTGCCACATATCAGACCAGCCTGGATCCTGTTTACTATGCTTTCACTTAAACTTCGTATGGGGATCAAAATGAGCAACAGTGGCAACAGCACCAGTGGCATTGGCAGGAACAATAGCAGCCTTCTCTTGACATATTACAGGAAGAGGGAATATGCACATAGGTGTAGTTAGCGGGCACTTCCAAACCCACTAACTCTACTCCAGCAGCTGCAGCACCACCAACTGTCTTCAACTTCCCTTCCTAATAATTCTATCTGTTCTTTGATAGAGATCACTGATCCTTCCAGGATTTTGACATGGTAACACTGAATTCCCTAACTAACAGCACTTCAAATGTATTTATATCAGAAGGGCTCCAGATGTGCAAGAAAGCAGTTTGTCATCAACTTTTAAAGAGTAGTTAGCAATGACAGTCCCGAATTCCACAGATGTACTTTAAAAGAGCAGACAATTGCCACAGTATATAAATGAAAGATCAGCTTCCTGAGCATGTTCAAAAGTCAGCTTGTCACACATACTTGCTGCCAACCTAAAGATGAACTGCAATCAAATAAACCTTGTGGCTGCATTTTTGCAATGTTTGTCTAAGTGATCACTGCCTTCAATTATTTTACTCATGCACCTTCCAGGGATCTGCAGGAGATATCTATACATTTTTGCAGTTGTCTGTCCACAAATGCAACACGCAGATGATCAATGGCACATTTTCCATGAAAGGCAATTAAGCACATTTTATCACTAATGAAGCCTGTCAGAATATGTGAGTGTTCAGCTTTGCAGTTCTGGTTGGAATTCCATAAGTGTAGAACATCATTCACTGCGTACTTATGGTAGTTAAAGTAGACCAGTCAGGAGTGTGTAAAAACCTATGACCCCCCACTCCATTAATGTAGAGCTTATCTGTAACTACAAAGAAAGATTGTAGTGCAGGTTATACGCTAGCAAAAATGGCCTTTAGTAGAGTGGTATGCACTTCTTGTCATATGTGGGAGTTTAAGGAGAGTGTACAGGTTATTGTAGATTATATCTGCAATAAATGCTGTTAGTTGAGAATCCGATCAGATCGAATGGATCGGTTGGAGAGACAGTTAGACGCAATGAGGAATTTGCAACAGCAACAGTATGGATGGCAGTTATAAGAAGGGAGAAAAGTCGCAGATACAGTCACATAGATAGGTTAACTCCAAGAATGGTAAGAGAGTTAGACAATTAGTGTAAGAGTCTTCTGTGGCTATCCCCATTTCAAACAAGTAAGCTATTTTGTAAAATGTAGGGGGTGATCGATTCACAGGGGAACGTAGCACGAACAGCCAAATTTCTGGTATTGAGACTGGCTCTAATGCAATGAGGGGTATGTCAGGTTCCAAGACATCAATTGTGTTAGGGGACTCTCTAGACCGAGGTACAGACAGACATTTCTGTGGCCAGCAGTGAAAAAGCAGAATGGTGTGTTGCTTCCCTTGTGCCAGGATCAAGGATGTCTCAGAGAGGGAGCAGAATGTTCACAAGGGGGAGAAGCGCCAACAGGAGGTCATTGTCCACACTGGAACCAACGACATAGGAAGGGAAAAGGTTGAGATTCTGAAGGGAGAATATGGAGAGTTAGGTAGGTATTTAGAAAGGAGGCCCTCGAGGGTAGTATTATCTGGATTACGCCTGGTGCTACAAGCTAGTGAGGGCAGGAATAGGAGGATAGAGCAGATGAATGCATGGCTGAGGAGCTGGTGTATGGGAGAAGGATTCACATTTTTGGATCACTGAAATATCTTTTGGGGTAGAAATGTCTGTACAAGAAGGATGGATTGCACCTAAATATACTGGCAGGGAGATTTGCTAGAACTGCTTGGGAGAATTTAAACTGGTAAGGTGGGGGGGGGTGGGATTTAGGGAGATAACGAGTAAAGAGATCAATCTGAGACTGGTACAGTTGAGAACAGAAGTGAGTCAAACAGTCAGTGCAGGCAGGGACAAGGTAGGACTAATAAATTAAACTGCATTTATTTCAATGCAAGGGGCCTAACATGGAAGGCAGATAAACTCAGGGCATGATTATGAACATGGGACTGGGATATCATAGCAATTACAGAAACATGGCTCAGGGATGGACAGGTAAGGCAACTTAATGTTCCAGGATACAAATGCTACAGAAATGATAGAGAGGGAGGCAAGAGAGGAGGGGGAATGGCGTTTTTGTTAACGGATAGCATTACAGCTGTAAGGAGGGAGGATGTTCCCAGAAATACATCCAGGGAAGTTATTTAGGTGGAATTGAGAAATAAGAAAGGGATGAAAACCTTATTAGGATTGTATTATTGACGCCCTAATAGTCAGAGGGAAATTGAGAAACAAATTTGTAAAGAGATCTCAGCTATCAGTTAGAATAATAGGGTGATTATGGACGGTGATTTTAACTTTCCAAACATAGAATGGGACTGCCATAGTGTTAAGGGTTTAGATGGAGAGGAATTCGTTAGGTGTGTACAAGACAATTTTCTGATTCACTATGTGGATGTACCTACTAGAGAAGGTGCAAAACCTGACCTATTCTTGGGAAATAAGGCAGGGCTGGTGACTGAAATGTCAGTGGGGGAGCACTTTGGGGCCAGTGACCATAATTCTATTAGATGTAAAATAGTGATGGAAAAGGGTAGACCAGATCTAAAAGTTGAAGTTCTAAATTTGGTCAGCCAATTTTGACGGTATTAGGCAAGAACCTTCAAGAGCTGATTGGTGTTAGATGTTCGCAGGTAAAGGGACGGCTGGGAAATGGGAAGCCTTCAGAAATGAGATAACGAGAATCCATAGAAAGTATATTCCTGTTAGGGTGAAAGGCAGGTATAGAGAATGCTGGATGACTAAAGAAATTGTGAGTTTGGTTAAGAAAAAGAAGGAAGCATACTTCAGTTTTGACAGGATAGATCGAGTTAATCCTTAGAAGAGTATAAGGGAAATAGGAGTATAATTAAGAGGGAAATCAGGAGGGCAAAAAGGGGACATGAGATAGCTTTGGTAAATAGAATTAAGGAGAATTCAAAGGGTTTTTACAAATAACATTAGGGACAAAAGGGTAAATAGGGAGAAATAGGGCCCCTCAAAGATCAGCAAGGCGGCCTTTGTGAGGAGCTGCAGGAAATGGGGGAGATACTAAATGAGTATTTACTGTGGAAAAGGACATGGAAGATATAGAACGTAGGGAAATAGGTGGGACATCTTGAAAATATCCATTTTACAGAGGAGGAAGTGCTGGATGTCTTGAAACGGTTAAAGGTGGATAAATTCTCAGGACCTGATCAGGTGTACCCTAGAACCCTTTGGGAAACTAGGGAAATGATTGCTGGGCCTCTTGCTGAGATATTTGTATCATCGATAGTTACAGGTGAGGTGCAAGAAGACTGGAGGTTGGAAAACGTGGTGCCACTGTTTAAGTAGGGCGGTAAAGACAAGCCAGGGAACTATGGACCAGTGGAGCCTGACCTCGGTGGTGGGTAAGTTGTTGGAGGGAGTCCTGAGGGACAGGACGTACATGTATTTGGAACGGCAAGGACTGATTAGGGATAGTCAACATGGATTTGTGCATGGAAAATCGTGTCTCACAATCTTAACTGAGTTTTTTGAAGAAGTAACAAAGAGAATTGATG
Organism: Hemiscyllium ocellatum; assembly: GCF_020745735.1. Classification (NCBI taxonomy): domain Eukaryota; kingdom Metazoa; phylum Chordata; class Chondrichthyes; order Orectolobiformes; family Hemiscylliidae; genus Hemiscyllium; species Hemiscyllium ocellatum. Next base: position 38,175,662 of record NC_083431.1, read on the forward strand.
AGGGCAGAGCGATAGATGTGATCTATATGGACTTCAGTAAGGCATTCAACAAGGTTCCCCATGGGAGACTGGTTAGCAAGGTTAGATTTCACAGAATACAGGGAGAACTAGCCATTTGGGTACAGAACTGGCTCAAAGGTAGAAGTCAGAGGGTGGTGGTGGAGGGTTGTTTTTCAGACTGGAGGCCTATGAGCAGTGGAGTGCCACAAGGATTGGTGCTGGGTCCTCTACCTTTTGTCATTTATATAAATGATTTGGATGTGAGCATAACAGGCATAGTTAATAAGTTTGCAGATGACACCAAAATTGGAGGTGTAGTGGACAGCGAAGAAGGTTACCTCAGATTACAATGGGATCATGATCAGATGGGCCAATGGGCTGAGAAGTGGCAGATGGAGTTTAATTCAGATAAATGTGAGGTACTGCATTTTGGGAAAGCAAATCTTAGCAGGACTTACATACTTAATTGTAAAATCCCAGGGAGCTTTGCTGAACAAAGAGATCTTGGAGTGCAGGTTCATAGCTCCTTGAAAATAGAGTCACAGGTAAATAGGAAGATGGTGTTTGGTATACTTTCCTTTATTGGTTAGAGTATTGGGTTCAGGAGTTGGGAAGTCATGTTGCGACTGTCCAGGACATTGGTTAGGCCACTGTTGGAATATTGTGTGCAGTTCTGGTCTCCTTCCTATCGGAAAGTTGTTGTGGAACTTGAAAGGGTTCAGAAAAGATTTACAAGGATGTTGCCAGGGTTGGAGGATTTGAGCTATAGGGAGAGGCTGAACAGGCTGGGGCTGTTTTCCCTGGAGCGTTGGCAGCTGAGGGGTGACCTTATAGAGGTTTACCATATTATGAGGGTAATGACTAGGATAAATAGACAAAGTCTTTTCCCTGGGATGGTTGAGTCCAGAACTAGAGGGCATAGGTTTAGGGTGAGAAGGGAAAGGTATAAAAGAGACCTAAGGGACAACCTTTTCACGCAGACGGTACTATGTGCATAGAATGAGCTGCCAGAGGAAGTGGTGGAGGCTAATACAATTGCAACATTTAAAAGGCATTTTGATGGATATATGAATAGGAAGGGTTAAGAAGGATATGGGCTAAGTGCTGGCAGGTGGGACTAGATTGGGTTAGGATACCTGGTTGGCATGGATGGGTTGGACCGAAGGGTGTGCTTCCGTGCTATACATCTCTATGACTCTACCATGATGCATTCATCCTTTACTGCTCCATCCTCCCTGAGCTCTTTGCATCTGAAAACTGATATATCTGGCTAGTTATCTGGAGGCAAGGCCTATATGGCTACTTAACCAATGATGAACCCAAGCAATGAAGCTCAAGAGTGTAATAATCATAGTCATATGACTATTGGAAATGTCATTGAGTTAATACTTGGATGCAGAAGAAACACTTAGGGTACCAGATAGATCTAGAAACACTCTCTGAACTGCAACAGGAAGGGTTTAAGGTAACAATGGTGATGAGCACTCTGCAAAACAAAGCGCCTCAGTGAACATGAGACCCTTAAGGGGAGCAATGCATAGAGCCTCCTCAGAGGAACTGCAAGAGGAAGAGAAACAGAATGAGGAGAACATTACTACCAGTCATACTCAGAATGGTCTAATGTAAAAATTTAATTAGGTTAACACATCTGGCACCCACATTGAATTCCCTTACCCTTACCCACTCTGCCATACAAGTCCTACAATCAACAAAGCAAAAGATACCATTCATTTTCTTCTCCAAAGTCTTTGAACATTTGCCACCTCCTAAATCTGTGGCCATCATTCACAGAATTTCATTTTAAATCACTCTAATTAGTTTTCTGCCCCTGCCACAATATGGAAACATAGCTTTCACAGTTATCAGTGACAAATGGCATCCCATGTGACTGCAACAAAAGTAAATTTGCCTGGTTATTAATCTGACTGCAGCCTTGGGCACCAACCTTCAGCACATAATTCGCCTTTAAAACATCTCCATTGTCATCCAGCTGAGTGGGAATACTCTCATCCGATTCCATTCTGATCGATTTAATTATAACTAGAGTATCATTTGCAACATCTTCTCTTCCTACTCCTGCACTGTTACCTTGGTTTCCTGCAAATATCTACTCTTGGCACCTTCCCAGTTTTTCATCATCTGCACGATGTCCCTTGATGACATTATCCAAAAGCAGACCATTAATTCTCAAGTGTACATAGATGACAGTCAGTTCTACCTCACTACTATCTCTCTCCACTCCTTCTAAATGATATCTAAGTTACTTACCCAACATCCAGTACTAAATAAGTAGAAATGTCCTCCAAATACAAGCCATTGTTTTCAGTCCCCATTCCAAACCCCATTATCTACCAACCAACTTAACTCCCCTGAATGGTAACAGTGTGAGATTAAGCCACTCTGTTCACAACTTCGATGTCTGTATCCCTGAGCAAACTCCTGACTTTATACTTATCAATAAGAGAGTCCATATTAAGACTTATTATGGTCATTCTTTCCAAGGACAGTAGCATTTTTCTAAACATCTGTAGCATCACAGCACTAATGTTTAAAACAAATTTTACCAATCTCATTGATAGAAAGCCCCCGATAATATATTAATTCATAAGATAGACAAATCAGAGTAGAAATAGTTTTGACTATTTGACAACCTACTATAGAACTGGATTACTTGGTGACAACAATCCAAGTTATTTTTGTTTAAAGAAAGGTAAATTGAAAGGTAGTATGATCCCAAAAGACAGAGTTGAAATAAAAATGTCTAACAGATGTTACACATATCACTAGAAATTTGGACACATCTTGCAAAAGCTGCCAGAAACCATTGTTTACATTCAGCTTGGTACAGATTGTGCTGTCCTCCATAAGCATGATTAGACATACTTCTCATTCTACAGCCATGTTCAAATGTGCTAAGATGGCACAAATTATAATACATCGATACCATTTAGGACCAGCACCAATAATGGAGTTCACAATATCAATTCTGTAACTATGAAAACAAATCCCGGTTGAATTATCACGTCACCTACTGCTCTTTGTGGGTGTGGGGTGTTCCTATAGGTAAACAAGCAGGTGGATCGGATATTAGCTTTCAGTGTGATGTGGTATGTCATGATTATTTTTTTCTGGCCTTTGAAGAGTTTGGGAATTATTGTTTAAATTTTTTTAATGGTTCTTGTGAAGGAATGAAGTTGAAACCTAAACAGGTTTTTTGACTTTAGCAGCAGAAAATGTCTGGTTGTGAATAAGATAGTGCTTCTGAGATTTTCCTGCCTTTGTGTCTCAACAATGCATGATACTGAACTTTGACATTATGGCAGATTCTTCCTGAGCCTTGAAGTTTAATGAATGAGGGCTGCAGGTTAATTTTTACAGCCATTCAAGTCCACTAAATAAAAAACCAGCTTGTGTATCTAATTTAAAGACCATTTGATATCTATTGACTTTGATGTTCACACGGTAGTATTGATTTTCATTTTTTGTGATTTTCCCAAGAAAAGTGACATATGTTTATTGGGCTTCTTTTAAACTTTCTTCTTATATTTTGTAAACACAAGCTTTTGTTAAGCAATCCATTGTTTAAAAGATGATTGATTTATGTAGCCATGATTTTCATAGTGTGGGCTACCTTCTTCCTACCTTATTCACACCATTGTTGATACCTTTTCCAAGTGCCTCCCTTGTGGCTACCCTGGTGCACTTCCAGTTCTGCAGCCTCTAAAGTTAATGGCTGGAGAGGGCTTACACATACATTGCTCTTGCTCAGCTTATTTGGGGCCCTATACATTCCAGTAAGGTCTTGGTTGAGTGGAATTCATTCATCAACAAGCTGAAGTCCTTAATTCAAGATATCTGTGCTAGTCATTGGTCTAGCCAGGTACTTTTTGTCCTCATCATTCAATTGCTGAGTTGGCTTCAAAGTCCTTTACCCGTGGCTGTCTGAGCTTCCAGGTTGTTCTTATCACCACTTGCTACCATATAGGAATACATTGAAGAATGACAAGGTCCTTGAGACATATGAGGACTAAACACAAGTTTAGTGAAAACTCTTAACATATATTGCCTATAATCTACATGAATAAGCAGAATAACACAGGGCTTCACTAATGCCTTCTTCCATATCAAGTCCCATGTGATCCAAATACCCACCATGGCGGAACTCCTTAAACACATGCACAATAAATATTATTAGAGCATTGATATCATTTACCTTTAACTTCCCATTTATCTCTCATTCTTCCAAATGCTAATAAGTATAGGTCCAATTTCACATTCAAATGTTTCTCATTAGAGAATCCATCATTCCAGGAATCAACCTCGTGAACATTGTCTGAAGTGTCCCAATCCAAATTTTCCTCTTCTAGTAATGAGACCACAACAGTGGACAGTACATACATTCTGTAAGCAATACCTCTTTACTTTTAAACTCAAATTTTCTTGCAATAAAGGCCAACATAATACTTTAATTCCTAATTATTTGCTGTAAGTAACTTTTTGTGACTTACATACAAAGGACCCACACCCTTCTACATCATACGATTATGCAGCCTCTCCCCACTTAAACAACATTTTACTTCTTTATTTTCTGATAAAAGTTGACAGCCAAACAATTTCCACATTTTCTCCATCTGCCAAATTTTTGCCTAATATCATTTAACCTATCTTTATTCTGTTGTAGATTCTTTGTGCTCTCCTCAAAACTTGAATCCATGCCTAACTCTACAAATTTTGCAACAAACCACTTATCCAAGTCATTAGTGTGGATTTTAAATAGAAGCCTGAGCCTTCTAATATTAGTTTGCCAAAATACAGTTTGCCAAACTGGAAAAAACCATATATACTGATTCTTTGCTTTCAGTTAATTAGAAAATCCTCAATTCATGCTAATATATTAATCCCAACACAGTGAGTGCCTGTCCCATACAGTAGCCTATTGCATGGCACCTTACCAACTGTGTTTTGGGAATTCAAGTACATTGTATCAACTGATGCCCCTTTATCCACAATAAAAAGAACTTTTATCAAAAGGATTCTGGGTAATCCAAGATGGAGGATGGGAAAAATTTCTGGCTGTAAGAGCTGCTCCTTTTTTTTGGTGCTGGAGGTGATTTCCTCAAATACCAGGAGCAGCAATTACTGTTTATATGCTGTTGAATTGTTTTGGAACTTTGGGGAGAAAAAAGTCAAAACAACAACAGTTTTAAAAGGCAGAAGAACAAACAAAGGAAGCACATGGTGATGACAGTGCAGGGGGGAGAGAGACAGACAGACAGACAGAACCTGCACATTACTGCCTTTGCTGTTTTGAATTCATGTATCGCTGGATATCTGAGTGCGTCTGGGAAAAGTAACAAACATTGAATTTCACAACTAATGTTGGAGGAACCTGTTTGAGTGAAGTTCACAACACAGAATCAGATAAGTTAATTGTTGTTTTAAGTCTGTCCAATAGAAAGGCTACAGTAGTGAGTACAGTGGGTTCTTTCTTGATTATATGTTTTTGGAGATAAGTCTCTTGAGTAAACTTAAAATATAAGCCATAACTATTAATTTAACCAGACGCAGTGTTTTATAGAGGAATAACACGGTATTATTTTCTGGGTCTGTAGATTGTGAAGGAGCAAAAATGGCCTTTGCAGTGATATGTACTTCTTGTCAGATGTGGGAGTTTAAAGAGAGTTTAAGGATTACTGCAGATTATATCTGCCATAAATGCTGTTGGATGTGAATCTTACCAGATCGAATGGATAGGTTCGAGAGACAGTTAGAAGTGATGAGGAATTTGTAACATTAACAGTATGTGATGAATTTGGCAGTTATGCGAAGGGGGGAAAGTCTCAAATACAGTCACATAGATGTGTTAACTCCAGGAAAGGTAAAAGAGGTAGGCACCTAGGGCAGGAGTCTTTTGTGGACATACCCATTTCAAACAGGTATGCTGTTTTGGAAAATGTAGGGGATGATGGATTCTCAGGGGAACGTAGCACAAACAGCCAAGTTTCTGGTATTGAGACTGGCTCTAATGCAACGAAGGGTACGTCAGCTTCCAAGACATCACTTGTCTTAGTGGATTCTGTAGTCCGAGGTACAGACAGATGTTTCTGTGGCCAGCAGAGAAAAAGCAGAATGGTGCTTTGTTTCCCTGGAGCCAGGATCAAGGAGGTCTCAGAGACGGTGCAGAATGTTCTCAAGGGGGGAGAGGGGCCAGCAAGAAGTCATTGTCAACATTGGAACCAAAGATATAAGAAGGGAAAAGGTTGAGATTCTGCAGGACGATTACACAGAGTTAGGTAGAAATTTAAAAATGGAGGTCCTCAAGGGTAGTATATCTGGATTACTCCCAATGGTACAGGCTAGTGAGGGCAGGATTAGGAGGACAGAGCAGATGAATGCATGGCTGAGGGGCTGGTGTATGGGAGAAGGATTCACATTTTTGGATCATTAGAATCTCTTTTGGGGTAGAAGTGACCTGTACAGGAAGGACGGATTGCACCTAAATTGGAAGATGACTGATATACTGGCAGTGAAATTTGCTAGAACTGCTCGTAAGGATTTAAACTAGTAAGGTAGGTGGGGGGGGATCCCAAGGAGATAGTGAGGAAAGAGATCAATCTGAGACTGGTACAGTTGAGAACAGAAGTGAGTCAGGGCAGGCAGGTACAAGGTAGGACTAATAAATTAAACTGCATTTATTTCAATGCAAGGGGCCTAACATGGAAGGCAGATGAACTCAGGGCATGGTTAGGAACATGGGACTGGGATACCATAGCAATTACAGAAACATGGCTCAGGAATTGGCAGGATTGGCAGCTTAATGTTCCAGGATACAAATGCTATAGGAAGGATAGAAAGGGAGGCAAGAAAGGAGGGGAAGTGGCATTTTTGATAAAGGATAGCATTATAGCTGTGCTGAGGGAGGATATTCCCGGAAATATACCCAGGGAAGTTATTTGGGTGGAACTGAGAAATAAGAAAGGGATGATCACCTCAATGGGATTGTATTATAGACCCCCTAATAGTCAGAGGGAAATTGAGAAACAAACTTGAAAGGAGATCTCAGCTATCTGTAGGAATAATAGGGTAGTAATGGTAGGGGATTTTAACTTTCCAAACATTAACTGGGACTGATAGAGTGTTAAAGGTTTAGATGGAGAGGAATTTGTTAAGTGGGTACAAGACAATTTTCTGATTCAGTATGTGGATGTACCTATTAGAGAAGTTGCAAAACTTGAACAACTCTTGGGAAATAAGGCAGGACAGCTGACTGAGGTGTCAGTGGGGGAGCACTTTGGGGCTAGCGACCATAATTCTATTCGTTTTAAAATAGTGATGGAAAAGGATAGACCAGATCTAAAAGTTGAAGTTCTAAATTAGAGAAAGCCAATTTTGACGGTATTAGGCAAGAACTTTCGAAAGCTGATTGGAAGCAGATGTTCACAGATAAAAGGATGGCTGGGAAATGGGAAGCCTTCAGAAATGAGATAACAAGAATCCATAGAAAGTATATTCCTGTCAGGGTGAAAGGGAAGGCTGGTAGGTATAGGGAATGCTGGATGACTAAAGAAATTGAGGGTTTGATTAAGAAAAAGAAGGAAGGATATGTCAGATATAGACAGGATGGATCGAGTTAATCCTTAGAAGAGTATAAAGGAAGTAGGAGTATACTGGAGGGAAAACAGGAGGGCAAAAAGGGGACATGAGATAGTTTTGGCAAATACAATTAAGGAGAATCCAAAGGGTTTTTACAAATATATTAAGGACAAAGGGGTAAATGGGGAGAAAATAAGGCCCCTCAAAGATCAGCAAGGTGGCCTTTGTGTTGAGCCGCTGAAAATGGGGGAGATACTAAATGAATATTTTGCATCAATATTTACTGTGGAAAAGGATATGGAAGATATAGACTTTAGGGAAATAGATGGTGACATCTTGCAAAACGTCCAGATTACAGGGGAGGAAGTGCTGGATGTCTTGAAATGGGTAAAGGTGGATAAATCCCCAAGACCTGATCAGGTGTAACCGAGAACTCTGTGGGAAGCTAGAGAAGTGATTGCTTGGCCTATTGCTGAGATATTTGTATCATCGATAGTCACAGGTGAGGTGCCGGAAGACTGGAGGTTGGCAAACGTGGTGCCACTGTTTAAGAAGGGCCGTAAAAAGACAAACCAGGAACTATAGACCGGTGAGCCTGACCTCAGTGGTGGGCAAGTTGTTGGAGGGAATCCTGAGGGACAGGATGTACATGTATTTGGAAAGGCAAGGACTGATTAGGGATAGTCAACATGGCTTTGTACGTGGGAAATCATGTCTCACAAACTTGATTGAGTTTTTTGAAGAAGTAACAAAGAGGATTGATGAGGGCAAAGCAGTGGATATGATCTATATGGACTTCAGTAAGGCGTTCGACAAGGTTCCTCATGGGAGACTGATTAGCAAGGTTAGACCTCATGGAATACAGGGAGAACTAGCCATTTGGATGCAGAACTGGCTCAGAGGTAGAAGACAGAGGGTGGTTGTGGAGGGTTGTTTTTCAGACTGGAGGTCTCTGACCAGTGGAGTGCTGGGTCCTCTACTTTTCATCATTTACATAAATGATTTGGATGCGAACATAAGAGGTACAGTTAGTAAGTTTGCAGATGACACCAAAATTGGAAGTGTAGTGGACAGCGAAGAGGGTTACCTCAGATTACAACAGGATCTGGACCAGATGGGCCAATGGGCTGAGAAGTGGCAGATGGAGTTTAATTCAGATAAATGCGAGGTGCTGCATTTTGGGAAAGCAAATCTTAGCAGAACTTATACACTTAATGGTGAGGTCCTAGGGAGTATTGCTGAACAGTGAGACCTTGGAGTGCAGGTTCATAGCTCCTTGAAAGTGGAGTCGCAGGTAGATAGGATGGTGAAGAAGGCGTTTGGTATGCTTTCCTTTATTGGTCAGAGTATTGAGTACAGGAGTTGGGAGGTCATGGGAGGCCGCTATACAGGACATTGGTTAGGCCACTGTTGGAATATTGTGTGCAATTCTGGTCTCCTTCTTATTGGAAAGATGATGTGAAACTTGAAAGGGTTCAGAAAAGATTTACAAGGATGTTGCCAGGGTTGGAGAATTTGAGCTATAGGGAGAGGCTTAACAGGCTGAGGCTGTTTTCCCTGGAGCGTCAGAGGCTGGGGGGAGACCTTGTGGAGGTTTACAAAATTATGAGGGGCATGGATAGGGCATATCGGCAAAGTCTTCTCCCTGGGGTCGGGGAGTCCAGATCTAGAGGGCATAGGTTTAGGGTGAGAGGCAAAAGATTTAAATGAGACCTAAGGGGCAACATCTTTATGACTCTAAAACATGATTTCATTTTCAGGAAACAATGTTCATTCTGTGTGATTTCAGTATTTTTAGTATTCATCCAATCATTTTGTAAATATTCTAGTACTTCTTTTATAATGGATTTGACAGATATAAAGTATATAGATTTATTTCCTACTTTCCGCTTTCCCTTTTTCTTGTCAGAGTGACACATTAAGAATCAAAAAATCATAGAAACCTCTACAGTGTAGAAGCAGACCATTCTGCCCATTGAGTCCATAATGTAACCGTGCATTTTCCATGGTTAATCCACCTGGCCTACAAATCCCTAGAAACTATGGACAATTTACCACGGTTAGTCCACCTAACTTACACATCTTTGGGTTGTGGGAGGAAACCCTGTTGCAGTGATGTAATCCACAGAGACCTTATCAGAACCTCGGGAAAGTTGAAATGTTACAATAAATGCATCAGTGGCTTTGCAACTACTTTCTATAAGATACAAGCCATCAAGTCCCGGGGACTTGTTAACCTTTAGTCCCATTATTTTTCCAAGCATTTTGCTCTAGAAATATTTATTTTCTTGAGCTCCTTATTCCCTTCTGCCCCCAAATTTTCTACTATTCTTGTAATGCTTATATTTTCTCCTCCCAAGAGGACAAATAGAAAATACTTCTTCAAACTCTCAACCATTTACTTGATTCCATAGTAATTACTTTATTGAACTGAATTCTTCCTATTTATATGCCTATAGAAACTCTTACTGTTTGCTTTTATAATTCTCGTGAGTTTATTTTCATATTCTAATTTCACCCTCAATTATTTTCTCAGACAACCTTTGTTGGTATTTAATATTTCTCCACACAATGTGCCATTTCTTTAAATTTGACACGGACCTTAACTTTCTTAGGCTGTTATTGATAATGTACCATTCTGATGGAGTTTTCTTTTCTCAATAGAATATCCTGGTATTAGCTATTTGGAGCAGGCTTTTGGGAAAAAAAGACTACAAGGAAATGGAAGAGACCATCACAATCTTCTTGATTCTATTTGCATGGAATAACAATCATTTGTGGTTGATGTCAAAGGAGATGTGTGTTTTTGTGGGAGAAGAATGCAGATGCAGTTTCTTTCAAATGCAATTGAAACAATAAATTATAACTTTTTTTTGTTTGCCGCCCCAAGTTCAAAGGAGAGCCTTTATTGGGCTTAGGAAGGCAATTCATTTTAAACATTCATCTGTCTGCATGTTGTGAGGAAATCTGTATTTTTAACTTTGATTTGTATTTTTTGAGGCATCCCTAACTAAACTAAAAGGACAGGAAGGGAAACAGCTTAGCTAAACACAGGATGAAACCAACCTTGCCAAAGTCTATGGAAACAAAAATAAATTAAGGTTTGGAAACCAAAATTTCTGGGCAAAGTGAGCCTGTCAAAAGAATTAAAAGACATTGTCCAAGCTAGGCAGTAATGATTGATGAGTATACTACAGTGTTACTGGCAAGATAAGAAAACTGAAGGAGAAAGAGGCCTTATCCAAAAGCTGAGATACATTTTTGCAAGTACTTCTGTTATTAGAAGGTACATTGGTAGGTCTACCTCATCCAGATTGAGGAGAGCTTAGCAGGTTCTGCAGGCATGTAATATTTTTGTTGAGGAAGATCCGAAAAACTTGCCATGTGTATTACTGTTGGCTGAAGATTAGGCTTACTTCTGGATCAGAGCTGAAATTCTATGTGAGAAAGACAGTTTGAAGGACTTTGTGACTGACTGTGATCACTAAAGTTTAAGTGGACTTGCTGAGACAATTAGTAAGATTTATTTATTTTAGTTGTATTGGCTTTTTAACTTGAAATTAATTGTCTATCTTCAGCCACAATTTACCTATTAATACATAGTTTACTCATGTTAATTCTGGATGTCAGTGTATAGTATTGATGCTATTCTATGTTTGCTTTGTTGATTCTTCGATAGTAATTCTTTTTCTGTATTAAACTATGGAATCTTGTGGCTTCATTCTTTTAGTAAACAACCAGGATTTTGTATTTTTTATTCTGTTTAAAATTATTGGCCTCTACCAAGATTTTTAAAATGTAAACAAAATGAACCAAGTAGCATTATGACTATTATTGCGGGCATCTCTTGAATTTTAGAGCTTTTTATTCCTACCCCACTCTAGAAAAAAAATTGTTCTTTTCTCAAACAAAATTGTTTGTGAGAACAGGAAATCTTTAGGGTTATGGTCAATCAAACAGATATCAACTTGAAAAGAAGAAAATAAATGAAGATTGTTTTCCACTGAATGTTGCAGTCATCACATGATTTAGTACCAGCTTCATTAGGTTCATTATGATTACTGCTGTATTTTTGCTGGTAATTTTAAAGATGCTCGGTACACTGAATATCCACATTTGGTGCAGGATCTAAACTGCTTTTGTAACCATTTCCATTATTATATATGAGCCCATGTTTAGACAGTTAGAATGATGCAATTCAAATAATGTTGCATAGAAATAATGTAATAGGGTGTTAAAAGTGTTTATCAGCATATATAATTAAAAACAAAGGGAAGAAAATCCTCTTTCCATCTGCTCCCATCAGTACAATGTTAAGAAGAATTTTAGGAGTGCCTTTATCAGTTTCAGATAGAATGTACACCACATGCTTTAATGATAGTAAGAGGTCATTAAAACTAATCATCTCTGTTAGTATTCACTTTGACTGTTAATTCCACCCATCTCAAACCTAAATAACAACATCATCTTGAGTAGATTAAATAAATATACACACAAGAAACAAAAAGCATCAAATGCATTTATAAGTAAGATAGACTTCAGTACCACATAGAGAAAACTGAAATATCCAAGCAATGTGTGTAGATGTGTTAGGAAGAAAATGCACAATTGTAAGAAGTTAAAAGCTGCACTTCTATATAAGAGAATAGGTCTACAACTCCTAGTTGCAGATCCTCATTGCCTGAATTATGTTCAAAGTCCTCGAGAACTTAATGATTTCCAATTTCAGTAATGTGAAATCATACAACCTTTCTAGAATTTTGTGCTCTTCAAATGCTTTTCACCTGTATATTTCCCAATCCTGTGCTCAAAAAATGGCAGGTGTGCCTTCAACCATCTGTATGCTAAGCTCTGGAATTCCAACATCAAGTCCTCACCCAAAAGGATTTAAAAAAGTAAATGGAAATTGAGCATAGGTGGGAAGAGCAGCATTTGATGGCGAGCACCTTCTTGATGTGCAGCAGAAAACCTGGTGTAGGTGCACCCACAGCACTGTTACAAAAGGTGTGCAAGGTTTTTTGACCCTGTCACGGTCATTCTGACTCCACAAGGCTTGTCCATCTTCAAAAGGTTATAAATCAGGAATAATGCAATAATGTCTACCTGTCTGAATAACTGTAGCTTCAACAACACTCAAGAAGAATAATGCTATCAGGACAAAACAACCTACTGATCATGACCCCATCCACCACTTTTAAACTTTCACTCCTTCTAGTACCAGTGTAGTGTGGCTTCAATGACTAATTCAATGTAGCAAGTCACCAAGAGTTCTTCAACAGCACTTTCTAAATCTGTCAGGTGCATGGGAACAATACCAACTGCAACCTATCCTTCAAGTAACACACCACCCTGATATTCCTTGCATTGTAACAAAATCAAAATCCTGCAATTTCCTAGCTGACTACTGTAGTGGTTTAAGAAAGCTACTCCACACCAGAAAGGGAAGTTAGAGATAGGTAATGAATCTTGGCCTTGTCATTACACCCATATTCCAGAATTTTTTTTAAATGTGTAAGCACAAGAGGTGCTCTGAGAAACTCAAGGCCCTAGAAGAATTTAATGTGTTTCTCAAATAAAATTAATGTTTTCTATTAGCTCAGTAGATTCTGTAAATATTTGCTAGCAGCACATGTCCAAGAATATCATATGGTAGCAATGGCTTAAAGAAGAGTTGGAGGGGTCTATCCTGTTAGCAGAATACTTAGAGCAGGTTGTTCTTCTCAAAGAAGCATGAACATGGCTGAATTGGTGCCAAATATTTGCCAGATATCACAACAAATCATGTCTTGTTGTGAAATGGATCAGTGAGCTGGTCAATTGTATTAACAGATGGGCTATATAGACAATATCCTAGTCAGGCAAAGGATCAAAGATAAATTTATGTATGAGGAAATAATAAAAAAACTTGAAACCTACTACTAATTGTGAAAAAAACACCACTATCAACAAGGTAGATTTAATAAACACACAGTGAAGAGGAAAAATTAGAGATTCTTTAATGATCTGAACAGACTTGCAGAGAAATAAGTATGACAGCTTTAAAAAAGAACTAAATAAGATCAGCTTTGACAAAGGGTCAGTTAGCCTCGAAACGTCAGCTCTTTTCTCTCCTTACAGATGCTGCCAGACCTGCTGAGATTTTCCAGCATTTTATCTTTTGGTTTCAGATTCCAGCACCCGCAGTAATTTGCTTTTAAATAAGATCAAAGCTACTGTCAGAGACTCAGAAGAAGCACTGTATGACAACGTGCAGTTAAGGGATGTCTTAACAGATAGACAATTTTACCTAATTCAACTGAGCAGACAAGCTGATGTCAGGAAGCAAAATCAATTGCTGACTTGGAGTAACAGTGAAAAACATGTCCCAAAATTGACTTACTCAGTTGAACATGCTCAATTTCTAAGCAGGAAAGATGACTGTGCAAAATCAGTAGAGACAAGATGATCACGCATCAACCACCTGTTATCAATGTGATGGGAATAAAAGCACAGGTGAAAATATTGTCCTGTCAAAGAGGCTGAATGCCATTTTTGTAAGAACCTCCTTGGTGAGGTCAAGAAATTACACAGAAATATTGATATTCTAGTAAAGCAAAAACAAAACATAGGTTTAGCAGTTACAATTCTCACAGTGCCAGAGACCCGGGTTCAGTTACCGGCTCAGGCGACTGTGCAAACTCCACAGAGTCATTCTCCCCGTGTCTGCGTGGGTTTCCTCCGGGTGCTCCGGTTTCCTCCCACAGTCCAAAAATGTGCAGGTTAGGTGAATTGGCCATGCTAAATTGCCCATAGTGTTAGGAGAAGGGGCAAATGTGGGGGAATGGGTTGCACTTCGGTGGGTCGGTGTAGACTTGTTGGGCTGAAGGGCCTGTTTCCACACGTAAGTAATCTAAAAAAAATCAAAACCACAGTTGGGGAAAAGTTCTTGCTGCATCAACACAAATCTACTTATTTTAGGTGGTATAAGCTCAAATTTAAAGCTCAACTAAATAAAATGTTTTGAAATTGAAGCCGCAAAATTACTTTAACCACACATATAATCCTAAACTGGACTGTTCATTTAAAGGCATTTGATACAATGCCACAAACCACACTTTGTAAGGAAAGCTGTAGATCATTGTGTAAAAGGCGTAGTAGCAACATGAATATGAAATTTGCTGAATGATGATAACAGAGAGTAGTGGTGAACTGATTTTTCAGGCTAGAGGAAGGTTTGTACTGGAATTCCCCAGAAGTTGATATTGGAACCCTTGTTTTTCCTGGCACATAATTAATTGAGTAACATAGAATCTGTACAGTGTGGAAACAGGCCATTCAGCCCAACAAATCCATACTGACCCTTAAAAAAGCATCTCACCCAAATCCTGCATTTCCAATGGCTAACCAACCAAACCAACACATCTCTGGACACTATGGGTAATTTAACATTGCCAATCTACCTAACTTGCAAATGTTTGGACTGTTGGAGGGAACTGGAACACCAGGGGAAACCCATGCAGACACAGGGAGAATGTGCAAACTCCACACAGACAGTCACCTAACGGTGGAATCAAACCAGGGTCCCTAATGCTGTAACACAGCAGTACTAACCACTGAGCCACCATGCCACACACATGATCTGGATTAGGGGACAATTTCAAAATTGGCAGATGACTCAAAACTTGGAAGAATTGTAACGGTGAGGAAAAAGTGTGAAACTCCAAAATGCCATTGATAAGTTGATCGAGTAGATGGATCAATGGCACATGAGGTTCAATGCAGAGAAGTATGAGGTGATGTGCTTTGGTAGGAAGGACACGAAAGACAATGCAAAATAGGGGGTACAACTCTAAAGGAGGTGCAAGAGCAAGCGTACTTGGGTGCATACAGGCATAAACCATTGAATGTGGTGGGACAAGTGGAGAAAGCAGCTAAAAAAGTGTCCTCAACATTATTAGTTCAAGATCAAGGAGGTGAAGTTGAATTTGAATAAGTCACTTATTAAACCTTATTGCCTGTTGTGGGCACCTTATTATGGGAAAGGCATGAAAGCATTGGAGACAATGCATAAGTTATTTACAAGAATAAGTCCAGGATTAAGAAACCTCAGTTACAAGGATAGATTGAAAAAGTTGGGATGTTCTCCTTGGAAAGAAGAAGAATGAGAGGATATCTGATCAATGTTTTTAAAACCATGAGTAGGTTGGCTTGAGCAGATAGGGAGAAACTACTCCCACTCAGTAAAGTAACAAGAGGGTACTGATTTAAAGTGATGTGAAGAAAAGCAAGTTGATTGAGAAAAGAAAATCACACACTGGGTAGTTAGGCTACGGAATGCAATGTCTTGAAATGTGATGGGCAAATTAAATTGAGATATTTAAGAAGGCAGTGGGTGATTATTTGGGCAGGAATAGTGTGCAAAGATGCAAAGAAGAAAGTTGGCACAAGGTAATGCTGCTCATTTGAGGAGGTACAGGCACTATAGCCAGAAGGCCGCTAAGAATTGGCCAATCAAATAGAAAAGAGTGGAAGCTAGAGAAGTGTAACATTGTCAGGTTATCCAAGGGTTTGCAGTAGAGTGAGGTGCCCATCCTTGATGGAGATGCATATCCAAGAATGAGACAGTTACTAAAGAGTAGTCTGTGGTAAGATTGGCGCCTCAGCACCTCACTCTACTGCTAACCCACAGATAACCTGACAATGCTATACGTCTCGAGCTTCAACCCGAAACATATTAAAACAGCCAACACCTATGGACAAGCCCTCCACATACAGATGAGAAGGAAAATGATGGACACCAAAGATGCTTAAGGACTCCTTCATAAGACTCTCAATTCATCGACCACCAGTTCAGACATGTCACAGCAAGAAACTGTAATGGCCTCCTCAGGAGACAGACACGGATTGCAACTGATAGGGAACCCTTCGTTGTCCAGCACTTCCTGGGAATCGAGAAACGACACCATGTTCTTTGCAGCCTGCAACATATTATTGATGAAGATGAGCATCTCGCCTCCACTTCTCATCTTTAAACAACCGCCAAATTTTAAATAGACAATTCTTTGCAGCAAACTGCCCAGTTTTCAGGACAACATTGACAACAACACTGTGCAACCCTGCCATGTCTACCACTGCAAGACATGTCAGAATGTCAACACAGATATCATCATTATCTATGGGGACAACACCCAGGTATGTATGCTGCAGGTAGTCATGTGACTTGAGTAAAAAGTGAGGTCTGCAGATGCTGGAGATCAGAGCTGAAAATGTGTTGCTGGTTAAAGCACAGCAGGTTAGGCAGCATCCAAGGAACAGGAAATTCGACGTTTCGGGCCAGAGCCCTTCATCAGGAATGAGGAGAATGTGCCAGGCAGGCTAAGATAAAAGGTAAGGAGGAGGGACTTGGGGGAGGGGCGATGGAGATGTGATAGGTGGAAGGAGGTCAAGGTGAGGGTGATAGGTTGGAGTGGGGTGGGGGCGGAGAGGTCAGGAAGAAGATTGCAGGTTAGGAGGGCAGTGCTGAGTTGAGGGAACCGACTGAGACAAGGTGGGGGGAGGGGAAATGAGGAAACTGGAGAAATCTGAGTTCATTCCTTGTGGTTGGAGGGTTCCCAGGCGGAAGATGAGGCGCTCCTCCTCCAGCCGTCGTGTTGTTACGTTCTGCCTATGGAGGAGTCCAAGGACCTGCATGTCCTCGGTGGAGTGGGAGGGAGAGTTAAAGTGATGAGCCACGGGGTGGTTGGATTGGTTGGTCCGGGCGTCCCAGAGGTGTTCTCTGAAGCGTTCCGCAAGTAGGCGGCCCGTCTCCCTAGTATAGAGGAGGCCACATCGGGTGCAGCGGATGCAATAGATGATGTGTGTGGAGGTGCAGGTGAACTTGTGGCGGATATGGAAGGATCTCTTGGGGCCTTGGAGGGAAGTGAGGGAGGAGGTGTGGGTGCAAGTTTTACATTTCCTGCGGTTGCAGGGGAAGGTGCCGGGAGTGGAGGTTGGGTTGGTGGGGGGTGTGGACCTGACGAGGGAGTCACGAAGGGAGTGGTCTTTGCGGAACGCTGATAGGGGAGGGGAGGGAAATATATCCCTGGTGGTGGGGTCCGTTTGGAGGTGGCGGAAATGACGGCGGATGATACGCTGTAGGCGGAAATGACGGCGGATGATACGCTGTAGGCGGAAATGACGGCGGATGATCCCAGACCATCAATAACCTCATCACCTCAGGGGATCTTCCATCCACTGCCTCCAACCTCATAGTCCCACAACCCCGCACCGCCCGTTTCTACCTTCTGCCCAAAATCCACAAAC
The DNA here is from genome assembly GCF_020745735.1 of Hemiscyllium ocellatum. NCBI lineage: Eukaryota > Metazoa > Chordata > Chondrichthyes > Orectolobiformes > Hemiscylliidae > Hemiscyllium > Hemiscyllium ocellatum. The sequence continues at coordinate 38,193,536 of NC_083431.1, forward strand.
CTGACTGCCCTGGCCGACCCATTGTCTCAGCCTGCTCCTGCCTCACCGAACTCATCTCCGCGTACCTCGACACGGTTCTGTCCCCTTTAGTCCAAGAACTCCCTACCTACGTTCGGGACACCACCCACGCCCTCCACCTCCTCCATGATTTTCGCTTCCCCGGTCCCCAACGCCTTATCTTCACGATGGACATCCAGTCCCTGTACACCTCCATCCCCCATCACGAAGGACTCAAAGCCCTCTGCTTTTTCCTTTCCCGCCGCACCAACCAGTACCCTTCCACTGACACCCTCCTTCGACTGACTGAACTGGTCCTCACCCTGAATAACTTCTCTTTTCAATCCTCCCACTTCCTCCAAACTAAAGGAGTTGCCATGGGCACCCGCATGGGCCCCAGCTATGCCTGTCTCTTCGTAGGATATGTGGAACAGTCCATCTTCCGCAACTACACTGGCACCACCCCCCACCTTTTCCTCCACTACATCGATGACTGTATCGGCGCTGCCTCGTGCTCCCACGAGGAGGTTGAACAGTTCATCAACTTTACCAACACCTTCCATCCCGACCTCAAATTCACCTGGACTGTCTCAGACTCCTCCCTCCCCTTCCTAGACCTTTCCATTTCTATCTCGGGCGACCGAATCAACACAGACATCTACTATAAACCGACTGACTCCCACAGCTACCTGGACTACACCTCCTCCCACCCTGCCCCCTGTAAAAACTCCATCCCATATTCCCAATTCCTTCGTCTCCACTGCATCTGCTCCCAGGAGGACCAGTTCCAATACCGTACAGCCCAGATGGCCTCCTTCTTCAAGGACCGCAGATTCCCCCCAGACGTGATCGACGATGCCCTCCACCGCATCTCCTCCACTTCCCGCTCCTCCGCCCTTGAGCCCCGCTACTCCAACCGCCACCAAGACAGAACCCCACTGGTTCTCACCTACCACCCCACCAACCTCCGCATACAGCGTATCATCCGCCGTCATTTCCGCCACCTCCAAACGGACCCCATCACCAGGGGTATATTTCCCTCCCTTCCCCTATCAGCTTTCCACAAAAACCACTCCCTTCGTGACTCCCTCGTCAGGTCCACACCCCCCACCAACCCAACCTCCACTCCCGGCACCTTCCCCTGCAACCGCAAGAAATGTAAAACTTGCGCCCACACCTCCACACTCACTTCCCTCCAAGGCCCCAAGGGATCCTTCCATATCCGCCACAAGTTCACCTGCACCTCCACACACATCATCTATTGCATCTGCTGCACCCGATGTGGCCTCCTCTACATTGGGGAGACGGGCCGCCTACTTGCGGAACGCTTCAGAGAACACCTCTGGGACGCCCGGACCAACCAACCCAAACACCCCGTGGCTCAACACTTTAACTCTCCCTCCCACTCCACCAAGGACATGCAGGTCCTTGGACTCCTCCATCGGCAGAACATAACAACACAACGGCTGGAGGAGGAGTGCCTCATCTTCCGCCTGGGCACCCTCCAACCACAAGGAATGAACTCAGATTTCTCCAGTTTCCTCATTTCCCCTCCCCCCACCTTGTCTCAGTCGGTTCCCTCAACTCAGCACCGCCCTCCTAACCTGCAATCTTCTTCCTGACCTCTCCGCCCCCACCCCACTCCAACCTATCACCCTCACCTTGACCTCCTTCCACCTATCACATCTCCATCGCCCCTCCCCCAAGTCCCTCCTCCCTACCTTTTATCTTAGCCTGCCTGGCACATTCTCCTCATTCCTGATGAAGGGCTCTGGCCCGAAACGTCGAATTTCCTGTTCTTTGGATGCTGCCTAACCTGCTGTGCTTTAACCACCAACACATTTTCAGTCATGTGACTTGGCCAACATTGTCTTTCTCATTCACTGCAGGCAAGGATGCACCAAGGTATGGTACATTGGCAAGACCAAGCAGATGTTATGACAATGGATGAATGGACACCGCATAATAATTGCCAGACAAGGGTGTTCTACATCAATCAGGGACATTCGGCCTTGGATCTTCAGGTGACCATCCTCCAAGGTGGATTTTGGGATAGGGAATAGAGCAAAGTGGCAAAGCAGAGGCTGATAGCCAAGTTCAGTACCCAGGAGGATGGCCTCAACTGGGATCTTGGGTTCATGTCACACTACAGATGACCCCATTACACTATACTCTCTCTCTCTCTCACACACACACACACACGCGCGCGCGCGCGCACGCACACACACACACTCTTACATATTCACACATTCACACAGACCTCTCTCATACAACACACCACACACACAACCCCCACACTCACACCCACACACACACCCTCTCACAGGCTTATACTCCATCACACCCATACACACACTTTACCAAGTTTTCACACACACAAACCAACACTCTCTCACGCACACTCACACTCACATGCACACACTCACACTCTCTCATGCATGCACACAAGCACACATACAAGTCTATGGGGTGAATTTGAATTTGCAGAATTCTATCTGCAGATACATTCTATTTTGCTCAAAAATGCACAATCTACAAGCAGTCAATGCAGGCAGTCAATAAATGTAATATTTTGTAAATTCCACTTTGGTAAAAGAACCAGTCTGACTCAAGATTGGGATACAGATAGATTCTGACCTCACACCTTTAATGTATTGTCTGACTTGAGATGTCACCTTTTGTTATAAAATCTTAAATTATCTTGAGAAGATGACTTAAAAGTAGTTCTGAGATTTACATATTAATGAATCAAAACCTGCAACCCATTCCAAAAGATCCAGCTTTATTCAATTTATCATTTCAGTTGCATGGCACTGTTATCTTTTGCTATAAATTCGGTGTCTTGTGATCTTACACTCCACAACCACCTGATGCACTCCAAAACCTATTGGAATATACCTGGTGTTGTGTGATTTTTAAATTTGTCCACCCCAGTCCAACACTGGCTCCTCCACATCATGGCTACCCTTAAGTATAATTGGAGCTACACTCATCCCAGAAAATAGTATGCCTCGTTTCATTTCTCAATTTGTCAGCAATCTATCAGTGCTAAGTTTAATATCCAGGGAGTTGGTATGCTCAATAACCACTCTCCAAACTGAGAAAATCTTGCAGGTTCAGACTAGGGCCCTTCCAGTATATAATAAGCTTACTCTTGTTCGACTTTGCAGTTTCAACAACTGGACTGGAAAATTCCTCAAAGTGGTGAAAAGTTTGACCTCTTTCCAAAATCTTTTCATTGACCCTTTTCCATCAGTTTGAATATATATCAGTTATATTGCCAGTGTTGTAACATGTAACTAAATCAACCAAGAATAAAAATAACCAGTTACATTTAACTCTCTGAGTTTATGTCACCAAAGGTATTCAAACAATTTGTCATTAATCAACCCTCATTTTCAGATAAGACTACATGGGTCTATTTCTTCAGATTCTGCAGTTTGTCAGCCCTGATGTCAGTGGAAAAGCAATGAAACTCTAAGAACTTAGTCTCAGTGGTGACTGTTATGCAGCTGCACATTTTGCATATGATAAGTATTTTAAAACCATGTCATACATGATGAGTATTCTCCAGGATACAACAGGTTAGGTAGTCCACATAAATTTTTACTTTTCAGACAACAATTCTATAAATTGTTAACTTATATCTCTGATACAAAAAAAATTCAAATGCAACCAGGTTGTTTTTCAAGTTCATAACATACTGACACATCTAAAATGTATTTTGATTTAGATATAATGCAGAACATTAACTAACTGAAACAAGCAAACATCTGCTCTTTCACACATACTAAGGAACAAATCAATTCCACTATGTGAGCTAAACGTAATTTACTTCAAGGCAGGCAATCAGAATGTCATGAACTGTAAAAACAGGACAAAGAATAAAAAGATATCTAAAAAGATAAATAAAAAGACAGTAAAACAGCATAAATCTGAGGGACAAAAGGAATTCAGCCTAGTTATAACGTAAATATCGGCAGCTAAATCATCAGTCTTCAAGGAGCACAATTTACATATTGTAGTATAAGACTGAAATATCATAATCAGGATTAAAGGTGTTGGTTCACAGGGCAGCATTCCAAGGATGACTAAAGAGCATATGATAAGGTAAAGATTGGCAAATCAAGGGACTGGGTAGATGTGTGGGAAATGTAGATAAATACGAAGTTATTTATATAAAGATGAATATAAATTTGATTTTGGTGAAAATAATGGAACTAAAATTAAAACAATAAAAGTATTGTAAAATGTAGCAGAAAGACAAAAAAGCACTCTTTGATGGGACTCTGGGTGGAACAGACTATGAAAGAGAAATTGGCTTTCTCAATTTTACGGAGACGGATATTAAACACAAAAGCAAAGTGATGGACTAAAATGGAGTACACTATGCAACCAAAAATATTAATGCCATGAAAAGTTTGAAGTACGATTTAACTAGAATGATTATCAGGTACAAAGGATATAGTTATAGTTAAACGCTACTTAAAAACAATTAGGACTGCATTTGTGTGGATTAGTTCAAGAGAGATTTAATGGAAATGCTCAATTTATTTTGGAGGTTGAGACAGTAAACAGGGAAACTTTATCTTAATAGCTTAATCAGAAGAATCATAAAATCAGAAACAGTTTGAGAGGCATAAAATGCTTGGTCAGTAGGACATCTTTTCATGCAAAAGTTGATTAAGTCTAATATATTTTAAAAGTGGTTATTCATGACGCACCATGAGGGAATTGCAAAATATTTGAAATGTAATAAAAAAGAAAAATTGGATTAAATTTGCTCACAGCATGTAATGTAGTTAATACTGACAAATGCATAATTAGTACCTTATTTGTTGAAATTTCTATAATTCTATGACCTTGTATAGATTTCATATGGACAATTGAGCAGTAACACTGTAGTAAATTCAGGCACTCAATCAACTAATTAAACTTAATTGCTGATAATACTTGAATATAGGATCTCACTATTTTAGGTACCAAGTTTTATTCAAATATGCTCTGAGGTCAAGATTAATTAACCTCAAATTGATCTGGGGTCCATGAAGTCACAAATAGAAGCTTTGCCATTTCCACATCATGCTTTTTTTTATACATTCTTGGATGTAGAGATCACTGGCTAGACCAGAGTATTTATTGCTCATCCTTAATTGCTGTTGAGAATGCTGCAGTCTTTTGGGTGGAGGAAGAATCACAATGTTATTACAGGGAGTTCCAGGATTTTGACCCAGTGACAGTGAAGGAACAATGATATACTTCTAAGTTAGTACAGTATATGATTAGTAGGCGGCAGTGTTTGCATGCATCTGCTGTCTTGTCCGTCTAAGTGGTTGAGGTCATGGATTTGGTAGGTGCTTTTGAAGAAGCCTTTGTGAATTACTGCAGTGCACCTTATGATGGTACATATTGTTGATACTGTGGTCAGTGGTGGAGGGAGTGGCTTTCAAAAATGGAGGTTAGGGTGTCAGTGGACTGCTTTGATGGATGGTGTCAAACCGTTGAGTCTTGGAGCATCCAGGCAAATGGGGCATGTTCTATCACATTCCTGACTTTTGTAGATGATGGTCAAACTTTGAAGAGTCAGGAGTTACTTGGCGTCAAATCCCTAGTCCCTGATCTGTTCTTGTGGTCACACAGTGCCTATGACTGGTCAAGTTCAGCTTCTGATCAATGATAACCCCAAGGATGATCCTTTGGGGGAGAGTTATAAATTTGTATCAATGTACGCTTCCAACAATTTGTGGTGCAAAATGTTTTGATCTGATAGATGAAGAAAAATGTATTTCAAACAACATAAGTTGCAGATGCCCTCCATAAAAAATGAATTGGAAAACTTAATACATGCATGCAGACATTTCTCTCACAGGGTACTCAACCAGGAACCTTCCAGACATAAATTGAAAAGTCATGTACCAAAAATTCTGCAACATTGGTAACATACAAAACTAGCTCTGCACAGGCAGAACACACATCCCCTGTCTGATTAAGAAAGGAAAACATATTACTTTATTACATTTAAAATAAATAATGAAATGTCTCACTTGGCAGTGAGCTAGGCGTATGGCACAGAATCAGCCAACAAAGTAAGTAAAATCCTGTCAAATTGAAAAGGACAGATTTGACATTTGTAACAGAACTAATCAAAAGTCTGTAAATGGTTCTCAAGCCGTTTGACTGACATCATGTAGGAACTGTTGGCTTGCTATGCATACTTCACTTGAAAAATATTCATTTTTTTCTAATCTTTTACATTAACTTTATTCTTAGTTACTTGTTGTAACTCTGTATCTGTCAATTAACTGTGTATATACTTGCATATCATGTCTGGAGACAAATTTAAATTATAATAAGCTAGCAAATGATGTCCCACTTGGTTATCTATTCAAATCTGTTTGGATTAAAATACCTGCATATGTGTGATATATCTGTGCATGCAAATATCTAATGACTGCAACCCACTAACTGGAACTGGAACTGTTTTCTTTTGCTGAGGCAATTGTAGCTTGTTATGTATATCAAATTTTTTTTGAGGGGGGAGGGGTTGCAGATTTCCAGAACTTATAGTTCATTTTTTAATACCTGTTTACATGAAAGAAAGGTCAATATAAAACTAGATACTTTTTTGCATTATATGTAGTTACTAGTGTAAATAACCCCTCTGTAACTATCTGCCCAAAAATTTGGTATGTAATTTTCTTACCAAAGGCAGGTATAGGTCAGGTATTGTATCAGATCTCTCCAAAAATGCACCTGACTCAGGGCCTGTTTGTCTCCTGTTTAGTTGAGACAACGTATAAAAATTAAATTGATACTCAAGCTGCAAATTAACTTATCTCCCTTCATATACTGTGATCCATACTGTCTGCACAATTCGAATTGCCTAATCTGGCTGACTTGCTGTCCTTTTTTTTCTAATAAATTCTCAGAGCGCACGCAAATGACCTGGCACAGAGAATAGACGCAACTGCCGAGATTCTGGCAAGACTTCTGCAATGTTGGCAGGACTGACCAGAGAAAAAAAAGCCGCGGCGTAGAAAAGTCATCTGGCTACTAGTACCGAGTTGGGTCCCTCACTAATTACGTATTGTCCACATCCGTCTCTTACAAGTGGCAATTAGGGTCAAGTGAATAAAAGCGCGTGGACTTACAGTGAGTTAGTATTTTGTGGAGTGGCCGGCAAGATGGCTACGACGGTCTTACAGGGATACCTTCTCATGATCCTCATCAAAACGTCTCTGCAAGGAGGTGAGCACGAATAGCGATTGCACTGTCTATTAGTGATTCTGATTAAATAACATATTGCCGGTGGCGATGTGCTCTACATTTACACTGAAATGTTGAGGAACAATGTACTTTAAAGGTTACGCGGGCGGTCCTTGTGCTTCAGGGGAAATTGGATGAGATTTGAAGATTTTCTGTTTTCTGCTGCGAGAACTCTCTCAAACACTCTGATAAAGCCCATTTTTCACTACAGTTCAATCGCTTTCGTTTTTAAAAAATGCGGTAGAATTCCGATGGGGATTGCAAACTACGTTCGGTAGTTACATTCACAAGTGTATATGACCTGCTTATTCCTTGCACATGTTTGCCCCTTACTGTTTCTCCATGTAATATTTTGTTATTACTATAATGTCTTTACTTCATATACACTGTATACGGCCTGGCTGGGTATGCCTTCTACTCCGCCCCATCAATGAGTGGATGCGCGCGCCTTCTTGCCGGAGCTGTTCGGTATTCCAGAACAGTTAGGAATTTATAACCCTGGATTGGAGTAAGACTGAAAATTATTTAAATACCAAGATGATTGATGTTATAGTAATTACAGCAAATAGACAATTTAAACAAAAGCTTAAACGAATGAGTTTTTAAATGTTTCCCTACAGATCATTTTATCACTAGCGAACAATAACTGAGTTGTGGTGTCAGACTGACTTCATAACTCTAGAAGCTTCGTTTTCTGTAATCAGCGTACAGACTGTGTTCAGATAGGCGGTCAACTTTATGTCAGAACAAGGAAATCTCTCAATCTCCGAGCTGTGAAATGCAAGTCAACGATGAAACCGATCAGTCCTCCACCAAATGTGACCGCGCGGCGCACAACACTGAGCTTTCCAGCATTCTTTGTGGTCTCTACTGTAGTGTCCTGCCAATTAGGCGCTTACGATTTAATTCGCTGTTGCATATGAGCTGGAATTGGCACCTGATTCAGAAGCCTAAACATTCACCCGATATAAGTAACCACTGACCCACCTGCTGCAACTTTCCCAAACCTTTGAAAGAATTTAAGAAGCATGTGCTTAAACCATAGAAATCATGAACCAATAAAGCTTATTATGTGAACTTGTAAACGGTATGCAATCTGGTAAAACACTATTCGTCTATTTATTTTGAAGACAAATTAGGAAACGTTTGCAGCTCAGAAATATCTACTGATGGCACGTAGCAACAGCTTGGACCTTTGTGCCCTTTCTTTAAAGGAATTGACTCTAATCCATTTTAAGGTGAATTTCGGAAACACTTCTTTCTTTATATAGCTTTAAAATACTCCAATTTATAATCAAACTGAAATTATATTCTATCCCACCCCGAAAGATTTACTCTTTGGTATGGAAAGCTTTTATTTCCCCTTTCTGCTGGTGATTTGATACACTTTCTACATTTTATTTTAGATTTCCAGCTTTGGCAATTTATTTCGATCCAATTGTGTTTAATTACAGTAAACTAGTATCCTCTCCTACATTGTCAAAAACCCTCACTTTCCATTGTGAAGTGGAAACATACACTCCATATTTTTCAATAGTTGCGAAGAGAAATATCTCAACTGAAACAAAATCAGGAGTCAATCTTGAGGAGCTAAAAATCTTAAGATGGCATTGATATCTTTCACTGGAAATAATAAATACATTTCTTTACAACCTTTTTTCCTCAAATGTCCATCGTTCTCACCTTCATTACTTGATTTTATCTTTGGTCTGGATCAGAACAACGAAGGATGGCACTTTTTTTTTCAGTAATTTGAAATTTTCGAAAATTTAAAAAGGCTGAAGAGCCAGTAAGGCTTCCCTGGTAGGAGGAATCAGTTCATGCTATCCGATAGAAGAGGCAAATTCTTCTATTTTTCATTCGCCTTCCTAATTATGTGGATTTGATGCATATTTCTGCGCAGCAATTCAAAATGTAAACAGGAATGTCTTGGAAAAAAGGTGGTGGTGTAAATAGTACAATATCGTCCAGAATAAAAACACAAATTGGTGATTTGTTTAATACATGTGTCCACTTGTCTTTTTTTAAAGCCCCAAGTTGGAAATGTAATCTTGTCACCTATCTAGTATCAATCTCTAGTCCAGTGTTCCTAAAGCCACTGCGTATCTCGGCCGGACAATCGAAATGTCATACCTTGTTGATTTTTTAAAAATGAGCCTGTATAAATTTGTCCTGGACATTTAATATACGCAGGATTTAATCGCAACAAGCAAACTAAAAACTAGACTACGCTGTTACGTTACAGACTGAGTGATCTGAACCAATGCACACAGTTGTTTGGCGTGTATTGATTGACGCGCAAGGATGAAGTATTAGAAAGCGGGAAACAGCACCGCTTTGTGGTATTTCTGGGGAAATTTGGACGACCCGCCCTAAAATAAAGTTCAATCGAGATTGTATATGAGCCAACAGCTTCAACAAATGCTACATGAAATGTCCCTCAGCTGAAGTGCTGCTTTATGCTATTTCTTATATGTGTCTAATTTCACAGGAAATCGCGCGATTTATAGCTTGGAAAGCACAATATAGTGTCCTAGCTCCAATGTCTTCAGATGCTTTGTTAATGATTTTTCACTCCAGCGCCTAAAATGAATGTGACTGTTGAGTATTCAGCACCATTCAGATACTTGAAGTACTCTACATCCCAGTATTTATCACTGACCAGAAGCTGAGCTTGATTAGCCAAACAAAAATGCAAGTCTAAGACTCATAATTCGTTGTTGAGAAACTTGTCTCCATTTTCCCCAATACATGCTTACCACTCAAGGCACAAGTTTAAACTTGTCTACTTGTCTGGATGAGTGCATCTCCAACAACAGAATGCACTATATCATACAAGATAAGGCATGTTACTTGATTCATTCAACATCTACTCTCTTCACCACATTGATCGTAGTATATATCACCTACAACATGACTCCAATAACGCTCGTTCTTTTGACAACATTTTCCAAGATATTACCTCTACAACATAGAATGAGAAAGGAAGCAGATCTGTGGGAACAGTGCCTCCTGCATGTCCCCTTTTAAACCACTGGTTGGTAATCCAAGATGGAGGATGGAAAAAAATTGTGACTGTAAGATTAGATTCATTACAATGTGGAAATGGGCCATTCAGCCCAACAAGTCCAAATTGACCCTCAGAGTAACTTATTTCCCCATGTTCGTCCCTAACTAATATACTTTGGACAATTTAGCATAGCTAATTCACCTGACCTGCACATCTTGAGATTGTGGGAGGAAACCTACAAAGACATGGAGAATGTGCAAACTCCACACACAGTCACCTGAGGCTGAAATCAAACCCAGGTCCTTGGTGTTGGTTCGAAGCAGTGCTAACCACTGAGCCACTGTGCTGCCCTAACAGCTGCACCTTTATTGAGGTATTTTAGATGTTGGAGGTGATTTCCTTGAATTGCAGGAAGAGCAATTACTGTTTTATATGTTATTGCATTGTTCTAGAACTTTGGGAGAAAAAAAATCAAAACAACAGTCGTTTTAAAAGGAGGACGACAGACAAAAGGCAGCAACCACAGTGAGGGAGAAAGAAAGAAACCTGCATTGCTAACTGACACAGCAGTGAATCTGCACAGTTACTGCCTGTGCTGTTTGAGTTCATATAACTCTGACATCAGAGTGCACTTTTGAAAAATTAACAAAAGCAAAATTCACAGCTGACCTTGGAGGAACTTTTGTGGGAGATCTCCTAGCACAGGAACAGATTAAGTGCATAGCTTTTAATTTATTTTTAATTTTCAGCATTGCATCACATGAGGTCCACTGAAGATGTTACCTAGTAAGGTGACAAAACGTCTGGAAATGAATCTTTCAGCTCAGCAAGCAAACCTACATCCAAAACCTCAACCTGAACTATAAATCTTCTCAAAACTCACTAAGTGGGTTCGTTCTTGATTATATGTTTTATTGAGATCTATCTCGATTACATTTTAAAAATAATAGACCGGTATTGCAGGAGTCTTTTGTGCCTATCCCCATTTCAAACAATTATCCTGTTTTGGAAAATGTAAGGGGTGATTGACTGTCAGGGGAATGTAACATGAACAGCCAAGTTTCTGGTATTGAGACTGTCTCTAATGTAATAAGGGGTACGTCGGGTTCCAAGAGATCGATTGTGACTGTCTAGTCAGAGGTGCAGACAGACATTTATGTAGCCAGCAGAGAAAAATCCGAATGGTGTGTTGCCTCCCTGGTATAAGGAACAAGGATATCTCTGAGGGTATAGAATGCTCTCATAGGGGAGAAGGGCCAGCCGGAGGTCATTTACACATTGGAACTAATGACATAGGAAGGGAAAAGGATGAGATTCCGAAGGGAGAATATAAAAAGTTAGGCAGAAATTTAAAAAGGAGATCCTTGAGGGTAATAATATCTGAATTACTCCCAGTGCTGCAAGCTAGTGAGGGTAGGATTAGGAGGATACTGCAGATGAATGCATGGATGAGGAACTGGTGCAGGGCAGAAGGGTTCATTTTCCAATGATCTAAAAATCTCTTCTGGGGTAGAGGTGACCTGTACAAGGACGGATTGCACCTGAATTGGAAGGGGAGTAATATATACTGGCAGGCAGATTTGCTAGAGCTGCTCAGAAGGATTTAAACAAGTAAGATGTGGGGATGGGACCCAGGGAAATACTGAAGAAAGAGATCAATCTGAGATTGGTACAGTTGGGAAAGGGAGTGAGTCAAGCAGTCAGGGCAAGAAGGAACAAAGTAGAGAACAAGAGGACTGATAAATTAAACTGCATTTACATCAATGCAAGAGGCCTAACAGGGAAGGCAGATGAACACCAGGCATGATTAGGAACATGAGACTGAGATATCATAGCAATTACAGAAACATGGCTCCGGGATGGACAGGACTCTTAGCTTAATGTTCCAGGATACAAATCCTATAGAAAGGATAGAAAGGGAGGGCAAGAGAGGAGAGAAGTGGTGTTTTTGATAAGGGATAACATTACTTTGATACTTAGGATATTTCTGGGAATACATCCGGGAAGTTATTTGGGTGGAACTGAGAAATAAGAAAGGGATGGTCAGCTTTATTGGGACTGCATTATAGAACCCCTAATCAGAGGGAAATTGAGAAACAAGTTTATAAGGAGATTTCAGTTGTCTTTAAGAATAATAGAGTAGTTATGGTAAGAGATTCTAACTTTCTAGACTGGGACTGCCATAGTGTTAAGGGTTTAGATGAAGAGAAATTTAAGTGTGCATATTCCTGTTAGGGTGAAAGGAAAGGCTGGTAAGTTGGGAATGCTGGATGACTAATGAAATTGAGGGTTAGATTTCGAAAAAGGAAGCAAGCATATGTCAGGTATAGACAGGAGAGATTGAATCTTTAGAGTATACTTGAGGGAAATCAGAAGGGCAAAAAGGGGACATAGCATTGCCAAATAAGGTGAAGGAGAATCCAAAGGGTTTTTATTAATATATTAAGAACAAAAGGTTATGCAGGGAGTGAATAGGACCCCTCAATGATCAGCAAGGCAGCCTATGTGTGGAGCCTCAGGTGGACATGGTGGAGATACTAAACGAGTATTGACATCAGTGGTGGGCGCGTTGTTGGAGGCAATCCTGAGGGACAGGATTTACATGTATTTGGAAAGGCAAGGGCTTTGTGCATGCCAAATCATGTCTCTCAAACTCTCAAAGGGGATTGATGATTGCAGAGCAGTAGACATGATCCATTTAGATTTTAGTAAGGCATTCGATAACGTTCCTCATGGGAGACTAGTTAGCAAGGTTAGATGTCATGGAATATGGGAAAACTAGCCATTTGGATACAGAACTGCCTTGAAGGTAGAAGACAGAGAGGGTGGTGGTGGAGGGTTGCTTTTCATGCTAGAGACCTATGACCAGTGGAGTGCCACAAGAATCTGTGCTGTGTCCACTACTTTTCGCCATTTATATGAATGATTTGGAACTAAACATAGGAGGTATAGTTAGTAAGTTTACAGATTACACCAAAATTGGAGGTGTAGTACACAGCAAAGAAGGTTACCTCAGAGTACAATGGGATCTTGATCAGATGGGCTAATGGGCTGAGGAGCGGCAGATGGAGTTTAATTCAGATAAATGCGAGGTGCTGCATTTTGGAAAAGCAAATCAGCAGGACTTGGATACTTATTGGTAAAGTCCTGTGGAGTGTTGCTGAACAGAGACCTTGGAGTGCAGGTTCACAGTACCTTGAAAGTAGATTTGCAGGTAGACAGGATAGTGAAGAAAGCATTTGGGTATGCTTTCCTTTACTGGTCAGAGTATTGAGTACAGGAGTTGGGAGGTCATATTGCGGCTATACAGGACATTGCTAAGGCCACTGTTGGAATATTGAGTGCAGATAGTCTCCTTCTATCGGAAGGATGTTGTGAAATTTGAAAGGGTTCCTTAAACATTTAGAACAATGCAGCCAAGGTTAAAGGACTTGAACTATAGGGATAGGCTGAATAGGCTGGGGCAGTTTTCCCTGGAACATTGGAGGCTGAGGGGCGACCTTTATAGATGTTTTATAAAATCACAAGGGGCACGTATAGGATAAATAGATAATGTTTTCCCTTCAGTGGAGGAGTCCAGAACTAAAGGCCACAGGTTTAGGGCGAGAGGGGTGAGATATAAAAGGGACCTAAGGGGCAACTTTTTCACGCAGAGTGTGGTGCATGCATGGAATGAGCTACCAGAAGAAGTCATGGAGGCTTGTACAATTACAGCATTTAATAAGCATCTGGAAGGGTATTTGAATATGAAAGGTTTACATGGATATCAGTCAAGTGCTGACAAATGGGACTAGATTAGGTTAGGATATCTGGTCAGCATGGAAGAGTTGACGTAAGGGGCTGTGACCATGCTGTACATCTCCAAGTCTCTGTGCCTTCTGAATTGGAAATGTTCCTTAGCTGTGGTTCAGTGAAAAGCCTGGAACTCCCTCATTAACCCTATTCTGACTTGGAAATACATTGTTGTTCCTTCATTGTCACTGGGTCAAATATCTGGAATTCCCTCTGAAAGAGCATTGTGGGTCAACTTACAGCACGTGCACTGCAGTAGTTTAAGATGGCAGCTCAACATCAGGGCAATTAGGGATTGGTAATAGATACTGGTCTGACAGCAACATCCAGGTTCCATGAGTGAATAAAAGAAAACTGTCTGTAAACTCACAAGTTTGGTTAGTAACTTGGTACTACTTTCACAAGGGCAATTAGGGTGGGCAATAATTTCCAGCCTTGCCTGCATCCCTATAATAATAATCAGTTGAGGTGAGGTAGAGTTTTGGTGTTACAAAAAAGATGGAATTAGACAACATTTGTGATAGAATGGACATATGGATGGAAGATCCATCTTGTGGTCAAACGTTACACAAGATTGCAACAGTCTGCTTGACGCTTAGGTAGTTGCTAAGAAGAAGAATGCCAATGTTGACCAAGTAATGGAATTGAAAATGGGGACCAAAGTCAATGGTTTTGGCTTTGCCAATATTAAATTAATAGGACCTCTTTGTACCAAGTGACAAGTGAAGGGGGAAAGATAGCTTGCTTTATGTCACCATCACCTGCTGCCAATGTGTATGGAAACAGATGCAGTGTTTTTGTAGTGTCCAGGGGTCGGATACATGTGGAGCAGGAGACAGCCATGGGTGGAGAGGCACCAGAGGTATTGGTATGTGAATAGAAGCTATTGTGTTTAATTATTAAAAATTGATATGCTGCAGCCCATCCAGCTGGACGAGAGTGAAGAGGCATGGAAAAGAAGAGTCAAGTATTTTCTTTCACACTCTCTCGTGTTGAGGAATGAAATATGAACGATAAATGATACTCCAATAGTTTTCATAATTACTTGCTGTACCTGCATACTACTTGCCTTTTGTAATTCATCCATGAAGACACTCCGATTGGTTTACATCACTGAGCTCTGAAATCTCTTTCCTTTTCAGGTAATATACTTCCTTACTATTCTTCCTGCCAGACTGGACAATTTTATTCTTTCAAATGTGCTTAATTTGCCACTTGTTTTTTCCACTCACTTAAATTTTTTTTGTAACTTAACTTTTTTCTATCTGTCGTCTTGAGCAAATTTGGCAACCATACCTGTCCCTTCATTCAAGTCATTTTTATAAATTATAAGCAGTTGAGCTCCAGGACCAGTCCAGTGGCACGCCACTTTCTACATCTTTCCAAATAGAAAAGAACTATGCATGCCTTCCTGTTATCCAACCAAACTTCCAGTCATACCAAAATGCTACCCCCGACACCAGGAGACTTAATTTTATATAATCACCATTCAGTCATCTTATGAAATGCCTTCTAGAAACCTAATAAAGGGAAATGTGCAAAATTTGATACATAAATAGATCAATAATGAAGTATGATTTTACAAGGGTACTATCTTCCTTCTGTGATTTTTAAGGTTTTGCATCATGCTGCTTGTCCCAAAATTTCAGTAATTTAATATAGTACTAATGTTAAGTGAATGATTTATATCCTTATGCCGTATTCAACTTGGACCCTTAACTCCATAACAGCCATTACAGAACTTGTGCCTTATTTATGACAATAAAGATTGGGAGATTACAGCTGTTGACTAATACCTAGCATTCTTTCTATAAGAGACAGCAGAATAAAATGCAATGAACACAGTAGGAGGATATCCCAAACTAGCAAGTGAAGAACAAGTAATAGCAATTATTGCTTTCAGCATTGTTCGATAATTGTGGGACGCTGTGTCTCAAAGGTCTGTTTCTATGCTGTGCATCTCTGACTGTGTTTCCTTCTATATAAGCTCTTCTTTTAATGAGCGATCCATAAAGATCTAATTCAAATAGACTGTTTCTTAGACAGATCAGTTGGCAGTAATATTATGTTCATCTAGAGCAGAGTTTTCCCATTTCTATTTAGTGTTTTGACTAAGATTCACAGCTGTGGGTTGACATGACTTTTTCATCATGTAACCTTCCATTCTTCACCATATGCAATGGGACCATGGGTACAAATCTCTAGGAATCTCCCAGCTGGAGAGGCAGAAGTACTTGCTAAGGCCAAGGTTTTCTGGCTTTTGCACCTCTGGCTTGATATTTAAAGTCCAGCTGCACATCAATCTGAGAAGTATCCCCCTCTTTTACTGTTTGCTTCAGCCTCCATATTCATCACATGACCCACAGGAAAGGCAAAACTGCACCCTGCTTCAGAGTCCTGGATGTATTGGTGGTTGGAGCGGTGGAGAGCCTAGTCCCTTTTTCTCCAGCTGACTGTCACAGAAAGTGATGTCACCAGATCAAGCCAGCCTGGATCAGCATTATCCTGCATGAAGTGGAACAACCAACAGTGTGGCAAGGAGGCTAATAAGCTTCTGTACTTCAATGCAAGTGCTACCAACCTCTCTTCTCTCTCTTGCTCTCTCTCTTTTTCTCTTTCTCTGTGGGTCCAGCACTCCAAATACCTCTACAACTGTATATTCATCTCACCAGGATCCATGGACTAAAAGTTTCGGTACAATATACATTACACCTGTTCAATACCTCTTATTCACCTCAAACTCTCAAACTAATCCTTCCTTCTCTCCTTTTTTTTTGCTTCCTATTCCACTGCAGCACATTACCATACTTCAGCACTTTTCTCATCACTGAGGTGGGATAAATTCTCCCTTTCCCCTTCTTTTGAGATTCCAAACTTAAGATCTTTCAAAAAAACAAGACCATGCATTCCCCTTTACCCCTCTCAACACTAACAACCATTTGTCTACCTTTATCTTTCAACTTCTTGCATTCTGGAATGAGAGGTAATCAACAGGCAATGCAACTAATGTAAGTGAGGTACTGATACACAAGATGCATAGCACAAGGAAGCTAATTAATGCAAATATGCAACCCATTACAAGTAATGCGAAGTGAATTTTTTTTGAGATAAGAAACCGAAACCATGCAATGCTACAGAAGATTGCTTGAGCATTGTCCTGCCAGCAATCCACACTGTATCAGTGACTTTCATAACATAGAAATCTGTTTCACCACATTTGTCACCCGATCTTGCTGTGGCCCACATTGCTCAGATGTGTAAAAGATTTCACCACGAAAATGTTTTAATGACGTAATGCACCATAAAACATAAAAAAATGATGCTGGCTCTATTTTGTTTATGTATATCCACCACCTGCTCAGGGGTGGCATAAAATCAGGAAATTGAACTTGATTCTTCTGCATGACACACCTAATCTTAATCTTAATCTTAAATAATCAGTAACAAAGGATTTCAGTGAAGGTTTAACTAACTCCACTAAAGACAGCAGAAACAATAGTGTGGTGTTAAAAATTATTGAAGTTAATTGTGAGCAAAATCCCACTCTATTTCATCAAGTAATTCATTTCTGTACTTTAAGTTTTTTTTCAAGATGCTCAAATAAGTGGATTGAGTCTAATTTTAACAAACTTCAATTTGGGACTTCGTGCCAAAGTAGAGAGTGTGGTGCTGGCAGAGCACAGCAGGTCAGGCAGCATCTGAGACGCAGGAGAATCAACATTTCGGACATAAGCCCTTTATCAGGAAATTTCCTGATGCTGCCTGATCTGCTGTGCTTTTCCAGCACCATGCTCTCGACTCTGTTCTTCAGCATCTGCAGTCCTCACTTTCTCCAACTTCATGACAAAAGATTGTACTTGCTGGTCATGGTGTGTGGCTGTCAACAATGTACTCTGGTCCAAGAGGAGGTCGTATTGGAAGGGATACATCATAGATCTGGGCAGTCACCTGTGCAGCCAAACCGCAAATAAAAATAAACTGTGTTCCAAATCATGTTTAAAAGTCTGTCTGTCTGTCTGAATTCTGATAGACGTAGAATGTGTACTGTTTAGATTCAATATTTTCATTCTTTTAATGTAATTATTCACTGATCTTTGTTTTATTTAAGTAAAAAACTGTGGATACTGGAGATTTGAAACAAAAACAGAAATCGCTGTGGGAAGAAAACAGATGCTACCAAGTTTCACCAGTAATTTCTATTTTTTCTGGATGTAAGTTTGCTCACTGAGCTGGAAGGTTCATTTTCAGATGTTTCATCACCATACTATATCATCATCAGTAAGCCTCTGGATAAAGCACTGGTGGCATGGCTTGCCTTCTATTTATGTGTTTGTTTCCTTGGGTTGGTGATACCATTTCGTGTTCTTTTTCTCAGGATGTGGTAAATGGGATCCAGGTTAAGGTGTTTGTTGATAGAATTCCAGTAAAGGATACTAGTGAGAGTGGGTCATGTCTTTTTGTGGCTAGTTGATGTTCATGTATCCTGGTAGCTAGTTTTCTGCCTATTTGTCCAATGTAGTGTTTGTGACAGTTCTTGCAAAGTAGTTTGTAAATGACATTAGTTTTCACCCCTAAAATGTTTTAATGACATAATGCACCATAAAACGTCAAAAAATGATGCTGGGTCTATTTTGTTTATGTATATCCACCACCTGCTCAGGGGTGGCATAAAATCAGGAATTTGAACTTGATTCTTCTGCATGAACAAACAGCTCTGCCAACCATCTAACCCAAACTTTGGGTTTGCTATGTGGATGACACCTTTGTCATCACTAAATGAAACAAATTTAAGGAAACCTTCAAGACCATCAATAATGCCCTTACTGGCACAAAATTCACTAAAGAGAGGACATTTCTAAATGTCGCAGTAGAGCATACAGCCATTGGGGAAATTCAAACCAGCATCTATAGGAAAGCAACACATACTGAACTACAGAAGAAATCATCACAAAACCAAAAAACAAAGCTGCATTAGAACATTATTTCAACGAGGCACCACACACTGCAGCACTATGAGGAGCTACACAGAGCAGAGGAAAATCACCTATACAGTGTATTCAAAAAGAACGGGTTCCCAATGAACACATTCTACCGATTTCTCAGCAACAAACCCCAACAAGCAGACAAAACATGTCCAGAAACCCTAGCCACTCTCCCCTACATCAAAGACATCTTGGAAATGACTGCCAGACTACTCAGACCTCTTGGCATCATAGTAGCCCACAAACCCACCAACACACTAAAACAGCAGCTAATGAACGTGAAAGACCTTATACAGACATCAAGCAAAACTAATGTCATTTACAAACCACCTTGCAAGAACTGTAACAAACACTACATTGAACAAATAGGCAGAAAACTAGCTACCAGGACACATGAACATCAACTAACCATAAAAAGACATGACCGACTCTCACTAGTAACCTTACATATAGATGAGGAAAGACACCACTTCATCTAGTCATCCCAGGACAGGCCAAACAGAGACACTCATGAGAATTCCTAGAAGTATGGCATTCCAACCAGAACTTTACCCCCTGAGAAAAAGAATCAGAAGTGATATCACCAACCCAAGGAAACCTAAACATACAAATAGGAAGCGGGCTATGTGCTTAATCCAGAGGCTCACTGATGATGTTACTTAGTATGCTGACGAAATGTCTGAAAATTAACCTTCCAGCTCAGCACCAACCCGACATCCAAAACCTCAACCTGAGCTACAAATCTTCTCAAACCTCGCTATTTTCTGTTTTTGCTTCAGTCATTGTTGCTTACTTGTTTTGCTCAAGCTATTATAGTTTCCTTCATTTCTATTTAATCTTGGAATATTGTTAATTATCATATTACCCATTTTAGTTTTTCAAAACCGTGTATTCTGTATGAAATATGATCTGGCTCATCCAGTATTCTCTGAATGCATCAAGCTTTTTTATTAGCATTGAACAAAGTGGAAAAAAAATGTAAATTTGGTTTTGTTTTGAAGAATTGGAAACTATTTTATAATTCTCTTTATGGTTTGTTAGGTGTTCCTGGAGCAGCTGGAGTTCAAGGAGTACTAGGACGCCTCTTTCTTCCAAGTTCATATTTTCGCAGCACTGGTAAGTGGTGCCTTCAGAATGGTGCATGTAGGTTTGCTCGCTGAGCTGGAAGGTTCATTTCCAGATGTTTCGTCACCCTACTAGGCAACATCCTCAGTGGGCCTCATGCAAAACACTGCTGATAATTCCCGCTTTCTATTTATATGTTTGGGTTTCTTTGGGTTGGTGACATTTCCTGTGGTGAAGTCACTTCCTGTTCTTTTTCTCAGGGGGTGTTAGATGGGTCTAACTCGATGTGTTTGTTGATAGAGTTGCGGTTGGAATGGCATGCTTCTAGGAATTCTCGTGTGTGTCTTTGTTTGGCTTGTCCTAGGATGAATGTATTGTCCCAGTCAAAGTGGTGTTCTTCCTTATCTGTATGTAGGTCCTTTAAAAGTAGGTCAGCTAGACAATCAATGGTTCGTGTACCTCCTGATAGGATTGCAATGCAAATGTTGAGTTATAAACTGCCACAGAGATGGGTAGATTCTAACAAAGGGGGGCTTGGTAACATGACTCTCTGTGTATGCCAAATCCAACTGCCTTTCAATCATAATTTTGAACAAGCAGTTAGTTAAGGGGTTGGTGCTACTTCATATAATATTTACTGACTAAGTCAAAACCCCTAACTCCAGATAATGAAAGAGGAAGATCTGACCTTTTTATACGTTTTAAAATAAAAGCAAACCAATGTTTTACACTATATATGGAACTTTCCATCCCCTTTAACCAATACAATGAAGCAAAACTATTTTTGTAATATTCCTCAGAAGTAAAGTTCCTTGAAGATTTTAGAAGAAATTCTAAAAGGAAAAACTTTATGATCTTGAAATGCTGCCAGTTCAAACTTGATTCTTTCACTTGGAGAAAGCCAGGGTATTTTAAGCAAGTTACTTCACAATTTGGGAACCTGTGGAACAGCAGTGGCAGGAATTTCTGGAAGTAATTCAGGAGACACAGCAGAGATTCACCCCAAGAATGATTAATCATGACATAGGGAGGATGAGGCAACCATGGCTGACTAGGGAAGTCAGGGATAGCCTAAAAGCAAAAGAGAAAGCATAGAGTGTGGCAAAAGGCAGTAGGATTGGGAACCTTACAAAGACAAACCGAAGTCAACAAAAAAAAAACAAATAAGGAGGGAGAAGATTTAAATATGAAAGAAAGTTAGCCAATAGTATAAAGGAAGATTGTAAGAGTTTCATTATATAAAGGGCAAAAGTGGACACTGGGCTGCTGGAAAATGATGCTGGAGAGATAGTGGTATGGAACAAGGAAATGGCTGAGGATCTGAATAATTACTTTGCGTCAGTCTTCACAGTGGAAGACATAAGTAATACCCCAAAAGTTCAAGAGTGTGAGGGGACATATCTGAGTGTGGTGGCCAATACCAAGAAGAAGGTGGTAGGAAAAACTGAATGGCCTGAAGGTGGATAAATTACCTGGACCAGATGGACAACAGTTGAGAAAGCTGAAGAGGTAGTGGAGGCATTAATGGTGCTCTTTCAAGAATCATTATCTGTGAGCTTGTGGAGCAACGGTAGTGCGTCTGACTCCAGATCAGTAGGTTGTATCTTCAAATCACGTCAGGCTCATTGAAGTCAACTTCTTGTGGGCAGCACGGTGGTACAGTGGTTAGCACTGTGCTTCACAGCGCCAGAAACCCAGGTTCAATTCCCGCCTCAGGCAACTGTCTGTGTGGAGCTTGCACATTCTCCGTGTCTGCGTGGGTTTCCTCCAGGTGCTCCAGTTTCCTCCTACAGTCCAAAAATATGTAGGTTACATTAATTGGCCATGCTAAATTGCCTTTAGGTGAAGGGGTAAATGTAGGGGAATGAGTCTGGGTGGGTTGCTGTTCGGAGGGTCGATGTGGACTTGTTGGGCCGAAGGGCCTGTTTCCACACTGTAAGTAATCTAATCATTAGAATCAGGAATGGTCTCAGAGTCCTCTCAGGGGACTTGAAAATCGGTAACACAACACTCCTGTTTAAAAGGGAGTAAGGCAAAAGACAAAGTTACAGAATGATTAGTCTAACCTCTGTTCTGGGTAAGATCTGGAATCCATTGTGAAGGATGAGATTTCTGAATAGTTGAAAGTGCATGGTAAAATAGAGCAAAGGCAGCATGGCTTCATCAAGGGGAGGTCATGCCTGACAAATCTGCTAGAATTATTTGAGGAAGTAACGAGCAGGTTAGACCAAGGAGAGCCAATGGATATTATCTACCTGCATGTCAAGAAGCCTTTGACAAGGTGCCACATGGGAGGCTATTTAGTAAGATAAACACCCACGAAGTTAGAGGCAATTTCTAGTATAGATAGAAGCTTGGTTGTCTGGCAGAAAGCAGAGGGTGGGGATAAAAGGGTCCTCCTCAAGATGGCAGTCGGTGACAAGTGGTGTTCCCAACACTGATCCTTTGTGGATCATATCTTTTTACTTTTGACAATAATGAGTTAGATGAAGGAATTAAGAGCATTCTTGCTAGGTTTGCAGACCATACAAAGATAGGTAGAGGGACAGGTAGTATTGAGGAGTTGGGAGGCTGCAGAAGGATTTGGAAAGATTAGGGGGGTGGGAAATGAAGTGGCAGATGGAGTACAACATGGGAAAGTGTAAGGTTATGCACTGTGATAGGAAGAATAGAGGCACAGACTATTTTCTAAATGAGGAGAAAAATTCAGAAGTCTGAAGTGCAAAGAGACTTGGGAGTTCTCGTCCAGGATTTTCTCAAGGTAAGCTTGCAGATTGAATCAATAGTTAGGAAGTCAAATGTAATAATGGCACATTTTGAGATGATGTGAATATAAAAGCAGGGATGTACCTATAAGGCTCTGGTCAAACCCAATTTGGAGTATTGTGTGCAGTTTGGCCTCATATCTCAGAATGTACTGGCCTTAGAGCATGTTCAGAGGAGGTTAACATGAATGAAAAGCTTAACATATGAGGAATGTTTGAAGACTCTGGCTTTATACTCGATGGAATTTAGTAGAATGGGGAATCTATTGAAACATACAGAATACTGAATGGCTTGGAATGAATAAATGTTGGGAAGATGTTTCCATTTGGTACAGGAGACTAGGACACAAGGGCACAGCTTGAGAGTAAAGGGAAGACCTTTCAGAACAGAGATAACTAGAAACTTTAGCCAGAGAGTGGTGAATCTATGGAATTCATTGCCACAGAAGGCTGTGGAGGCCAGGTCATTGAGTATATTTAAGACTGAAATAGATAGGCCCTTGAGTATCACGGTGATCAAGGTTTATGGGGAGAAATTGGGAGAATGGTGTTGAGGAACTCATCAATCATGATTGAATGGTAGAGCAGACTCGATAGGCTGGCCTAATTTCTACTCCTATCTCTTATTGTCTTATACTCTGTCCCTCCTGCAAAGTATCTGGAGAAGAGCAGTATGAGCAGCAAGCTCTGACATGCAAAATGGATCTTTGCACTGCCTTTCTAGTTTTTTCCACTATTTTTCCATCAATTTTTTTTCCCCTGTGTAGGGGAAAGTTTTTTTTAAGATGGTTAGAGTTTTAAGTAGGAGTCAACAATTATATATCATCAGTTCATTTGGCTCTAGCTAAAGATAAACAATTTGTTAATCTTAACAAATAGTAACTCTTTGAATTGTCTGTTTAACCTGGGCATAATAAGATGGGTAAATTGGGGAATTTTGCATACTTAATAAAACCTTTAACTTTTGTGATGACTCCAAGAATAAATGGGCTTGATTTTCCAGTAAGGTGTGGCAGAAGACTTGGACAACATCCAAGCTTATGCTGACAAGTGTGAAGTAACATGCCACATGTAGAAGGTAATAACCATCTCTACCAAGAGAATCTAATGATTCACCTTTGACATTCAGTTGCATTACTTTTACTGAAGCCCCCAGCATCGACATCCTGGCTGTTTCCAATGACCAGAAACTGAACTACCCATATAAAATAGTGTGTCTATAGCCTGTCTTCAGTTAACAAGGCACAAGCCAAGAGTGTGATGGAATATTCCCAACTTGTCTGGATGAATGCAGCTCCAACAACACAAGATACCATTCAGGATAAAGCTTCATTGGCACAACATCCACATGCATTCATTCCCTCCATTACTGATACACACTAGCAGCATTGTGTACCATCAATCAAGAAGCACTGCAGAAATTCACCAGGGCTCCTTAGACAGCACCTTCCAAACACAAGACTACAACTACTTAATTGGACAGCAGAGGTACTGGAACACCACCACTGACACTTTCTTCTTCAAACCACTCACCATCCTGACTTCAAAATATATCAATGCAATTCTCAACTAGAGCTTGACACAGCAGTTAGAATTATGTTTTTTATGAAGTGAGACTCTGATACAAATGCATGATTGCTAAAATGGTCTGTCACCCTAAATTTTATTTCATGGAACTCCCTTTATTGAGAAAATTAATCAGACCTTCTATGTGTGAAATTTATAGCATTAGTGAATGCTCAGAAAGATGCCATTTGGCCTTTTCAGTCAATGCTAGCTGTTTTGCAAGAAAAACTTAGGAAGTCCTATGCAGCTTTCCCTGCAGCCCTGCTAATTTTCTCTTCGGATACTCATCCAATACCCTATGAAGGCCATGCATAAATCTGGCTCTGAAAACCCCTCTGGCAGCTATGTTTTCTTTAAATAATTAATTTTCTTTGCTACCCTGTTTTAGGTATTTTCAAACGTCTCCAATCAAGAACTATAGGACATAAATTTTTCAGCCAGTGGGAACAATTTCTTTTGCCACACCCTGCCACACCCCACTGCTTCATTATTATGCTTTTTTTATGGATGCAGGTTCATGCGGCAGTGGTGTAGTGGTAATTCATTAGAATAGTAATTAGAGCAACCAGGTTAATGCTTTGAGGACACCAGTTCAAAATTAACCATTGCAGGTGGTAGAAATAAATTTCAATGAAATTCAGTCTAATGATGGCTACGTATCCAATGTGAATTGTTGTAAAAACCCATTTGGTTCACTAATGACCTTTTTATAGAGAAATACCAGCTCACCTGGTCAGACCTACAAGTGACTCCAGATCCACAGCTACATGCTTGCTTGAAATAGCAGTGGGCAATTAAGAATCAGTTCAATGGCAATTAGGCAATGGCAAGAAAAGCTTTCCTTTCCAGCATCATCTGCAACCTACACAAAAATAAAAATACTTATTAAAATTTGTACTCCTTTTTTACAAGGAGAACAACTTCAGATTTTTGAATCTATGAAATTGAAGTGTATCATCCATGGAATATTTCTTGTGAATCTTTTTTGCACCCACTCTGAAGACTTCATATCCTTAGGTTGTACATAATACTCCAGTTGAGGCCAAATTAAAATTTTTTAAGTCATCATTCTTTCATTGCTTTTCTACTCCTGCTTTTATCGAGAAAGCTTAGGATCCTCTCTGCCTTTTAATCACTTTTTCAATTATTTTTGAGCATTAATGATAGATTTCTTGTACCTATACTGCCTTTTAGAATTTTAACTTGTGCATCCTTCTTAACAAATGGATCGTTGAATACCTGCATTAAATTACATTATCAGCTATGCATCCATCCATTCTACCAGCCTCTTGAAATCTTTCACTATTGCTGTCCCACCATTCGTTCACACCCCCACCCCAATAGCTCATTATATTTCTATACTCCTTAAAGACCCAAGCCTAAGTCATTATTACATTATCAATTTAAAAACTTTGGCCCTCATACAAACACCTGGGAAACTGATTATCTTTCTTCAGACCAAATAGCACCCTATCACCACTTCTGTTTCCTGGCTTGGTTTCACAAGTTAGACCATATGTAGCAAGATTTGAGCTGCATTCAGACTTGGACTAATATGTGGCATGAATGATACTTGGCATGTGCCAGGCAGTTACCAACTCAAAGAAAAAATTTAACCACTCACCTCAACATTCAATGGTATTCAATTGATACCTTCACCATCGCTGGATTACCATTGATCAGAAACAGAACTGAATTAGCCAAATAAATACCGTGGCAGCAAGAGCAGTTCAAAGGCTGGGAATTCTGTGACAAATGTTTCATGTCCTGGCTTCCCAATTCACATACAATATCTACAAGGCATTGGTTGGGAGTGCGATGAAATACAATCCATTTTCTTGGATATGTGCAGCTCTCACAGTGCTGCAGAAACCTGACACAATCCAACAGCAAGCAGTCTTCTTGAGCTTCACCACATCCACCACCTTAAATGTTCACTTCCTTCACAGCTGAGGTAAGGGTAAACACCATCTACATGATGCAGTGCATAAGTAATGAGATGAAAAGCAGATCACGTGAAAAAGGAATTCCCCCCTACATTAAGGACCAGATGCTGAGAAACTGCCACCATAGCTCACTTCATACAAGAAAATTCAGCCCAATGTTTCAAGTCCAATGACTTTCCAAGCACCAGTTAAGAGACTCAAAATACAAAATAAATATCTAGGGCTGATTTTTTTTTTAACCCTGCCTGTCCAGGAGATTCTGGGTTTGAGTATGTCATTTTAGCTAATTGTAGAATTAATGTCTCATGCTTGACAAACCAGTGGAATTTCTATATTTGTAATTTATTAAGTTTCATGTAAGGAGGCATTCAGCTACAACTCAATCATCCAAACAATTTGCCAGCAGATCCTAGCTTTCACATTACAGAAGTTGAACAGTGTTAAAAGTAGAAAAGTAAAGTTTTCTGTGCTTGCACAACTTAGCTAGTTTCTTTTATGTACTGAGTGGTGTATATCTAGAACATGGTGCTTAGGCATGGAAATCATTTTTGGACCCATGTGAAGAGCAGTTCCTTTGGGGAAAAAAATGCACTACTGCAAGTAGATTATTTTAGATCTCTGTAGCTTTATGTAAAAGAACCCACTTCCTGCTGGATCCATGAAGCTTGTAACTTCTGTAACCATAGCTTGTAACATTTTTCTATTTTACTTTTCCTTTGTAGAACAATCCATTCATTCCGGGCAACTTTATTGCACCCCTAGTATATCTTACTGTAGATAAGACACTGTACCAAGAGACTATTGTGTTTTTTTGAAAAAACATAACCTCGAAGGCTTTTGAATATTGGATTAGTAAAGATGGTTTACTGTGTGGCTGGAGAAATGGTATATAAGGGACAAAAAAAATTCCTGATCTAGGAGCGACTTTTTGAAGACAGATAAGATGTATGGGATTGGGCACCAAGATGAAGCATTAAAAATAATAAAATGGAATACAGAGGCAAATAGCACACAAGTACAATTTAGAAATGAGGGACAATACAGATTGCTTCACATCTAACCCCAAAGACTGGTTTAGATCATACTTTGATTGTGTAAATATGTCATAAATAAGGTTGAGTTGCAAGCACACACACTCACAAGACAGAGTGAGAGTATGGCACTGAGAGACATCTGGCTCAAAATAGGTAGGACTAGGAACTTGAATATGTTAGCTGCAAAGTATTCAGGAGAGATTACTGGAGAAAAGGACGAGGATATTGATAAGGAAAATATTACACTGCTGGAGAGAGACTATAGTTGAGAAGCCAAAGTTTATTTGGCTATGCTTAAGGAACAATAGAGCCAATGTTACTGAATATATGCTATCAGTCACTAAATACCAGCATTAGAGATACAAGCAAATAAGAAGATAAATTGTAGAAAATACAAGAACTACAAAGTAATAAAAATCGGGATTTCAATTATCCTAATTGTGACAAATTGTCAAGGGAACTGGGAGAAATTCCTGAAATATGTAAAAGAACTACATCAGTATTGTACCTTTTTAATTAATTCAGTCTAAATTAGTTCAGTGTAACAGAAATATTGTAGAAGGAAGCCATTCAGCCTGTCATATTTGAACTGGGTTATCTAAATAAATGTCATAACTGAGTGCCATTGTCCTGTTTTTTTCCATTTACCTTTGCATGTTATTTCTCTTTAAATAATTATCAATGCCTTCTTGAATGCCTCAATTGTACTTGCCTGCATTGTACTTCCAGGCAGTGCATTCCAGATCCAAATCACTTGTGTGGAAGGTTTTTTTTTCTCACCTCTCATCTGCTTCTTTTGCAAATCATTTTAAATCTGTACCCTCTCATTCTTGATCCTTTTATAAATGGGAACAGGTTCACCTTATCTATTCTATCCAGCCCCCCTCATTTTTTTGCAATCTTAATAGATCTCCTCTTGGACTTCTCTCAGGCAGTCCATTCTGTTCTCATAATTAAAGTTCCCATTCTTATAAATCTTTTTCCTGCACTTTCTCTAACATGTTCACATCTTTCCTAAAGTGTAATGTCCAGAAATGTTCTCCAGTACTCTGGCTGAGGTCTAATCAGTATGGTTTACAAGTTCAGCATCATCCATGCGCTTGTACTCTCTACCATGTCATTATTAGCAAAGTCCAGGATACTGCTTGCTTTATCTGTTCTCTCCACCTGTCCTGTCAACCTCACGGATCTATGCATACACCCAGGTTCCCAATGTTCCTTCACCCCTTTAAAATTCTATCTCTATATAGTGTAAGGTGTTTGAAATGCATTGCCTCACAATTCTGGCTTGAACCTTATCTGTCACTTGTTTACCCGCTCCACTAACTTGGCAACATCCTTTTTGTAAAGTTCTAAACTGTCTTCCTCGCAGTTTACAAGGCTTCCAAGTTGCATATTTTCCATAAACTTCAAAATTGTCCCCTGCACACCAAAATCTGGATCATTTACATATGTCAAGAAAAGCAAGCACCTCAGTACTGACCCCTGGAGACCTTTTCAAAAGCCTTCCTGCAATCAGGAAAAATATTCATTGACCATTACTGTGTCCCATCGCACTATCAATTTTATATCTATGTTGCTACTATTCCTTTTTAAATCTTGAGGTATATTTTCTTTCTCAACTCAAGTCAGTTGTAGCCCTGTATCAAAAGCTTTCTAGAAATCCACTTTTTAAATTCATTTAAAATGAATGAGGGTGTCACTGACTAGGCCAATATTTATTGCCCAGAGGGCATTTAAGAGTCAACCACATTGCTATCAGTCTGAAGTTACATGGCAGTTTTCTTCCCTCAAGGACATTAATAAACCATATGGGTTCTTCTGACAATCAACCATGAATTCATGGTCATCATTAGACTCTTAAATCCAGATTCTACTATCTGTCGTGGTGGGATTCAAACCCAGATATTACCTGGATTAACAGCCGAACAATAATATCACTAGGTGACTGCATCCCAGTGTTACACTCATCAACTCCTTGTTACAGTTTCAAAAAAATCATTACTGAAACACAATTTCCCCTTTAGAAAACTATGTTAGCTGTTGCTAATCAACCACCTTTTTCCATGTGTCCACAAACTCTATTCAAAATAATTATTTCTAGAAGTTCCTCATCTCTGACATTAAACTGAGTGGTCTCTAATTCTGGGCTTATCCTTGTAATTAGCAAGTTTTGAGAAGATTTGTAGCTCAGGTTGAGGTTCTGGATGTAGGTTTGCTGGCTAAGCTGTAAGATTCATTTTCGGACCTTTCGTCACCATAGGCAACATCTTCAGTGAGTCTTCCGCAACTACACTGGCACCACCCCCCACCTTTTCCTCCGCTACATCGATGACTGTATCGGCGCTGCCTCGTGCTCCCACGAGGAGGTTGAACAGTTCATCAACTTTACTAACACCTTCCATCCCGACCTGAAATTCACCTGGACTGTCTCAGACTCCTCCCTCCCCTTCCTAGACCTTTCCATTTCTATCTCGGGCGACCGACTCAACACAGACATCTATTATAAACCGACTGACTCCCACAGCTACCTGGACTACACCTCCTCCCACCCTGCCCCCTGTAAAAACGCCATCCCATATTCCCAATTCCTTCGTCTCCACCGCATCTGCTCACAGGAGGACCAATTCCAACACCGCACAGCCCAGATGGCCTCCTTCTTCAAGGACCGCAGATTCCCCCCAGACGTGATCGACGATGCCCTCCACCGCATCTCCTCCACTTCCCGCTCCTCCGCCCTTGAGCCCCGCTCCTCCAACCGCCACCAAGACAGAACCCCACTGGTTCTCACCTACCACCCCACCAACCTCCGCATACAACGTATCATCCACCGCCATTTCCGCCACCTCCAAATGGACCGCACCACCAAGGATATATTTCCCTCCCCTCCCCTATCAGCGTTCCGCAAGGACCACTCCCTTCGTGACTCCCTCATCAGATCCACACCCCCCACCAACCCAACCTCCACCCCCGGCACCTTCCCCTGCAACCGCAGGAAATGTAAAACTTGCGCCCACACCTCCACACTCACTTCCCTCCAAGGCCCCAAGGGATCCTTCCATATCCGCCACAAGTTCACCTGTACCTCCACACACATCATCTATTGCATCAGCTGCACCCGATGTGGCCTCCTCTATATTGGGGAGACGGACCGCTTACTTGCGGAACGCTTCAGAGAACACCTCCGGGCCGCCCGAACCAACCAACCCAATCACCCCGTGGCTCAACACTTTAACTCTCCCTCCCACTCCACCGAGGACATGCAGGTCCTTGGACTCCTCCACCGGCAGAACACAACAACACGACGGCTGGAGGAGGAGCGCCTCATCTTCCGCCTGGGAACCCTCCAACCACAAGGTATGAATTCAGATTTCTCCAGTTTCCTCATTTCCCCTCCCCCCACCTTGTCTCAGTCGGTTCCCTCAACTCAGCACCGCCCTCCTAACCTGCAATCCTCTTCCTGACCTCTCCGCCCCCACCCCACTCCGGCCTATCACCCTTACCTTGACCTCCTTCCACCTATCCCACCTCCATCGCCCCTCCCCCTAGTCCCTCCTCCCTACCTTTTATCTTAGCCTGCTTGGCTCTCTCTCTTATTCCTGATGAAGGGCTTATGCTCGAAACGTCGAATTCTCTATTCCTGAGATGCTGCCTGGCCTGCTGTGCTTTGACCAGCAACACATTTGCAGCTGTGATCTCCAGCATCTGCAGACCTCATTTTTTACTCACTGATGGTATGGCCTGCTTTCTATTTGTGTTTAGGATTCCTTAGGTTGGTGACATTTCCTGTGGTGATGTCATTTCCTGTTTTTTTTCTCTTTGGGGGTGGTAAATGCAATCCAAGTCGGTGTTTATTGATAGAGTTCTGGTTGGAATGCCATGCTTCTAAGAATTCTCATGCATGTCTGTGTTTGGCTTGTCCTAGGATGGATGTGTTGTCGCAGTTGAAGTGGTGTCCTTCATCATCTATAGTAATGTTACTAGTGAGAGTGGGTCATGCCTTTTCATGGCTAGTTGATGTTCATGTATTCTGGTGGCTAGTTTTCTGCCTGTTTGTCCAATGTAGTGTTTGTTACAGTTCTTGCAAGGTGGTTTGTAAATTACATTAGTTTTGCTTGATGTCTGTATAAGGTCTTTCAAGTTCATTAGCTGCTGTTTTAGTGTGTTGGTGGGTTTGTGGGCTACTGGCAGTCATTTCCAAGATGTCTTTGATGTAGGGAGAGTGCCTAGGGTTTCTGGACGTGTTTTGTCTGCTTGCGGGGGTTTGTTGCTGAGAAATCAGTAGACTGTGTTCATTGGGAACCCGTTCTTTTTGAATACGCTGTAAAGGTGATTATTCACTGCTCTGCGTATTTCCTCGTACTGCTTGTTCTAATGCAGCTTCATTTTTGATTGTTGGGATGATTGCTTCTGTAGTTCAGTATTTGGTCAGTATGTGTTTGTTTTCTTGTAGATGCTGGTTTGAAGCTCCCCAATGGCTGTTCGCTTTACTGCGACAACTCAGAATGGTAGTTTGTTGTTTTTTCTCCTCTTTAGTGAATCTTATGCCAGTAATGATATTATTGATAGTCTTGAAGGTTTCCTCTAATTTGCTTCATTTAGTGATGACAAAGGTGTTAACCTCATAACTTTTGTTTGAATAAGTGTGCTATTAGCACCTCCCCTGCATCTAGGGAAGAGTGAAAAATTATGGCCAGTGCCTCTGCAATTTCCTTCAATATCTTTTGCCCTTCATTTCCCCATTTTAGTTTTGAGGGAATATATCTTCTGATTGAATCCAAATCATATCCTGTTGAAGGTAGCTGATTACTCAGTTACAGATTTAGTTTTTTTCCCCCCTCATTTTTTCCCTTCCAATCCATCTTGCCCAGCTCTGCTCTTCCTCCGTTTGAAGTTGACTTTTCTTACTGATCATTGTCATTCCCCAGCAAAATCCTAAGCTATACAATATAATGATCTAATTGTTCTATCACTGGCACTTGATCCACTAGGCTCACCTTCTTTCCAAAAAAACAGGTCCCAACAGTGCATCCTTTCTTGCTGGACACTTACTGCTGCAGAAAATTCTGCTACACAATTTGGGAATACTGGTCTCTGTCACCCATGGACCATGAGTATCCTCGTCAGGTAATTGAAGCTCCCTTATGATTATCCTATAATGGTGTCATTTCTGTAATTTCCCTGCAGATATATTCCTCTATAACCTTCCCACTAATCAGTGGTCTCTGGTATATGCTAAGCAATGTATTGCACCATTTTTGTTTAACTCTAGTCAAACTGATCCTTTCTTTGAACCCCGTGGACATCCTCCTACTCCAGCACTAAGGATCTCTTTAACCAACACTGTCATCCCTCCTTTTATTTCCTTTCTATCTTTTATTGAAAACCTTGTACTCAAGGATATTTAACATCCAGTTTTGCTCTTCCTTGAGTCAGGTCTCTATTATTGCCATAACATTGTCATGTGGAAGTATAATCTGTGCCTGTAATTCCCCAATCATGTGACTGTACTCCATGCATTTGCATATAAACACAGTATCCCTGATTAAGACATCATTACTTTCTCTCTTACTCTGACTTCACCATCAACTCACTATTCTCCATGCTAGCCATGTCTATATGTCCAAATATTTTGTGAACCCTAGTATTCTTCTCTAATATTTTCCCTTGATTCCTACATCTCTACCAAGTTAGTTTAAAACCCTCCCAATAGCATTAGCAAAATACACCACAAAGAAATCAGTTCCAGCAGGTGTAACCCATCTGGCTTGTAAAGGTAACATCTAATCCAGTGCCTATCCCTGAAATATAGCACCTTTCCTCCTGCTTCATCTTTCTAGCTGTATGTTCACTTATCTTGTTCTTATATTTCCATGTTCACTTGCATGTATCGCTGGGAGTAAACCAGAAATTACTGCATTTGAGGTCCTGTTTACTAATGTTTTACCTAGCTGTTTACATTTGGAGGGTAGGACCATATCCCCTTTTCTACCTCAGTCAATGTTGACCAGGACCTCCATCTATTCAACCTCCAAAGAACGTCCTGCATCTGCTCTCTGACATTGTTGACCTTAACACCAGGGAGGCAGCATACTATCCTGAAGTCAGGTTTATAGCCAGAGAAACACCTGCCTGTTCCCCTATTAATTAAGTCTCTGTCACTATCATTCTCTGCTGTCTCCCCTTCTTCCTTTTCCGTACAATCAAGCTACTTGTGGTACCACAATTTGGCTCTGACTGTGTTCTTGAGGAATCCGCATTCCCATTGAGCTTGTAAAACAGAAAATCAATGTAAATGGGACACTTGGACTGCTGCACTGTCTGTGTGGTTGTCTTGGCACTTCTCAAAGATAGAGGTAAGTATGAAGCAATTGTTGCAGACTAGTGAAATCTACATGCTCTTGATTCTCAACAACTGTAACTAACAAAAGGGTCAGAACACATTGTGCACATCTCCTACAAGATTTCTGTCTCAGCCACCAAGACAATGTTCAGAATTTTGTAACATATACAAGCTATAGTTCATGAGAGGACATTGAGGTAAATATTACGACTGCCCAAAAAAAACCACAAATATCAAGGATTTTTCAAAACTTCCTTCATGTGCACGAGCATGTCAGTGAAGTCCAAGATTTATTTACAATCAAGTTATAGACCTCAGTCAGACAGTACATGTGAATGTGGTCAATTTGACACACCACATTGATGTGATCAGAAAAGTTCAAAACTTTTTTGCCTCCATTCAAGTAATAAATGCCAAATGTGCATTATGCCAAAATTGACTGGTCCAAGTGCAAATATCATCTCTTTATTCATTTACAAGGGAGGTACTCAGAAAATTGGAACAATGTGGTGCAGTCCACACAAAAGCTAATAGCCTTTAACGACCCTGACATTCACATTGGCATTACCCATCTTAATTGTGGCTCCTACAGAGAGACTCCTGAAATCTTTGACATTATTAATAGCTGATTCAACTGTTTCAATAATCTGCCAGCAGGCATGGATCTCTGCATTATGGTGATTCCTGGAATAACAAGCAAATCGATTCCAAGACCAAAGTTCCTGACTGCAACATGGAGGCTGTCTGTAACCTTTTTACTCCAAAAGGTTTCCATTAGAATTAAATCTGTTTAAGTTAATGATCTTTCAAATGTGAAACTCCATGTCCAAACCAGCATTGACCCTCCTTTGTAAGTGCAGTATTCACATCTGAGAAAACTTCAACTGAGATTGGATTTCAAGGTAGACAACAAAGTCATATGTAAAGTTAAGGATCATACTGATGGCTGCAATTCCATTACTTGTATTTTTGGAGAAATATGTATGTTTTGACTCAGTAATTGATTTGAATATTGCACTAAAGATATGGTCACATAGGCTTCCTTCCCTGGATACAACAATTAGCTAAATGCCAAATCCAGAGTGGTGGTGATCAACTTTCTTTTTTTTAAGACAGGAGGAAAGAATACTGTGGTATTCTAAAAGCAAATCAAAACAAGGAAAAGCAAAAAAAAGCAGAAATTAATAGACTGAGCGGACATAGACAAACTAATCAAATAGATGAAATTTACAAAGCCTCTCCTTGACTTTTTTTTCCTCTAAAATGTTAACAATTTCATATGTAGGGATAGAGACCTGGGGCGCATATGTTCACAACTGTTAAATGTGGCATGAAAAGCTGAAAATCAGTTCATGTGATCTTTCTATTTATCAATAGAAAAATAGGATACAAAGGAAATGAAATTATTCAAATCCTTTGTAAACCTTCCAGATGGAATCCAGCCCAACCAATTACTACCCCATCAGGTAACGCTTGGTCAGCAATATCCTGCTTTGTGCCAGGGACTGAGTTCCTGACCTTTTATTATAGACCTGGTCCAAACATGGAGAAAACATCAGACTTTGAGTGGGGAAGTGAAAGTAACCTTGATGTGAAGGCATCAAAAAATCCAAGCAAATTTGGAACTCAATTGCAATCAGTGGAAATCAAATCATTGGAAGCAGTCTCCACTGCCTAGAGACATACATAGCACAAATGGATGTGATTATGATTACTCTGAGAAAATTCATCAAGCACTGGGAAATTAGTGCAGGAGTTGTTTTAGGGTATTTTCATAGGCTTGATCATCTTCTGCCACTTCATCAATCATCTCTCCTTATTACAAGGTCAATGAGGATATTTGTTGATTGAATGTTCGAATGCATCCAGATACCAAAGCAGTTAGTGTCTATATACAGTAAGGCATGGAAAGTTTGCAGCTTGGATTGATAAGTTGCAAGTAAAATTTGCAGCATGTGCCAGATAATGACTATTTATGAAAAGGAATCTAACATATTGCATTACCATTGAATCTTCCAAGAGCGCACCCTGGTGGGAGATAGAGGGGTTTACCAATTGTCAGAAATTCAGCTGGACGAGCCATATAAATACGGAGTACAAAATTAGGCCAGAAGCCTGGAATTTTGGGATATCTAGCTTATCACCTAGCTCTGTATTATTCACAAGGCCCAAATTGGGCACTTGGCTAGATAACAACACAAGATGCTCCCCAACAACACAAGTTTGACATCATCCAGGAAAAAGCAACTCACTTCAGTGGCACCCCATTTAGTACCTACAACAAATACTCCACTGATACACAGTGGCCACTGTAACATGCTCTGCAGCAACTCACTAAAGCTTTCAAGACTGCATCTTCCAAAACAATGACGTCTCCAAGAAGGACAACAGATACGTGACAATACTACCACCTGCAAATTCCTCTCCAAACGGTTGTGGTTTAGAACTATATAATTCCTTCATGGCTGGTCAAAATTCACTCACTAACAGAACTGTGGGTGTACCTGAACTGCAGAAGTTCAAGATGATGTTTGCCACCACTTTCTCAAGAGCTGGACATTAAAAGCTGTCTAGAATTTGCAGTCGAATGTTAGACAAGTTGCAGTGGCACAGAAATAAGCCATTCAGCCCACTGTAGAATAAACTAGCCACTCATTTTAATCCCACTTTCCAACACTTGGTCCGTAACCTAGCAAGGTGCAGATCCAGGTTCCTGTTTAAATGTGTTGAAGTTTCGTAGTTGTGGCAGAAACCTGTCAACAGCCTATCCTCTGGGTAAAAATATTTTCCTCGTACCCGCTGTACTCCTTTTACCAATCCCCTCAAATCTGTGCTCCTGATAATTGACCTCAACTGAGAGAAACTGATCTTCCCTATGCACTTTATGCAAGCCCCTCTTTAATCTTGGAACACCACAATTTAAGTCACTCCTCAATTTCCTTCTAAGGAAAACAACTACAGCTTATCCAATCTTTCCTCCAAGGAATAGTGGGGACAATTTATCTACATCTACTGTCTAGTCCCCTCATAATTTTAATTTCTGCCAAATCTGCTCTGAACTGTCACTTCTTTGTAGTGAACCATTAATTTGTCATCTGTTAACAAAGCAGATGATTAAGATAAGACATAAGTGTTTATGAACCAAGTGAAGTACAGCAAGCAGAACTCTGCAAAACATAATTTGAAACCATTATTCTGTCGGCTCCAACATCAACTGGAGCACTTAACTGTCCCTCAATTGTTCATGTAACTAGTTATTAAGTAAGTGATTGATTGGGTTAGTTAATTAATTAACTGTAAAGACAGAACAGGAACTGGAACTTTTCATTTAACTAGTTGTTAAGTAGGTGATTGAGTTGGTTAATTAATTAATTGTAAATAGAACAGGAACTGGAACTTTTGTGGTTAGTGCTCCGAACCTCTGAACTGAGGAGCCTGGGTTGAAGTTCTATCTGCTCCCTATATGTGTGATAACAGCTCTGAACAGAGATTAAAAAGCAAAGTTTTTAAAAAAATATCAAAAGAGAGACTAGATAGGATTAATGTGTGGAAGGAGCCCTAAGACTGATTATTGGGCACCATAGGGCCTGGATTGCGTTAATTTCCCCTTTTAATAACACTTCTGATTGACCTGTTCACTTTTACCATACCCCTCATTTTTGTTACTATTACATTGCCCCTGATGAATGGAGCTTCTAAACAAGCAACAATTTATTTGTTTAATTGAGTGATTTGTGGTAGGTCTTTAAATAAATACACTAATTCATAATCTTCCATCTATGAAGAATGGTACCTTGGTTTCTGTATGACCAACTGACTTGAATTTAGATTGACACTGACAGCAGAGGATTGATGCCTAGAGGTGAAGACTGGGGATTTATAATCCTCTGTCTGAAAATAATTCCAATCGGATTTACTTTGGGGGAGGATGATTGAAACCAAGTGCAAAGTTTTGGCATATGACTTCCCATTGAATGTTTGTCTGAGACCAATGGAAGAATTAAGTAGATATATAGATATTGGATTTTTTTTTAACCGAGAAAAAAAATATAAGATTTGGCCTTGGCGCTGTCACTTCCTACTAGAAGCAAGATCAACTACAAGTCCATAACAAGTAGGCCATTGGTCCAAAGAGTCTGCTCTCTCATTCAATGAGATCATGCTTGATCTGATAATCCTCAACTCCTTGTTCTTCCCTTTTTTTCCTCAGAACTCTGGATTCTCCTCTTGATTCATATTAAAGACAGAGATTTTTAATTAACAATCTGCATTTTACTGCCTTTTGCAGAAAATAATTCTACAGACTTCATCTGTCTTAAGTGGGTGACCCTTTACTCTGAGACCATCCTCTCTGGTCTTAAACTCTCCCACAGAGGCAGACAAACTTTCTGCATCTACCTTGTCAAGTCCCTCAAGAATCTTCGATTTAATAATTCTTCAAAACTCCAATGAATAAGCTCCGAACCTTCTTGACCTCTCCTCTAAGACAGTCCCTCATAAGACAGGATTAACCTACTGAAGCTCCATTGGAATGCCTCCAATGCCAATGTACCATTTCTTTTAAAAAGGGAACAAAAACTGCTCGGTATTTCAGCTGTGGTTTGATTATTGCTTTGTGTAGTTTTCGCAAGATCTCCCTAATGTTAATCCATTCCCTTCCAATAAAGGCCCACATTCCATTTGCCTTCTCCTATTAGCAACTGAACTTGTGTGATAACTTTTTTTATGATTTATGCATGAGGACTCCTTTTTTTTGTGCTGCAGCTTTCTGCACTCCTCCCATTCAAGTAATATTCAGTTCTTGTTTTTTTTTACTGCCAAAATGCAAAAACTTGTATTTTCATACATTATATTCTATTTGCCAACTGTTATTTTACCCACTGTCAATGTCTGTAAAGCTAGAGGCTCAATGAGACACTGAGGAAGGTTTGGAATCTGTATTAAAGCTCATGCACAAAACTTATGAGAAAAATAACATGTTGAATGCATATGACATGGTGTCAGACTTTGATAAATTTGGAAAGCAGGATTGATATTTAATAGGAGAACATGTTAGAATTTGATAGACTATCTGAAAGATTGAAAATATTCTGCTTAGATGTTTTTAATTCAGTGCTTTCCTTTTCAAATTATTACATTGCACTAAAGTGTCAAACATAGATATATTCCTCATATTAACTGGAGTTAGATTTTAAGAAAGAAGATTTTTTTGGGGAACATGCATGCAGGGTGAAAAGCTTTTGTTAAAGTATTGGAAAATTCAGCAAGCCTAACAGCATTGTATAAAGCCATCAGAAATAAGTACTTTTCCAGAAGACAGGGTAAATTACAAAACAGAATGGCAGATAAATTTTTGAAAGGTCCAAGTGAAGTAATAGATAGTGATACAAAATCAGTAATTACACAATATACCAAGTTAGAGCGCATTCCTTGAGGTTAATCAGCATTGATTTATGTATTTACAGAATATGAATAAATTATAGAACAAATTAAACAAATGTGCTACCCCATCTACATTTACCTAGTTTTATATTTTTCTTGTTTGTCATAAATTCTTCAATATTCAGGACTGAATACTTGTCATCCTGCAGCCATGTCTCCCAAATGGTTATCAGATCATATTTATTTACCTTGATGCGCTTGTCAGTTTGTTAACATTGTTATGAATGCTACATACATTCAGATACAGAGGCCTTTTTAATCTTTTTAACATCCATCCTTGACTGTTATTGTGTTGAGACTTTTTTCCTCTCTGTCTTGTCATTCTCTGATCTTATTTTCCCATATCACTACTTCCTCTCCTGCCTGGATTCTATTTCTTTCTTGGGTGACCTTTCCCCAACCTCA
The DNA here is from genome assembly GCF_020745735.1 of Hemiscyllium ocellatum. Taxonomy (NCBI): domain Eukaryota; kingdom Metazoa; phylum Chordata; class Chondrichthyes; order Orectolobiformes; family Hemiscylliidae; genus Hemiscyllium; species Hemiscyllium ocellatum. Next base: position 38,233,149 of record NC_083431.1, read on the forward strand.
ATACCTCACCACCAAACTTCCACACCCTATTTCCACAGTTATGAAGTACAAGGCGCACCAGTTCCAGCATCGTTCAGGGGCAGGCAGTCCAAATGACATGGATCCCACTTTCTCAACACTGGTCAGTGCTTGATGAACCAGAACCCGCTTACATAGTAATGTAGAAAATAGGAGCAGGAGTAGGTCATTTGGCTTTTCATATCTGCTTCACCATTAATGTAGTCATGGCTAATCATTCAACTCAGTACTCTGTTCCCACTTTCTCCCCATGCCCTTTGTTCCTTCTAAGCCCTAAGATTTATATCTTACTCCTTGAAAATGCTCACTGTTTTGGCATCAAAGGTTTTCTGTGACAAAAAAATTCCACAAGCTCACCACTCTTTTTCACACTAGTGTTTCAGCCACACATGCATTTGTCCATTTGTATTTATTCTCTGCATATTTACTCATGATCCAGTTAATAATGCAAAGATTATAACCACCAAAGGTTATGTATTTTAATTCAGCACTTAACCTCTAATATTCCTGCAGCAGAACCTCTTTCCTAGTTCTACCCATACCATTAGCAGCCAAGCATGCACATGCTGAAATCCATTGAGAACTGATAATATTGAATTCCTTCAGTCTTCACTCCAATTTAAAGGGTGCATTTGGCAAACCTGCCCAATGCTACTGTGCTTGGCTCTTGCAGGTTGGCCAAATCGTTAATAGCTGAGAACAGGGATGAGTACTCTTCCTGGTGATGAGCAAGTACATGAAAATGGAGTGCTTTGAGTGTTAAAGGTTTGGAGCATTTCTTCCTGGACTAGTTGCAAACATGTCAGTGATGTGGTCACCAGATTGTGTGCTTCTTAGTCCAACCTGGAAAGAGTACCCACAGAGGTGAAAGTCTCTGAGCTCATGGTGTATCCATGTGTACGTCTTGTGGTATATCTGATGAGGTATCACTGGCTTTCTCCTCCCAGGTGGAGCTTAGTGAATCCGATCCTGATCTCACTGTGAAGGTTTGCTAGATACCACTAGTGCTATCATAAGAGATGGAATTAATTTTTGAAGGTATACAAAAGCTTGCATAGTTTAAGAATGAGTAAACGTTGGTAGCAATGGGAGTGTAGCGGAGCCAAATGAAGCTTACTGGGTTGGTTGCCCATTAAGGGTCTACCTGGCCTTGCTTGAGTAATCCTGCTTACTTTAGCTGGATCTATTATTTTCCTGTTGTGTAAGATGCATAGTGGTACTTCGCCTTGCAGACCACAAAAGAACATTGATCTGCTTTCTGCACCTGCTGTGCATCCCTGTTCACCTCAGACATAACACTATGCTGTTCAGTGTCTAGTTGACCTGATTTTGTTAGATGGTCAGTAAAGAACAGGACAGCCCTCCTCTCCATCACACTGTCCACCAGCATCAAATCCTGATTCTGAAAGTGGCGAGTAAGCTTACCTTTCCTTTCTAGCACCATCAGTGTCAGTTTACAAGCCAGGAACTGTTCATCAGGTCTGAAATGGTATGCAGCTGGACTTGAAATATGTCAGCAGAGGTGACTAAGTAGGAAGGTCACATCACCACTCTGACGACAATTCCAGGAATTCAGCTCAACAGTAAGGTGAATAAGTAATGAGGTGAAAAGTGGAAGACTGTAAGAAAAAAAAAGTCCCAGCCTAGATTGGACTGGATGTTATAATTTTAATGCTAACCCTGTTAGTTTGCCATCACACCAACTGTAGGTGGATAAATTTACCCCATTTTCCTTCTTTAAAGAAAGGAATATGAAAGATTGGCTGTATTATTTGGAAACTTAAAAGTTGTTACTGATTGTATGAAAAGGTAAGAGAAAATGATTTTTTTTTCAAGATTTTGTACATAGCTTTCACTTCAGGGCATCTGTTAATACAGTGTGTAGTTGAGCAGATGATTGGGGTTAATTAATTGACTGGATAGATATAAAGGAAGATATATTCATAAACACAGGTGATTTAATGAAGGATAAAATAAATAAACAACAGCTGTGGGGAAGAAAAACATTTCTGTGATGCATAAAAGCATCTTTGGATATATTAAAAAAAAAGAAATGTTTTTTAAAAGGAGAGTGGGGTGGACACCACAGGGGCCATGGTGCACTATTTTCCCTTACCAACTTTTGATAGTAGGTGTGACAAAAGAATTCCATGTTACAATTTAATTATTCAACAGTCTTTGACTGAAAACCTTATCTACTGAGAGGAACAGATAAAAGGATATCAGTTATCCATGGAGAGGTGAGGGGCAATTTTGGAAGTAGTCTACCGATTGGGGTTAATGGTACATTAATAAATTTGGGCATTTTGCATCAAAACAAATTATTAATCTGCACCTTCTAGCCAGATGTGACAAGCCAAAAATGTTCACATGATTTTCAATCTGAAGATTACCTCCAGGGTGTCATTACTTAGAAAACCATTTTTAACTTTGTCAGACATTTGTAGTATCAGTACAAATAAACACTGGAAGTAAATCTTGCCAGTGGAAATATTTTCTGGCCGCCTTTGGCTTTCTGCAAGTAATATGTCATTTTGTTACGAGCATTGATGCTTATTCTATATCACCTGGTCTTGTTGACTGGTCCCTTGTTCCTAGAATGTAAAGTGTTTGGTTATAAAGTTAAATAGACTGGATTTTCCTTTTACACTAAGTGACTGTTCTTCCACATTTGTTTTCAGTTTCAATTATTTGCAAATCTTTTAAATAGATATAAAATTACTAACACATTCTTGTATTTTTTAAAAAATAGTTTTGTACAATTGGCAATCCTGCTACCGAGAATGTACAGTAATATCAGGGCTTCAAAAAAAAAGTAGCTTTTATGTGCAACAGTTCAACCCCTCTGGGAGTCACCAACTTAGTAGAGACATTGAATGTGAAAGACCAGTGTCTTGCTCTGATCAAGCACTCTTGACGGGAACAATCTGCCCCAAATTACCAAATGAACACCTAATACAAGTATCATTTTAGTTCTGATCAGTTCAAAGATTATATATGCAATGGAAGTGCAGGCTGAAAGTCTCAAAGACTAGAATTGAAGATTATTCATACACAAAAATGGTTTGTTATTATCATCTAAAATGGTAACTTGTGACTGCAAATAATGCTTCCTTTTTATAAAAAGCAATATTGATGTTAAGAGAAATGATTTAGTACAATTGTGACTGCCATAGTCATTTGACTCCTAACTTTTCATTTTGAGTGAATAGCCATTAAAACACACACGCTGAAACAATCTTAACCCTTCTACATCATGATGTGGAGGTGCTGGTGTTGGACTGGGGTGGATAAAGTTTAAAAATCACACATCACCAGGTTATAGTCCAACAGGTTTATTTGAAAGTACAAGCTTTCGGAGTGCTGCTCCTTCATCAAGTAAATAGTGGGGCAGGTTCATAAGACACATAATTTATAGCAAAAGATCATAATATCATGCAACTAATACAATATATTGAACCTTAACTGGGACCTTGGGTTCATATCACACTACAGGTGACCACGCTGCACTATCCATTCTCTCTCACACACACACACTTTTACATGCGCATATACTTACGCAGACTCTCTCTTTACACATGCTGTCTCTCACACACACAAACATACACCTCACATACTCTTACCCATGTGTACACCCTCTTAAAGGCTTATACTCCATCACACTCTCACACACACACTCAATAGACAATAGGTACAGAAGTAGGCCATTCTGCCCTTCAAGCCTGCATCACCATGCATTATGATAATGGCGGATCATCCTCAATCAGTATCCTGTTCCTGCCTTATCTCGATAACCCTTGATTCCATTATCCTTGAGAGCTCTATCCAACTTTCTTCAATGAATCCAGAGACTAGGCCTCCACTGCCTTCTGGGGCAAAGCATTCCACACACCCACCACTCTCTGGGTGAAGAAGTTTCTCCTCATCTCTGTCCTAAATGGCCTACCCCTTATTTTTAAGCTATGTCCTCTGGTTCAGGACTCACCCATCAGTGGAAACATGTTTCCTGCCTCCAGAGTGTCCAATCCTTTAATAATCTTATGTCTCAGTCAAATCCCCTCTCAGTCTTCTAAACTCAAGGGTATACAAGCTCAGTCACTCCAGTCTTTCAACACAAGATAGTCTCACCATTCCAGGAATTGACCCCGTGAACCTACGCTGCACTCCCTCAATAGCTAGAATGTCTTTCCTCAAATTTGGAGACCAGAACAGCACACAATATTCCAGATGTGGTCTCACCAGGGCCCTGTACAGCTGCAGAAGAATCTCTTTACTTCTATACTCAATCCCTCTTGTTATGAAGGCCAGCATGTTATTAGTTTTCTTCACTACCTGCTGTACCTGCCTGCTTGCCTTCATTGACTGGTGTACAAGAACACCCAGATCGCTTAGTACTGCCATTTTACCTAACTTGACTACATTTACGTGGTAATCTGTCTTCCTGTTCTTGCCACCAAAGTGGAGAACCATACATTTATCCACATTAAACTGCATCTGCCATGCATCTGTCCACTCATCTAACCTGTCCAGGTCACCCTGTAATCTCCTAACATCCTCCTCACATTTCACCCTGCCACCCAGCTTAGTATCATCAGCAAATTGGCTAATGTTATTACTAATACCATCATTAATACATATTGTAAAAAGCTGTGGTCCCAGCACTGATCCCTGTGGTACCCCTCTGGCCACTGCCTGCCATTCCGAAATGGAGCCGTTTATCACTACTCTTTGTTTCCTGTCAGCCAACTAATTTTCAATCCAAGATGGTACTTTGCCCCCAATACCATGCACCCTAATTTTGCTCACTAACCTCCTATGTGGGACTTTATCAAAGGCTTTCTGGAAGTCCAGGTACACTATATCCACTGGATCTTCCTCGTCTATCCTCAGAGTTACATCTTCAAAAAATTCCAGAAGATTAGTCAAGCATGATTTCCCCTTCATAAATCCATGCTGACTCTGACCTATCCTGTTACTGCTATCCAGATGTGTCGTAATTTCATCCTTTATAATTGACTCTAGCATCTTTCCCACCACTGAGGTCAGACTAACTGGTCTATAATTTCCTGCTTTCTCTCTCACTCCTTTCTTAAAAAGTGGTACAACATTAGCCACCCTCTAATCTGCAGGAACTGATCCTGAATCTATCGAACTCTGGAAAATAATCACCAATGCATCCACAATTTATAGAGCCACCTCCTTCAGTACCCTGGGATGTAGACCATCAGGCCCTGGGGACTTATCAGCCTTCAGACCTAACAGTTTCTCCAACATCAATTCCTGGCAAATATAAATTCCCTTCAGTTCAGGTCCTTCAGCCACTGTTACCTCTGGGAGATTGCTTGTGTCTTCCCCAGTGAACACAGATCTTAGGTACCAATTCAACTCTTCTGCCATTTCTTTGTTCCCTGTAATATATTCCCCTGTTTCTGTCTTCAAGGGCCCAATTTTAGTCTTAACCATTTTTTTGCCTTTCACATACCTAAAAAAGCTTTTACTATCCTCCTTTATATTTTTGGCCAGTTTACCTTCGTATCTCATTTTTTCTCTGTGTATTTCCTTCTTAGTAATCCTCTGTTGTTCTTTAAAAGCTTCCCAGTCCTGTTTTCCCACTCATCTTTGCTATGTCATACTTTTTCTCTTTTGACTTTATATGTTTCTTAACTTCCCTAATCAGTCATGGCCACCCCTGCCTCCTCATAGAATCTTTCTTCTTTTTTGGAATGAACTGATCCTGCATTTTCTGCATTAAACCCAGAAATATCTGCCATTGTTCCTCCACTGTCATCCCTAAGGTATTGTACCATTGAACTTTGTCCAGCTCCTCCCTCATAGCTCCATAGTTCCCTTTATTCAATTGAAATATTGTCACTATCGATTGTACCCTCTCCCTTTCAAATTGCAGATTGAAGCTTATTGTATTATGGTCACTACCTTCTAATGGCTCCTTCACTTCGAGGTCCCTGATCAATTCTGGTTCGTTGCACAATACCAGATCCACAACTGCCTTCTCCCTGGTCGGCTCCAGCACCAGCTGTTCTAAGAATCCATCTCGAAGGCACTCCACAAAGTCTCTTTCTTGAGGTCCAATACCATCCTGATTCTCCCAGTCTACCTGCATGTTGAAATTCCCCATAACAACTGTAGAAACATCTTTGTGACAGGCCAATTTCAGCCCCTTATTCAACTTACACCCTACATTTTTTTAGATTAGACTTACAGTGTGGAAACAGGCCCTTCGGCCCAACAAGCCCACACCGACCCGCCGAAGCGCAACCCACCCATACCCCTACATTTACCCCTTACCTAACACTACGGGCAATTTAGCTTGACCAATTCACCTGACCCGCACATCTTTGTGACTGTGGGAGGAAACCGGAGCACCCGGAGGAAACCCACGCAGACACGGGGAGAACGTGCAAACTCCACACAGTCAGTCGCCTGAGTCGGGAATTGAACCCGGGTCTACAGGCGCTGTGAGGCAGCAGTGCTAACCACTGTGCCACCGTGCCGCCACATCATTCCTCTTTCCTGAATTAAACAGTGCCCTCCCTCGCTTTAAGCTTTCATGACTAATAAAATTGCTAAAGACAAATCAGGTTCATCTAACACAATCTGCAAGTAGTGAAAACTTTATTAAATTCTTCATTCTTACACGGCATATACGGACGGAAACGAAACATCATTTATAAGTAGAAGTGATTCATACATACTACTTTTCCCATGTAAGCGGTTTCATTATTGTGGATGATCATCGCTTGTGCATTCGAAGCGTTGTTAATGAGCCCCCTATCTCCGCGAGCCGAGCGCCGGCCAACCGTCCATCCCCGCGAGCCGAGCGCGCACCAACCGCCCGTCCATCCCCGCGAGCCGAGCGCCGGCCAACCGCCCATCCCCGCGAGCCGAGCGCCGGCCAACCGTCCATCCCCGCGAGCCGAGCGCGCACCAACCGCCCGTCCATCCCCACGAGCCGAGCGCGCACTAACCGCCCGTCCATCCCCGCGAGCCGAGCGCCGGCCAACCGTCCATCCCCGCGAGCCGAGCGCGCACCAACCGCCCGTCCATCCCCGCGAGCCGAGCGCGCACTAACCGCCCGTCCATCCCCGCGAGCCGAGCGCCGGCCAACCGCCCATCCCCGCGAGCCGAGCGCGCACCAACCGCCCGTCCATCCCCGCGAGCCGAGCGCGCACCAACCGCCCGTCCATCCCCGCGAGCCGAGCGCCGGCCAACCGCCCACCCATCTTTCTTGCTGCCTGTTGTTTGATTGTGTTTTATATATATATTCTTTGATGCTAATCACGCCGTTTGAAGAAATTGCAAGTCACCTTTCACTACTTTTCTTTTGCACCTACATTCCAGAATCGGCCATCTGTTGGTGACTTGGGAGAAGAATCGTAGTCACAAATTAGTCCTGCTTATAGTGTCGGAAAGTACGGAAGCAGACCTTTCGGCCCGACCCATTCCCCCATCAAATACCAAACTAAACTAGTCCCACCTGCCTGCTCTTGGCCCATATTTCTCTGAACCCTTCTTATTGATGCTCTTATCTCAATATTTTTAAATGTTTTAACTGTACCCACACCCATCACTTCCTCTGGCAATTCATTCCACACGTGAACTATTCTATGTATAAAAAGTTGCCTCTCATGTCCTTTCTAAATCTTTAACTTCTCTTAAAAATATGCGCCCTAGTTTTGAACTTGCCCACGGTAGGGAGAAGAGCTTTGCAATTCGCCTTATCAACGCCCCACTTGATTTTATAAATCTCTATAAGGTCATCTCAACCTGCTACTCTCCAGTGAAAAAAATCTCAACCTATGCAGCTATTTTTATAACTCAAACACTCCATTCCCAGCAATTTCCTAATAAATCTTTTCTGAGCCCTCTCCAGTTTAATAATATCTTCCTGATAACAGGGTGACCAGAACTGCACAAAATATTCTAGAAGAGGCCTCTGTACAACCTCAACATGACATCCCAACTCCTGTAAACAAAGGACTGAGCAATCAAGGCAATCATGCTAAATGCCTACTTAACCACTTTGTGTACCTATGATGCAAATTTCGAAGAATTATGTACCTAACTAATAGGTTTCTCTGTTCTTCAACACTGCCCAGAGCTTTACCATTAATTACATAAGTCCTGCCCTTATTTGTTTTACCAAAATGCAATAGCTTGCACTTATCCAAATTAAACTCCATCTGCCACTCCTCAGCCTGTTGACCAAATTGACCAAGATCTCTTTGTAATCTTAGATAACTTTCTTCACTGTCCACTACACCACAGATTTTGTGTCATCCGCAAACTTACTAGCCACGTCTCCCACTTGTCCATCTTCCTTCCCACCTATTTGCTCCACCCTCCACTCTGACCTATCACCATTACCCCCCCCCGGGTCAGTGTGGACTTACTGGGACTAAGGGCCTGTTTCCACACTAAAGGGATTCTATTTTATTCTAAGCTACCTTCACCTCCCAGCCCCACCCACCCCCCCCTCCTATTTATCTCTCAGCCCCCTTGATCCACCCTCCACATTCCTTATGAAGGGCTTATGCCCAAACATTGACTCTCCTGCTCCTTGGATACTGTGTGACTTGCTGCGTTTTTCAGTGCCACACATTTTGACTCATGCCTCTTATATTCTCATCCAAATCATTTGTATAAATGACAAACAAAATTGGATCTGAGTACTAATCCCTGTGAAACACTGCTGGTCACAGGCCTCCAGTCCAAAAAACTACCATCTACCAACAATCTCTGTCTCTTACCGCAAAGTAAATTTTTTATGCAATTGGCAAGCCAACCCTGAATCTCATGTGATCTAATTTTACTAATTAGTCTACAATGTGGAAGCTTATCAAAGGTTTTATAAATTCCAAGTAAATAACACCTCTCATTCTTCCCTCATCACTTTTTTGTGGGGTTACTTCCTTAACAAACACAATCAAATTTGTAAGACATGATTTTCCTCGCACAAAACCCATGCTTATGATCTCTAATCATTCTATGCTCTCCAAATGCATGTAACTCCTATCTTTCAGAATCACCTCCAACAACTTACCTACCATCAATGTCAAACTTGTAGTTCTATAGTTTCGAGGTTTCTCCTTACATCTTTTCTTAAATAAAAGCACAACAATGGCCACTTTCCAGTCCTCTGGCACCTCACTTGTGGGGTTATAGATGATAAAAATATTTCTGCTCGGGGCCCTACAATATCTTTCCTAACTTCCTAATGTCCTGGAATACACTTGATCAGATTCTGGAGATTTATCCATCTTTGTTTCAAAGACCTCCAGCACTTCTTCTTTTGTAAATGAATTGTTTTCAAAGCATCAATATTAATTTCACTGAGTTCCTAGCTTCTACCTCTTCCTCCACAGTAAAAAAAAACTGATGCAAACTGTTCATTTAATATTTCTCCCATCTCCTGTCTTTGTTAGTTTTAAATGGGCCCTAGTCTCCAGTTGCTCTTTTGTTCTTGTTACTTGTAGAATACCTTTGGATTATCCTTAACTATCTTGAATGTATACCAGGAAATTTTTCTTCATAATATTAATGTTCATTTGATTTAGCCAATCCATATGTAGATTGAAACCCCCTTATGCTTACTGCATTCCTTTCATTACATACATCTCTAATTTCCCGATTTATGCTGTGCCTTACATTATCACCACTGTTTGGTGGGACTGTCTTATAGCCACCAATGTTTCCTACTCCTTTCTGTTTCTCAGTGCCACCCAAACAGATTTTAGATTATGTTGTTCTGGTTGGAAGAAGTTCTCTCACTTACACACTGATTTACCACCTAAACTCCTTTTTTTTTGGCTTGTCATGCTAAATGTTAAATATCCTTTAATATTAAAATCTCAGTATTAATCACCTAGCCACATCTCTCTAATAGGGAATAATCATACTATATTTTTATTTATACTAGTGCCATCAATTCACTTATTTCATTACAAATACTGCGTACATTTGTATAGAAAATTTTTAATTTTACCTTTTTCAACACTATTCTGTAATCTTGCTCTTGTTGATTCTTGGACTTGTTTCTGCTGCTTTTTACTTACAGTTTTTCTTGCCAAAAATTAGTTTTGTATTCATTCTGCCTGAATTTACTCCCAGGTTCCAATATCCTTGACAGACTGGTTTAAATCCTCTCAAACAATCCAGCAAACCCCCCTGCTAGGTTTGCAAAGTGATCTAAAACAAAGTACTAGTAAGTTGTAATCAACCTCCCCCAGAAATCTGAAGCCCTCCCTCCTGCACCACTTTTCCAACTACAAGTATGTTAGCTTTTATTTTTATTATGCCTATTTCTATAATCACTAGCACATGGTACTAAGAATAATCCTGAGGTTACTGCCTTTGAGATTCTGCTCTTCAGGGTTTTCCTTGTCTCTCTAAATTTTACTTTCAGGACTTCATCTGACTTTTGCCTGTTGCTGACAATGTGGGCAATGATCTTTTGATTCTTCACCCTCAGACAAAAGAGGGTGGCTGCTGTTCTGTGCTATCCTTGACTCTGACACCTGGGAAGAACAAGCCACACTAGAGTAATTTTTGCGGTCACAGAAACTGCTGTGTATCTGTTTAACTATCACAGGACCTACCAGTACCATCCTTCCACTCTCCTTCTGCCTCACCTGTACAGCAAGATACTTGTGATGTTATAAGCTTGACACATTACATTCTCTGACGAACTGTTGCCCTTACCAGTATCTTAAATGAAACTTCAGTCACTAAGTGATATAGACTCAGGAGTCTCTGCAGTATCTGTCTGCTCTTAGGATCGTAGAATCATGGAATCCCTACAGTGTGGAAGCAAGCCATTTGGCTCATCAAATCCACATCGACTCTCTGAAGAGCATCCACTCAGACCCATGCCCTACTCTATCCCTGCATTTCTATGGCTAATTCACCTGACCTGCGCATCTCGAGACTCCATGGACAATTTGGCATGGCCTACCTACCTGACCTGCACATTTTTGAACTGTGTGAGGAAACCTACACAGACACAGGGAGAATGTGCAAACTCCACACAGACAATTGCTTGAGGCTGGAATCAAACCTGGGTACCTGATGCTCTGAGGAGACTGCCCAGCAGTCATCCATTCCCTCTGTGCCTGGCTGGTTTTCATTTATGATGTGACCGCTTTGCTAAATGTGTGAAGGCAGAGTTCGCTGCTTTCCAGAAATCACAATGAGTTCAGCCACCACTTGAGCTCCAAACCCAAAGCTCAAGATGTTGTGAAGGCAATTTTGATAGGAGTGATCATCTCTCAAGATATTAATGTTCTTCCATGTTTATTGGGGGAGTAAGGTAATATACCTCCTTTAGAATTCAAATAGCCTTCTTCATTGCATAAGAAACCAATGAATAAGTTCCTTGATTATTCTGAGCATTGTCCGCCACTCTAGAAGGTTCTTTGCAATTGTTCAATTTCTAATGTTCCATCATCCATTTCCTTTACTGCTACAGATTTATTGAAAGACTTCTTAGGCATCCCTAACTATTACCACTGATCAACATCAAGCCATTTGCTTATATATGCTCTGTCTTACTGTAGTGGAAGCATAATGACTTTAGTTAATCAATTTATCCTCTATACTATTATTTTTGTTAACAAGCAGCTTCTCCCTATGACCAGATTTTTTCCATTCCTCAATTTTGTATTCCTCCAATTTCCTTGAATATTTACCAGTATAGATTTGTTGCCTACTCGCTATCTCTGTCGTATATGGTACCTATCTACTAGAACAGCACTACCCCTTATTTTAGAAATTTTATGGCTTGACCTAATAGATAATGGAATGTTGTTTTTAAAATTTTCCTTTAGTATTATTTCCCTCACATTCTCAAAAATCTCTTCTAATTTCATTGATCAAACCCACTGTCAAAATATAAGTTATTTCTCGCCACCAAATTGTGTGAATTAAATAAGTAACTGCATGTGTTGGAAATCTGATACAAGAACAGCAATTGCTGATGTAACTCAACAGGCCTGGCAGTATCTGGAGAGAGAAAGCAGAGTTAATGTTTTGAGTCCAGTGACCCTTGTTCAGATTTCCAACATCCATAGTTCTTCATTTTATGTTCAGAGTCAGTTGTGGTCAATAGAGTAATGATACAAAGAATGTAAGCAACATCCCTCACCACGCCCCCCACCAATTTGGTCAGAACAATAGCCAGACCAAAATAAATTAGGTCTCAATTCATCATCAAACTATTAGTTCTTCTTCACCAAAAAAAACTGTCTTTCTTCCGATCATGCTGGCTAAATGCTTTTCTGTTTTGAAGACCTGTTTCCCATTTTCTATCCACCCTTGCCAATTTTACTTTCTGTAATTCAGTTGCAAACTTCTGTATTTCTGTTGTAATTTGAGTTTTTTCATTTCTTTTTCCAGTCCAATTTGCTTCATTTGGAGATCTACAAACTTCCAGCACTTGATCTTCTATACGTTGACATATTCCGAGCAAAGAAATCCAATTTCTATAGTTCAGCTTTCTTATCCTCTGTTTTTAACTCTATTTTCAACTTTTGCCTTAAAGCTATTCACCCAACCTTTGTTCCTTGTTGCAAATCACTCTTGTGCTAAAGCCTTCCTTTAAAGAACAGCCTCTGCCATGACAAAACCATTCTGCTTTTTGAAAGAAATAGGGTTTTATGGTGAATTTTATTATTAATTTAACCTTTACACATCCCAGTGCCTATGTCCATCTATGGATTCAAAATACTGCAAAGAGCCCAGTCAAGTCCAGTTTTTTTTTGAAAAGGTGAAATCTTAAAGAATTGAGCCACAAGATTCTATGATTTAAAACAAAAATAAAAGATCACAGTAAAATAATCAAAGTAGTCACTAAATCCTACTTTGGGTAACCGCCTATTCTAATATCCATAATCAACTTAGGTTAAACATTAATATACAGGCAGATTGTGGCAGTTTAAGTTATAAATTGCAAGTTAAATGACAAATATAACTAAGATGGATCTTTAGCTATTGGCTTGGCAATTCACTCCATATATATGTTGTTAATGTCAGTAACAAAATTCTTCAACAATTCAGCTTCCTGGAAATAATTTCAGCCTCTCTTCTCCTGGCATTTAGCCTAATTCATAGCAATGATATTCAACAATAATAAGACCATAAGACATAGGAGTGGAAGTAAGGCCATTCGGCCCATCGAGTCCACTCCGCCATTCAATCATGGCTGATGGGCATTTCAACGCCACTTACCAGCATTCTCCCCATATCCCTTAATTCCTTGTGACATCAAGAATTTATCAATCTCTACCTTGAAGACATTTAGCGTCCCGGCCTCCACTGCACTCCACGGCAATGAATTCCACAGGCCCACCACTCTCTGGCTGAAGAGATGTCTCTGCATTTCTGTTCTGAATTGACCCCCTCTAATTCTAAAACTGTGTCCATTGGTCCTAGTCTCCTCGCCTAATGGAAACAATTTCCTAGCGTCCACCCTTTCCAAGCCATGTATTATCTTGTACGTTTCCATTAAATTTCCCCTTAATTTTCTAAACTCCAATGAATACAATCCCAGGATCCTCAGCCGTTCCTTGTATGTTAGACCTACCATTCCAGGGATTCATCCATGTGAATCTCCGCTGGACACGTTCCAGTGCCAGTATGTCCTTCCTGAGGTGTGGGGACCAAGACTGGACACAGTACTCCAAATGGGGCTTAACCAGAGCTTTATAAATTCTCAGTAGCACAATGGTGCTTTTATATTCCAACCCTCTTGAGATAAATGACAACATTGCATTCGCTGTCTTAATCACAGACTCAATCTGCATAATAATGGTATACATCTGCAGAACCTGCTCAACTCTGCTAACAATTGACTGGAATGCTTAGTACACCAAAGGTAACTTCCAGTGGTAGAAACACTTGCAACAACAGAATATTATCCATTCCTCAGCTTCTGGATTTCGTGTCCATCTTCTTCAACCTGCCTGTACTGAGAAGAATCATCATCTGAGCTCTGATGGCTCTGTATTCGTCAACTGGTTTTAACTATCTTTAGTCACCCCTCAGATTTAATTTGTAGTCTTAGTTTCTGCCTTAGTTCCATTTAGAAACTGGAAATGAGACTTTACTTTCTCAATTTTCTTTGTGGTTTCCATATTTAATGGGTCCATTTTATAATTATAAGCTTCAAAACTACAGTTTCTAACACGTGAGATATATCCTAGTTGAGGCTGAAAAGGAGATTTTGCTGATGGTGGATAAGAAATGAAGGTGAGAATAGCATACATTTTTGAGGTAGAATGAAATGGTCTTGATAATGGTACATAAGTGAGGAAGAAGCTCAACACAGTTTTCAGCAATATACTGAGGATGTGTATTTGATGACTGAGACATCAAATAAGGAGTTTTCTGCAATCAGGACCAAAGAAGGGCAGGCCTGAACTGAATAAAATCAGTTTAGTTTTGCCACATTAACACCAAGGGATGGTTCCACAACTTGTGAATAATGTTGGACAGCAAGTTGAAAAGTCCATGAACAGACTTTGGATCATTTGAGGCAGAGAAGCAAGATTAACTGTCATCATTGTCTATGTGGTTCCTGACTTTTTCAATCAATGAGTTGAAATATTATTTACTCAGAGCAACAGCAATGAAAATATGATTAATGCTAAGTTGTCCCAAAATGCCTTACAACTAAAGCTTGCAATCATGTAATTAATGACTATTTTCTCTCTTCATTGCAGGGGTGCAGGCTCTTGGACCTGGAATTCTACAGCAACAAATAGCTGCTGCATCGAAAGCAGCCAAATTTGCGGGAAGAGGTAACATATTCATATCCTGCATTCTGTAGTGACTCAATGGTAAACTGGTATTAGGTATGTCAATAAAATCAGAAATGTCACAGCGTGATAGAGGATGAGGTAGGGGAAGAAGAACTTTAGATTATGTAGCATTTTCATGACCGCAGGGGATTTCAAAATATCTTTTGCTGAAATGTAGAAAACATGGTCAAGCATTTGTGCAAAGCAAAATGTCACAATTGGCAATAAGGTGGTTTATCAGATTTTTAAAATTAAATTGATTGACTGCCAGGATACCAAGGATAAACGTATGCTCTTCAAACAATGCCATAAGATAATTTGTGTACCTGAGAAATGAATCCAATTTCATCTTATTCAAGGTAGCACTTCCAATCATATATTGTTCCCTCAGTCCTGCATTGAGGCATGAGCTGAATTTTTTGTTGAGGTTATCCAGCATGGGACTTGAACTGACAGCTTTCTGACTCAGAGAAAAAGTGCCACCATGGAGTCAAGGCTGACAAGTACTAAATTTATGAACTGGTAATATCAAGTGCTTCCCTTCCTCCAGCATTGCCGTTCTTTCATTCAAAATCACTTTTCATTTTTGCCCTTCTCTCTTATAAGTGTTTGGTTGAGAGTCCCTCCATATGCAACAATTTCCTATTCCTTTAGTGACCTCTCCCAGCAGTATTTCTTATCATTGCTTCAATCTGGCTCCATTCAGCATACAGAAACAAGAATTTGCATTTACTGGTACCTTTAGCGCAGCAAAATGTCCTGAATATGCTTGATGGTTGTCCAGTCTTTTAACATGTAAGGAGATATTGGAACAGGTAAAAAAAAATTAATAAATGAGGTAGGTCTTAAGGAATATCTTAATAGTGGAGAAACACACTGAGAAGTTGTAGGGGAGGAGATAACTGCAAAGCTTGCAACTTATGCAGCTGAATGCATGGCTACCAATAGCAGACTAAAGAAAATTACAAATGCACGATAGGGCAGGAGTTGAAGACGAGCAGAGTTATGGCCATTCCCCAGCTGAGGTTCCCCAATATTTTGAGCAGAATATCTGAATGAGGAAGAGAGTGAACTGACTCTCTTTGATTATTCAACACCACCCCCTTCCCCACCCCCTCCATCTCAGTTTGTCATAACCAATTTAATTTTAAAAGGATCTGCTCCCTTTTTGACACTTTCCTCTCATAATCAAAAAAACTTTTAAAAGATGTACAGTTTAACAAAAGAAGTGTATTTATTAATTACTCAGTGAAAGAAAAAGTAATAACACAACACACATACATTAAAAAAACTTTAAAAAACACAGATCAATTTCTAAATTGTTTGTGAAGAGCAGATAGTTGAACATTGAAACAGTTATTATGCATCTTATGGATAGCGTTGATATTGATACTAGAATAATCAATTTCAAGATTTTTGATGTTGTAGGCGCATTGAAACTTTTTTGTCCTGGCCATTTTTAACTAGTGCCTGTCTAGTAGATCTCAGAATGAGCATCTTTAACTGACAACACAAATGTGTATAAATGACTTCTCAGAGAAGTAACCCTCATAGCACACTAGTACACACAATAAGACATCAGGCCACATTCATAGATCAGGATCGCAGTTCACTTTTAACTCCTGTACCATGAATGGTAGGGCCATGGAAAATACTGAAAATCGGAGGGACTGTGATCTGCATATCCACAGATCCCAGAAGTAACAGAACAGGTAGGTAAGGTGGTTAAGAAGACATGTGAGAAGCTTGTCTTTATTAAATAATGCATAGAATACAAGAGCAGAGAGGTCATTCTGGAACAGTATATAATGCTGGTTAGGCCACAGTAGGAGTATGGCATGCAGCTCTGGTCACCACATTATAGCAAGGATGTAATTGTACTAGATTTGCCAGGATTCTGTCTTCTGATGGGTTTGGTCTATGATGAAAGATTGGATAGGCTGGGGCTGTTTTTCTTGGAGCAGCGAAGGTTGTGGGAGGGCTGGATAGAGGTGTATAAAATTATGAAAGACAAAGGTAGGGTGGTATAAGGGCACTTCTTCCATCAGTTGAGTGGTAAATCATCAGAGTACATAGATTTAAAGTAAGAGGAAACTTGAGAATAATCTTTTTCCCTCAGAGGTTTATGAAGTCAAAAACTCACGACCTGAAAGTGTGATTGAGTCAAGAATTTTCATAACATTTAGGCAATTTTAGATATTCACTTGAATTGCCATAACCTCAAGGGTTCTGGGTCAAAAGTTGGAAAATGGGATTAGTGTGGTCAGTTTGTTGACTAACATGGACATGGTGTGCCGAATCAACACACTTGTAAAGATCTCTGAGACTATGATGATTTAAATATTTGGTTAAAGGTTGGAGTTGCAAGTGCAGACTTGCTTATTAAAATGGTTTTCAGCTTTACAAAAGCTGTTTGGAGTTTGACATTCTATGATACTTTTGGTTTTTCCAGTTTTGTTTCCATGCGGTGCTGAGCTACTCCTTGTACCTTTGCAGCCCTGTACGTTTTTGTACATTACAAAGTTGCCTAGTGTGATGTAAGTTGTATGATTTATATATGTTTAATATCATTTAATTTGGATTCTTGAAGTTTGAACAACTGGCATTTTTTTTGTGTCTGAAGGGGTATAATGATTAATATGTGGTTTAGTTATTTAACCATGGAGATTTATCTTTTTAAGTCTGACAGAATTACTGGAAGCTAACAGGAATTTGTTTATATCTGGATTTTTTTATGAATGAACAAAATAACCTTTTGTACATTAGGTTTTCAATATGAAAGATGAAGGATTGATTCTTTTCATTTGATTAGAGGAAACACCCTTAAGCTTTACAAGGAAAGCTTTTTAGTTTCCGTTTCAGCAGTTTTGTCAGTCTTGGCTGAAGATGGAATTGTAAAACTTGTGCTCCTCAGAAAGGGAAATAGTTTAGGATTGTTAAGAAATATGTTAACTAAGTGTAAGGAGTTTAGTTTAAAAGTTCCAGACCAGATGATAAATTGAAGCACAGTTAAATTAAGCTCTATAGATGTAAAAGAAAAAGAAATTCTCTCTGGTATACATACTACAAAGGAGTGTTTTTTGAATTAAAGGAATTATACTTTTTAAAACTTTACACACATTTTATATGTACATTGTTTGGTTTATTCCATATAGCCTTCATTTATTTTGCATAATAAACTTCTGTTAAATCCAAAGATGTATATTCCATGCTTCTGTTTCAGTCAAAAAGTAATTTTAATTTAAAGCAAGAAAAAACTAATTATGATCAATCAAGCTAGTTGTCAGTCTCTGATCTGACTTGTCCACTAAAAACATCAGTTGTGATTATAGCATTAGGTACACTATGTATTTAGATAAGCCTGGTTTGTCAGTCTCTTGAAGGTGGTTAGAGAATTTCGGAGTCCATACGGCATGACGTATCACTGGTACAAATTTGCCATTTCAAGGCAAGATTTCTTTCACATGGATTGTCAAGGATGCCTGCCAGTAACCCTTTAGTAAAATACCTTGATAATGTAGGAAACTTTACTCACCCTATCTACGTAATTTTCTAACTGATCTACCTGATAGAAGTTGGCTGTCACCACTGCACCACCATTTCTGTAGTTGATGCAGAGCCTTGTGCAGGGGGGCACAAATACTATAGAGAAATACCAATTATTACTGCAAGACTGTATCAATTGGTGCTCTAAAGCTAATCATGTTTCGAATCTGGGCCTGCTTTTCTGGATGAGCTGATAGGGATGTTGCCTGATGAGAGGAACCTCTCTGATATCCATATTATGTTATAAGACCATAAGACTTAGGAGCAGAAATTAGGCCATTCAGCTTGTTGAGTCTGCTCTATCATTCAATCATGGTTAATTAGTTCCTCTACATCATTCTCTGTCTTTTTCCTCGTAACCCTTGATCCCCTTGACAATCAGAAATCTATCTACCTCAGTCTTAAATATACTCAATGACTGGTTTCCACAGCTTTCTGCAGTAGTGAATTCCATAGATTCACCATTCCCTGGCTGAAGAAATTTCTCCTTAACTCCATTCTAAAAGTTCTACCCTTTGCTCTAAGAGTGTGCCCTTAGGTCCTAATCTCTCCTACAACTGGAAACATCTTCCCAGCATCCACTCGGTCCAGGCCATTCAGTTTTCTGCTACTTTCAATTAGATACTCCCTCATCTTGCTAAACTCAATTGAGAAGAGACCCAGAGTCCTCAAATGTTCCTCATGTGTTAAGGTTTTCATTTCTGGGACCACTCATGTGAACCTTCTCTGAACCTTCTCCGAACCTGCTCCAGAGCTATTACATGTTTCCTGAAATATGGGGCCCAAAACTGTGCACAATACACCAAATGTGGTCTGACCAGAGCATTATAGAGCTTTAGAAGTACATCCCTGCTTTCATATTCAAGTCCTCTCAAAATGAATGCCATCATTGCATTTGTCTTCCTAACTACTAACTCAACTGCAAGTTTACCTTAAGAGAATCTTGGATTAGAAGTCCCGAGTGTCTTTGTACCTCAGACTTCTGAATTTTCTCCCCCTTTAGAAAATAGTCCATGCCTTTATTCTTCTTGCCAAAGTGCATGACCTCACACTTTCCCACGTTGAACTCCATCTGCCACTTCTTTGCCCACTCTCCTGTTATGAAGGTATAAAGGTACTTTAAGAGGGTTGAAAAGCTAACAAGAACTGTCTGACACAGCACAGGTTCTGAACAAGGTAACAATGTAACACTTTATAAAAACCAATAGTACAGCTATGTTGCTGTGGAACACAAAAACAAATTCAAATTCAACCAATCAGTTGAAATTATGCCCCAAGATATCAGAATCCATCAAATTTGAATGTAGTATTTTGATAATCTTAAAACCAAAGAAATGATTCAATGTTTAGGGATGTAAAACCAGACATTTTTAACAGTTAAGGAGAATTACCAAGCCACCAACAACTACAGACTTCGAGCAGAACAACTCTCTGAAAGCTACCTGTCTATAACAAGTTTGCGCAGCAGAACATCAAAAAGACGACAGAGGAAAATCTGCAGTTGAAGATACCAAGCTGACTGGTTTTGAAATGTGATTTTTTATTTTGTAAATCTTAACCCAGATTTTTTTTATCAAACTAATATTGTAATGTGGGAGGTAAGAGATAGGCTTAAGAGAAAGGAGTTGTAAATAGTTGTTGGTTTTAATATTCTCTGTAGGACTTAAATAATAAAGTTGTTAAATTTTTACTTTAACTATTGAGCCCTGGGATATAGTTCTATGCCTCTCGAATTTTAACAGATTACAGCATGGGGTGAGTCTTTTCTGTGTTGTTGGTTTAAATTAGCAGAGGGCTTTACCCCGTGTCATAACAATACTACCTGTCCATCTACCTATCTTTGTATCATCTGCAAACTTAGCCAGAATGCAGTCAGTTCCTTCATCTAAATCATTAATGTATAAAGTGAAAAGTGGTATCCCAACACTGACCCTTGAGGAACACCACTTGCCACTACCTGCAACCCTGAGAAAGATCCTTTTATCCACACTCTCTGCCTGCTGCCAGACAGCCAAGGTTCTATCCACGCTAGCACCTTGCCTCTAACACCTTATCTAACTCAACAGTTTCCAATTCAGCATGTTGTCAAAGGCCTTCTTGAAGTCCAGGTGGATGATATCCATTGGCTCTCCTTGGTGTATTATGCATGTTACTTCCTCAAAGAATTCTAGCAGATTTGTCAGGCATGACCTCCCCTAAATGAAACCATGCTGACTTTCCCCTTTTTTACCATGTACTTCCAAGTACAGTGGCACAGTGGTTAGCACTGCTGCCTCACAGCGCCAGAGACCCAGGTTCATTTCCCACCTCAGGCAACTGTCTGTGTGGAGTTTGCACATTCTCCCCGTGTCTGCGTGGGTTCCCTCTGGGTGCTCCGATTTCCTCCCACAGTCCAAAGATGAGCAGGTTCGGTGAATTGGCCATGCTAAATTGCCCATAGTATTAGGTGAAAGGGTAAATGTGTGGGAATGAGTCTGGGTGGGTTGCTCTTCGGAGGGTCGGTGTGGACTTGTTGGGCCGAAGGGCCTGTTTCCAGACTGTAAATAATCTAATCTAATCTAAAAAGTATTCAAAAATCTCATCCATCACAAAGAACTCACGACCGAAGTTCGGCTAATTGGTGTGTAATTTTCCATCTTTTGCCTTACTCCCTTTTTAAACAGAGGTGTCACGCTAGCGATTTTCCAGTTTTCTCCCTGATTCCAGTGATTCCTGAAAAATCACCACTAATACTCCCACAACATCTTCAGCTATCTCCCTTAGAACTCTGGGGAGTCCAGGTGACTTAACCACCTCCAAACCATCAGTTTTTCTAGCACTTCATGTTGGTGCATCCTTGCCCAGCAAAAGCCCTTAAATTCGTTAAGCAGGTTTGTTAATTCTGCTTCTTGTTCTACACCTAAGTGAGCAAATATGACGTCCAAGTTTTCTGTATTTCTGAATGGGTTACTTGACGAGTAAAAGTTCAAAATGAGCTTCCGCCATGTCTCCATCCAGTTCATGCCCATTGCTACCCTAATCCATATCAGATAATTCATTTCCCTGATCTTCTTTGCAATTCTGTAGGGGCCTTGAATGGTTCACCTGAAATTGATTGGGCCACTAACACATCTCCTCCTGGCTGAAAGGTTCAGGATTTGGTAGGTTGGTTTGCCTTTTGTTTCATTACAGTTTGGAATACTCTCACATGTTTTTAGATGACTTCCCAGGCTGATGATAGTTACTGAAGGAACTCTGTAACATAGACTAACATGGACACTTCTTCCTTCTATTCTGAAAAGAACACTCCTTGACTTGTTCCAGAGATCCTTACAGTTGGTACTTGTAAGAAACTTCAAATAGAGTAAAACTAGTGGATTCATTAGGTAAGTTTCTGTGGCGATCAGAAAAAAACATCTAGCCCTTTATCCCAGTTATGGGGTTATTCCCTGATGCCCTGATCATTGTGTCTACTGACACCATTCCAGCATTCCATGTGACTACAGGGAACATGCACAAGGTTTCTTGATTGTACCCAGTATAGCCATGATTTCTTGGAATATTTTAATGACAAAAAAGGTTTTTGGCCTTGATCTGACACAGATGATGCTGGGTGAAGAATTGGGTGACTTCTCTCACCAATGTTTTGGCAGATGTGAATTTCAGGGGAACAGCCCCTGGGAAATGTGTAGGTACATTATGGAAAGACTATACTTACTGGTAACCTGTTTTTGGTTTGAGCAGTGATTCCACACAGTCCAATGATAATTTTTGAATGGTTCTACAAAGGCCTGTACAGGAATCAGAAGTGCAGGTTTTGTTGCAGATCATGGGTCTTTCCCACAAACTGGTGGCTGTGACAGATGCTGCAAAATTTCACTGCATCTTTGTGAGCTGTGGCTAATAAAAATGCTGGCTGATGTGAGTTTGGGTTTCGCATACACTGACATACTCAAACATTGGAACTTTGAGTTAGCTGCATTATTCCTACCTGGTATCCCGTCAGCATCGTACATACTGTATTATTGTGCACACCTCATGGAAAGGTCTGTGACTGGGACCCTCCATTTACTCATAAGCACCTCACCTCATTTGTAATGTAGTAGCATTCAAGAACTTTTCTGCCTCAGCTTCAGTGTGTGCTGCCTGAGATAGCACTTTTAACAGTTGGTCAGCTTATTGGACTGTTACTAAGGAAGTTCTGTTTATTATTTGTTTGGAGTTTTCCAATCTCCTGGAAAGAAAAGTTTTCAGATGATTAAACTGGATGGTTTTCTGTTGTCACTGCCACTCAATTTGTAGTTGCTGAGCGTGTCTGTTCATAGACTATGTAACCACACAGGCATGGAAAATGCCGGTCACTTTCTCTTGCTGTCTTTTGGTCTCCTTAACCTCAACAAGCTTCTTGGCAACCAATGGAGATGCTATTACTTTTTGATCCTGCTAGGTTATTGATGAGTCTATAGACATGCAAACTGGGATGATTTTCCTTGTCCTAACACAAGTTTGCACAGTAGATGCACTCAGAAAAAGAGGGCAGGAATGTTTTCTCCTTTAATCCTACTTCCAGCACCTTGGTACTTGTTATACTCTCTAATGGTAAGGTTATGTTTTTTCCCAGCAACAGAGTTTGGCTGGCCCCACTATTACTCCTGTCCGACCGAACTCATCTCTGCACACCTCGACATGGTCCTGTCCCCTTTAGTCCAAGAACTCCCCACTTACGTTCGGGACACCACCCACGCCCTCCACCTCCTCCATGATTTTCGCTTCCCTGGTCCCCAATGCCTTATCTTCACCATGGACATCCAGTCCCTGTACACCTCCATCCCCCATCACGAAGGACTCAAAGCCCTCCGCTTCTTTCTTTCCTGCCGTACCAACCAGTACCCTTCAACTGACACCCTCCTTCGACTGACTGAACTGGTCCTCACCCTGAACAACTTCTCTTTCCAATCCTCCCACTTCCTCCAAACCAAAGGAATAGCCATGGGCACCCACATGGGCCCCAGCTATGCCTGCCTCTTCTTAGGATATGTGGAACAATCCATCTTCCGCAGCTACACTGGCACCAACCCCCACCTTTTCCTCCGCTACATCGATGACTGTATCGGCATTGCCTGGTGCTCCCACAAGGAGGTTGAACAGTTCATCCATTTTACCAACATCTTCCACCCCGACGTCAAATTTACCTGGACCATCTCAGACTCCTCCCTCCCCTTCATAGACCTTTCCATTTCTATCTCGGGTGACCGAATCAACACGGACATTTACTATAAACCAACCAACTCCCACAGCTACCTAGACTACACCTCCTCCTCCGCTGCCCCCTGTAAAAACACCATCCCATATTCCCGATTCCTTAGTCTCCGCTGCATCTGCTCCCAGGAGAACCAGTTCCAATACCGTACAGCCCAGATGGCCTCCTTCTTCAAAGTATGCAATTTCCCCTCAGATATGATCGACAATGCTCTCCACCACATCTCCTCCACTTCCCGCTCCTCCGCCCTTGAGCCCCGCCCCTCCAATCGCCACCAGGACAGAACGCCACTGGTCTTTACCTACCACCCCACCACCCCACCAACCTCCATGTGCATTGTATCATCTGTTGTCATTTCCGTCACCTCCAAACGGACCCCTCCACCAGGGATATACTTCCCTTCCCTCCCCTTCAGCGTTCCAAAAAGACCACTCCCTCCGTGACTCCCTCGTCAGATCCACACCCTCCACCAACCCAACCTCCACTCCCAGCACCTTCCCCTGCAACCGCAAGAAATGCAAAACTTGCGTCCATGTTGATTCGGTCCCCCTTTACTTCCCTCCAAAGCCCCAAGGGATCCTTCCATATCCGCCGCAAATTCACCTGCACCTCCACACACATCATTTACAGCATCCGCTGCACCTGATGTGGCCTCTTCTATATTGTGGAGACAGGCCGCCTACTTGAGAAACGTTTCAGAGAACACCTCTGGGGCACCCGGACCAACTAACCCAACCACCCCGTGGCTCAACACTTCAACTCCCCCTCCCACTCCACCAAGGACATGCAGGTCCTTGGACTCTTCCATCGCCAGACCATGGCAACACGACGCCTGGAGAAAGAGCGCCTCATCTTCCACCTAGGAACCCTCCAACCACAAGGGATGAACTCAGATTTCTCCAGTTTCCTGATTTCTCCATTTTCCTAATTTCCCCTCCCCACACCTTGTCTCAGTCAAATCCCTTGAACTCAGCACCTCCTTCCTAACCTGCAATCTTCTTCCTGACCTCTCCACCCCTACCCCCACTCTGGCCTATCACCCTCACCTTGACCTCCTTCCACCTATCACATTTCCAACGCCCCTCCCTCAAGTCCCTCCTCCCTACCTTTTATCTTAGCCTGCTGGACACACTTTCCTCATTCCTGAAGAAGGGCTCATGCCCGAAATGTCGATTCTCCTGCTCCTTGAATGCTGCCTGACCTGCTGCGCTTTTCCAGCAACACATTTTCAGCTCTGATCTCCAGCACCTGCAGTCCTCACTTTCTCCCACTATTACTCAGAATCACTATAGGCTCCCTCAATTTCCGTTGGAAAATATGACTACTGTTCCTTTAGATCCCAAATCCCAGTAAATCTAGCTTGGTCTTCTATGCTTTCAGTCTGATTCCAATTCTTTGCACAGGATGTATGTGCCTGGATAAATGCACTTATTTTATTCTGTAGCCTCCAAAAGTGGCCTAGACGTTTCCCACCCTTTGGCAATTAAAATACACTTGGCTTCACTTTTCATCTTAGCATGATCCCTCCTGTCTTGAGTAGGACTCCCAGTATTTACCCCCTCTCAGTTTCACATCAATCTCTCAACCTAGGTACTTTCAAAATGATTAGGGTTGACTGGGGGAGGGTTTCTTCTGGAACAGGGGTTTATGGATCAGCTCATAGTCATTAGCTAGTATGACAGCTTACCTAAACCAAATTACTCTCTGTCTCTCTAGGTGTATTGTTATTGGGATGGGAATGGAATGTTCTATACTCCTCAAGGAGAATTATTTAATCTAAAGTGGCTTCTGCTTTAAGTGCTTGTTCCCACTGGTCAAAAGCAAGCTGCTTCAGCTTTTCAAATTCCAGTAGATCTGGTCAGGCTATTTTCAGCAGGTGCAGAATTTCTGATATATACCTCCGGCGCTAACTGCTATGTACTTACGATAGCTTTTTTGCTGCCTGTAATCAGTGTCACTTGCCTCAGTCAATTTTGTAAGCTTTCACTGAAATCTTATTCTGCAGTCATAAGGATCATTGTTGGACTGGTCACTTGAAAGAGATAAAGAAGGCGTCTACCTCTGCCTTATCGAGCTAAGGAATTAAATTGTTCTGCCCTTAAGTCTGCATCTGCCCTTAAGTCTGCAACAATGTCTCTTCTGGAAACATAACATGATTTGTGCCCCTCAGATCTAGCTGTTTAGTTCAAATACTTTTCTCCTGTTGTTATTTCTGAAATTCTCTGACTTGTGTCCTTGATCTTTCCTCTCTTTCTCATTTCTCTCTCACTCTCCTCTCTTATGTCCCTCACCGTTCTCTCTCCCTGTCTTTCCCTTTCTTCTCTATCATTTCATTCTCTTTTTTTCTTGAAACTTCAATTTCCACTGCTTCAATTTTAATCTCTGTAATACTACTTTATCTGCTTCGTCGAAGAATCAAGTAAACAGTATTAAATAATAAACCCAACTGTTTAGTGGTCCAAGTGCAAAATATAAGTAGTTCATTACACATGTATGCAGGGAGCAGCTCAAAGTTTCTTCACTAAGTTACAAACAATCATGGTTTTTCCACAGAAAATAAAGTTACATATCCCAATTCAGGTGGACAACCTACCTAGGATGAATCTTGGTACTTGTCACATGTTCTAGTCATTAACTTATGTTTCAACCTGGCTGTTCAGAGTCCAAACAGCCTTAACCAAAGTACAGAGTCTAGATTAGAGTGGTGCTGGAAAAGCACAGCAGGTCAGGTAGCATCCGAGGAGCAGGAAAATTGATGTTTCGGGCAAAAGCCCTTCATCAGGAATAGAAGAAGGGTGCCTGCAGAGTGGAGAGATAAATGAGAGGGGGATGGGGGTGGGGAGAAAGTAGCATAGAGTACAATAGGTGAATGGGGGTGGGGATGGAAGTGATAGGTCAGAGAGGAAGGTGGTGGAGACGTCCCCAACAGTACCCTTCCACCGACACTCTCATTCATTTGGGTGAACTGGTCCTCAGCCTTAACAATTTCTCCTTCGAATCCTCCCACTTCCTCCAGTCCAAATGGGTAGCCATGGGCACCCGTATGGGCTCCAGCTATGCCTGTCTCTTTGTTGGCTATGTAGAACAGTCCATCCTCCGTAATTACACCGGCACCACTCCCCACCTCTTCCTCCACTACATTGATGACTGCATTGGCGCCACCTCGTGCTCCCGCGAGGAGGTTGAGCAATTCATCAACTTCACCAACACATTCCACCCCAACCTTACATTCACCTGGACCATCTCTGACACCACCCTCCCCTTCCTGGACCTCTCCATCTCTATTAATGACTACAGACTTGACAGACATTTTTTTACAAACCCACCGACTCCCGCAGCTACCTGGATTACACCTCTTCCCACCCTACCTCCTGCAAAAATGCCAGCTTGTATTCCCAATTCCTCTGCCCTCCGCCGTATCTGCTCTCAGGAGGAGCAGCCTCCACCACAGAACACACCAGATAGCCTCCTTCTTTAGAGATCGCAATTTCCCTTCCCACATGGTTAAAAATGCCCTTCAACGCATCTCGTCCACATCCTGCCCCTCCGCCCTCAAACCCCACCCCTTCAACCATAACAAGGACAGAGCCCCCCTGGTGCTCACCTTCCACCCTTCCAACCTTCACATAAAGCACATCATCCAAAGACATTTCCGCTACCTCCAAACGAACCCCACCACCAGGGATATATTTCCCTCCCCACCCATTTCTGCTTTCCGCAAAGACCATTCCCTCCATGACCATCTGGTCAGGTCCACGCCCCCCCTACAGCCCATCCTCCCTTCCTGGCACCTTCCCCTGCCACCACAGGAATTGCAAACCTGCACCCATACCTCCTCCAAGGGCCCAAAGGAGCCTTCCACATCCATCAAAGTTTTACCTGCACATCCACCAATATCATTTATTATATCCATTGCTCCCAATGCGGTCTCCTCTACATTGGGGAGACTGGATGCCTCCTATCAGAGCGCTTTAGGGAACATCTCCAGGACACCCGCACCAATCAACCCCACCGCCCTGTGGCCCAACATTTCAACTCCCCCTCCCACTCTGCCGAGGACATGAAGGTCCTGGGCCTCCTCCACTGCTGCTTCCTCACCACCCGACGCCTGGAGGAAGAACGCCTCATCTTCCGCCTCAGAACACTTCAACCCCATGGCATCAATGTGGATTTCACCAGTTTCCTCATTTCCCCTTCCCCCATCTCACCCCAGCTCCAACCTTCCAGTTCAGCACCATCCTGATGACCTGTCCTACCTGCCTATCTTCCTTTCCCCCTATTCACTCCACCCTCCTCTCTGACCTATCACCTTCATCCACACCCCCATTGTACTCTTTGCTACCTTCCCCCACCCTCCTCTCTGACTTATCACCTCCATCCCCACCCCCTATTCATCTATTATACTCTATGCTACTTTCTCCCCATCCCCATCCCCTCTCATTTATCTCTCCACTCTGCAGGCACCCTGCCTCTATTCCTGATGAAGGGCTTTTGCCCAAAACATCGATTTTACAGCTCCTCAGATGCTGCCTGACCTGCTATGCTTTTCCAGCACCACTCTAATCTAAACTCTGGTTTCCAGCATCTGCAGTCCTTGTTTTTACCTAGTTGACCTTAATCAAAGTACCTTAGCTTTACTATAGCTAAGCAGGATAAACTTATTCAAAATTAAACATATGTTCCTTGAAGATAATAAAATAAAGACAATAAAAGATAAACATATTTTTCTAGTTGTATTACAATGAAGTCAAAATCCCTAACTTTCTAATTAGACCTCACTAAAAGTGAACAGGGGAATGCGCTGCCAGAGGTAGTGGTGGAAACAAGTACAATTTTGTCATTTAAGAAACATTTGAGGGATGGGATGGGTATGGGAGAATATAGACCAGCACAAGCAAATGGGATTAATTTAGTTGTGAAGACTGGGTGGCATGGGTAAGTTGAGCCAAAGTTTCCATGCTGTAGAACTTTGTGACTCTATCACATGTAACATTGTGATTAATCAGAATGTACAAGCACAACCTCTAACTTCAAGATTTTGATTGAGAGTTATCCCAGTCATGTGTCTTAGATCCCCATTGAAGGACTGTCAACAGGTATTCTGGTCTTTCGTCATTGTTTATCTTAGGAACACAGACTTGCAGACTCTCACCCCTGTCGCCATATAAGGGTGATGGTAGCTCTTTGTGTGTGTGTGTGTGTGTGTGACTTCAATTAAAATTTGGACCCTAACTAGTCTAATGGCTGATTTTTTGTAAAAATACCAGCTGGTTCATATAAGTCCTTTCCGGAGAGAAATTTATCTTCTTTACCTGGTCTCCCCTACTTGTGTCTCTGGACTTGCAGTAACATAGTTGATTCTGAACAAAGGCTGTCGTAAAAGACTGAACAGTAATTGCTTACCCATCCAGTTATAACCACATCCTCTGAACAAATGAAAGAAAGGATTTCCTGGCTTTCAGTCAATTTTCTAACCCCAGGTACTTTAACTGTTCAAGGATCAGAACTTTTTAAAGCTCCCTAAGAACATTTTTATAAACCATATTTTATATTTTTATACGATATATTAAAAAAGTCTTACAGTGACAGTTTATCCATTCTAATTCTTTTGTTTCATTCATCAGTTCAAATCTTGGCCAAGAGCCCCCAGTTTGTGAGAACCAGTCCCTGGGGTGATTCCTAATTTGTTGCAATTCTACATGGGTTTCCTCAAACAGTTAAGTTCTGGGATAAGGAGAAATGGACTGGCTTCCATTAGTTATTTATCTGCCCCATCATTTGGTGCCAGATTAATTTCAAAATGATCCTTTCATTTGTGGACAAATTTCTTCCACACTCAAATGAACTTATGGTTCAAAAGATGTCCGATATAACTAGGCTTTCTTAATTAACAAAACAAGTGAGTTTATTGTTACTCAGTATGAGAAGAAATAGGAACACAACACATATTCACACAGATTAAAAATAAGAAGGGAGTCCAAAAAGATCAATTTTTAAAAAAATGTATGGATCAGTCTCTGAATATTTCATAAAGGATAGTAAACTTTATGGCTGTTGCAGTGGATATTACTGGTAGCATTGATGTTGGTAATTGAACAGCTGCCTTTTGTTTTATTATCATATCACAGTCTGAGATACCCCCGGAGATCACAATTTGTCATTCAGTTTCTTCCTTTGAAGCTTCTATGGCACTTCACTAGGTGTGACATAGTCTCCCAGAGAAAATGAATTTACAACTGCGTCAATGTTGGCTGTGTGTCCTTTTTATGTAAAAAAAGATATTGAAATGAAATTTTGATATTTTCCATAGATGATTTTGGACTATGATCAGTGATCAAGACGGTAGAGATCTTAGCCTACAGTACGAAAGGAAGTGAAAAGAATAATTTGGCACAGACAGTCTCAGACAGGAAAGCTCACATCTTAAATGCATTATCTGGGCTGACATGACATCAATTGTCAAAGTTCACTTGAGAATGTAACTTTTAAATGTTTTGTGATTTACATATGAAAGAACTGAAACCAACATGTTCATTCTAAAAGATAAGAGACTTGACAAACAATCCAGGTCTTTTTCAATATATAATGTCAGTTACATCACATTGTAAACGTTTGCTATAAAGTCTGTGTCTTACGATCTTATACTCCAGAACCATCTGATGAAGGAGCAGTGCTCCAAAAGCTAGTGTTTCCAAATAAACCTGTTGGACTATAACCTGGTGTTGTGTGATTTTTATCTTCTAAATTCCAGTGTGCTGCACTTGTGATGGGTTGGGGAACATATGATTTACATTGGTCAAATAATTTTAACTTCATTGCGGTATCAGACAGGATAATTTTCAAAATTAATATTTTGGCAGTCTTCATTCAGTTACCGGGAGTTAAGTTGGATAGATGGAGTACAAAGCTAAATCACTACAGGGTCAATGTAATAAACTGCAATTAATATTTGCAGTCGTTTGCAGGTTTTTCAACCATAATTGGGGGCGGCACTGTGATTAACACCGCTGCCTCACAGCGCCAGGGATCTGGGTTTGATTCCCGCTTCGGGCAACTATCTGTGTGGAGTTTGCACATTCTCCCTGTGCCTGCGTACATTTCCTTCAGGTGCTCCGGTTTCCCCCCACAATTCAAAGATGTGCGGGTCAGGTGAATTGGTCATGCTAAATTGCCCATAGTGTTAGATGCATTAGTCAGGGGTAAATGTAAGGGAATGGGTCTAGGTGGGGGTGGTGTGGACTTGTTGGGCCAACTGGCCCGTTTCAATCCTGTAGGGAATCTAATCTAATCTAATCTAAATTATACCTAGTGGCTAGACTTTCCAGGTGAATATTGCTGCTACATTTGCCCAAGTATTCTGATAGGTAGTAATCGGAGCAATGTAGACTGGAGTTGTGCATTGGGATTGTGCAGAATCCCAATGGTATCTGCTTCAGAAAATTTGCCCTTCATCTGAAAACCTTCAAAGAATCCATTTTAAGTCAGAGAATTCAGAGAGATTTAATTTGCTCGAGCTTAGTGGATACCAAGGAAAAGTTAAAGTTTGACTAATATTGACTCCTAGTAACTTTTAAGGTGAATCACTGGCTCACTGCTGAACAGATTTTTTTTTTGCTCAAAGACTTTAACAAAGAGATCCAAGTTATTTGATATTTATGCGAATGAGAACAAGAACTATTGACAATCTGACCATAGTACCATGTTTCATGACATTATTGAAATGGTTGTCAGGCAAGTAATGAAAGTATTGTGGTAATAGGAATCTGGATACTGTTCTGTACAGTCACAACACAAAAGGTTGTGTTATTTGCCTGATGCCTGAGTTAAGTGCATCTTATTGGAGATTCAGGGAGATGATACAGCTATCCTGATCCATGAAGAAACTAACAATATAAGTTAAAATAAGAATGATATTTTTGCTGACAGGATATCCGGAATAAAGGATCAAAATTAAAAGAAGAACCTTAAAAGTAATAATTTCAAGGTTGTTACTTAATCCATGCAATAGTCAGCATTGGAAATAGATACTGAATTAAGTACATAGCTTAAAAATAGGAATGGGAAATAAACATTAGCACCATAAACTAATAGATTTAAAGAGTACAGTTTTAAATTAGTCTCAGGATCAGGATGTTGCCAGGAAAGTCAGCATTTATTGCCAATCCCTAATTGCCCTTGCAAAAGAATTTTGGAAAATTATTGGAAAGATCACTGAAATCACCAGAATGTGAGAATAGAAGAAATAATAAATACAAACTTACATAGCCAGAGGAAATCAACTTTAACCTCAGGAAGTGATAGTGCATCTAGAATCCTAGTTTGGTCCCACCCAAACTGCCATGCAATTCTGGCCGTCTTATTAGGAAATACCCATCTTGGTATTTGAGAACTCAGAGGAAAAGCTACAAAAACTTCAAATGCTTAGTCTGGAAAATAAAACATTTGGAGGGGAAACTGTTAAAATGTTCTGTTTGGCTACTATCTGAAACAGAACCAGATTCCTTATAACCATATTGTATTCGACATTGCTTTGACCGCTATAGGTCCTGAAGCTGCTTTATTGGTAGCATTAAGCACTATATTCTTACCAAGCTAACCGATTCTTCTGCGACAGCTGAGGTGCTGCAAAAATCCTCACTAACCCCTTTTATCCCAACTCAAACTTGTGATTATCTAAAACTCTCTTGCCTACATTCTAACTTGCATCAAGTCATCAAATCTTCCCTCTTTCTAAAACCACTGATTATGATATTACACAATTAAAAAATGTGTTTAATCTTTCCCATTCCTCCCTATCTCTGTAATCCCTTCCAGCCCTTTAAGTCTTCCACATCTCAGTAATCCTCAATTCATACTTCTTGTCCATTCCCAATTTTAACCTCTCCACCAACCGATGAACATACCTTCAACTACTCACTTAAGGCCTTAAAACCCATACGTTTGCCCAGAGTGTTCTTATCATCAGACCTAGTGCCTCCTCAGATGGCATATGCAGCTCCACTTTAACACAGGTGGTGAGAAAGAAAGAAAGAAAACTATCACCAGTGCTATTTGCAAGTTGATGCAGAAGATAAAAAAGCAGTTGTGTCCAATGGATGCAGTTTATCTTGGGTTGGCAATTCAAGGCTTAATACACAAGCAATTCTATTTGTTATGTAAAAAGTACTTGGTATTAAACTAAATTTTTTTTATTCCAGGATTACCTGGTTCCATTCCAGGGGCAGCATACCCTTACAAGGCTGGACCTGGAGCTGGAATTTTAGGTAAGAGTCCTCTGCTTTACAGGGAGACTTTTGTTTTCTTCTCATTTTTCTTGTTTGAACTTTGACAGATTTCTCAGAGTAGAAGTCTGTTCCGCTTTACATTCCACATTTTCTATCGAGTTTGTTATGGAGTCATAGTGTGTTACATCGTGGAAACAAACCCTTCAGTCCAAACAGTCCAGGCAAACCATAACTCCAAACTAAGTTAGTCCCACCCACCTGTGCTTGGCCCATATCCCTCCAAACATTTCTCATTCATGTTCTTATCTAAATATCTTTTAAACATTGTAACTATAGCCCCATCCACACAGGAACCACACTCGGTAGAAAATAAAAGCCTGTAATGTCTTCTTTGGATCTTTCTCCTTTCACCTTAATAAAATTTCCCCTTATCTTGAAATACCCCATCCTAGAGAAAAGACACCATCCATTCACCTTATCGATATCCCCTCATGATTTTATAAACCTCTATAAGGTTACCTCTCAACTTCCTACGCTCCAGTGAAAAAGTCCCAGCTATCCAGCCTCTGCTTGTAACTCAAATTGTCCATTCCTGGCACTATCCTCGTAAATCCTTTCTGAAACCTCTCCAGTTTAATAACATCCTTTCAAAAACAGGGAGACCAGAACTGGACACAGTACTCCAGAAGAGGCCTCACCAACACTCTGCACAATCTCAACATACATTAGGGACATTTACTTGACTCTTGGATAGGCACATGGAAGTTAGTACAATGAAGGGTATGTGGGTTAAACTGATTTTAAAGTAGGATAAAAGGCTGGCACATCATTGAGGGCCACAGGGCCTGTAATGTGTTATACTGTTCTATGTTCTAAACATCCCAAATTTCTATACTCAAAAGATCTAAACAATGAAGGCAAGCATACTAAATGCCTTCTTCACCACCCTTTCTTTTTGTGATGCAAATTTCAAATAATTATGTCCCAGAACCCCTAGGTCTCTCTGTTCTTCAACACTGCCCAATGCCCTACTTTTAATTCTACAGGTCTTGTCTTTGTTTGTTTTACCAAAATGCAATGCTTTGCATTTATCCAAATTAAACTCCATTCTTCAGCCCATTGACCCAATTAATCAAAATCTCTTTGTAACCTTAGATAATCTTCTTTACTATAGCACCAATCTTAGTGTCATTGCAAACACTTATAACCTTGTTTCTATATTCTCATGTAAATCATTTATCTAAATGACAAACAAAAATGGATCCAGCACCAATTCTTGTTCAATAAAGATGAAATTAAGATATATTTTGCTGATACTGAAGTCTAATTAGCCTGTTTGCATAGCAATATCTTTCAATGCCAATCATATTCTAACAATATGTCGAACAAAGGCTAGACTGTTTTACTTCTTCCATGTTTCTGCTCAGTTGCCGTTCATAAGGATTTGCAATTAAGCATTGCAATGCCATACTGACAGGAGAAAATACATTTCTATTTTAGCTCCAGGTGACAGACTAGTTGCAGACAACAGAAGCAACATCATACTATATTCATATAGCACCTGACTTAGTGAAGTGCTTCATTGGATCTTTATCCCAAATCATAAAAGGGGTTGGTAGGAAAGGTGACTAAATGTTTGGTGAAAGGGATAGGTTTTAAGCGTAACCCTAACCCTTTCACAGGAAGAAGGTAAGGAAAAGTGTAAGGTGGCTTATCAGAGTAATTCCAGAACTCAGCACCTTAACCAAAGGCACGGGCACATTAAACTGAAGATGTTCAAGAGTACATAATTTGAGAAACTCAAATATTTCAGAGTTTTATAACTAAAGGAGATTACAGAGTTAGAAAGATTGCAAAGCCATGGAGGCATTTGAAAAGAAGAATAGGGACTTTAAAATTGAGGCATTGCTTAACCAGGAGTGAGTTTAAATTTGTGAAAAGGGCAGTGATGGATGAAAGGACTTGGCACAAGTTAGAATGTAGGCATAAGAAGTTGTGATTAAGTAAATTCTATGTATTATGATCTGAGGGAGACGAGCCAGAAGAGTGTTAACTAGTCAAGACTCAGAATAGTGAAGACATGAATAAGTAATTTAGCAACGCAAGAGCTAAGGAGGAGACAGAGTTAGATTCTAGTTTGTGTGAGAGGTAACTAGCATGACTGTATGCTAGGAAGCTCGGCGTGAGCTTAAATGTAGCTTTGAACTTTGAACTTTAAAACAGTCTAATTCAGCTTCAAACAGTTGCTACATAGCAGGGATGAAGTTGGTGGGTTTCAGGCTGACAATTGTGGTAGGAGGACATTTCAGTCCATCCAATATTGGACGCCTTGTGACGATTTTGAAGTGGCAGTGCAATTGATAGAGATGGTGATAAGAATTCTGAGCACTGTCAGCATACATGTGCAAACTCAGACTAATGACTCAGTTTTTGGATTATGTTGCCAAGGCAGAATCATGGGGATGACAAATAGGAGAAGAATAAGGGTAGGTCTTTCAGGGAAATCAAAGATTAGTGTGAAGAGGTGGAAAGGGAAACCATTATAGGTGATTCACCGGTAAGAACGGAATCAGGATAATGAAGTGTTCTCCAGCTGAACAAGGTGGCGAGGCTTTGAAGGAAGTTAGTGTGGTCAACCGAGTCAAATGTGCCACAGAATGATAAAGAACAACAGAGCGATAACTTTCTTTTGTCACTACCACACTACCAATAAATGTATGACTTGAAAAGAGTCTTTTGGTATTGTGGAAGAGGAATTCCAGGAAAGATGGACCTTTATTTGGGAAGCACAACACATTTGAAGAGTATTCAAAATTCAGGAAAACATCATTTTTCACCTTTTATGTATTTTATATTTTCCAGGTGCGGGAGTTCCAGGTGCGGGAGTTCCAGGTGCGGGAGTTCCAGGTGTTGGAGTTCCAGGTGCAGTTGTGCCAGGGTTATATCCAGGTATGAGCCAATATTGTCTTGGTATACGTGTGTATAGTAATTGCAACCTATGATTTTTGTACTGTAATCTTATAGGTTGGATGGTCTCCTGAATCCCTTATTTTACCTCTCATTTTATTGTGAGCACTGAAATGGCACTGACACTTCTTGGGTTAACTTCTTCAAATGTATCTTTGGAAGTAGATAAAATTAGTTTTCTTTGAGTCAAAAATTAAATGTTGAATGAGCTGTTTTCTAACACTAATCTGTCACTGCACTTATGGTTCGTTACATTGATTTTTAATAGGATGAATAACAAAAGCTTTAAGAAATTGGCAAAATGAAACAATCATGAGTATAAATGGTATAAAGGTGATGCAAAATTGAGGTGGAATATAAAACCATCTTATGTCATAACGTAAGATACCAGTTATACTCAACATTACATAATAACTGCTAAGTAATCCTGCATTACATGCAAGGAGCTTTTCAAACTGCAGTTTTTGTGATATGTATTTATAAAATGATTTTTCATGTTTGATTTGTTAATTCCTCCTTGTATTTGTCAAAACGGCATAGAGACATTCTTCCTCTTAAATGTTTCCTAAATTCATGCTGACACTCCAAATTGAAAAGGATGAAAAAGAGTTGTATGGTGAATTGTAGTGAAGGTGTATACTATACTACTGTTCTTTGGAAACTTAGCTTCTAAAGTAGAAGTAAATGGATTTTTATTTTTCAGTTCTATGATATGTGACTTTTTTCTCAGGTTCATAAACTTGTTTTTTTGTAGTGGGTGTAAACAGCATTTCTAAAAATATCAAGTCATTTGGGCTAAATGACAAGCCAAGCTAGCTGGTGAGATAAATGTTTACGAATGTAGTGATTGGAACCAGGTAGACCTTGTTGACTGTGAGGCTCTTGATTGGGTTTGTTAACCTGAGTCAATCAGGAAGGCCTGGCTGACAGGGGATTTAGAATCTCCTCAGTTCAGGCAACTAACTCTGAGTTGGTTGGCAACAGCCAATGTACTGCGCACAAGTAAGTAAAGGGTGACTTGGTGTTGGGGTATTGGCCTCTGTGCAGTTATCTTAACCAAGTTAGAACATAGAACAGTACAGCACAGAACATGCCCTTCAGCCCACGATGTTGTGCCGACCATTAATCCTCATGTAAGGTAAACCTAATGTACAAGCCCTCAAATTTCTGTGACCATATGTATGTCCAGCAGTTTCCTAAATATCCCCAATGACATCACTTCCACAACTGTTGCTGGCAACGCATTCCATGCTCCCACAACTCTCTGCGGAAAGAACCTGCCTCTGACAACCCCTCTATACTTTCCGCCAAACAGCTTAAAACTATGACCCCTCGGGTTAACAATTTCTGCCCTGGGAAAAAGTCTCTGACTATCAACTCTATCTATGCCTCTCATTATTTTGTACACCTCAATTAGGTCTCCTCTCTTCCTTCTTTTTTCCAGTGAAAAACGTCCGAGCTCAGTGAACCTCTCTTCGTAAAATAAGCCCTCCATTCCAGACAGCATCCTGGTAAACCTCCTCTGAACCCTCTCCAAAGCATCCACATCTTTCCTATCATAGGGCGACCAGAACTGGACACAGTATTCCAAGTGCAGTTTAACCAAAGTTTTATAGAGCTGCAACAAGATCTCACGACTCTTAAACTCAATCCCCCTGTTAATGAAAGCCAAAACACCATATGCTTTCTTAACAGCCCTGTCCACTTGGGTGGCAATTTTAAGGGATATATGTATCTGCACAGCAAGATCCCGCTGTTCCTTCACACTGCAAAGAATCCTGTCTTTAATCTTGTACTCAACTTTCAAGTTCGACCTTCTAAAATGCATCACTTCACATTTATCCAGGTTGAACTCCATCTGCCACCTCTCAGTCCATCTCTGCATCATGTCAATGTCATGTTGCAGCCTACAACAGTCCTCTATACTGTCAACGACACCTCCAACCTTTGTGTCGTCTGCAAACTTGCTAACCCATCCTCCAATCCCCTCATCCAAGTCATTAATAAAAATTACAAAGAGTAGGGGCCCAAGAACAGAGCCCTGTGGAACACCACTCACCACTGACTTCCAGGCAGAATACTTTCCTTCCACTACCACTCACTGTCTTCTGTCGACCAGCCAATTCTGTATCCAGACAGCTAACTTTCCCTGTATCCCATTCCTCCTGACTTTCTGAACGAGCCTACCATGGGGAACCTTATCAAATGCCTTGCTGAAGTCCATATACACCACATCCACCGCTGGACCCTCATCAACTTGTCTAGTAACATCCTCAAACAACTCAATAAGATTTGTGAGGCATGACCTGCCCCTCACAAAGCCATGCTGACTGCATTTAATCACGCCATGCTCTTCCAGATGGTCATAAATCCTATCCCTCAGAATCCTTTCTAACACCTTGCAGCCGACAGACGTGAGACTGACTGGTCTGTAATTGCTGGGGATTTCCCTATTTCCTTTCTTGAAGAGAGGAATTACATTTGCTGCCCTCCAGTCCTCAGGTATGACTCCAGTGGACAGCGAGGATGCAAAGGTCTTCGCAAGCGGTGAAGCAATCACATTTCTCGCTTCTCAAAGCAGCCAAGGACAAATCTGGTCTGGCCCTGGCGACTTGTCAATCTTAATGTTTGTCAAAATTTTCAGCACATCAGCTTCCTCAATCTCTATCTGTTCCAGCATGCTTACCTGCTCGTCAATTGTTTCCTTCACTACAAGATCCTTTTCTTTAGTAAAGACAGAAGCAAAAAACTCATTTAGAGTTTCCCCTATGTCCTCAGACTCTATACACAAGTTCCCAATACTATTCCTGATCGGCCCTACTCTTTCTTTGATCATTCTCTTATTTCTCACAAACGTGTAAAATGCCTTTGGATTCTCCCTAATCCTTCCTGCCAAGCCTTTTTCATGCCCCTCTCCTGGCTCTCCTCAGACTATTTTTGAGCTCCTTCCTTGCCTGCATGTAATCCTGTAGAGCCGAGCAAGACCCTTGCTTCCTCCACCTTACATAAGCTGCCTTCTTTCTTTTGATGAGAAGCTCCTCCGCTCTCATCATCCAAGGTTCCTATATCTTATCTCTTCTTGCCTGTCTCAGAGGAACACATTTATGCATCACTCACAACAATTGTTCCTTAAACAGTCTCCACATGTCTCTAGTACCCTTTCCATGGAACAATTGCTCACAGTCCATGCTTCCCAATTCACATCTGATAGCATCATAGTTTCATTTTCCCCAATTAAATATCCTCCCATTGTGCCTGCTTCTCTCCTTCTCCATAGCTACATAGAATGTGAGGCAGTTGTGGTCACTATCACCAAAATGCTCTCCCACTGCAAGATCTGACATCTGCCCAGGCTCATTGCCAAGCACCAAATCCAAAATGGCCTCTCCCCTCATTGGCCTGTCAACGTACTGAGTTAGGAAACCCTCCTGAACAGACCTTACAAAAACAGCTCCTTCCAAACCATCTGCTCGAAGGAGGTTCCAATCAATATTGGGAAAGTTAAAGTCACCCATTACAACAACCCTACTACATTCACACCTTTCCAAAATCTGCTGACCTATGCTTTCTTCAATCTCCCTGCTGCTATTGGGGGGTCTGTAGTAAATCCCTAATGAGGTGACTGCTCCTTTACCGTTCCTAATTTCCACCCATACTGACCCAGTAGGCAGCCCGTCCTCGACAATGGTAACTTCTGTAGCTGTGATACCCTCTCTGATTAGCAGTGCTACACCCCCTCCTCTTTTCTTCCCCCCTCCCTATTTTTAAATGTTCTAAACCCTGGAACATCCAGCAGCCATTCCTGCCCCTGAGAAACCCACGTCCCTGTTATGGCCACAACATCATAGCACCAAGTACTGATCCATGCTCTAAGCTCATCACTTTTATTCCTGATACTCCTTGCATTAAAGCAAACACACTTTAACCAGTCCCTTGGTTCTTTCCCAGGAAATTCCTTCCCACTGGCTGCGCTACCTCTTGCTATTGCCTCATCTCCATCAACTTTCACCATCGGTAT
Organism: Hemiscyllium ocellatum; assembly: GCF_020745735.1. Taxonomy (NCBI): domain Eukaryota; kingdom Metazoa; phylum Chordata; class Chondrichthyes; order Orectolobiformes; family Hemiscylliidae; genus Hemiscyllium; species Hemiscyllium ocellatum. The sequence goes on from NC_083431.1 coordinate 38,272,974, forward strand.
ATAGCTCAGGATCCCCCTCCTGAACCACTTGAGCAAACCTTCCACCCAGAACATTGGTCCCCTTCCAGTTCAGGTGCAACCTGTCCTTCATGTACAGTTCCCACCTTTCCCCAAAGGCATCCCAATTATCTACATATCTGAAACCCTCCCTCCTACACCAGCTGCGCAGCCACGAGTTAAGCTGCGCCCGCTCCCTGTTCCTCGCTTCGCTATCTTTAGGCACCGGTAGTAAACCGGCATCACTTACTTTCCTTCCTGGCAGCCCCTCTGGTCCGCGTCACTTCTGCCACTCCTCCTGCTCCTTCTGTGGAGGAAAAACACCGCTGACCACTACCGGTAAGTAATTTTAAAAAATCTCCCTTACCTTAGCTCATGAGCTCTTATCTCCCAGAAAAGGAGAAGCCCACCACTAGTTGTAGTTCACGGGGGGAAAGATCCATATCCTCAGAATAACAGTTTAGTTTTAGCAGTCTTCAGTGCATCAGAATTAAAAAGAAGTCTTCAGCTGTTTCAGCAGTCCATTTTGGACAGGACTAGACAACTTCCTGAGCTTTTTTTTAAAAGAGTTTAGTGATTTATCTTGTCTACGTGGTTTTTTTGGGTAGACACATTAATGGAGAGAACCACATCTGCTGTATGCGCAAGAATTTGCCAAAAGGAAACACTTGTAACCTAATCAGTCAAGCAAGAAATTAAAAGGTGATGTCAGAAGCAATATTTCACTGAAGTTAGCTGTCTGTAAAATATATTGATGAGGAAAAGGGTTTAATTTTTATTTTTACTTCATGATAAGATCCTTCCAGTTTGTCTTATTTAGTTTTTTTTATGTTATTTTGGTAAAAGTACATTGCAAGCTTCTTGACAATATTTTCCATGACTGACCACCATGATAACAACTTGCAATTATTACATTTTTGATCAAGCCAAGTTTAATCCTGAGATTTTATTTATCATATATTGCTGTAGTTTGACATCATAATGGCTGAGTATTTTTCATTTCTTTCCAGTTGTTATTCCTCTCCCAGATTTTACTGTACTACTTCCTTTTGCACTAAATTGACTCCATCACTTTATTCTGTTTTCTTTCTCTTGGTTCCTTGACAAAATCCCAATTATGCTGCTTACTGCTTGTATAAATAGATGAACATGTTCCTTGCTGAATTGTACCTTGAAATGGCAATTGGCAGCTCATGTGTCTTGAGCTTTGAATTTACACAATTTACTTAGGCTCCTATCTGGGATGCCTTTATAATGGCCCCGCTTAAAATAGTTTGGATCAGATATGACCTTAAATTTAACTGTAGTACTCAGATTTTAGGGCTGTCACTGTTGTATTCATATCTTATAGTCAGGATTAAATTTAAAACGTCTTTATTAAATTGTATTAAATATAATGTAAAATGGTTAAATTTATAAGGCAAAGTGCGATGTGTTTTTTTTTGTATTTATTAAAAGCAAAGAAGTTTATTTCTGTTAAGTATTTTATGTTGTATTTCAAGGTGCAAGAACTCATGGACTGGGTGTGCTTCCTGGTGTACCAACTGGGACTGGTTTGAAAGCTAAACCAGGTAGGGAAAGTTTTAACATTTGTGTTGAATATTCCCTCTATTGGTAATATTTTAGAATATTTTAAGATCTGTTTGACGTATACCTGTATAAGGTATGACAATCAATATAAAGGCAAAAACATACCTGTCACCATTTGAACTGTCATATGTTAAAAGGTGCATTTGCTATACCTGTAATATTGGTATGAAGTATCCTTTTTTTTTGTATACATTTTTAGTTGTACATTAAATGTGTGTTGAGTTATGGCCAAATCTGACACTGGAGAAAAGTAGAATGAGACTTCTGGAAAAGTTTCACTCTCAAGTGATTTTTAATTTTCACTTTCAGCAGCTTGGGTAAATAAAAAAAGTTAATGGGAGTTGAAACACCCTAATTTAAGTGCTAAATATGAATACTTATGGGGAGAAATCTGTTCACAGTGCTTCTTCTGGCAATACTATGCAGACTTGTCAATTCCATCAGAGCAAGCAATGCTGTTGCATGGGCTGCAGCACATTTGTCAACACCATCATTATAGAAGACTACATCTCTCATTGGTAACAGTCTGCAGCACTGCCTGCAATCACCCTGCTCTCACTTCCCAGGGAATCAAAATAATCTGTGCAGCACCACTAGGAACAAAGCTGCTTGAGTGAATTTACCTCCTGACTTATATTATCTTAATGCCTTCCCAAAGGGGAAAGAACAATTTAAAGAAAAACTTCAGCAATATTTGAACATACTGTCATACTTGAGCTCCATTTTGAGATCTATATGACAAGTCAGACCCACAAGCCACTTACAGGTTTTACTTATTTAACTTCGGGTCTAGTGATCATAATTCTGTTTTAAGCTCGTTCATGGAAAAGCATAAACCTTCCATATAAATTAAAGTTTTTAATTGGAATACACTCAATTTAATAGTATGAAACAAGAGCTTTCAAAAATTAATTGGAATAGACTGTTCACAGGTAAAGGAATGTCTGATAACTGGGAGGCTTTCAAAAGTTTGATGACACGAGTTCAGAATCATTATGTTCTTGTTAGAGTGAAAGGTAATGTTGGTAGTATTAGAGAACAATAGATGGATAAAGATATTGAGGTTCTAGTTAAGAATAAAAAAATTATAGATATAAACAACTGGGTTCAAATGAATCGCTTGAACGGTATACAGATAAACCTCGATTCTTCAAACAAGATGAGCAGGCACTATTTTGTTTGGATAATTGATTATTCAGTTAATTGATTTAATGCCTTTCGTCTGGGGCTTGGAGTTTTCTGTTAAGTCCGCTTCTTGTTCAGGAGATGAGGCAGCAGCACACCACTGGTGAGCGCCCGCACCCCTGTCGCCCCCGCTTGCCTGCCAATCCTGTCCGTCCCACCCACCATCCAGTCCCCGTCCACGCCCCTACGTCCAATCTGGCTGTCTTGTTTACCCCCCCATCCATCCATCCCCAACTCCCCCACTCTGAGGCAGCCGGACCGGACACCAACAGTAAGACTGCTGCTGCCTTTGGGGGCAAGTCTCCAAATAATACGCACGCACACAACCACACACACAACGTTTTACTGCAACTTTTTCACAGGTTCCATCTTTGCCCTGTACAGGACGATGTTGGAGAAATTATCTGGGGAAGGGTGGGTCTTAGGGTACATCTCTGTGTAGAACTCCAGGGAAAGTGTGGGGCAGAGAGAGAGGGCAGGAGGTCAATCATTTGGAGATGGTGCTTGGGCTCCCATCAATGTCCAAGATTGTTCTCTGCAGCATTTCAGTAAGCTGAGTTCAGTTTTAATAATTGTAAACAAAAGACACGATATTTGTTGGAAACACGTCTTTGATGTAATGTTTCTATCAGGACCTTGAGATTTTTTTCGGATAATCCAAAATTCGGATAATTGATATTCAGATAATCGAGGTTCCTCTGTAAAGGGTAAAGCAGCGTTCTTAAGAGGGAGATCAGGACGGCAAAGAGAAGTTATAAAATAATCTTATTTGCCAAGACTAAGGATAATCCAAAGAGATTCTATTAGTACATTAAGAGAAAGAGAGCAACTACAGAGAGAATGAGGGCCCTTAAAGATCAATGGGGTTATCTTTGTGTTGAACCTCAGGAGCTGGGGGAGATATAAAATTAATATTTAACATCTGTTGTTACTGTGGAGGAAAATAAAGGAGGCTGGAGAATTCAGGGAAATAAATATTGATGTTTTCAAAACAGTTCACTTTATAGAAGAGGAAGTGCTGGAGCTCTTAAAAAATATAAAAGTGTATAAATCTCTGGGGACTGATTTAGAGTATCCCAGGAATTTGTGGGAAGTTAAGGAGGAAGTTGCAGGACCTCGTGCAGAAGTATTCGCATCTATAAATACGGATGAGGTGCCAAATACTGGCGAGTAGCTAGTGTTGTGCCTTTAAGAGGGGATTTAACAAAACTATAGTCTTAAGATTTTGACTTTGGAAGTCAGTAAGTTGTTGAAAGTGATTCTGAAAGATAGGATTGATATGCATTTGGAGAGGCAAGGAAGAATTAGAGATAGTCAGCATGTTTCGTTTGAGGGAAATCATGTCTTGCAAACTTGATTGAGTTTTTTGAGAAAGAAACCAAAAAGAATTGAGGGCAGAATAGGACATGTTATTTACTTGGACTTTATTAAAATCTTTGATAAGGTTCTACATGGTAGACTAATTAGTAAAGTTAGATCACATGGGATTCAAGGATGTTTTGAAGAGTGTGCAGAGGAGGTTGACCAGATGTTTCCTGGTATAGAGAGTGCTAGCTATGGAGAGAGGTTGACTAGATTGGGATTAATTTCATTAGAAGGACGGAGGTTGAGGGGGTATCTGATTGAGGTATACAAAATCATGAGAGGTATAGACAAGGTAGATAGCAAGAAGTGTTTTTCCCAGAGTCCGGGACTCAATTACTAGGGGTCACGAGTTCAAGGTGAGAGGGAAAAGTTTAAGGGAGATATGCATGAAAAGTTCTTTACACAGAGGGATGTGGAATGCGTTGCCAGCAGAGGTGGGCAACATGGCATCATTTAAGATGTATCTAGACAGATACATGAATGGGCAGGGAGCAGCTCTTTAGAAAATAGGCAACAGGTTTAGATAGGGGATTGGATCAGTGCAGGCCGAAGGCCTGGTTCCTATGATGTAATTTTTGATGTTCTTTGTTCTTTGAGAAGTGAGATTTTTAATTGGTAATGGGTCGAAGGGTTAAGGGGAGAAGGCAGGAAAATGAGGATGAGGAGCAGATCAGCCATGATCTAATGGTAGAGCAGACTCGATGGGCTGAATGGCCTAATTCTGTTCCTATTTCTTACATACTTGTGAACTTACTGAATCATAAGATTCTTAAGGGGCTTGACAGGTTAAATGTTGAGAGAATGTTTAGAGAGTTTAGAACAAAGAGCATAGTCTCAGAATAAAGGGGTGCTAATTTAAGACTGAGATAAGGAGGAATTTCTCCTGTCATGTCTGAGGCAACACCACAAAGTGTGAAAGCATCTCTGGACCAATAATGTTTCTCAGGATATGCAATAGCCTTTTAAAGGTGGCACAGCTCCAGGGATGCTGGTCTGCTATGGCATTTCTGAACAGTGGCATGTCATTCTGGATATTGTGAAATGATAGAATCAAGTTAGTTTCAGTTGAGAGAGGTACCTCAAAGTCGTTAATGAGATATTTTTGGGACAATATGGCAAGGAATCTCCCTGGGCCTCTGGTAGAGAAATCCTTCATGGAACTCAACTAAATTGACAAGTTGCCAAAATATTAAGATTCAGCCCTTGTTATTCCTGAATTCTCAAGATGTCTAATACGTATCTGAGTGCATTCTTGAATTGGAGAAACTGAATGATCTTTGTAAGGTGAGACAATTAGCAATTTGCCAGTGTGAAACATCAAAAACATTGTGTAGAAAACAGTAAACAAATTATTTTCAATCTATTTGGTGGAGTCCTTCTTACACTTGATAATTACTATGTAATATTTAGATTGATCTCCTATTGCATTTTGTAATTTGGCATTCTGGCTGTTATTGCAGGTGTTGGTGGCCAGTATGGATACCCAGCAGGTAAAGATAGATTACTTGCTATCTATTTATATCGATACCTAATCTAATATTGACACTTGTAATGTAGAATTAACAGAAATAAGCAACTAAAATAGATCCTTAGCCTAAGCAAGTCAGAATATATTCTATTATCTATTAAATACATTGTTGTATAAATGTAGAATCATTCAGAAGATAAAATTACTGTAAACAGGAAGTCCATTATACAGAAAATTATCAATGATTTTCAGAAGTCCTTATACACTACATAAATTGAGTAACATAATCAAGTATCTGTTACTTCATTAATAAACTCAATCAAGTTAGTTAAATACGATTTGACCTTAATAAAACCATGTCGAGAATGTGGTGCTGGAAAAGCATAGCAGATCAGGCAACATCCAAGGAGCAGAAGAATTGGTGTTTCAGGCATAAGCCCTTCATCAGGAAAGAAGACCTTATGCTCGAAACGTCGATTCTCCTGCTCCTCCAATGCTGCCTGACTAGCTGTGCTTTCCAGCATCACACTCTTGACTCTGATCTCCAGCATTTGCAGTCCTCACTTTTTCCTTACCAAAACTGTGTTGACTAAGCTTAATTAAACCATAGTAAAAAATGAGGTCTGCAGATGCTGGAGATCACAGCTGCAAATGTGTTGCTGGTCAAAGCACAGCAGGCCAGGCAGCATCTCAGGAATAGAGAATTCGACGTTTCGAGCATAAGCCCTTCATCAGGAATAAGAGAGAGAGAGCCAAGCAGGCTAAGATAAAAGGTAGGGAGGAGGGACTAGGGGGAGGGGCGATGGAGGTGGGATAGGTGGAAGGAGGTCAAGGTGAGGGTGATAGGCCGGAGTGGGGTGGGGGCGGAGAGGTCAGGAAGAGGATTCAGGTTAGGAGGGCGGTGCTGAGTTGAGGGAACCGACTGAGACAAGGTGGGGGGAGGGGAAATGAGGAAACTGGAGAAATCTGAATTCATACCTTGTGGTTGGAGGGTTCCCAGGCGGAAGATGAGGCGCTCCTCCTCCAGCCGTCGTGTTGTTATGTTCTGCCGGTGGAGGAGTCCAAGGACCTGCATGTCCTCGGTGGAGTGGGAGGGGGAGTTAAAGTGTTGAGCCACGGGGTGATTGGGTTGGTTGGTTCGGGCGGACCGGAGGTGTTCTCTGAAGCGTTCCGCAAGTAAGCGGCCTGTCTCACCAATAAAGTTGATGAACTGTTCAACCTCCTCGTGGGAGCACGAGGCAGCGCCGATACAGTCATCGATGTAGCGGAGGAAAAGGTGGGGGGTGGTGCCAGTGTAGTTGCGGAAGATGGACTGTTCCACATATCCTACGAAGAGGCAGGCATAGCTGGGGCCCATGCGGGTGCCCATGGCAACTCCTTTAGTTTGGAGGAAGTGGGAGGATTGAAAAGAGAAGTTATTCAGGGTGAGGACCAGTTCAGTCAGTCGAAGGAGGGTGTCAGTGGAAGGGTACTGGTTGGTGCGGCGGGAAAGGAAGAAGTGGAGGGCTTTGAGTCCTTCGTGATGGGGGATGGAGGTGTACAGGGACTGGATGTACCCCGGTCCCCAACGCTTTATTTTCACTATGGACATCCAGTCCCTGTACACCTCCATCCCCCATCACTCAAAGCCCTCCGCTTCTTCCTTTCCCGCCGCACCAACCAGTACCCTTCCACTGACACCCTCCTTCGACTGACTGAACTGGTCCTCACCCTGAATAACTTCTCTTTTCAATCCTCCCATTCCTCCAAACTAAAGGAGTTGCCATGGGCACCCGCATGGGCCCCAGCTATGCCTGCCTCTTCGTAGGATATGTGGAACAGCCCATCTTCCGCAACTACACTGGCACCACCCCCCACCTTTTCCTCCGCTACATCGATGACTGTATCGGCGCTGCCTCGTGCTCCCACGAGGAGGTTGAACAGTTCATCAACTTTACTAACACCTTCCATCCCGACCTGAAATTCACCTGGACTGTCTCAGACTCCTCCCTCCCCTTCCTAGACCTTTCCATTTCTATCTCGGGCGACCGACTCAACACAGACATCTATTATAAACCGACTGACTCCCACAGCTACCTGGACTACACCTCCTCCCACCCTGCCCCCTGTAAAAACGCCATCCCATATTCCCAATTCCTTCGTCTCCGCCGCATCTGCTCCCAGGAGGACCAATTCCGACACCGCACAGCCCAGATGGCCTCCTTCTTCAAGGACCGCAGATTCCCCCCAGACATGATCGACGATGCCCTCCACCGCATCTCCTCCACTTCCCGCTCCTCCGCCCTTGAGCCCCGCTCCTCCAACCGCCACCAAGACAGAACCCCACTGGTTCTCACCTACCACCCCACCAACCTCCGCATACAACGTATCATCCGCCGCCATTTCCGCCACCTCCAAACGGACCCCACCACCAAGGATATATTTCCCTCCCCTCCCCTATCAGCGTTCCGCAAGGACCACTCCCTTCGTGACTCCCTCGTCAGATCCACACCCCCCACCAACCCAACCTCCACCCCCGGCACCTTCCCCTGCAACCGCAGGAAATGTAAAACTTGCGCCCACACCTCCACACTCACTTCCCTCCAAGGCCCCAAGGGATCCTTCCATATCCGCCACAAGTTCACCTGTACCTCCACACACATCATCTATTGCATCCGCTGCACCCGATGTGGCCTCCTCTATATTGGTGAGACGGGCCGCTTACTTGCGGAACGCTTCAGAGAACACCTCCGGGCCGCCCGAACCAACCAACCCAATCACCCCGTGGCTCAACACTTTAACTCACCCTCCCACTCCACCGAGGACATGCAGGTCCTTGGACTCCTCCACCGGCAGAACATAACAACACGACGGCTGGAGGAGGAGCGCCTCATCTTCCACCTGGGAACCCTCCAACCACAAGGTATGAACTCAGATTTCTCCAGTTTCCTCATTTCCCCTCCCCCCACCTTGTCTCAGTCGGTTCCCTCAACTCAGCACCGCCCTCCTAACCTGCAATCCTCTTCCTGACCTCTCCGCCCCCACCCCACTCCGGCCTATCACCTTCACCTTGACCTCCTTCCACCTATCCCACCTCCATCGCCCCTCCCCCTAGTCCCTCCTCCCTACCTTTTATCTTAGCCTGCTTGGCTCTCTCTCTCTTATTCCTGATGAAGGGCTTATGCTCGAAACGTCGAATTCTCTATTCCTGAGATGCTGCCTGGCCTGCTGTGCTTTGACCAGCAACACATTTGCAGCTTAATTAAACCATACTTATCCAACTGATTTAATTTTACTTCAGCTTATTTGTCAATGTTTTCCCACTATTGATGTTAAACTGCTTGGTCAATAGTTATTGTGTTTATCTTTGTATCCTTATTCAAACAAAAAAGTTGTAATTCTCTCATACTCTAGCACCATTTCATTTAGTATACGGCAGTGTAAGTTTATCATATTAAGAATTGAACAAAGAATATTTTGAAAAGGTGTGAAACTAAGACATGTTGATATTCAAAAAGACGTAGCTATCATTGGACAAAGACACAAAGTTAGTACGCAACTTGGAGGGAAATGGCAATTGGCCCATGGTTTAAGGAAATTGAGCAAATTGAATCCACAATTGGCTGAGTGGCAGGAAGCTAAGGATGATGGTTGAGTGGTGTTTTTCTGTTTGGAAGTCTGTGTCCAATGGGCTTCCACAGGTCCTTACTGTTTGTGATTTATATAAATGATTTAAATGTTGGAGGGTTGATCAGTAAGTTTGCAGATGATAAAAGAAAATTGCTGGGATGCTAAATATGGAGGCATATAGCCTTAGATTACAAGGGGATATGGGGCTGGTCAGTTAGGCGTAGTGGTGGCAAATGGAATGCAATCTGGATAAATGTGAGTAATGCACTTGGGCAGGACAAACTAGGCAGGGAATACTTGACAGACAGTAGACACCTGGAAAGCATTGAGGATCAGAAGGACAGTGGTCTGTGGGTCCACCGGTCATTTAAGGTATCAGAACAAGTGGATAAAGTGGTTAAGACATGGGATACTTGCCTTTATTTGCCAAAGCATAGAGTTTAAGACCCAGAAGGTTATACTGGGACTATATAAGATAGAGGTTAGACCACATCTACAGTATTGTGTGCAGTTCTAGAATCCACACTATAAGAAAGTTAAGATTCCACTAGAAGGTGCAAAGAAGGTTTACTAAGGTGTTGCCTTGTCTAGGGAGTTTCAGTTATGAAGAGTGATTGGACAGACTGCAGTTGTTCCCTTTGGAGGAGATTGAGAGGGGACTTCATTGAGATATGTAAAAATTATGAGGGGTTTAGGTAGTATCGATAGGAAAAAACATTGCCCCTTGATGGAGGGATCAGTGACCACGGGCATAAATTTAAAGGTACAGAGCAGAAGGTTTAGGTAGAGAAAATGAGAAAATATTTTTTCACCCAGACAGTGATTGGAATTTGGAATTACTGCCTGTAAGGGTAATTAAAGGCAGAAGCCTTCCATGGCATTTAAAAGTATTTAGATGTGCAGTTGTGATGCCAAGGCATATAAAGGTATGGGCTAAGTGCTGAAAAATGGGACTAAAATACTTATGTGGCTGCTTTTGACTAGCATTGTCATGATGGGCCAAAGGGCCTTTTCTCTGCTGTAAATCTCACAAAAATTAGAATAAAGCAACCTTGCGAAAATTATATAGAACCTTGGTGAGAGCATACGGGCTCGCAGTTTTGGTCTCCATTTCTGAAGAAGCAGATACTTATCTTGGAAGTGATACAGGAAGGGAGCATTAGGATTGACTTCTTGAATGAATGGGTAGTCCTTTAATGAGAGACTGAATAAATTGGAGCTGATCTTTTCTGAAGTTTAGAAGAATAAGAGCTGGTCGCCTTGAAACTTCCAAGATTCTGAAGGTTCTGGGTAGGGTGTTAGCCATGATCATATTGAGCGGCAGAGTAGGATGGAGGGGCCATTTGAAAAGCTTTTGCTCATTTATCCAATGTTGTAAAATATTTTTCACTTTCTTCACAAGCTAATCACTTTCTTTGTTAAAGGCAAGTCATTAATTTTCCTTACTTTGTTAATAGGTTTGAATGACCTCAGCAATACGTTTGTACGTATTGTAATTTAATTTCACCTGGCCCCAAGCATTACTTGTTCACTAGAACTAAGCCTCATAATTTACGTGTGTACAGAAGCAATTCACTCAATTCAGTTGGCCCACACTGGTAATTATGCTGCATATGAACCTCCTCCTACAGACTGCATCTAATCCTAGCAGTGTATACTTGTAATGCTTTCTGTCTTCTTGTATTTGAGACAGTCAATAATTACATCGATATTACTTTCCTCAAATACTCCATATTATAGCAAGATCCACATTCTAACTATTGTGTAAGAAAGATTTTTTTCTTCTGAATTCATTATTGGATTTATGAGTTGCTGTCTTATTGATGTAGTCTAATTTTTGGGCTCCTGCGCACATGGAAGTATCAATTCTACAGCTGCCGAGACAAATTTTAAACTGTTGTCATCATTCAGTTTTCCCTTCTCTAAAGAAAGGAACCTCAGCCTTCTTTCATACATACACTTATTTGTTCTTTTAGATCAGAAGATTAATATCATCACACCCTGAGCTTGCCTACATTTAACTGTACATTAAAATTGATTCCTTTACTTTAATTTTCTTATTCATTCTGATAGGTTATGGTGGCTTTGGAGTAGGAGTACCTGTTGGTTATCCTGTGCTCTCTCCTAAACTACCAGGTATGTACAGTTTGTTAAATCATGCTTAGTAATACAAATGATTATGCAGAGATAAAAGTGAGCAGGTATAGCAGAATTGAGAGGCTCGATTTCAGCAGAAAAGCACATTGCCTTTATTTAGAAATGAGAGATGAGAAATCGGGCATGTTGATATCTACTCTTTTGGGTGTACCCCAAGTGCTCTGAAATTGAATTTGTGGCACACATTCGTAGTGCGAGGGTAAGTCATAACATGCAGTATTGTAGGTATTACAGCATATACAGTGAATGCCCACCAGAATAATGCAAGATATTGGCATCAACCTAGGTGCAGCACTGTTTTGTAACTTAATAGTCCCGCTGACACGGTATCTTAACCTTAGACTCATTAAGCAGCAGGAACGATTGCATATCAATGAGTTTTAAATAGGTAACTAACCTATCAATTTGTTGCTGACTAATTTCTTCTGTTTGTTTGTATGGTTCTCGAAGTGTTTGGAGGGCTTTTGTGGTGCAGTGGTAGTATCCTTACCTCTGAGCCAAGAGACCCAAGTTCAAGTGTCACATGCTCCAGAGTTTTGAAAAAACATCTATGTACAGATTGATTATAAAATGTTCAGAGGTGTCTGGGGAGATGGTGGCAAAGTAGTAATGTCACTAGACTAGTAACCTGGCCCCGGAGCTAAAGCTCTGGGAATGTTGGTTCAAAAAGGGTGGCACGGTGGCACAGTGGTTAGCACTGCTGCCTCATAGTGCCAGGGACCCAGGTTCAATTCCCACCTCGGGCAACTGTCGGTGTGGAGTTTGCACATTCTCCCTGTGTCTGTGCGGGTTTCCTCCGGGTGCCCCGGTTTCCTCCCACAATCCGAAGGGCCTGTTGTGGGCGGCACGGTGGCAGAGTGGTTAGCACTGCTGCCTCACAGTGCCAGAGACCCGGGTTCAATTCCCGCCTCGGGCGACTGACTGTGTGGAGTTTGCACATTCTCCCCGTGTCTGTGGTTTCCTCCCACAGTCCAAAGATGTGCGGGTCAGGTGAATTAGCCATGCTAAATTGCCCGTAGTGTTAGGTAAGGGGTAAATGTATGGGTGGGTTGCGCTTTGGCGGGTTGGTGTGGACTTGTTGGGCCAAAGGGCCTGTTTCCACATTGTAAATAATCTAATCTTAAAAAAAAACCTCTCAACTCATCTGGTGGAATTTAAAAAGAAGGTCTTTCACAGATAACTGAGTCAGATAATTCAAATCCCACCCACCCCAAAGATGCTGTAACAGATTGATTAAAAATAATGTTGGATCTTGTGGCACAGTGACAGTATCTCCACCTCTGAGTCAGGGATCCATGTTCAAATTCCTCAGAAGTGTTTAATAACGTTTGGAAGTAATTGATGCTTTCTTTCTATGGTTGTTTGGAGAATATGATAATTGAGGGAATAGCAATAGGTATGTTCCAATTTCTTCCATCACACAATGTTATATCACTATATTATGACCATGCTTTCACATATATCATTAGTTTTCAGACTCTGTACAGAATGTAATTTAATACAAACTAGATTTTATTGTTGAATTATATTACAAACGTTATTATTTATATTGCAGGTGGCTATGGAATTCCATACAGTGCTGGTAGGTTCTTTCTTTAAAATCTGTTACAACATTGTAAAACCAAATTCAATAATGCAATTCCATTAATCTTGATGCTGTAACACTGCTGGTATTACCACAGTATTTTAAATTTTGTAATGATGGCAGTGTATCCACAGAATTTCTGTGTGCCTGTGGTACTATGTGACAATATGTTTGAGGAGAATTGAACACTACTTAGAGATAATGATTTAGTGAAGCAGATACAGTTATCACAAAGATTTTTTAGCATATTGGCATTTACATCAGTGGACAAATCTAGTAAATGTGAAATGCATTTGCAATTTCCTAATATGTAATGCTGTCAGACAAAAGCTCTTATATATTCCATATATTTGAAATATATATAAAGTTAATATATAAATGTTGTCAAAAATTGCATTTCTTAGTATTCTCACATATTAAATGAAAATATTACTGAAAACAATGATAAAAGGTCTAGCTGTAATTTTCTGGATAATGTTCCCGGTCCTAGACTACTAGAACTCAAGCAGTGCTAGGCCTTGAAGGCCACCTGCAGTGTTATCCGTTATAAAATCAAAAATGTGTCAGTAGTCATGTTGTAGCCACAGCACATCTAAGGAGTACTAGGACATGCAAAGATATAGATGACAACCCCAACAGAATTTGCTAGGGTTGGTTGAATTTTATATACAGTACATTGCAATATATACATTTTATTTGGAATAGAACCTGATCAGGTATTTCCCAGACCTTTGTGGGAAGCTAGGGAAGAGATTGCTCGGCACCTTGCTGAGATATTTGTATCATCGACACAATGGGTGTGGTGCCAGAAGATTGGAAGTTGGCTGATGTGATACCACTATTTAACAAAGGTTGCAAGTAAAAACCAGGAATCTATAAACCAATGAGCCTTATGTCAGTGGTGGGTAAGTTGTTGCAGAGGATTCTGAGGGACAGGATTTACATGCCTTTGGAAAGGCAGGGACTGATTAGGGATAGTCAACATGGCTTTGTTTAAGGGAAACTATGCCTCACTAACTTGATTAAGTTTTTTGAAGATGTAGCAAAGGAGATTAATAAAGACAGAGTGGTAGATGTCTGCATGGAATTCAGCAAAACATTTGATGAGGTTCCAAATAGTAGACTGGTTAGTAAGGTTAGACCACATGGGAGCCAGGGGGAGCTAGCCAATGAGATGCAAAATTGGCTTAAGGGTAGGAGATAGAGGATGGTAGTAGAGGGTTGCTTTTCAGACTGGAAACCTGTGACCAGCAGTGAGCCACAAGGATCAGTGCTGGGTCCACTGCTTTTTATAATTTATATAAATTATTTGGATAAGAATATAGGAAGCAGGGTTGGTAAGTTTGCAGATGCCAATAAAATAAGTGGTGTAGTGGGCAGTGAAGAAGATTATTTCAGAGTACAATGGGATCTGTAGAATGGGCCAAGAAGTGGCAAATGAAGTATAATTTAGATAAACGTGAGGTGCTTCATTTTGGAAAGGCAAACCAGGCCAGGATTTATAGAGTTAATATTAGATCCCTGGGGAGTGTTGCCGAACAAAGAGACATAGGGGTGTAGCTGCATAGTTCCTTGAAAGTGAACTCACAAGTAGACAGGGTGGTGAAAAAGGCATTTGGCATGCTTGCCTTCATTGGTCTGACCATTAAGTAGAGGAGTTGAGATGTCATGTTGCAGTAGTATAGGACATTGATGAGGCCACTTTTAGAATACTGCATACAATTCTCATTGTCTTTCTATAAAAAGAATGTTGTTGTACTTAGAGTCATAGAGAAGTACAGCACGGAAACAGACCCTTCAATTCAACTCGTCCATGCTAACCCAGATATCCCAACCTAATCGAGTCCCACTAATCTAGGCCCATATCCCTCCAAACCCTTCCATTCCAGATTCCTTTTACATGTTGTAATTGTACCAGCCACCACCACTTCCTCTGGCAGCTCATTCCATACACATACCACCCTCTGCGTGAAAATGTTGCCCTTAAGTCTCTTTTATATCTTTCCCTTTTCACCCTAAACCTATAGTCTCCTGTTCTGGACTCCACTACCCAGGGAAAAGACTTTATCTGTTTATCCTATCCATGCCCTTCATGATTTTATAAACCTCTATAAGGCCACCCCTCAGCGTCTGATGCTCCAGGGAAAACAGCCCCAACCTATTCAACCTCTGCCTACAGCTCAAATCCTCCAACCCTAGCAACATTCTTGCAAATCTTTTCTGAATCCTTTCAAGTTTCACAACATCTTTCTGATACTTGAGAGGGTGCAGAAAAGGTTTACAAGGATGTTGCTGGGACTGGAGGATTTGAGTTAGAAGGAACAGGCTGAACAGGCTGGGGCAGTTTTCCCTGGGACTTTTGGAGGTGGAGATTTGTAAAATCATAAGCATGGATAGGGTGAATAGCCAAGGTCATTTTCCTTGGGTGGAGGAATCCAAAATTAGAAAGCATAGGTTTAAGGTGAGAGGGAAAAGATTTTTAAAGGGCCTGAAGGGTAACCTATCACGTAGAGGGTGGTGTGTACATGGAATGAGCTGCCAGAGGAAATGATGGAGGCAGGTACAACTACAACATTTAAAAGACATCTGGATGGGTATATGAATAGGAAGGGTTTAGAGGGGTATGAGCCAAATGGTGGCAAATGAGATTAGGTCAGATTGGGATGTCTTGTCAGCACAGATGAGCTGGACCAAAAAGTTTGTTTATGTGCTGTATGACAGTCTATTTTCTGGTTATTTGAGACTAAACAAGCACTGTGGTGCTCAGTGATAGTGGACAAGGACAGTGTGACACTGTTGGTGAATGGGAATTGAGGCTGTTACTAAAGTATGTCATGTGGATAATATTTTATTGACTGCCTGACCAAATAGGAACTTATCAGCTTGCCTCCTTCCTTTTGCTCAGGCTTGTCACCCATGTCTTCCTGCCCCTACTGCTCCTTTCCTTTCTTAAGTTCCTATTCTGAGCTGCTTATTATGCAATTAGTAACAAGCTGTCTTCTCTCATGATTATATGGAGCAGCAAACCACAGAATTTTGGCACCAACTCTGCTGAGTTCTGCAGGGCCCATCCAGGCAGGAAAAGCATTGTTTCAGCAATTATTTGCTGTAAAAAAAAAGTAGCAAGATTTTTGTCGTTGTATGCATTCTGTACACTTATATGTGGATCTGATGCTGGAGTCATTAGGCAAATGCCTTAGACACTAGAGCTGATGACCCTTGTCACTTAATAGTTATCCTTTGGCAATGGTGGCTCAACTGCAGCTTGTACAGTGGAACACCACAGAGTAAAGGCATCGTGCCTACTGGCAGGATACTGAACAACAACCTGAATGGTGCACAGCTTTTAGCCACATATGTTGAAGGGCTTTTGGCCAAACCATGGATTCTCCTGATTCTCTGATGCTGCCTAACCTGCTGTGTTTTCCAGCACCACACTCTCGACACATATTAGGTGGATGTCAAGGCAATAAAACCTCTTTCAGTACAGGGCTGTGTTATGACCAGGCTATACCATCTCAAAACATTTCAAGAAGGTAACCCAGGCCCTAACCTTTCTAGTTGATTTAAGTAGGTATAAAGTGGATATTCCAGGAGTGATGCAGCTGTCCCAACTGCTCAGTTTTAAATAAAACAATTTAATTACAGACTACTGAATGAAACGCTAACAAAAGAGAACCAAAGTTAGAATAACTTACCCTACTGAAAGCCCAGTCGACTATTGCAACTTAATGATATTGTACCAAATACTTGAAACATCTGCAAAAACACCCCTTGACAAAAAAAGGTAAAATCAAACACAGGTTCTTGTAGGAGAGATATCAGAAACTAACCCATCGAATCAAAACCCTAATCCTAACACTAACCTTAACTGATGTAACGTTCAACACAGTTCAGGTTATTTAATAAATCATTTCCCATCCCATAATCATATCTTAATGGTGGATATTCTTTTGAGACTTGTAATCACAGGCAAGTTGAGCACAAACACCTATACACTACATCCTTCTATATGTAGATGACATGTTTGCAATATTTCAATCACATTAAAGAAGTTTGTTATCCAGGTGAATATGTTCTGTCCTTCACTCAGTTTACCGTTGAAATTGTTCAATCAAATGAGCTCCTCTTTCTTGATGTACAGTTAAGAAGTCAGTAAATAGTTTCTTTACTATTTACCAAACACTTCTGGTCACTGGTCAACTTTGGGATTCCTTCAGTCCCAAATGCTACAAGATCAATTTTATTGACAACTTTATAAATAGGGCCCTAGCCATCTGCTCACTGTGTAAGCTTAACTCTGAGATAGACCGTATTAAAACCCCTCTGCATTATAATGGAAACCCTGATCCAATCATCGCTGAGTGCATATTATGAAAATCCTGTGAAAGGGATGGTGTTACAAGGTTCAGAATGTCCTTTCAGGGCACTTCCATTGAGATGCTATAACAAGTTCAATATTCAATCAGCTAGCTCATCTATTGCAAAGTTGCAACCATGTCCCTTATTTGTGCATTTACTTGTGATTTAATCAATGGTCACGTCAATTATTATCTGAAATATTAGGTCTGGATTTTCTTGGAATAACAATCATCGCCAGATTTTCCTCTCCTGCTCCTACTTACTTCACCCAGTTGAGTTCTGCATTTCTGGTGGGACTTCCAATCCTGGCCTCCTTAGAAACATGGAAAATACCTGAAATTGGTGTCCTTTGTAGTATGGATCATGAGGAGAAGCCAAGCGACACTGCTTTCTACAGCACTAAGCATGTTCTGCTAAATTAATTCACTCATACTTTTGAAATGTTTTGGGACATTTTAAACAGCTTTTCATTGTTAATTATGATTTCTGGATGAGTGTAGTAAATTATATGATGAGGTGTAAAGGAAGGTGACAGGAGGATAAGGTGGGTAATCAGGTTGGGTCAGGAGAGTGGTTTGGTCAGGTCAGGAATAGTTGTCAGAGCACGTGCTAGTTATGTTATTGTAGGACAGAGACAGGGTGGTGGGGTTCATGAAGTAGTTATGGTAGGGCAACAGCTGAGTCCAGTCAGGAGTATTTAGGGGATCAGGGAAGTTGGAGATTTTAGGAAGAGTGGTCAGAGTAATAATTGAGCGTTAGGAGCATTAAGATTAAGCTGAATTGGAGGGTCATGATGGTGAGGGATGGTCAGCTCAGATTGAGTGGAATGGGGGAGTGTCAGGACATTAGGGTTTGTCAGGAGGGTCAAAGATAATTGTTGTCCCATGCAATACTTTGGAGCATAACCTCAATTTGCAGATGGGACTTTGTATCTGCTTGGACTGAGCAATACTGTCACAGATAAATATGTGTGCAACAAATAGATTGGTAAGGCTGATGTCAAGAACATTTCTCCCTCTTGTTGGTTCCCTCATCACTTGCCATAGGCCCTGTCAAACAGCGTATTCCTTTAAGACTACAACAGCTCAGTGAGTAGTGATACTACTGAACTATTTTTCATGATGGCCATGCAGTCTCCCATCAGAAGTACATTGTGCCCTTGCTACCTTGGGCTCATTTTCTAATTAGTGTTCATAATTGACAAGAAATTTCCTTGCTGATTATTTGGCCTGATGCCACAAGATTTCATAGGGTCAATGTTAACGACTCTGCAGGTGATTCCCTCCAAACTGTATAACACTTTGCCTGCTCCCTCTGGTGATGGTGATCTCAAGAATGGTGATTGCTGTGACATGTGTCATTGGCTGTAATATACCAATTGCTTGAGTATTACTCTTTCAGGCTGCTGCTACTTGTTGTGGCATAGCTCTTCTAATTTTGGCAAAAGAACTAAGATGTGAGTACAGAGAACTTTGCAGAGTCAACAAGACTGGGTTCACTGTAGTAATTTCTGATGCCTGGGTTAATGTCAAGCAGTCTGCCCAATTTGAGTTCTCTCTTCAGACTTTGTGACTGTTTTATAGAACTGATAAGTGGCTTATTAGGCAATTGCTGTGGACTTTGAGTCATCTTGTAAGCCAAACAAATAAGAAAAGCAGATCTTCTTGAAAGAACTTTGGGGAACCAGATGGGTTTTAATGACAACCAGCAGCGATTTTGTGAATGCCATTAGATGTAGCAGATTTATTTAAGTGAATTGAAATTTCACCATGTGCAGTGGTGAGATTTTAGCTCATGTACTCAGAATGACAGCCTGTGTTTCAGTGTTACTAATCCATTAACAATATTGTTATGCCACTGCCTCCCCAAATGTGATTTTAAATAAAACAACAATGCAAAAAATGCTCAACAACTTTGGCAGCATTTGCAGTAATGAAGAACTTTTTTAAAATACAGGATTCTGGCATCCACAGCGGGTGCCAAAATAATATTTCAAGTCTATCCCTTGAGATTTTCCGAAGGTCTAATTTTGGTTTTTGGGAGACATCTTTTCATTTTCACAAACTCATTCGATAATAACATCAAATAATAGCAATATTTCTTTTAAATTATCATATGTGGTATTGGGCTTGCACAAGAGGAGAATTAAAATACTTCATCAATATCTTTAATAATGGTCAATTCTCCACTAAATTTAGAGCCACAGCACCCAAGCGAAACATTAATTTCCCAGATGCCAGCGTATTTAAATTAGTACAAAATAATAAGCTTAAACTAACAAAAGTTATTTTTCAATAAAAGACACACTTCCACACGAAAGTCTACCACCATAAGCTACCTTCCACAGACTGGTGAGATAACAGCTTTCCATTGCACAGGTACAAGGCTGAAACATTTTAACCAGACAGTGACAAACCTCTCTATTACACTGCTGATCTCAATCTCAGACTAAATTTGACAATTAATGGTACTTGATCCAGTCAAATCCATTACATTTTTTTTCCAACTATCCAGCCCTAAACTAGAAGTGAAGTTGCCCATGTCCAGGTGCAGCATGTACTGGAAGTACACTTGTGCAACTCAAGTGCCAGGCAATGACCATCTCCAGCAAAAAAGAGTCTAAACATTGCCCCCTGATATTCATTGAAATTACCATTGCTTGGGGTTACATTGACCATAAATTGAATTAGACTAGCCATAAAATACTGTGGCTAGAAGAGCAGACCAGAGGCTAGAAATCTTGCAGAGATTCTGGCTCCCCCAAAGCCTATATATCATCTAAAAGGTACAAGTAAAGAGTGTGATTGAAAAATCCCCATTTGCCTGGATAATGCAGCTCCCACAACATAAGCTTGACCCCACTGAAGACAAAGCAGCCTGCAAAAAGCATAGAGAAAACTAGACCATTTTTGGAGGAGCAGCTAATTGTTTCTTTCCATTCTATTTATGAGGTGACTTTTCACTCACTGGTGGATTCGTTTTCTGGGTAATGTGAGGACTTTTGAGGACCTGCAACAATCTTGTATTATGAGCATTGATTCATAGTATTTCACTTTTGTATTATAATTTGCTAATTGTACTTGAACAATTTTTGTTTGGTAATATTGAAAATTTCAAGTTTATCGTGAATAAAATGAAACTTGGTCTTCATAATGATATTCATTGTTCTACTTTTTAGCCAATCACTGCTTTGTCATAAATTGTCATTCCCATCATTACAGGTGGATATGCAGCAGCCAAAGCTGCTAAATACGCAGGTATTTCTTTTTATTTCTATAGATGATAATGGCATCACAATATTATAAGAAATGAAATGTAGAATTAATATTCTTGATACGTTTATGATCAAAATGAGTAACAGACATGTAGGACAGTGTTATTTCTTCTGTTTCTATGTTTGAACTCTACTGATACTCACTCTTGTCTTTTGTAATGATAGTTTAATGCATGGTAGATTAATGAGTAAAGTTAAGATGTATGGGATTCAGGGTGAGCTTGCTAACTGGATATAAAATTGGCTTTACTGTAGGAGACCGAGGGTGATAGTGGAGGGTTGTTTTTCTGATTGAAGGCCTGTGACCAGCAGTGTTCCACGGGGATCGGTACTTTTGGTCTTTTATATAAATGACTTTGATGACAATATAGGAAACAGCTCGTAACTTTGCAGATGACACCAACATTGGTAGTGTAGTGGACTGTGAAGAAAATTATCCAAGATTACAGAGATCTTGATCAATTGGGTCAATGGACTGAGGAGTGGTAGATGGAGTTTAATTTAGATATACGTGAGGTATTGTATTTTGATAAAACAAACAAGGACAAGGCTTGTATATAAATAATCATAAGGCCCTGGGTAGTGTTGTAGAACAGAGACACCTAGGGGTTTAGTTACATAATTCTTTGAAATTTGTCACAGGTGGGCATGGTGATTAAGAAGTCGTTCAACACACTTGCCTACATTGCTCAGACCTTTGAATAAAGGAGTTGGGATCGCACATTGAGGTTGTACAGAACATTGGTGAGGACTCTGCTAGAGTACATAGAACATAGAACACAGAAAAATACAGCGCAGTACAGGCCCTTTGGCCCTCGATGTTGCACCGACCCAAGCCCACCTAACCTACACCAGCCCACTATCCTCCATATGCCTATCCAATGCCCATTTAAATGCCCATAAAGAGGGAGAGTCCACCACTGCTACTGGCAGGGCATTCCACGAACTCACGACTCGCTGAGTAAAGAATCTACTCCTAACATCTGTCCTATACCTACCTCCCCTTAATTTAAAGCTATGCCCCCTCGTAATAGCTGACTCCATACGTGGAAAAAGGTTCTCATTGTCAACCCTATCTAAACCCCTAATCATCTTGTACAACTCTATCAAGTCACCCCTAAACCTTCTTTTCTCCAATGAAAACAGCCCCAAGTGCCTCAGCCTTTCCTCATATGATCTTCCTACCATACCAGGCAACATCCTGGTAAACCTCCTCTGCACCCGTTCCAGTGCCTCCACATCCTTCCGATAGTATGGCGACCAAAACTGCACACAATACTCCAGATGCGGCTGCACCAGAATCTTATACAACTGCAACATGACCTCAGGACTCCGGAACTCAATTCCTCTCCCAATAAAAGCCAGTACGCCATATGCCTTCTTCACAGCACTATTTACCTGGGTGGAAACTTTCAGAGATCTGTGTACATGGACACCAAGATCCCTCTGCTCATCCACACTACCAAGTATCCGACCATTAGCCCAGTACTCCATCTTCTTGTTACTCTTACCAAAGTGAATCACTTCACACTTAGCTACATTGAACTCCATTTGCCACCTTTCTGCCCATCTCTGCAGCTTATCTATATCCTGCTGTAACCTGCCACATCCTTCCTCACTGTCAACAACTCCACCGACTTTCGTATCATCTACAAACTTGCTCACCCAACCTTCTAGCCCCTCCTTCAGGTCATTTATAAAAAATGACAAACAGCAGTGGTCCCAAAACAGATCCTTGTGGAACACCGCTAGTAACTGCACTCCAAGATGAACCTTTACCATCAACTACTACCCTCTGTCTTCTTCCAGCCAGCCAATTCCTAATCCAAACCTCTAACGCACCCTCAATGCCATACCTCCGTATGTTTTGCAGTAGCCTACCACGGGGAACCTTATTAAAAGCCTTACTAAAATCCATATACACCACATCTACCGCTTTACCCTCATCCACCTCCTTAGTCACCTTCTCAAAGAATTCAATCAAGTTTGTGAGGCACGACCTGCCCTTCAGAAAACCATGCTGACTATCCTTGATCACATTATTCCTATCCAGATGTTCATAAATCCTATCCCTTACAATTCTCTCTAAGACTTTGCCCACAACAGAAATGAGACTCACCGGCCTATAGTTACTAGGGTTATCCCTACTCCCCTTCTTGAACAAGGGAACCACATTTGCTATCCTCCAATCTTCTGGCACTATTCCTGTAGACAACGAGGACATAAAAATCAAGGCCAATGGCTCTGCAATCTCCTCCCTTGCTTCCCAGAGATTCTAGGATAAATGCCATCATGCCCAGGGGACTTACCTATTTTCACCCTTTCCAGAATTTCCAACACCTCTTCCCTACATACCTCAAAGCCATCCATTCTAATTAATTGTGACTCAATATTCACATCGGCAACAATGTCCTCTTCCTGAGTGAATACTGACGAAAAGTATTCATTCAGTGTCTCCCCAATCTCTTCAGCCTCCACGCACAACTTCCCACTACTATCCTTGACTGGATTCCTGAGATGCTGCCTAGCCTGCTGTGCTTTGACCAGCAACACATTTGCAGCTGGACCTATTCCTACCCTAGTCATTCTTTTATTCCTGACATACCTATAGAAAGCCTTTGGGTTTTCCCTAATTCTATTAACCAAGGACTTTTCATGTCTCCTCCTTGCTGCTCTTAGCTCTCTCTTCAGATCCCTCCTGGCTACCTTATAACTCTCAATTGCCCCAGTTGAAGCTTCACGCCTCATCTTTAATAGGCCACCCTCTTCCCTTGAACAAGGCATTCCAATTCCTTATTAAACCACGGCTCCCTCACACGACCATTTCCTCCCTGCCTGACAGGTACATACTTATCAAGGACACTCAATAGCTGCTCCTTGAATAAGCTCCACATATCGATTGCGCCCTTCCCTTGAAGCCTACTTTTCCAAGCCACACATCCTAAGTCATGTCTCACCGCATCATAATTTCCCTGCCCCCAGCTGTAACTCTTGCCCTGTAGTGCACACTTATCCCTCTCCATCACTAGAGTAAAAGTCACTGAATTGTGGTCACTGTCCCAAAGTGCTCACCTACCTCCAATTCTAACACCTGGCCTGATTCGTTACCCAGAACCAAATCCAGTATGGCCTCACCTCTTGTTGGCCTGTCTACATATTGTGTCAGGAAACCCTCCTACACACATTGGATAACACCGACCCATCTAACGTACTCGAGCTATAGCTTTCCCAGTCAATATCTGGAAAGTTAAACTCCCCCATAACAACCACCCTATTACTTTCACTCTTTTCCTGAATCATCCTCGCAATCCTTTCTTCTACATCTGTAGGACTATTAGGAGGCCTGTAGAAAACTCCTAACAAGGTGACCTCACCTTTCCTATTTCTAACCTCAGCCTAAACTACCTCAGATGGCGAGTCTTCATCCATCGTCCTTTCCACCGCTGTAATACTATCCTTGACAAGCAGTGCCACACCTCCCCCTCTTTTATCCCCACCCCTGACCCTACTGAAACATTTAAACCCTGGAACCTGCAACAGCCATTCCTGTCCCTGTGCTACCCATGTCTCCGTAATAGCCACAACATCAAAATCCCAGGTACCAACCCACGCTGCAAGTTCACCTACCTTATTTCGTATACTTCCCGCATTGAAGTATACAAACTTCAAGCCACCTTCCTGTTTACAGGCACCCTCCTTCGAGATTGATGCCATGTTTCTAACCTCCCTACACTCAAGGTCCTGCACCCTAAAGCTACAGTCCAGGTTCCCATGCCCCTGTGTGCAATGCAGTCATGCTGTTATAGGAAGAATACTATTAAATTGGAGAGGGCTCAAAAATGATTTACCAGGATGTTGCTGGGAATGGAGGGTTTGAACTGCGATGAGAGTCTGTATAAGCTGGAACTCTTTTTCACTGGAGCATAGTGATTTACGGAATCATGAGGCATAGATAAATTGAATAGCAAAGGTTTTTTTTCCCCAAGGTATGGGAGTTCAAACTAGAGGGCATTTTTTTATGGTAAAAGGAGAAAGATTTAAAAAGACATGAGGAGCAAAATTTTTACGTAGAGACAGGTATAACTGACATAGGTAATGGTGGATGGAAATACAGTTACAACATTTAAAAGACATTTGGATAAGTACATGAAGAGCAAAAGATTGGAGGGAAATGGGCCTAATGCAGGCAGGTGGGACTAGTTTAGTTTGGGAACTTTGTTGGCATGGACTAGTTGGACTGAAGGGTCTGTATCCATGCTCTACGACTCTATGACTTCAAGTTCATTGAGATGAGCTGAATGAAAAAATGTTGGTTGTCAATTATGTAATTTAAGATTTTTTTTACAATTTTGCAGTTACATTGTAAATGCAACCACTCTCACTACTGTGCCTCAGCAGTTTTATAGTTCAAAATACAGGTCTATCATCATGTCTTGGCGGTACCTTTTATCCAGAGGGAAGATGATACTTGTACATTATAAGTACGTTAACAACCATTGTAGTCAAACACTGCTCCCAAATACACCAATTCTACTATGCAAATATTTAGAAACAGAAATGAATTAACACTTGTTGGGAAGGATTGCTGGAATATCCATTGAAGTGGAAAAGTCAGTTGGTAGCCAAACCTAATTGATTCTCCTTGTTTAACAAGGTTCTATGTGCTTCCAAAATGTAGCAGCATCAATTTTGTACAATATTTGCCCTTCTGTTCCATTTTGTATCAGATATAGTCAGTTATTGCCACCCATCATTGTATAGATGATAAAATGGTTAGATTCTCATGTAAGTTAAATTTCACATGCACTATACACAAGATAAGAATTGCTGGACAAGGTTTAATCCAGGTTTTCATGTTATCCTAAAGTTTTCTGTACCCTGTTAGTTGGAATAGAATAATTGCATTCATATTGAATATTTCTGGAATGGGACAAGAGTTCCTAGAAGAAAGAATTCCAGTTGGAATGCCAAACAACAAACACATCAAGTTAGACCCCATCTACCACCCCCTGAGAAAAAGAACAGGAAATGACAGCACCACAGGAAATGACATCACCAAACCAAAAACCCCAAAGATATAAATAGAAAGCAGGAATTATCAACAGTGCTTCGTCCAAGTATTCCTAGAAGCATGGCATTCCAACCAGGACTCTATCAACAAACTCATCGAGTTCGACCCCATCTTCTACCCCTGAGAAAAAGAACAGGAAATTATGTCACCACAGGAAGTTATGTCACCAACCCAAAGAAACCTAAACATAAATAGAAAGCAAGGATTATCCATAGTGCTTTGCCTAGAGGCCCACTAAAGATGTTACCTAGTAGGGTGATGAAACATCTGGAAATGAACCTTCCAGCTCAGCTAGCAAACCTACTTCCAGAACCTCAACGTGAGCTACAAACCTTCTCAAAAACCTGTTAAAGGAATTCCTGATGAAGGGCTTATGCCTGAAACATAGATTCTTCTGCTCCTCAGAAACTGCCTGACCTGCTGTGCTTTTCCAGCATCACACTCTTGACTCATATTGTTAAAGCCAAAGGGAAATTGTTAGAATTTCTGTTGTTGGAGATATTCATGCCCCAGTATTCATGTGATGTAATTGTTCCTTGTTACATATCACCAGGTCTGAATGTTATTCAGGACTTGCTGTGTATGAACACTCTTTCTTTATCTGAAGAATTGTGAACAATATTAAATATTGTATAATCATCAGCAAACATTCTCACCTCTGACCTTATAATGGAGGTATACTGGATGAAACAGCTGAAGATGGATGGGTTTAGGATACTGCTGTGAGGAACTTGTGCACTGATATTCAGGGACTTAGATAATTGACCTCCAACAGCCACAACCATCTTCCTTTGTGCTATGCATGATTCCAATCGGCAGAAAGTTTTTCCCTCAATTCCACTGACTTTAATTTTGTGTGTGCTGCTTGGTGCCACATTTGATTAAATGGTACCTCGATATCAAGGGTAGTCACTCTTGCCTCAACTCAGAACAGAGGTGGTATAACCAATAATGTGCGCATGAAACATAGTCAAATGAGAGAAAACAAAGATCACAGAAACTAATGTTATTCAATAATGAGGATAAAGGTAAAGGATGTCGGTGGGCCAGATGCTGATTGATGCATTGGAAAAGTAAACAGGATGAAGAATCCCATGTGGTATGTTGCTTTTTTGGTACCAGGGTGAGGTAATCTCAAATCGGCTTAATAAAATATTGGAATAGGGTTAAAGTTAAGATGAGATGACAGTGAGTACTGCAGATGCTGGAGATTAGAGTCAAGATTAAAGTGCTGGAAAATCAGGATGAAGGGCTTTCCTGATGAAGGGCTTTTGCCTGAAACGTCACTTTTCCTGCTCCTCGGATGCTACCTGCCCTGCTGTGCTTTTCCAGCACCACTCTAATCTTGACCTTAAAGTTAATATGATCCATGAACCAGCCTACAAAAAGGAAAAGGTAGCAAAATACATTTTTTTTTGAAAGCTAGCAAGAACTAGGAGCTAAATTGAAGGGCAAGACCCCACTGTCTATATCTACCTGTTTATATTTTCTAATCAATCAGTGATTTTATTACATACTGGATGTGACTTTTCTCTCTTCTTTGACAATGATATTGCATTTTTGTCATGTGTGGTAGTCCCCAATTCAGTGCCCTAAAAGTCCTCATTGTCTATAATCTTGAGATAATTACTTTAAAAAACTACCAGAAACCTAGAGTAGTGATAGGGAAATTATGGAGGCAAACATGTGGATGAAGAAGCGATTTGGGAAAAAGTGATCTATTTCATGCGACACTGCAACCATTATTGGGAAGGGAAGGAAGTATATGGTTGAGTGAGTCACTTGGCAGTGGCCAGAACCTGAAGATTAAAAGGTAAATAAGATAATAATTGGGATTTTACTGCCCACAGTAAAAGTGCAAAAGATCGGTGGGAAGTGTTACGTCACTTTAACCATGGATACATGTCGGCCTTCATTTGCCTGACTCATCAATGTCATTGCAGGAATCCTGCACAACAGAACTAGGGTGTACCTCACCTCCCAGAAAACTGGCTCCTTTGTTCTCGTTTCCTTGCCCTGGTTGCAGTACAGTCATGGCTAAATTCTTACTGCATGATTCCACTTCTTTGCTTTATCAAAATTTAACTTCTTGTGCTTCACTTGGATAACACACTGAAAATCAAGCCCCACTATTTGCGAAGTCAACAGAACAGTTTAAAATTTTATACAAGTACACAAAAATTCCCCAATTTACCAGTCTGTTAAACCCAAGTTGACTGAAAGCATGGACTAGGTTTCTGTATTTAACAAGAATTACTATCTATTATAACTCAATAAATTCTAGGTAAATAATTATGTATTGCTGACATTTGATAATATTTAATATTTAATAATTTATAAATAATAACATTTACTAGCTAAACACTAAACACCCTTGGCACACAAATATAGACATTAAAAAAATGATAAGGGCAGAGCGAAATACTGGAAAGGCAATTCAATGACCATAGGGTTCACTGAGATGACTGTTTGACTTGTTCCTCAATCTTCCTTCAGGTAAGTTCACCTGTTTACAACAGGCATAGATTGACTTGTTCACATTTATCAATCTCTAATTTATTGGTTAAAATTGATTGGGTGAAATAAACTTGCTTCCTACTGGCTTGATTTTTAACTGCCAAGAAAGGGATAACTCCTTTCGGAGATCCAAGATGTTCTTACTAAACATGTGCAACCACATGGTGTTCAGCTACTTAGGAGCCAGTCACATTGTTGTTGAAAGGCAATAAGACCTTTGTCATTGACAACAGAGATCATCCATTCCACAGACAAATCAGCTACTTGTTGTTGGCTGAATCTTCCTTAGAAAGTATGGTGGCAATAGTATCATCTTAATACATTGGCAGCAGCAAAAAAAAGCTCAATATTGTTAAACTGAAGTAAAATCAGAATTCACAAGGCACAAGAGAAAGAAGAGATAACATTTCAATGGACCCAATGTCAATGGGCATCGTGAGTTTGTGGTAGTCCCTCAAGGTCAAAGATGACTTGCTTCCACACAATGGGGTGGTGCAATGGCTTAATGGTCCAACCCTAGAGCCACAGACTCTGCCATAAGTAGGGCAGTTGGTGTTTGGCAGGGTGGATGGATGAGATGCTCTGGATTTTGCAAACTCTTTTCATTACTTGTGCTTGCTCTCTATGGCTCCACTCAATGATGCTTGAAGTGGCTGTTGCCTTCATGGATGCTGCTTCTCCAGTTTGTGTGTTTTAGAGCAAGCAATTCCCATGTATCATTGGGAATATTGCATTTGTTTAAGAAGGCTTTCAGTGTAATCTTGTAGAATTTCCTCTGCCATCCCAATGATTGCTTACTACTGTGGAGCTTGGAAGAGAGCACTTATTTAAGGAGTCTTGTGTTGGGTATATGGACAACCCTTCGCAGTTGGTTGTACTTGATCAGTGCCTCAATACTGGGGATATTGGGCCTGGGAGAGAGTGCTCACAGTGGTGCATCTATCCTGTCAATGGGGGACTTCCAGGATATTGCAAAGACAGAACACATGATAATTCCAGGGATTTGAGATATGTGTGGTACATGGTCCATACTTCCAATGGATATGGGCAGATAAGGGTTATGCCATGAGCTTGATACTGGTTTTGTGATCTCAGAGTAAAAACACACTGTTCCTCGGTCTTCCAAACACTTGACACTAATCCATGATCTCATCAGGAGGAAAGGAAGCATACTGGGAGATCTCGGAGGTGCAATATTTATGACCATCTTCAAGAAAAGAGACCAGTTCAACTGTGCAAATTAGAAGGATTTCCTTACTGTCCACCTCAGGGAATTTCATCATGAGAATGTTCCTCAACCACCTCCCATCGGCTCCTTTCTGAGTCTCACCTCAAGAGGCACAATGGATGATTTTCTGTGTGTGACAAATCCACGAAAAGTACAGAGAATATCAGCAACCTCTATTCATGGCCACCTTCAATCTCACAAACGTCTTCAACTCTGTCAATATCCTCCTCAAATTTGGTTGCCCAAAGAAATTTGTCACCATTCTCCACCTGCTTTGTGTTGATATCCAAGCCATGATCATCATGAATAGATCCAACAACAACACAAATGAGTGCAAACTGGAGTCATACAGGGCTGCATTATTGTACCAGTGTTCTTCTCCATTTTCCTTGCTCCAATACTCCACCCATCTCCATGAAGTTTCCTGCTGGAGTGGTGCAAACCTACAGAATGAACAGGAAGGTGTTCAACATTTACCTCCAGGCCAGAACCACGACCACTCCAATTTATTTCATCAAGGTGCAGTACACAGATGGTGCCTGATTGTGCATACGATCGAGGCCGAGCTACAAAAATCATTGAATTAACCGAGATGTATGGGAGAATAGGCCTCAGACTAGATATCTAGGAAACAAAGGTGCCCTACCAGCCAGTTCCTTGACCATCAAAATTCATGGCAAGCCCTTGAATAACATGGATAATTTTCCATACCTTGTGAGCCTCCTCTTGCTTCGAGCAGACATTGATATTGAAATCCATCATCAACTCAATGTGCCAGTACATTAATAGTAAAAGGGTGGAAAAGGGAGAAGGGCTTATTTGGGATGAGAAGAGGATTTACATTTTGAAGCAATAGGTATAGTTCAATTGCTAAATTAATACTTAGCATCTGTGTATGCCCATGAGGCACAGCCTGCCAAGGCTACATTACTGAGGAGGGAACTTAGTCGATTTTTTTTATATTAAAAGGGTTTAAAATTGATAAGATGGTTTGCATAAGCTGTCCATAATTAAATTTGATAAGGATGTTTGCTGATGACTATACCATGTTTAGCACCATTCGCAAATATTCAGATACAAAAGCAGCAAGATCTGGCCCATATCTAAGCCAGGGTTGACAAATGGCAAGTATATTTGCATGCACACACGTTCCAGCAGTGATCGTCTGCACTAACACAATTTATTCATCTCTATTACCATTGTTGAATCTTCCATGATCAATATCCTTAGTGTTGGCATTGACAGAAGCTGAACTGAACTAACCACACAATTTTTATGGCTATAAGAAAACGAAGTCACCTCATGACTGCCAAAAGCCTGTCCACAAGGCATAGGAGTTCAAGACAACAGCACAAGCACACTGCGTGCCCGGTGTACTTGTGCTAAGTGCTATCAGTATGAAAAAGTAGAGTACTTGAGAAAATACTGTACATCATCAGCTGCTACATTACCACAGAAACATAGAACAAGTCCCACAAAGGGAAAAGTCCAGAAAACAGCAGTCAAGAATAGATGTCAATAAAATCAGTCAACATTACTTGGTGAAGTCAAAGAGAAGCAGGAGAGGTTCTGAAGTATCAACTTGCAGAGGAAAGGATTTAATACTGAATTGAAACTCAATACAAGGATGGTTGTTTCAGGATCAACGAAAAGCCTGCAATGGTTAAAATCAGTAGATATTTAACCCAAAAGCATCAAACTGCAAGGCTCGAAGGCTCAGATCTACAGGTCAATACCAAACGTAGAACATGAGACATCAGTGAAACTGTCCATATTGAAGAACCAGAATGCTGTTGCAAATTCGAAATGCATACACCCAACTATGTCTGTTAGAGAGAGTGGAGGCACTGCTGTAGGTTGAAAATGAAAGAGAATTTCACTACGAATTTTCAAGTTTATGCAAAGGCTTAGACAAGCTGAAACAGGTGCACTACATTAGTCTGCAACAAGGTACTAAGCCTATCTGCCTGTACACTCCAAGGAAACTACCTCATTCATGATTAGAGAAAGTGGAAGTTCATTTAGGCAGCTTGTAAAAATGCAAAGTCATATCACTATTGGTGCATTGGACTAGTAACTTCCCAAACATGAATAGAAAATTGTGGATCCCATTCAACTAAAGTAGTGGCCTGAAGCCATCACAATATGGCCAGTTGAGGGCATTAATTTGCTGCCCAGAAATGAATTCTTAATCAGATTGGAGAAGATGCCACCATTTTTCTAAACTAAGTGTCATTCCAACATCAATGTTTGTGCAGAATCATACAGTGGTGCTTTGAGACAGTGGCTGTAATGCAATAGTGCATGAAGGTGTGTGTGTGTGTGTGTGTGTGTGTTATAAAACAATACTGTTCCTGAATCATTTTTGAATAATACAATAATATAACTGTGCCCCATGAGTATCTTTAGTATTATTTCAGGAACAGTAGCCTGTTTCCAAAGTCAGGTGCTATGAAATGCAATAGATATCAGAAGGTAGAAAATACAGAGTTCGTCATTAGGTGAAGAAGTGACGCTCTGAAAGCTAGTGTGCTTCCAATTAAACCTGTTGGACTATAACCTGGTGTTGTGTGATTTTTAACTTGGCAGAAAATACAGGACAGCTTTACATTTTAAGAAAAGGTGAAGATATCTGTGATTAGACTTAATGTGATTGACCCATTCAAAATGGAATAATGCTCAACCTAAGTATTTTTGATAGCAGCAGTGTCAAAGTAGATTGTGTACAAAGTACAAAGTGTGACAAATGAAAAGAAATTTAAGTGGACTTGCAATATAAATACTGTGGTCATGATTCTTGCCTTCCTGGAAGTGGTGAAAAAGATAAATCATTGGGCATGTTGGACTCAGAGAGAACCTCCTCTATCTCAGCAATTAAGTGCTGGGTGAGAAAGTCCATGGGTGACCTTCTTGACTCAGCATTTATTAAGGGACCGAAAGTGGTGAATTAATGACCACCCAAGGGCCTCAAATTGCTAATGGCCCAATTAAATATCTTTGTGGCTGGAAAAAAAAGTGGTGGTTTTCTTTACTGAAGAAATAGACCGGCCTGCCTACCAGGCCAGGAGAGATGTTTCACTTTCCTCAGTATGGATCAACTAGGGACAGGAATAGGGAGAAATGGAACAATTGTTGATGTTCAGCTCTTACCCTCATCCATGATCCCTGCTGACCCCAACCAATCTAATATTTACCTTTTTGCCTGGATTTCCTGCAAAAAATTAGATCAACCCCATGTCTTTAACTTTCAGATATATAGGACCATATATATGATCTTCAGGACCTGGAAGCTGCTGTCCTATGATTGACTAGTAGTTCCAGTCAGACAGGATCTCAGTATCAAGGTTTGATTCAACAAGCTTTCCCACTTTTGCAAGTCACAGTAAGTCGCCCTGAAGATTCCCAACCCAACATTTAGTGCATGGACACTAAATCGTAGTGCTGGGGCATGTATGATGTCTAATTCACTTCCTGATTCCCCAAAGCCTGTCTATCATTTACAAGGCAAAAAAAGCTCATGTGTTTAAATACTCTCCACTTGCCTGAATTAATGCAGCTCCCAGCAGTATTTAAGGAGCTAGAAACCATCCAGGATTCAGCACCACTTTAAACATTCATTTTCTACACTACCAAATCACTGCAGCAACAGTGTGTAAATTTACACTTACAGCAATTTGCCAACGTTCTTTTAATAGCATCTTCCAACCCTTCAGCCTTTACCGCTGAGAAGGACAAGGGCAATAGGATCATGGGATCATCACCGCGTTCAAAGTTTCCTCCAAGCCATACACAATCACTGAAGCTACATCCCAGGACCCCCTTTCTAACACCAATGTGGGTGGACCACCAAATTATCACATTTTCAAGGGTAATTGGGGATGAACAACAAATGCTGCCTACAAATGCTATCTGCTGTGAATGGGATAAAATTGTTGTGTAGAAAGTGATTCAATCAAATAAAAAAATAATAATCAGCCTTTTCTCTGACATTTCGTTGCAGAAGAACATCTTGCAAAGAACCTGCAACATAAATGAGAGGCGCTGAGATCTGTTTTTACATTCATGTGCACAAGGCAAACATGCATATTTGAGGGAACCAAAACAGAAACTGAAAATGACTCTTGCATGAACTCTCAGTTAAGGGATTAGAACCAAAGAGAAGTACCCACTGCAGAAGCAAAATCTATAAACTCCTTCTACCAATATCCCAACCATGTCTTATGATGCATTTAATTCTCAGAAGAAGGCTGCCTAAAACTCTCCAACGATGGTAATGATACGGGAATGTTATTCCACTTGCAGTCACAATGGCGTATTCACAGACCTATATATCTGAAAGTTAAGGACATGGGGTTGATATAGTTTTTTTAAGTGTCTTATTGAATTATTTTATTATTGTTTCTAGCATTTTGCCTACAACTGATGTTAGGTTAACAGGTCTATAGTTGTCTATTTTTTTTCTCCCTTCCCTTTTTTAAAATAGTGAGGTTCTATTTGGTACCTTCCAATGAACTGAGATCATTTCAACAGTCTATAAACCTGTGAAGAAACTCCACTAATACATCTACTGTCTGAATAGCCACCTCTTTAATACTCTAGGTTGTAGATAATCAGTTCATCTAATGATTGTAACTCCTGGTTCTGACATTCCAGGAGGTGTACCAGGCCAGATTCCAGGAGGTGTACCAGGCCAGGTTCCAGGGGGCATTTCAGGTAATTTCATCTTCAATGACAGTTTAGATACTTGAGATAATTTGAATGAAAATATTCCAGGTTTTGAAATGCACTCAGAATGCATTTCTGCTGAAAATTGCACTATACTGTATTTCACTTTATTTCAATCCAATCTTCTACTACTAAACCATTAGCATTCTTATTGCTGTTTTTGAACTGTGTTCTGGACATAATGGCATTATAGTGGCACCTGCCAATATTGACTTCAGAGACAAGATGGTGCGAGAGTTAGTTCCTACAATGATCACCTGTGATTCAGGGGAAACCTGTCATATGAGACAATCCCATGGTGACCCTTTGGAAAGAATTGTCTCCATTATCTACACATGTTTGATGATAGGCGATATTATTAATTGACTGTGGACCTCATTTTGTTCCAAAAACAAAAGCAGATTCTAATAAAAAGTCACTGGACTTAAAGCAGTGACTCTGTTTTCTTTGCACAGATGCTGCCAGCAGTTTTAGTTTTTATTTCAGATCTCCAGCATGTGCAATTCTTTGATTTGTTTCCTAATGATGTTAGATATTCCTTTTTTTCTGGATTTTAATTTTTTCACATTAATTTTGAATATTTTCAATATTGGCTAATTGGGAATGAGGAATTTCTCATTGCTATCATAAAATTTCACAATGTCCCCCTCTATAAATAGCTGTTCTTTTTTCCATCATAACTGGTCAATACTTTGTATTGCAGGTGGACTCGCAGCAGCTAAAGCTGCTAAATTTAGAGGCAAGTATTTCTACTTTTGTCATTTGTATTATTATGAAGTTTAATGCATTATCAAGCAAAGACAATTTTTCTAAAGCTTTAAATATATGTAACAATGAGATTAATAATTGTTAAAGAAGAAATATATTTAAAATACTGCAACATTCTTGCTATATTGTCTGAAAACAAGTTTGGAACTGATTTTTGAAAGAAATATCATTCTGCAGTTTGCCTTTGAGAAGTCTAATAGCAGACATTATAATTAACTGGGTACACAGAGCTCCAACTTCTTTAATTCTGCCAGATATTTATGGCAAGGCATTTGTCCAGAGGAAAACAAACCGCATCTTGCTATAGGAAAATTGAGCAGAGAACATCCAACCATGGACATAGCAGTAGTAAATATGCTTTGATGAGAAACTTGTCAAAAAAAGTATAAAAGTACGTATCAGAGCAAAGACAAATAGCACCAGAGGCAGTAACAGAGTCACAATTTGTTCAGTATTATTCTCCCTCATTAACATGTTCTATCTGGCATGTCATCTTCTATTCTTAAATCAATAATATTTATTTGACTATTTTCAAATAGTGTTTTATGTTTGTGGCTTCTTTTGATACTTGATCTGTTAGTTTTTGAGTTTAGCTCTTTTTGCAGTATTCCACTACTTCAACAGTGACCATTCTTTCACTGATCACTAATCATTACCTGTTGTTGTCTACCACAAACATTCCCTTCAATGCCCCAACGTTATCTTTTTATGTGTTCATCCCCAGGAAGAATTGACTTCCCCCAATTCACTTATAATTTTACTTGCAAAATCTCTACTCTCTAGTTTCCATTCACCAGAATTTTTCTTCAGCTAGGTATTTCCTCCACTACACCTCCAGGTTTGATACCTTGGTACATTTTAAACAGTTACAGGTTTCTCATCTATATTTTTCCAGGACTTTGATCTGAAGTGATACTGTTCTGGGAAGGCAATGGTAGTTGACTGTACTAATACTCTATCAATATCTCCTGAGCATTTGCATGAAGAGCTGTGCAATGATAATGTTAAGTCACTTGAGACTGAGTGCTGAGGAAAAACATACTACATTTGACCTACTCAATCATGCTTCTACATATAGTCCCTAGTTAATAAATGTTCACAGGATGTACTACCATTCTGTTCAGTCCTTGTCTGTCCCCAGCTCCTGGGTGCTGCTAGCAGTATTCTTAAATGTTGATAATTGGGGATGAGATTCTAAAAATGGCAGTGAATGGCAAGAAAACGTTTGAGGAGAAGCAGCAATGATTTACTGGTGAAGGACTTTGAAGCTAGCCAGTAATTGGATCACAGGGAGGAAATCTCCAAGGACAGCCCAGCACCCAGCATACATAGCACTACAAGAGACACCAACCTCAACTTGTGAGCATGTTACCCTATCCAGGAGCTTTCCAGAATGTAGAGGTCCCACACAGACTTAGAAAGACTGGAGCAGGAGTAGACCATTTAGAACATTCAGTTTGAAGAATGTCGTTTTAATTCACAAATGCAGAGAAATCTCAAAAACACTGTCTGAAATTCATAACTAGACATACACACTGATAAGCGAGAAGCTTGTGCAGGTCTGAACCTCAAGAGTCAACAAACAGGAACAAGTATATTTATGAGACAATTTCAAAAATTCTCCAGACATCAGGGGAAACTGTGTTGTCACTGCATACTGCATCACACAAAAAGTAGATGCTAAATACATTTATTTGTTTACACCAAGGGTGTCTCTCACCACTTCTGAAAGGGTAAAGAAGTGAAATCACAGAGATGTGTCAACAAGAGACTATTTCTCCAGTTGCTGAATTGGCCATATGGTGGTCTGCTTTGTATTATTTCCAAACTGAGTGAATCCATTAAAATTTACGTGACTTGACAGATTTCAATAATGTAGTGCAATGACAAATACAACCAATGGTGTCTGTTGATGAGAACCTAACTAACGTTGTGTACAGCACAGTCTTCAAGCTGGCCACAAGAGCAGAACCCATTAATTGCCAGTAGATAAGGAGTTCAAACTTTTAACTACTATCGTAATCCTTAGGATATTATTGTTTAAACTAGCTACCTTTTAGAATCCCATCTACACCAGGTTGGGACTCTTCACTCATTGCAGTGCAGAAGAATGAGACATCATCTCATTGAAATGTATACAATTCTTAAGGATAAATGGTGAGAGGACGTTTCCGCTCATGAGAGTGACTAGAAGCAGGAGACATTGCCTCAGAATAAAGGGGCACTATTTAAGACTGGGTGAAGAGGAATTTCTTCTACAGAGGGTTGAGTGACTTTGGAGAGCTATGGGGGCAGAGTCCTTGTGTATGGTTAAGGCTAAGATAGTTGAATTCTTAATCAGTAAGGAAATCGGGGTTTTGGGGAATAGACAGGGCATTGGAAATGAGGAACGTAGGATCAACCATGATCCTACTGATAGTGGAGCAAGCTTAAGGGGCACATGGCCCACTCCTGTTCATATTCTTATGTATTATGGCCTTATGTCACATGGATGATATTTTAATCTATAAATCAACAAAAGAGTAACATGACAATGTATTCATGTAATTTTGAAAATATTACAAGGTGCTGAGCTAATATTTAGTAAAAAGTGTAAATTTTCAATACCCAGTCTACATTGTCCAAATAATAGCAGTCAGTATGGTTATTCTGAAAAAGTGTAACCAATAGTCATTGGCACATCCTATAGTCCATAGAACGAGCAGTTTGGAGTTCATTCAGAATCTTTAGTCTTGGACCTGTCTTTTAATTAATGAAACTGATATGTCTTGGCTTCAATGGCAGATTCGTCACTGTCAGCATGTTTGAATGCTTGCTTTCTGGATGTTGACAGTGCAGCATAGAATGTGTTTCACAGTCTGTTCTATTCTGCTTTAGCATTTTCTGCATGGGAATGCCTGGAAGTCCACTTCAGTCCCATTGAAGAATTACGTTCATAGGTCTGAGTAGGCCGTTTGAGAATAACATTACTGTGGTGAAATAAAAAATTTCAAGGATTACATCCTAACTCTGTAGACCAGGGACTGGTTCATATCACTAAGTGATTTGGTGTGTAATAAGAATTTGTTCAGAGATTTACATCTACTCCAACTGTTCTATTTTGTATCAACACCCTGACCTTGGATATCTTCTGGACAGCTTGTGGCATGGTTTGCTTTGAAAGTGTTCATTACACAACATTCCTGGTAGCAGCAAAGCTCAGGTAGTTTGTTTTTATTTATAGTTCCAAGGCCATGATGTTTGAGGAAGCAGAGACTCTCTCGTGGTTCACACCCACTATTGTGTTTGCAGTCTTTCAATAGGTAAAAATGTGCAGCCTGAGGAATTATCATTGTTGAATCCCCCATCATCAATGTCCTTGCTGTTACCATTGACCGTAAACTGAACTGAACTAACCAGACAATTTTTATGGCAACAAGAACAGATCAGAAATTAAGAATGTAGTCATGTTCAACAGCGTGCTTGTGCTGTTGCCTTGAACCCCTATGCCTGTCCACAAGGCATAGGGGTTCAAGGCAACTGCATAAGCACAGTGCTATCAGTATGAAAAAGTAAAGCACTTCAGAAAATATTATAGATCATCAGCTGCTACATGGCCACAGAAGCATAGAACGAGTCCCACTCAGGGAAAATTCCAGAAAACAAGAAACCAATGAAAATGAATAAATCAGAGAAGTCAAGAATAGATGTCAACAAAATCAGCTTGAAGTCAAAGAGAAGTAGGAGAGGTTCTGAAGTATCATGTTGCAGAGAAAAGGATTTAGAACTGAATTGAAACTCAACAGAAGGGTGGTTGTTTCAGTATCAATTAAAGGTCTGCAATGGTTAAATTCAGTGGATGTTTAACCCAAAAGAGTCAAACTGAGGTCCTGATTATTGCCTCCCTGGATGGATAAATCATTGGACTTGTTGGCATCAGAGATAAACTCTTATATCTCAGCAATTAATTTTTGGATGAGAGAGTCCATAGGTGACCTTCTTGACTCAGCATCTGTTAAGGAACATAAAATGGTGACTTAATGACAACCCAAGGGCTTCAAGTTACCAATGGCCCAATTAAACATGTTTGTGGCTGGGAAAAAGAAAAAGTGGTGGTTTTCTTTCCTGGAGAAATAGGCCCCCCTCCAGGCCAGCAGAGATGTTTCATTTTCCTCAGTCTGGATCAACTGGGGACAGGAATAGGGAGAAACTGAACAATTATTGATGTCCAACTCTTGCCCTTGTCCATGACCCCTGCTGACCTCTACCAACCCTACACTTACCTTCTTGCCTGGATTTCCTGCAGTGATTTTCAGGACCCGGAAACTGCTGACTTATGATTGGCTAGTAGCTTCCAGTCAGGCAGGACTTAATTCAACAAGCTTTCCCACTCAAGTGAGTCACAGTAAATTGCCTTGAAGATTCCCAACCCAGCATTTAGTGCATGGAACACTAAATCTGTGTACAAGGGCAAGTCAGAGGCTGGGGCACCTATGACGTCTAACTCACCTCTTGACTCCCCACACCCTTTTTACTAGTTAGAAGGCAAAAAAAGGGAGTATAATGAAGCACTCTCCACTTGCCTGAATTAATGCAGCTCCCGGCAGTACTCAAGAAGCTAGAAACCATCAGGGACTCAGCTCCACTTTAAATGTTCATTTTCTACACTGCAGCAACAATGTGTAAATTTACACTTACAGCACCTTTTAATAGCACCTTTCAACCTTTCAGCCTTTACCGCTAAAAAGGACAAAGGAAATAGGATCAGTGGATCACCTCCTTCTTCAAAGTTTCCTTCAAATCACACACCATCACTGAAGTATCCCAGGACTCCCTTTCTAACACCAATGTGGGTGGACCACCAAGTTATCACATTTTCAAGGATAGTTGGGATGAACAACAAATGCTACCTACCATCTGCTGTGAATGAGATAAAATTGTTGTGTAGAAAGTGAATCAATCAAATAAAAAATTAATAACCACCCTTTTCAATAACATTGACTTGCAGAAGAATGTCTTGCAGAGAACCTGCAACACAAATGAGATGCATTGAGATCTGTTTTTACACGTGTGTGTGTGCATAGGGCAAACATACATATTTGCAAGAACCAAAACTAAAACAGAAAATTACAACTGTATAAGCTCTCACTTAAGGGCTTAGAACCAAAGAGAAGTACCCACTGCAGAAGCAAGATCTATAAACCCCTTATACCAATATTCCAACCATGTCTAATGATGCATTTAATTCTCAGAAGAAGGCTGCCTAAAACACACCAACAGTGGTAATGAATTGGGAATGTTATTACACTTGCAGTCATGCAGGTGTATTCATAGATCTGCATATCCAAACGTTGAGGACATGAGGTTGATCTAGTTTTCTAAGTGTCTTATTGAATCCTTTTATTGTAGATTTTAGCATTTTGCTGACAACTGATGTTAGGTTAACATGTCTATAGTTCTCTATTCTTTTTCTCCCCTTCCTTTCTTAAAATAGTGAGGTTCTATTTGCCACTCCCTAATCTACTGAGATCATTTCCAGAGTCTATAACTTGTGAAGAAAATCCACTCACACGTTACTGTCTCGATAGCCATCTCTTTAATACTCTAGGTTGTAGATAATCATTTCATCTAATGAATGTAACTCCCCTGTTCTGGCATTCCAGGGGGTGTACCAGGCCAGGTTCCAGGGGGTGTACCAGGCCAGTTTCCAGGGGGTGTACCAGGCCAGGTTCCGGGAGGCATACCAGGCCAGGTTCCAGGAGGCATTTCAGGTAATTTCATCTCTCATGATAGTTCAGATGCTCGAGATAGTCTGAATGAAAATATTATTCCAAGTTTTGAAATGCACTTAGAATGTATTTCTGTTGAAAACTGTATTGTGTTTCACTTTATTTCAGTGCATTATCATGGAATACATCCAGTCCACTAATCCTGAAGCTTCAACATTCTTGTTGCTCTGTATTTGAACTTAGTTCTGGACATAAAAGCATCATAATGGCTTTATTGACTTCAGCACCAATATTGACTACAGCACCAAGATGATACTAGTGTTAGTTGCAATAATACTCACCTGTGATTTGGTGGAAACTGTCATAAGACACAACCCTATTGTGACCATTTGGAAAGAATTGTCTTAATTATCTACACACGCTTGATGCTAAGGGATATTGCTAATTGACAACTGGACTTCATTTTGTTCCAAAAACCATAATAGATTCTAATAAAGAGTCACTGGACTTGAAGCACTGACTCTGTATTCTACCCACAGATGCTGCTATACTTGCTGAGTTTCTCCAGCAATATTTGTTTTTGTTTCAGACCTCTGGCATTCGCAGTTCTTTGTTTTCTTCTGATCTTAGATATTCCTAGATTTTCTTTTTTGGATTTGATTTTTTTGCACTAATTTTGTATATTTCCAGTATCAGCTAATGAGGAATGAGGAATTTCTCACTGCCATCATAAAATTTCACAACGCCGCCCTCTATAAGTAGCTGTTCTTCTTTCCATTATAACTGGTCAATACTTTGTGTTACAGGTGGATATGCAGCCGCTAAAGCTGCTAAATTTGGAGGCAAGTATTTCTACTTTTGTCATTTGTAATAGTGTTGAATTTTAGTGCATTGTCAAGCACAGACTATTTTTCTAAAGCTTTAAATACATGTAAAATGAGTTTAATCATTATTGAAGAAGAAATATATTTATTATGCTGCAACACTCTTGCTATACTGTCTGAAAGCAAGTTTGGAATTGACTTTTGAAAGAAAATCATTCTGCAATTTGCCTTTGAGAAGTCTAATAGCAGGCATTGTAGTTAACTGGGCACACAGAGCTCCAACTTCTATAATTTTGCCAGGTATTTATTGCAGGGCATTTGCCCAGAGGAAAACAAAAAGCATCTTGTCATAAGAAAATTGAGCAGAGAACATCAATCATAGACATAGACTGAAATAACATGCTCTTGCAGTAGTAAATACGCTTTTGATGAGAAACTTGTCAAAAAAAGCACAGAAGTAGAAATCAGAGCAAAGACAAATAGCACCAGAGGCAGGAATAGAGTCACAATTTGTTCAATATTATTCTCCCTCACTAAAATGTTCTATCTGACATGTAATCTTCTATTCTTAAATCAAAAATATTTATTTGACTATTTTCAAATAGCGTTTTATGTTTGTGGCTTGTTTTGATACTCGATCAGTTAGTTTTTGAGTTTAGCTCTTTTTGCAGTATTCCATTATTTCAACAGTGACCATTGTTTTACTGTTTCAACAGTGACCACCCCCTGACATTTGTACCTAGAGATTATTGAATTAACCATCATATTTCAAGACTTACATAATGGCATCTTTGGGTACTGCTTCTTTCACAACACGATATTGATATATTTATTTCAGTTTCCTGTGCATAGGGAACAGCACCAAATGAAGAATGTGTAGGTAATTTGTCAAGTGATGTATGTCAAAGTTAGTGTAAATTTGGTATTTTTCCAAAAGGCTGTGAATGTCGAAATAGGTAAAAATTTATGCAAAATGACATTAATCGAATTTTAATAAGTAAGGGTATCAAACAATATTGATGAAAAATTATAAATGATTTGTTATAAATTAGCCATGACTAATTTAAATGAGAGAGCAGATTTAAGGGGCTGAATGCCCTTCTCATATTCTATGTTTGATCATTGGATATGACAAGTGAATAATGGCAATCACTGCTTCTATACTGGTAGTTGTGGAAGACTAACAGGCACGGTGGAAGCTTGCAATATTATTACCTAACATCTCATTCCTTAAATCTCTCCCTTTTGGATTCTCCAAACTCTGTCATATCATCCCTTTAGTACCTCATGTGGTCTTGCTATTCACATTGTATCAGTTACAGATAAAACTATCACTAATCACTGCCTGTTGTTACCTACCATCATCTTCCCTTCCACTCCCCAATGTTATCTGTTTATGGATCCATATCTGGGAAGGTGTTGATTTCCCCCAATTCACTGATAGTTTTATTTGCAAAATCTCTACTCTCCAATTTCCATTCATGTGAAATTTTCTTTAGCTAGTTATTTGCTCCACTACACCTCCAGCTTCAATGCCTTCGTACATTTTAAACTGCTACAAGTTTCTCATCCAAATTCTTCCAGGACTTGGATTTGAAGTGATACCATTGTGGAAAGGTAATAGTAGTTGACTGTACTAATACTCTTCATCAATATCTCCTGAGTATGTGCATTAGGAACTGTGTAAGGATGTTAGATCACTTGGAACTGAGTGCTGGTGGAAAAAAGACACTATACATGACCTGCTCCAACATTCTTCTATATATAGTTCCTAGTTAATAAATATTAACAGCTTGCACTACCACTGTGTTCAGTCCTCATCTGTCCCAAGAGACTGCTAGCAGTATTCCTAAATGTTGATAATTGGGGTGAGATTCTAAAAATGGCAGTGAATGGCAAGAAAAAGTTTGAGGAGAAGCACAGTAGCAGCAATGATTGGCTGATGAAGGACTTTGAGGCCAGCCAGT
Organism: Hemiscyllium ocellatum; assembly: GCF_020745735.1. Lineage (NCBI taxonomy): Eukaryota > Metazoa > Chordata > Chondrichthyes > Orectolobiformes > Hemiscylliidae > Hemiscyllium > Hemiscyllium ocellatum. Next base: position 38,316,374 of record NC_083431.1, read on the forward strand.
AATTGGATCACAGGGAGGAAATCTCCAAGGACTGCCCAGCACGTAGCATACATAACACTGCAACAGACACAAACCTCAACTCGTGAGCAATGAACTCTGTGTTATGCCATCCAGGAGGTTTCCAGAATGTAGAGATCCCACACAGGCTTGGAAAGACTGGAGCAGGAGTAGACCATTTAGAACATTCCATTTGAAGAATGCAGCTTTAAGGCATAAATGCAGAGGAATTTCAGAAACATTGTCTGAAATTCATAACTAGCCATACACACTGATAAGAAGGAAAGATGTATAGATCTGAACCTCATCCTTAAGGTGGAAAGAGTCAATAAACAGGAACAAGTACATTTGAGACAATTTCCAAAATCCTTCAGACATCAGGGAAAACTGTATAAACACAGCATACTATATTACACAAAATACATTATATTTGTTTACAGCAGGAATGTCTCTCACTCACTTCTGAAGAGGGTAAGAAGTGAAATCACAGTAATGTTTCAGCAAGCAACTATTTCTCCAGTTACTGAATTGACCATATGGTGGTCTGCTACAGTATTAGTTCTAAACTGAGTGAATCCATTAAAATTTACATGACTTGACAGATTTCAATAATGTATTGCAATGATAGATACACTAATAGTGTCTGTTGATGAGAACCTAACTAAAATTGTGAATAGCACAGTCTTGAAGCTGGACTAAACAGCAGAACCTATCAATTGCCAGTAGATAAGGAGTTCAAACTTTTAACTACTATTGTAATCCTTAGATTAGATTACCTATGGTATGGAAACAGGCCCTTCAGCCCAACAAGTTCACACTGACCCTCTGAAGAGTAACCCACCCAGACCCATTCCCCTACCCAACCGACTAATCCACCTAACACTTAACATAGCCAATTCACCTGACCTGCACATCTTATCTGTGGTAGGAAACTGAAGCACCCAGAGGAAACCCACGTGGACACGGGATGAATGTGCAAACTCCACACAGTCACCCAAGGCGGGAATCGAACACAGGTCCCTAGTGCTGTGAGCCACCGTGCTGACCTAAAGGATAATGTTGTTTCAACTATCTACCTTTTTAGAATCACAGCTGCATCAGAATGCTTACAAAGGACAGTTTCCAAAATCTCAGAAAATGTGGAAGGCAACATATGGAACAAATTTGGTCACTGGAAGGCAGCAAATGTAATGTAACCATATGTGCAGATGTCACAAAAATATGTTGAAAGGCAAGTTGCAACAGGGATACAAAGTTAACAGAGAGATATTGACAGGTTTAGTAAATGATGAAAAAAGTTAACAAATGGAGTATGATGTGCGAAAGTGTGAAATTGTTTGTTTTGGGAGGGAGAACAAAACATCTGTATTAATGAAATGGGGAAAAACTGTAGAAAGATGCAAAACAAAGGGACTTGCAGCTACTTGTGCATAAAACACACAAAGCTTGCATTAAGGTGCAGCAGGTAATTAGGAAGGATAATGGATTGTTGGACCTTATTTCAAGGAGGTTGGAGTAAATGAGTAGGGAAGTCTTACTTCAACTGTACCTGCTGCTGGTGAGACCATAGCTGGAAAACTGTGAGCAGTTTTGATCTCCTTATTTAAGAAAAGTTATTATTTCATTCAAGGCAGTTCTGATAAGGTGCACTAGGATCTTATCAAGAAATTGTGTTAGGAGCGAAGGCTAAATGCTTGGGACTTCACTCATTGGAGTGCAGAAGAATGAGAAGTAATCTCATAGAAATGTATAGAATCCTGAAGGATAAACGGTGAAAGAATGTCTCCATTCATGGATGAGTCCAGGACCACAGGACATAGTCTCAGAATAAAGGGGCATTAATTTAAGACTGGGATGAAGAGGAATTTCTTCTACAGATGATTCAGTGACTTTGGAACTCTGCCACAGAGAGCTGTGGGGACAGAGGCTGAGATAGTTAAATTCTTAGTAAGGGTATCAAGCATTTTGGGGAATGGACGTGAGGAAAGTAGGTAAAAACAATGACTGCAGATGCTGGAAACCAGATTCAGGATTAGTGGTGCTGGAAGAGCACAGCAGTTCAGGCATCATCCAAAGTGCAGCGAAATCGACATTTCGGGCAAAGGCCCTTCATCAGGAATAAAGGCAGTGAGCCTGAAGCGTGGAGAGATAAGCTAGAGGACGGTGGGCGTGGGGAGAAAGTAGCATAGAGTACAATGGGTAAGTGGGGGAGGGGATGAAGGTGATAGGTCAGGGAGGAGAGGGTGGAGTGGATAGGTGGAAACGAAGATAGGCAGGTAGGACAAGTCCGGACAAGCCATGGAGACAGTGCTGAGCTGGAAGTTTGGAACTAGGGTGAGGTGGGGGAAGGGGAAATGAGGAAACTGTTGAAGTCCACATTGATGCTCTGGATCAACCATGACCCTACTGATAGTGGAGCAAGCTCAAGGGGTCACATGGCCCATTTTATGGTATTATGGCCTTATGTCACATGGATGACATTTTAATCTGTAAATCAACAAAAGAGGAACATGACAAATGATACATGTAATTTTGAAAATATTATAAGTTGCTGGGTTAACATGTAATGAAAGGTGTAAACTTTCAAAACCCAGGCTGCATTGCCCAAACAATAGCAGTCATTGTGGTTATTCTGAAAAAGATGTAACCAATAGTCATTGGCATATCATCTATCTAGTCCATACACCTTGACTTCCAGCAGTTCTGAGTTCATTCAGAAACTTTACTCTGGGTTCGGTCTTTTAATTAAAGAAATTGGAATGCCTTAGCTTCAAGTGCAGATTCCATCATTGTCGGCATGTCTCCATGCTTGCTTTCCAGATAGTGACAGTACAGCATCGAAAGTGTCTCAATGTCAGTCCTATTCTGCTTTTGTGCATGTGAATGCATGGAAGTACACTTCAATCAAGTTGAAGAACTGCCAGTTTTGGTCTGAGTAGGCCGTTTGAAAATTGTGGGAATGATATGACTGATTGAATTAAAAAACTTCAAGAATTACATCCTAACTCTGATATGGACCAGGGAGTGGTTCATATCTCTAAGTGATACGATAGATGTGTGTAATAAGAATTGTGTTCTGAGATTTACATCAACTCAACTGTTCTAGTTGAACAGTTGACCTTGAATACCCTGACCTTGGATATCTTCCGGACAGCTTGTGACATGGTTTGCTCTGAAAGAAGTGTTAGTTACACAACATTCCTAGTAGCAGCAAAGCTCAAGTAGTCTGTTTTTATTTATTGTTCCCAGCTATGATGTTTGAGGAAGTAGAGTCCTCTCTCAGGTCCATACCCATTGTTGTGTTGCAATTTCTCAATAGGTAAAATGGTACTACCTTAGGGATTCTGCTGACAGTGTGTTATGTTCCCTATTAGGACTGGTTTACTGCTACTATAGAGAAGCATATCTTTGGAATACAAATGAGGTTAATTTGCCCTGTTTGAGTTCAGAGACAGATGGACTTGCAAAACTGAGGAACTGAAAGAAATTAGGAATAGTAATAAGGTAATATTAATAGTAAAACAGGTAGGTGCAATATTCATTAAAGAAGGTGAATGTTATGCTATCCTTCATCACAAGCAGTTTATTAAAAATGTCTTGCTGCAGTTATATAGAGCTGAGATCGAAGAAAGCATATACTTGTCACAGAGGGAATGCAGCAAGGTTCACCAGACCAATCGCTGGGAAGACAAGATTGTCTTATGAAAAGTGATTGAGAAAACTGATCCTGCACTTTCTATAATTTCAAAGAATGAGAGATTATCTCATCGGTGCTAACAAAATACATACAAGGCATAATAGGTGTAACTATGATGCTTCCTAGTCTGATGAATGTACAACCAGGGAATCTAATCTCAGGTTAAGGAGTAAGCCATTTAAGTCTGGGGTGATGAAGAATGCCTTCACTCAGAAGGTGGTGAATCTTTCAAATTCACAATCCCAGGAGGTTGTGTAAACTCAACATTGAACATGTTCAAGACAGAACTGATGGATATCTATAAATGACTGGCAAAGTGACATTGAGGTAGCTGATCAACCAAGATCGAATTGAATGATGAAGCAATCTTGATGGGTTGAATGCCTGTTGTTTGTGCAGTGACATTGACTATTGACAATATACATAAAATAACATTTGATGATGCATTCAATGATTCTGACCATTATGCATACTGTAGAACAAGGTCATTGGCCTCTACAACTGTATGTTCTGACTGCTTTCAAAATGTTTTGTTTTTTCTCGAGTACCTCCTGCTGCCATGATAAACTTATGCAATCATTTCTCCTTTTTAAAGCCTTCGCCAAGTCCTTCCATGCATGTCTGCATTCCAACGTGATCAGTCATTCTTCACTCAGTCCAATGGCAGATTCATTTTATGCTGAAGCTCCCAGCAGATGTTTAAGTAAAATGTACATCCCTTTATTGCTGATCTGAATTTATCCATAATATCACTTTCCAGACTGTGCCCTTCAGTCTTGTGCCTTCCATGAGAATCAAAAATCTGTCTAACTGAGCCTTGAATATGTTGAGGAGTTAAATAATTTTCTTCCATGGTGTTCCGTGCCACATGCAACTGCTACTACATTTTGAAGCACTATTTTCATGCTCTATACATAGCCCGCTCATTTGTTCATGTCAAATTTAAATGTATGTGAAGAACAATACAGCAAAACTCTCATGCAAAATTGTTTCATACAATTCAGTGAAAGTACTAAATAAAATTAATTTGCAGTATTTTGGTTAACACAATCCAACTGGATAACACAAAATGGGCACATAATTGTGACATGATTTTGAGAGTGAATTACTATTGAAAAAGGTGTACAATGGATGATTCCTTAGAAAACATTACATTTCCAAAAAAAGAACATGACCACCAATCTAAATATCACATCCAAATGTCAGAATAAGCTTGTTCCTTTCTGCACGACATTGCTATTAATTCAGTCAAGGAATTAACTCATTTGAATTTCCATTTCACCATATGTTCTTGCAGAAAATGAAACCAGCAGCTTAAGCTTCATGGGAGGTAATCTTCATAATACTACTATGTCTTTGAAACCAAAAGTTCGATCATCTGATGGGTTTATTTGGCATTTTAAGGTTGTAAGTTGTTCTGGCATTTCAGGAGGTCTATCAGAGTTAGCTTCATGGGATGCATCAAGAACTGTTTCAGGAAACTTTTCAGCTAGATTGATCACTGAGTATTAGCATTTTAGATTCATGATGATGAGCTGAATTGAATCATCATTGCTAGTTTTGCAATGCAATCTGTTGGAATATTTTAATATATAATTGTAGTTTTCCATTTTGCTCACGTTATACTGTAAATGCAGTCAATCTCCATGCTCTGTAATATTGTGATCAAGTGCATTGTCAACTTGCCAGTGAAATAAATGCCCATCAATTTATTTTCCTTGGCTTTGGCCTTAAAGATAGCATTGAAGGCTCTGGGAGCAAGGCTATCATGGAATCACATCCTTTGACAAGTCAGCACCTTCGTCTTTTCCTCTTCTCTAGCTACTGCATATTTACCATGTTTTTCCGAGCTTAAGGATTTTTGGGGATTTTTGGGTTTTATGATTTTTGATTCAGATGGTCCTGCATACTACAAAAGATCCATCAAGAAAAGTTTGTGAAGAATGGAGAATTGTTCTCCTGATCTATGATTTCCCCATTCATTACGTCACACGATAGCTTTGCTCCATGCCTTTTCTAATTGTAATTCACTATCAAAAGTTTTATGTGTCTCCATATTGTGTTATCCAGTTGGACCCTGTTAACCAAAATACTGTAAATTAGTTAATGGTTTGTACTTGCATTGAGTGAATTGAAATAATTTTGCAGATTGGATGGGCTGAGTGGCAGATGAAGTTTAATTTAGATAAATGTGAGGTGGAAAGGCAAATGAGGGCAGGACTGATCTACTTAATGGGAATGTTGCTAAACAAAGAGATCTTGATGTGCAAGTTCAATTTTCCTTGAAAGTGGAGTTGCAGTGAGAGAGGATAATGAAGAAGGCATGTGGTATGCTTGCCTTTATTGGTCAGTGCATTGATTATAGGGGTTAGGAGGTCATATTGTGACTGTACAGGATGTTGGTTAGGCCACTTTCGCAATACTGCATTCAATTCTGGTCTCCCTGCTATAGGAATAATATTGTAAAACGTAAAAGGATTGAGAACAAATTTACAGAATTTGCCAGGGTAGGAGGGATTGAGCTACTGGGGGAGGTTTAATAGGCTGGCTTTTTCCCTGGATCATCAGAGGCTGGAGGAGACCCTATAAAATCATGAGGGGCATAGATAAGATGAATAGGCAAGGTCTTTTCCCCAGGGTAGGGAAGTCCAAAATTAGTGGACATGGGTTTGAGATGACAAAGGAAATAATTGAAAGGGACATAAGGGGCAACGTTTTCATGCAGAGGCTGTTCTGTGTATGGAATGAGTAGCCAGGGGGAGTGATGGAAGAGGAGGCTAGTACAATTAAACATTTAAAATGCACCTGGATGAGAAAATTAATAGAAAGAGTTTGGAGGGATAAGGGTCAAATATTGGCAATTGGGACTAGATTAATTTAGGATATCTGGTCAACATGGATGAGTTAGATTGAAGGTTCTGTTTCTGTGATGTACAGCTCTATGGTTCTATGACTCTAATTATTTTGGCTGTAAAAAGATTTGCAATATCTAGAGATGTCATTAATCCAAGACCTTTAATAGGTTGTCACATGAGATCAAATTGTTAGAATGCTCCTGGGTTACTTCAACATTGATGTTCTTTGATGACTGTGTAAAATGTAGAATAACTAGCCTCACTGCCCATTTAGTTGTAGCTACCAAGTCATTCTGTATAAGTTTCATAGAATGTGAGCGATTAATCTTTAAACTCTCATCAAAATACACTCTAATGACTGCACAAGGTCAGTCACCTGGACATAATAGATTAGCCTTAATAATTTGATTGATCCATTCAAAATGGAGGAGAAAGTGAGGTCTGCAGATGCTGGAGATCAGAGCTGAAAATGTGTTGCTGGAAAAGCGCAGCAGGTCAGGCAGCATCAAGGAACTGGAGATTCGACGTTTCGGGCATAAGCCCTTCTTCAGGATTCCTGTTCCTTGGATGCTGCCTGACCTGCTGCGCTTTTCCAGCAACACATTTTCAGCCCCATTCAAAATGGATGCATGCTCAGCCTAAGTATTTTTAATGGCAGTTTCAAATCAGATTGTGATATTCTGGGCGTTAGTAGTGACAAGAAATTTAACTGGACTGGCTATATATATACTGCAGTCATAATTATCGCCTCCCTGGAGGTGGTGAAAAAGATAAATCTTTGGGCATGTTAGCTGCAGAGAGAACCTCATCTATCTCAGCAGTTAGGAGCTGGGTGAGAAAATCCACGGGTGACCTTGACTCAGCACCTATTAATGGACCTAAAATGGTGAATTAATGACCACCCAAGGGCCTCAAGTTGCCAATGGACAAATTAATGTCTGGGAAAAAAGTGATGGTTTTCTTTACTGGAGAAATACGCCTGCCTGCCTAGCAGGTCAGGAGAGATATTTCACTTTCCTCAGTCTGGATCAACTGGGGACAGGGATAGAGAGGAAGGAAATAACTGTTGATGTCCAGCTCTTGCCCTTATCCATGACCTCTACTGACCCCTACCAACCCACCACTTACCTTCTTGCCTGGATCTTTTGCAGTGATCTTCAGGACCTGGAAACTGCTGACTTATGATTGGCTAGTAGCTTCCAGTCAGGCAGGATTTCAGTATCAAGGCTTGATTCAACAAGCTTTCCCACTCAAGTGAGTCACAGTAAGTCACCCTGAAGATTCCCAACCCAGCACTTAGTGCATGGAACATAAGTCTTTGTACAAGGGCAAGTCAGAGGCTGGGGGATCTATGATGTCTAACTCACTTCCTGACACCCCACACCTGTTCTACTATTTAGAAGGCAAAAAAAAGGGAGTGTAATGAAGCACTTTCCACTTGCCTGCATTAATGCAGATCCCAGCAATACTCAAAAACCTAGAAACAATCCAGGACTCAGCACCACTTTAAACATTCATTCTCCACATTACCAAAGCACTGCAGCAAAAGTATGTAAATTTACACTTACAGCAATTTGCCACGGTTCTTTTAATAGCACCTTCCAACCTTTCAGCCTTTACCGCTGAGAAGGACAAAGGCAATAGGATCATGGGATCACCACCACTTTCAAAGTTTCCTCCAAGTCACATGCAATCACTGAAGCTACATCCCAGAACTCACTTTCGAACACCAATATGGGTGGACCACCAAGTTATCACATTTTCAAGGGTAATTGGAGATGAGCAGCAAATGCTACCTATCATCTGCTGTGAATGGGATAAAATTGTTGTGTAGAAAGTGAATCACTCAAATAAAAAGTTAGTAATCACCCTTTTCTCTAACATTGACTTGCAGAAGAACGTCTTGCAGAGAATGTGCAACACAAATGAGAGGCATTGAGATCTGTTTTTACATGAATGTGTTTAGGGCAAACATACATATTTGAGGGAACCAAAACAAAAACTGAAAATTACAACTGCATGAGCTCTCAGTCAAGGGATTAGAACAAAAGGGAAGTACCCACTGCAGAAACAAGATCTATAAACCTCTTATACCGATATCCCAACCATGTCTTATGATGCATTTAATTCTCAGAAGAAGGCTGCCTAAAACTCATCAACAGTGGTTATGATATGGGAACATTATTCCACTTGCAGTCACGCAGGAGTACTCGCAGACCCATGTATGAGAAAATTGAGGACATGGCGTTGATCTAGTTTTCTAAGTGTCTTATTGATTCCTTTATTTATAGATTCTAGCATTTTGCCTGCAACTGATGTTGGATTAACAGATCTATAGTTTTCTGTAGTTTTTTCTCCCCTTCCTTTCTTAAAATAGTGAGGTTCCATTTGCCACCTTCTAATCTTCTGAAATTATTTCCAGAGTTTCTAACTTGTGAAGAAAAACCACTAATCTATCTACTGACTTGATAGCCATCCCTTTAATATTTTAGGTTGTCGATAATCAATTCATTTCATGATTGTAACTTTCCTCTTCTGGCATTCCAGTAGGTGTACCAGGCCAGATTCCAGGAGGTGTACCAGGCCAGGTTCCAGGAGGTGTACCAGGCCAGATTCCAGGAGGCATTTCAGGTAATTTCATCTCCAATGACAATTTAGATACTTGAGATAATTTGAATGAAAATGTTATTCTAGGTTTTGAAATGCACTCAGAATGCATTTATGCTGAAAACTGTATTGTATTTCGCTTTATTTTAATGCATAATCATAGAATAAATGCAGTCTTCTAATCCTAAAGCTTCAGCATTCGTTTCACTCTGTTTTTGAACTGAGTTCTGGGCGTAATGGAATCATTGTGGTACCTGCCAGTATTAACTTCAGTGGCAAGATGGTACTAATGTTAGTTGCGGTTTTAATCACCTGTGATTCAGTGGAAACTGTCATAAGTGACAACCCCATTGTGACCCTTTGGAAAGAATTGTCTCAATTATATACACATGGTTGATGATAAAGGAAAATATTAATTGACAAGTGGACCTTATTTTGTTCTATAAACAGTAACAGATTCTACTAGAGAGTCACTGGACTTAAAGCACTGGCTCTGTTTTCTTCCCACAGATGCTGCCAGACTTGCTAAGTTTCTCCAGCAATTTTTGTTTTCGTTTCAGATTTCTGGCATCCGCAGTTCTTTGTTCTGTTTTCTTGTGATCTTAGATATTCCAATATATTCTTCTGCGGATCTGAATTATTTGCCTTGATTTTGAATATTTTCAATATGGGTTAATAGGGAATGAGGAATTTCTCATAGCCATCATAAAATTTCACAATTTCCCACTCTATTTTCCATCATAACTAGCCAATAGTTTGGTATTACAGTTGGATACACAGCAGCTTTGGCTGCAAAATTTGGAGGCAAGTTTTTCCACATTTGTCATTTGTTATAGCATTGAATTTTAGTGCATTATCAAGCTCAGACAATTTTTTAAAGCTTTGAATATATATAACAATTAATTTAATCATTGTTAAGGAAGAAATATATTTAAAATATTGCAACACTCTTGCTATACTGTCTGAAAGCAAGCTTGAAATTGATTTTTGAAAGAAATATCATTCTGCAGTTTGCCTTTGAGAAGTCTAATAACAGACATTGTAGTTAACTGGGTACACAACTTCTATAATTCTGCCAGGTATTTATTGCAAGGAATTTGTCCAGAGAAAAACAAAAAGCATCTTGCCATAGGAAAATGGAGCAGGAACATCCCCATCATGGACATCTGCTGAAATAATATGCTCTTGCAGCAGTAAATAAGCTTTTGATGAGAAAATTATCAAAAAAAGTACAGAAGTAGGAATCAGAGCAAAGACAAAAACAGAGTCACAATTAGTTCAATATTATTCTCCCTCATTAAAATGTTCTATCTGGCATGTAATCTTCTATTCTTAAATCAATAATATTTATTTGACTGTTTTCACGTTGTGTTTTAACTTTGTGGCTTGTCTTGATAGTCTATCCGTTAGTTTTTGAGTTTAGCTCTTTGCAGTATTCCACTATTTCACCAGTGACTATTCTTTCACTGTTTCAACAGTGACCACCACCTGACATTGGTGCTGAAAGATTATTGAATTAACCATCATATTTCAAGACTTACATCATGGCCTCTTTGGGTACTGCTTCTTTCACAACACATTATTGACATTTATTTCAGCTTCTTGTGGATAGGGAACAGCACAAATGAAGAATGGATAGGTAATTTGTCAAGTGATGTATGTCAAAGGTAATGTAAATCTGGTATTTTTCCAAAAGGCTGTGAATGCTGAAATATGTTAAAAAAAAAAATACCCATACATTTATAGAATTTTACTAAGTAGGGGCATCAAACAATATTGATGAAAAACTATAAGTGAGTTGTTATAAATTAGCCATGACTAATTTAAATGATAGAGCAGTTTTAAGGGGCTGAATGCCCTTCTCATATTCCTATGTTTGATCATTGCCATTATTCACTTGCCATATCCAATCACTGCTTTTACACTGGCAGTAGTAGAAGACTGACAGGCACGGTGGAAGCTTGTAATATTATTACCTAATATCTCGTTCCTTAATCTCTCCCTTCCAGATTCTCCAACCTATGTTATGTCACCTCTTCAGCACCTCATGGTCTTGCTATTCACATTATATCAGTTACAAATAAAAGTATCATTAATCACTTCCTGGTGTTACCTACCAGCAGCATGCCCTTCCATGTCCCAATGTTATCTTTTTATGTCTCCTTCCCTGGGAAGAAGTTGGTTTCCCCAGTTAACTTACAGTTTTAGGAGCAAAATCTCTACTCTCTAGTTTCCATTCACCAGAACTTTTCTTCAGCTAGTTATTTGTTCCACTACATCTCCAGTTTTAATACCTTAGTACATTTCAAACTGTTACCACTTTTCTCATCTATATTCCTTCAAGACTTGGATCTGAAGTGATACTGTTGTGGAAAGGCAATGGTACTTAACTATACCAATACTCTTCATCAATATCTCCTGAGTATGTGCATTAGGAGCTGTGTAATGATGATGTTATTTCACTTGGAACTGAGTGCTGGTGGAAAAAGACACTGCATATGACCTGCTCCAACATTCTTCTATATATAGTTCATAGTTAATAAATGTTAACAGTTTGCACTACCACTGCGTTCAGTCCTCATCTGTCCCAAGAGGCTGCTAGCAGTATTCCTAAATGTTGATAATTGGGGTGAGATTCTAAAAATGGCAGTGAATGGCAAGAAAAAGTTTGAGGAGAAGCACAGTAGCAGCACTGATTGGCCGCTGAAGGGCTTTGAGGCCAGCCAGTAATTGGTTCACAGGGAGGAAATCTCCAAGGACAGCCCAGCATGTACCATACATAACACTGCAAGAGACACAAACCTCAACTCGTGCGCAATGAACTCTGTGTTATCCCACCCAAGAGGTTTCCAGAATGTAGAGGTCCCACACAGGCTTAGAAAGACTGAGCAGGAGTAGACCATTTAGAACATTCCATTTGAAGAATGCAGTTTTAAGGCACAAATGCAGAGGAATTTCAGAAACATTGTCTGAAATTCATAACTAGCCATACACACTGATAAGAAGGAAAGCATGTATAGATCTGAACCTCATCCTTAAAGTGGAAAGAGTCAACAAACAGGAACAAGTATGTTTATGAGACAATTTCCACAATGGCTCAGTAGATGGAACTGCTGCCTCACTGGACCTGGGTCTCAGATTCGATTCCAGCCTCTGGTAACTGTTTGTGTGGAGTTTGCACATTCTTCCTGTGTCTGCATGGGTTTCCTCTGGGTGCTCGGTTTCCTCCTGCAGTCCAAAGATGCGCAGGTTAGTGAATTAGCCATGCTAAATTGTCCATAGTGCTAGGTGCATTAGTCAGAAGGAAATGGGTCCCTTACTCTTCAGAGGGCCGGTGTGGACTGGTTGGGCCAAAGGGCCTGTTTCCACACTGTAGGGAATCTAATCTAATTTCCAAATTCTTCAGACATCAGGGAAAACTGTATAGACACTGCATACTATACCACACAAAAGGCAGGTGCCAAATACATTTATTTGTTTACAGCAGGAATGTCTCTCATCCACTTCTGAAAAGGGTAAGAAATGAAATTAGAGTGATGTTTCAACAAGAAGCTATTTCTCCAGTTACTGAATTGACCATATGGTGGTCTGCTATAGTGTTATAGAGTCATAGAGATATACAGCCTGGAAACAGACCCTTCGGTCCAACCTTTCCATGCTGACCAGATATCCCAACACAATCTAGTCCCACCTGCCAGCACCCAGCCCATATCCCTCCAAACCCTTCCTATTCATATACACATCCAAATGCCTCTTAAATGTTGCAATTGTACCAGCCTCCACCACATCCTCTGGCAGCTCATTCCATACATGTACCACCCTCTGCATGAAAAAGTTGCCTCTTCAGTCTCTTTTATATCGTTCCCCTCCTACCCTAAACCTATGCCCTCTAGTTCTGGACTCCCCGACCCCAGGGAAAAGACTTTATCTATTTATCCTATCCATGCCCCTCATAATTTTGTAAACCTCTATAAGGTCACCCCTCAGCCTCCGATGCTCCAGGGAAAACAGCCCCAGCCTGTTCAACCTCTCCCTATAGCTCAAATCCTCCAACCCTGGCAACATCCTTGTAAATCTTTTCTGAACCCTTTCAAGTTTCACAACATCTTTCTGATAGGAAGGAGACCAGAATTGCATGCAACAGTGGCCAAACCAATGTTCTGTACAGCCGCAACATGACCTCCCAACTCCTGTACTCAATACTCTGACCAATAAAGGAAAGCATGCCAAATGCCTCCTTCATTATCCTATCTACCTGCGACTCTATTTTCAAGGAGCTATGAACCTGCACTCCAAGGTTTCTTTGTTCAGCAACACTCCCTAGGACCTTACCATTAAGTGTATAAGTCCTGCTAAGATTTGCTTTCCCAAAATGCAGCACCTCGCATTTATCTGAATTAGTTCCAAACTGAGTGAAAAAATTAAATTCACATGACTTGACAGATTTAAAAAATGTATTGCAATGACAGATACACCCAGTATTGTTGAGAACCTAACTAAAACTGAACCGCACAGTCTTCACCCTGGCCACAACAGCGGAACCTATCCATTGCCAATAGATAAGGAGTTCAAACTTCTACCTACTATTGTAATCCTGAGGATATTGTTGTTTCAACTATCTCTGCCTTTTAAAATCACATCTGCATCAGAAATTTTCTAAAAGACAATTTCTAAAATATTAGGAAGTGTCGAAGGTATCATATGCAACCAATGTGGCCACAGGAAGGAAGCAAATGTACTGTAACCAAATACACATACATGCAGATGACACAAAAATATGTGGAAAGGCAAGTTGCAAGAGGGATACAAAGTTAACAGAGATATTAGCAGGTTTAGTAAGTGGGTAGACGTTACCAATGGCATATAATGTGGGCAAGTGTGAAGATGTTTATTTTGAGTGGGAGAACAAAACAATTGCATGAATTAAATGGGGAAAACTGTAAAAAGCTGCAACACAAAGGGACTTAGGTCTACTTGAGCACAAAACATGCAAAGCTTGCATTAAGGTGCAGCAGGTAATTAAGGAAGTATAATGGATTGTTGGACCTCATTTAGAGGGGATTGGAGTATATCAGTAGGGAAGTCTTACTTCAAATGTACCAGCTGCTGGTGAGACCATACCGTTTGCAGTTTTGATCCCCTTATTTAAGCAAAGATATGATTTCTTTGAAGAATCTTATGAAGGAATTGTGTTATGAGCAAATGCTAAACAGGTTGGAACTCTTAACTCACTAGAGTGCAGTAGAATGAGAAGTGATCTCATAGAAATGTATAAAGCTCTTGAGGATAAATGGTGAGAAGATGTTTCCATGGGAGAGTCTAGGACCAGAGGACATAGTCTCAGAATAAAGGGACACTAATTTAAGACTGGGATGAAGAGGAATTTCCTCTAAAGAAGTTTGAGTGACTTTAGAACTCTGCCATTGAGAACTGTGGGGGCAGAGTCCTTGTGTATCTTTAAGGCTGAGATAGTTAAATTCTTAATCAGTAAAGGAACCAAGGGTTACAGGGAAAGGACGGGACAGTGGACGTGAGGAATGTTGCATCAACTATAATCCTAATGATAGCAGAGCAAGCTCAAGGGATCACATGGCTTGTTCTTGTTCACATTTCTTATCATATTGTGGCCTGATGTCACATGAATGATATTTTAATCCATAAATCAACAAAAGAACAACATCACAAATCCATACATGTAATTTTGAAAACATTACATGGTGCTGGGTTCAACTTAATAAAAAGTCTAAATTTTCAAAACCCAGGCTACATTGCTCAAACAATCACTGTGATTATTCTGAAAAAGATGTAACCAACAGTCATTGGCACATTATCTAGTCCAGAAACACTAACTTCCAGCAGTTCTGAGTTCATTCAGAATCTTCACTCTTGGATCTGTTCTTTTAATTAATGAAACTGATATGCCTTGGCTTCAGTGCAGATTCCATCACTATCAGCATGCCTCCACGCTTGCTTTCCAGATGTTGACAGTGCAGCATAGAATGTGTCTCAAAGTCTGTCCTGTTCTGCTTTTGCACTTTGTGCAAGTGAATGCCTGGAAGTCCTCAATCAAGTTGAAGAACTGCCAGTTTTGGACTAAGTAGACCCTTTGGCTGACATTATTTTGAGAATAGTATTACTGCATTGAATTAAAAAAAACTTCAAGGATTACATCCTAACTCTGATGTAGACCAGGAAGTTGTTCATGGTAGCTGTGTGTAATAAGAATTGTGTTCAGAGATTTACATCTACTCAATTGTTCTATTTTGTACCAATATCCTGACTTTGGATATCTTCTGGACAGATGTGGCATGATTCGCTTTGAAAGAAGTATTAGTGACACAACATTTCTAGTAGCAGGAAAGCTCAAGTAGTCTGGTTTTATTTATCATTTCAAGGCCATGATGTTTGAGGAAGCAGAGATCTCTCTCATGGTCCACACCCACTATTGTGTTGCAATCTCTCAATAGGTAAAACTGTGCTGCCTTAGGGATTCTGCTGACAGTGTATTAAGTTCTATAATTGGACTGGTTCACTGCTGATATGAAGAAACATATCATTGGAATACAATTGAGGTTAACTCGACCTATTTGAGTTCAGAGACAGATGGACTTGTAAAACTGAGGAACTGAAAGAAAGTAGTAATAGTAATATTGAAAAGTTAACTGGGTTGTGGTTGATAAATCCTCTGGATGCAATCACTTACTTTCCAGAGTATTGAAGCAGGTGGCTTCAGAGATAATGATATGGTTCATTCATCTTTCGAAATTATATAAATTATGAAAACTCCCCCAAGATGGCACGATTGTGTTACAAGAAGCAATTTAGAAAACTGATCCTGTATTTTCTAGAATTTCAAAGAATGAGAGATGATCTCATTGGTGCTAACAGAATACATCCAAGGCATGATAGGTGTAACTATGATGCTTCCCTGGTTGATGAGAGTACAACCAGGGAATCTAATCTCAGGTTAAGGAGTTAGCTATTTAAGTCTGGGGTGTTGAAGAATATCTTCACTCAGAGGGTGATGAATCTTTTAAATTCACAACCCCAGGAGGTTGTGGAAGCTCCAACATTGAACATGTTCAAGACAGAACTGATGAATATCTCAAAATGTCTGGCAAAGTGACATTGAGGTAGATGATCAGCCAAGGCCTAATTGAATGATGAAGCAATCTTGATGGATTGAATGTCCTGTTGTTTATACGGTCCTGGTGGTGGCATTGGCTATTGACAATATACATAAAATAACACTGGTCTTGACATTATACTTATTGTAGAACAAAGTCATTGGTCTCTACAACTATATTTTCCATCTGCTTTCAAAATGTCTCTTCTCGAGTACCTCCTGCTGCCATGGTAGACATAGACAATCACTTCTCCTTTTCAACTCCTTCACCAAGATCTTCATGCATGACTACATTCCCAGATGGTTAGTCATTCTTCACTCAATCCAATGGCAGATTCATTTGTGATGCAGCTTCCAGCAGATGTTCAAGTAGAATGTACATCTCTTTAAGACATGCAGGTTATTTTTAATCAATGCCAAGTTGTAATGATGTTTGGCCTGTTGCTGATGCATGAAGTTTGCAAACTGTTCAGGAAGTACAGGCTATACATGATAACAATTATAATAAGCAGATATCTCAAAGTTGGCATCCTGTGCACATTCCACTGAATGGTTGTGAGTTAGTCAGGAGTCCTGATCCTTCCATCTATTACATAAGAGCATAAGAACTAAGAGAAATAAGCCTTTTGAACCCCTGAATCTCCTTTACTGTTCAACCATAATTATGGCTGATCTGAATATATCCATAACATCACTTTTCAGGCTGCGCCCTTTAGCATTGTGCCTTCCCTGTGTATCAAAACTCTGTCTAACTGAGCCTTAAATATGTTCAAGAGTTAAATAAATTTCTTCCATAGTGTTACATGCCACATGCAACTACATTTTGAAGCATTATTTTCATGTTCCATACATAGCACATTTATATGTTAGTTTCAAATCTCAATGTATGGAAAGAACAGGAGAATAAAATTCCCATGCAAAATTGTAATAGTACTAAACAATTAATTTGCAGTATTTTGGTTAACAGGGTCCAACTGGATAACTCAGCATGGGCATATAGAGAAACATAATCATTTTGAGAGTGAATTACAATTGAAAAAGGCATACAGTGGTTGAATCCTCAGAAAAACATTGCATTTCCAAAAAGACACGACCACCAATCTAAATATTCCATCCAAATGACAGAATAAGCTTATTCCTTT
This sequence comes from Hemiscyllium ocellatum, assembly GCF_020745735.1. Taxonomy (NCBI): domain Eukaryota; kingdom Metazoa; phylum Chordata; class Chondrichthyes; order Orectolobiformes; family Hemiscylliidae; genus Hemiscyllium; species Hemiscyllium ocellatum. The sequence goes on from NC_083431.1 coordinate 38,333,798, forward strand.
CTACACTACATTTCTATTAATTCATTTGAACTTCAGTTTCCATTTCACCATATGTTCATGCAGAAAATGAAACCAGCAGCTTAAGCTTCATGGGAGGTAATCTTCAGAATACTGCAATGCTTTTGGAACTAAAAGTTCAATCATCTGATGGGTTTATTTGGCATTTTATGGTTGTACGTTGTTCTGGCATTTCTGGAGGTCTATCAGAGGTAACTTCACGGTGTGCATCAAGAACTGTTCCAGGAAAATTTTCAGCTAAATTGACCACTGAGTATTAGCATTTTAGATTCATGACGATGAGCTGAATTGAAGCATCATTGCTAATTTTGTAATGCAATCTGTTGAAATGTTTTAACATATAACTGTAGATTTCCATTTTGCTCAGGTTAAACTATAAATGCAGTCAATCTCCTCCATGCTCTGTAATGTTGTGATCAATCTCATTGTCAACTTGCCAGTGCAATGAATACTCATCAACATTTTTCCTTGGGCTTGGCCAGTGAAACCCAGTGGATGTGGTCTATCTAGACTTCCAAAAGGCCTTTGATAAGGTGCCACATGGGAGACTGCTGAGCAAGGTGAGGGCCCATGGTGTTCGAGGTGAGCTACTGGTATGGATTGAGGATTGGCTGTCTGACAGAAGGCAGAGAGTTGGGATAAAAAGTTCTTTTTCGGAATGGCAGCCAGTGACAAACGGTGTCCCGCAGGGTTCAGTGTTGGGGCCGCAGCTGTTCACATTATATATTAATGATCTGGATGAAGGGACTGGTGGCATTCTAGCGAAGTTTGCCGATGATACGAAGTTAGGTAGACAGGCAGGTAGTACTGAGGAGGCGGGGAGGCTGCAGAAGGATCTAGACAGTTTGGGAGAGTGGTTCAGGAAATAGCTGATGGAATTCAACGTGAGCAAATGCGAGGTCTTGCACTTTGGAAAAAAGAATAAAAGCATACACTATCTAAACGGTGAGAAAATTCGTAAAATCCAAAGGGATCTGGGAGTGCTAGTCGAGGATTCCCTAAAGGTAAACACGCAGGTTGAGTCCGTGATTAAGAAAGCGAATGCAATGTTGTCATTTATCTCAAGAGGGTTGGAATATAAAAGCACCTGTGCTACTGAGACTTTATAAAGCTCTGGTTAGGCCCCATTTGGAGTACTGTGTCCAGTTTTGGTCCCCACACCTCAGGAAGGACATACTGGCACTGGAACGTGTCCAGCGGAGATTCACATGGATGATCCCTGGAATGGTTGGTCTAACATACGAGGATCGGCTGAGGATCCTAGGATTGTATTCATTGGAGTTTAGAAGGTTGAGGGGAGACTTAATAGAAACTTACAAGATAATACATGGCTTGGAAAGGGTGTACGCTAGGAAATTGTTTCTATTAGGTGAGGAGACTAGGACCCGTGGACACAGCCTTAGAATTAGAGGGGGTCAATTCAGAACAGAAATGTGGAGACATTTCTTCAGCTGGAGAGTGGTGGGCCTGTGGAATTCATTGCCGCAGAGTGCAGTGGAGGCCGGGACGCTAAATGTCTTCAAGGCAGAGATTGATAGATTCTTGATGTCACGAGGAATTAAGGGCTACGGGGAGAATGCTGGTAGTTGAAATGTCCATCAGCCATGATTGAATGGCGGAGTGGACTCGATGGGCGGAATGGCCTTACTTCCACTCCTATGTCATATAATCTTATGGTCTTATGGCCTCAGAGACAGCATCCAAGCTCTGGGAGCAAGGCTATCATGCACTCACTACCTCTGACAAGTCAGCACCTGTGATGTCTTTTTCTCTGCTCTACCTCCTGCACATTTACCATAATTTACCTAGCTTAGAGAAGAATGACGGCAGTATTTTTTGTTTAACCTTTCTGGGTTTTATGATTTTTGATTCCGATGGTCCTGTACACCACAAAAGGTCCATCAACAAATTGTGAAGAATGGAGAATTGAGCTCCGACCCCTCTTTCTCCATGCAAATAATTTCCCCTTTCAATGTGTTACACAATATCTTTGCTCCATGCCTTTTCCAACTGTAATTCACTATCAAAATCGTTATGTCTCTCCTTATGCCCATTTTGTGCATCCAGTTTGACTCAGTTAACCAAAATACTGTAAATTAGTTAATGGTTAATATGTTCACTGAATTAACTGAAACAATTAATTGAACACATGGGCTGAGTGACAGGTGAAATTTAATTTAGGTAACTATGAGGTGAAAAAGCAAATGAGGGCATGACTTATTTACTTAGTGGAAGGTTCTGGGGAGTGTTCCTAAACAGAGACCTGGGAGTGCAGACTCATTTTTCTTTGAAAATGGAGTTGCAGTTAGACAGATAGTGAAGCAGGCATGTGGTATGCTTGTCTTTATTGGGTAGTGCATTAGTATAGGGGTGGGAGGTCATGGTGTAACTGTACAGGACGTTTTAGGCCACTTTCAGAATACTGTGTTCATTTTTGCTCTCCATGCTATAGGAAGCACATTGGGATACTTAAAAGGGTTGAGAAAAGACTTAGGATGTTGCCAGGGTTGGAGGGTTTGTCTTACAGGGAGAGGCTGAATATTTTCCCTGGATCATCAAAGGCTGAGGAGTGACTTTATAAAATCATGACTGGGCATAAGTTTAAGGTGAAAGGGGAAAGATTTGAAAGAGACCTTTCGGACAACCTTTTTATGCAGAGGGTGTTATATGTATGGAATGAGCCGCCAGAAGAAGTGGTGGAAGAGGAAGCTAGTACAATTAAACATTTAAAATGCACGTGGATTATTAAATGAATAGAAAGAGTTTGGAGGGATATGGGTCAAATATTGGCAAATAGGACTAGATTAAATTAGGATATCTGGTCGGCATGGGTGAGTTAGACTGAAGGATCTGTTTCCATGCTGTACTGCTCTATGGCTCTGTAACTAATTAATTTGGCTGTGAAAAGATTTCTATTATCTGGAGATGTCATTCATCTGAGTTTTTTTTATTAGGTTGTCACTTTAGATCAGAATGTTGGTATATTTGTGGGTTACTTCAACATTGATGTTCTTCGATGACTGAGTGTGTAAAATGTCAAACGTTAGCCTCACCTCTGAAGATATTGTGAAGGAATTAGATCATTTGGAGTTGATGGAAACAGTGGTTTCTGGCTACCCATTTAGTTGTAGCTACCGAGTCATTCTGTATAAGTTTAATGGAATATGAATGATTAACCTTTAAACTGCCATCAAAATACACTGCAATGATTGTACAAGATCAGCCAGCTGGACATCATAGAATATGAGTTCCCTGATTGGGGCAGTTAGTCTGATCCAAACAGGGAGACCTGGCTAATGTATACAAAATGATGAGCATCAGAAGTGCTGACATCTGGTATCTGACTTTGAGCAAGGCAGTACAAAGGTCAAGGACTGTTCATGTGTAAGGAAAAGGTGACTTGGTGATAGAACATTGATTTTGTGCAGTTATTTCAGTGGTGATGGCAGTAAAACATGATCCTGAAGAAAGTTGCTCACAATAATTATCTTAGACATTTTGGGAAGCTTGACTCATTAAGAACTGGGCCCAATATGTGCAAAGATTGTGTAATTTATTCAGGGCAAATAACGTTGTGGCAGACAAAAGACAATGAGTAATTCTCCTGCGAGCTGCAGCTTTTTCTGTCATTAGTAGCGTAGCTTTTCCTTTTGCACCAGATATTAAATCCCTTCCTGAATTGAAAGACATAGTGAAGGAATATTATGACCCAAGCCTTCTCTAATTCTGAGATGCTACCACTTCTACTCAGCAATCCAAGAACCAGGTTTTTGGGATTTTTGACTAGGTTAAGACAACTATCAGAAGCCTGTGGACTTTGGTGTAATCATTAATGAGATGCTTAAAGACTATTTGGAATGTGGGGTTAATGATGTAACTATTCAAAAACACCTAGTGGCTGAAGCCCAACTGGACTTCCAACAGGCACTACCACTGGCTTTATCATTGGAAAATACAGCAAGTGAAGCGTCTGAGTTGCAGAGTTTTCTAATGGAATCAGACACACTTACCAGTCTGCCTGAGCTTGGGGAACATCCAAGGAACAGGAAATTCGACGTTTCGGGCATAAGCCCTTCATCAGGAATCCTGATGAACCCATTCCTGATGAAGGGCTTATGCCCGAAACGTCGAAGATTCCTGATGAAGGGCTTATGCCTGAAACGTCGAATTTCCTGTTCCTTGGATGCTGCCTAACCTGCTGAGCTTTAACCAGCAACACATTTTCAGCTGTGATCTCCAGCATCTGCAGACCTCATTTTTTACCTGAGCTTGGGGAACACTACTTTAGTATAGGTGATTGCATAAACTTACTCAGGACATATCTTGATCAGAGGGACTCTAGGTCAGCCCACAGCAAAACCCCAAACAAAGTCAAGCCTCAGCCAAATAGTTAAAATTTTCTTCAGGATCCTGGCTGGCAAGCCATTGTAGTTGTTGCCAAGTTAGCAAGAAAGTCCTATTGGACCTAAATGGAGTAAGGTAACTCACAGACCAGATACCAAGGAGGCTGTCCAAGAGAGTTTGTGCCCTAGAAAGTCCACCTGTGTTTGGTTTGGAGCTGTTAAATTGCTTAACAACAAAATCAGAACCAATCAAGGTAAACGTCAGTTTAAATGATTATTCAATTCTAATGCAGGATGATACCAGCACAGTCATATCAATAATCACAAAAGTAGTTTTTAATAAAATTTGCTGAGGACAGTAGCCCTTAACTTTGTGCAAGACCTCAGCTCAGCTGAGAACCTTTACAGATTGAGGGTACAACTTTGGTTTCGGGATCTTATGAAGAGCAACTGTTTCAGTTACCAGTGGTTGTAGTATAAAGCTCAGGCCCAAACTTACTGAGAGAACAATATTGATTGCAAGAGATTCACGTAGATTGGCTCAACATTTTTCATTTAGAAAGTGGTTTCCCATATGAATTAAATACCAAGACGTCTTCCCTGAAGATCTAGATTTCTCCAGCTTTCTCATTTCCCCTCCCCCAACCTTTTCTCAGTCCCAACCCTCAGACTCAGCACCGCCTTCTTGACCTGCAATCTTCTTCCCGACCTCTCCACCCTCACTCCCTCTCCGGCCTATCACCCTCACCTTAACCTCCTTCCACCTATCGTATTCCCAACGCTCCTCCCCCAAGTCCCTCCTCACTACCTTTTATCTTAGTCTGCTTGGCACACCCTCCTCATTCCTGAAGAAGGGCTTATGCCCGAAATGTCAATTCTCCTGTTCCTTTGATGCTGCCTGACCTGCTGCGCTTTTCCAGCAACACATTTTTAAGCTCTAATCTCCAGCATCTGCAGTCCTCACTTTCTATCAGAGGAGCCAAGGCCATGACACAGGTTGACCAGGAATCAATTCTGCAAGACCCATCCCTGCCATTTACCTTACAGTCAAAAGTAGAGGTGGAAATCAGAAGTCTGGAAAGTGATGGAATCATCAGACAAGTCCAATTCATGGAATGGGCAGCAGCCATTGTACTGATTTTAAAGCCTGACAGGTAGGTTTGCCTTTCTAGGGATTTTAAGCAAATTATAAACCTCTTTTTGCAGCTGGATAAATACCCAATCCCTTGGATAGAGAATTTATATGCAAAGCTGGCAGGGCTTATGTCCTTTACGAAGCTGGACTTGAGCCATGCCTATTTGCAAATGCGTTTTGACAGAGATTCCCAAAAGTATGCTACTGTTAATACCCATAAGGGCTTGTACCAATTTATGAGACTGCCATTTTGAGTTCAATTTTTCAATGGATGATGGAGAACAGTTTGCAAAGTCTACCTCACGTTGTCACTTACATGGATCATGTCTTAATTGAAGGAAAAACTAATAGGGAACACTTAGAGAACTTGGGTATAGTCCTAAGATATTTTTTCAAGGCAAGCATGTTGCCTAAGAAGGGAAAAATGCATGTTCCAGGCACCCAAAGGGACCTACTTGGGCTACAGAGTCAACAAGAGTGGAATTACACCTGTTAGAAGGTAAAGTGAGAGCAATAAAATGTGCCCCTGCTCCCCTGTCTGTCCAGGAGCTTTGGCCATTTCTTGGCTGGTAAGTTATTATGAAACTTTCATACATAATCTGACATCCATCATGGCACTTTTGCATCACCTAAAAAAGGGATCAGCTTTGAAAATGGTCACTTAGACAATCCCTAGCTTTCAATGAAGTAAAGAAATAGCTAACATCTTCCAAGGTGTTAGCACACTATGATTCCAAGAAAGATTTGGTACTGACATGCAATGCCTCCTCATATGGCATCAGCGTGATATTAGCATCCAGGACCTTGGCTAATGTAGAATGTAAATACACCCAGATAGAAAAAAAAGATTAGTGGTCATATTTGGAGTCAGGAAGTTCCACCAGTAGTTTTATGGGCAAAAGTTTGTGATAATAGCAGACCACAACCACCTACTTGTTCTCCTTAAGGATAACAAGGAAGTGCCGCTCATAGCTTCAGCAGTGAGAGCTAATACTCGGTGCTTATAATTATAAGTTTGAACACCATCCTGGAGGTAAAGTAGCAAATGTGGATGCATTGAGCCACCTCCTATTAGCAGATGTATTGCAGGTGGTACCCCCAGTGGAGGAGTCTGTAATGATATTAAATTTTCTGGACACGCTCCCAGTCACAGCTGACAATATCAAACTTTGGACACAGAAAGATCCTTTCAAAACTCAAACAACTGGTGTTAATGGGAGAAAGGGCTGTCACAACTAGAATTGAAATCTTTTTGGACCTGGAGAGACCAACTCACCATAGAGGATGGCATATTATTATGGAGAACAAGAGTGATTACCCTAAGTAAAGGTCACTGCCAAATACTGGCTGAACTCCACCAGGGCCATCCAGGGATCTCCAAAATGAAGATATGGCCAGGTTGGATGTAGGCATAGCTATGTTGGTGGGTCAGTGCCCAGAGTATCAAAAAGGACAAAAATTACTACCAGCAACTCTCCAATATAGTGGGTATGGCTGGGTAAATGTTGGACTCGTTTGCATGTCGACTTTCCAGGTTCTTTAATGGGCTTAATCTTCTTAGTCATTATAGACACCAACTCACAGTGGTTGGACAGTGTTTGAGGCTCCATTCCTCAAACAAGGACGTATTGGGCATAGATTACAAACCATCATTTACCAGCATGGAATTTTGTTATTTCTTAAAGTCGAATAGGATTCAACATATAAGGATAGCTCCATACCACCCATCATCCAATGACCTGGCAAAAAGAGCAGTCCAACCATTGAAGGCTGACTTGAAGAAACAGCCTACAGCCTGACCAGATAGCAAACTGGTGGGGTGGTGATGAGTGAAATAGCATCAGGAGCACCATTGCCAGCCACAAGATCTGGCCAAGTGAAGGAGACAGGTTGATACAAGGGACGAAGTTGGTGAGAATCACAGAAATGGTCCCTCATGAGTAAGACATATGGTCGACACAAGGTCAGGACCAGTGACATATAAAGTTTGGTTAAATGCAATGGTCCTGAAGAAGCATATGGACCATACATGAGCTGCAACTTTACAAATGTTGTGGGAGCATAACAAGCCTTGTCCCTTGAAACAATCAAATGCTGCCAGAACTCATGGATTCACCCTCTGTCTCAAGCATTGTTGAGTTCTCAAAATCTGAGATGAACATGATGGAAGTAATCACCTCAACACCTTTGTCACCAGAAGAAAAAAAATGAAATTCTACCTAGGCGCTCCCAGTACAAGAAGCAAGTTCCTGTGTTTTGCATGCAGTCTGTACTGAATGCTGAGTTGGAGGAACAGTACCCAGTGAGACCTCCGGAGGCTCTCCAAGTGAAAGAATCAGCCTATGTCAAGAGCGGGAGAGATGTGATGATTGTAACAAGATCAGCCAGCTGGACATCATAGAAAATGAGTTCTATGATTGGGGCAGTTAATCTGGTCCAATCAGAAAGCACTGGCTGACATAAAAAGATGAGTGTCAGTATTTCTGGTACCTGATTCTGAGTGAGGCAGTTTTAAATTCATGGACTGTTTAATGTGTAAATAAAGGGTTACTTGGTGATGGTACACTGGCCTTGGTAGAGTTATTTCAAACACCAATCCCTCAGAGATACTTTCTAATCAACCTATTAAATTATATTATTTCCAGAGCAGGTGGGACTTGAATCCCGTTCTCTATCTCAGAGGTAAGGGCAGCATTACTACATCACAAGAGCCCTATCAATCCCTTATAAACAAATGTTCAGGTACTGGACTAATTAATACGAGCTAGGCAAAGTTTGTTAGAATATCTGTTAAACTAGGAAAATCTATTCATTGTCCAAACCAATGGAGACAAAAGCAACGTTGTTCAGCAAGCTTCTCTGTAAGACCAGAGTGCATCAGGATTGATTCAGGATCTATTTTGTGAGACACTTGCCTTTTCAACTTCAACTTATTTTTTGACTACAACCAGTTGTGTGTCATCTAATAAACGATAAAATTATCTCCATATTCTCTATGTAAGCAATAGGAATTAATGAGCAAGTAGTCTATTTTAATCTTTTTTTCCTGATCCTAAAGATTATTATACAGCAACATCTGGAATGACAGGTTCCTGATGATTTGCATAAAAATTACTAGTTATCCACTTTATATGTAGCAGGTCTTTGCACTGCCATAATTCATCTATCCTTCTCATTGCAGATGGAATTGCAGCAGCAGCTAAAGCTGCTAAATATGGAGGTAGGTTTTAATATAATCTTTTTATGAAAGCATTAACTCATTATTTTAAGCATTGAATATTCGTTGGAAGAATGTATTGACAGGTATAAAAGGTGGTTAATTAAATGTATTATTTAGTATAGAATATTACGATTGGGAAGTCTCACTTAATCATGTGCTAACAGCACTGAAGCGATACAGAAAGAAAAAAAATTGTGCAATTCAGCTGAATTGACTGTGGTTTAAAGAAGTTGCTGCCTTGACAAGAAATTGAATAACATACATTCTCAGAACGTACAGCGTCAGGACTACCTGTCAGACCTTTATTTCAAGGGCCTTGACTAGAATAAAACAACAAGAAAATTTCTTGACACGAAGAAAAACAATGGTTCCAATTCTGAACTTGGATCAGGGTTAAATGTTGCTGCTCCTGTGAATAAGTTTCTAATTAAAACCTATATAAGGAAAGGATGGAATCAATAGCGTCTGCAAGCAAGAAACTGAGTAAAGACATGAGGCAACAGCGACAGTAATAGTCATAAATTGCTCAACATTCTTTCTTAAATTGCTCCGCTCATTCTTTTTGCACAATGAAATCTTTTGTTATTTAATCTCACCTGACCTCCAGTAAAACCTTCATTTTTGTTCTTCCTCTTCCCTCACCATCATCCAACTCAAAATCTTGCTTAAAATGTTTCTATCTCTCCTTTGTTCTGGTTAAAACTTATGTTAAACAGAAATGGTAACTATTTTTTGCTCCAGAGATGCTGTCTGACCTGAGCATTTCCAGCTTTGTTTTGGTTCTATTTCAGATTTCCAACATCTATGATATTTTGCTTTTGTAAGGCACAAACCACATCACTTCATGAGATGAAATGTTGCCAAAGGGAATGTCTTTTTTTTTAGATTACTTACAGTGTGGAAACAGGCCCTTCGGCCCAACAAGTCCACACCGACCCGCCGAAGTGCAACCCACCCATTCCCCTACATTTACCCCTTACCTAACACTACGGGCAATTTAGCATGGCCAATTCACCTGACCCGCACATCTTTGTGACTGTGGGAGGAAACCGGAGCACCCGGAGGAAACCCACGCAGACACGGGGAGAACGTGCAAACTCCACACAGTCAGTTGCCCGAGTCAGGAATTGAACCCGGGTCTCTGGCGCTGTGAGGCAGCAGTGCTAACCACTGTATGATCAAAACTGTGTTCTTCTGTTTGGGGTTATATGGCATCTAATGATAGTGCTTTCCTGTTCTATCATTCCAGGAGGCGTACCAGGTCAAGTTCCAATCGGTGGACGTGGAACCATTCCAGGAGGTGGTGCAGCACATTCAATTTCTTAGGAGTAATATTTTTAGATTAATTTAAATCAGTTAAATAAGTAATTTTACTATTTTTAATTTTGCAATGTGTTCTATTAGGAATTTTAGTTTTATAATTGTTCTTTTTCACCTTTTATTAATCAATGGACTTGTTGGCTACTCTCTTCATTCTGTCTCCTAACATTGCAATGGGTCACTGTGCCCAGAGTGTAGGAGAATTGTGACATCATGGGGCTCCAGAACCAAGATGGTACCAATATCAGCAGCCATCGTAGTCATCTGAGCTGTTGTTTGGAAACTGCAATAAGAGGCCCCTCCATGTTGCACAGCACGGTCATTATATGGAACAGATTGGTTGGTTAAAATTGGAAAATATTGTCTCAGTTCTGTAAATGTAACCTTAATAGATGCAGCATTATGAGCACTCATGTTGTCAATTTGCCCAGCGTGCCAACATTTTTTCCAATCAGCCATCTTTCCTCAGCTTGGACCTCAAAGGCAATATTTAAATTTAGCATAAATAGCTGGCATTTAATTTCCCACACTGGCAATTTGGTACTGTAATATCTTATCCAGCTGCTCGAGCAATGGTACAAGGTTGTCATAAGAATGAAAGAAATAAGAGCAGGGAAAGACTGTATAGCCCCTCCACCATTCGGCCCATTCAGTATCGATCTGGCTATCTTTGGCTTCAACTCCATTTCCCCTTCTCCTTTCTATGTCCCTTTATCCCTGAGAAACCAAGAATGTGTTTGTCTCATCCTTAAGCATATTAAACAGTGGAGGATTTGACAATGTTATTCCCTCCTTATTTAGATTATAATGGAATCAACATCATTGGAGTTAGAATGTTGATAGATGGTTGAAACTAAATGAGTTCATAGTTTTTAACAACTATAAATAATCAAACCTCAAACTCTCTGCCCACATACATAGTTTGTGTCTGTAATTATTCAGGATTACTTCGGATTTGATAGGAAGGTTTGCTGAAATATCCATTTGGAAACCTCTGAGCCTTGGTTTAGCAAGCTTCTCAGTGCTTCAAAATCTAACATGATCTATTTTGTGTGACAGTTTTCTCTCTTGGTTCTGTTCTTTTTGAATGCACTAGCTTTAATGACATAAAACAGAACATGAAATGATTAGGCTATTGTCATAGGGAGTCATAGAGATGTACAGCACCGAAACAGACCCTTCGGTCCAACTCATCCATGCTGACCAGATCTCCCAACCCAATCTAGTCCCACCTGCCAGCACCTGGCCCATATCCCTCCAAACCCTTCCTACTCATATACCCTTCCAGGTGCCTTTTAAATGTTGCAATTGTACTAGCCTCCATCACTTCATCTGGCAGTTCATTCCACATACATACCACTCTCTGCATGAAAAAGTTGCCCCTTAGGTCTCTTTTATATCTTTCCCCTCTCACCCTAAACTATGCTCTCTAGTTCTGGACTCCACCAACCCAGGCAAAAGACTTTGTCTATTTATCCTATCCTTGCCCCTCATGGTTTTATAAACCTCTATAAGGTTACCCCTCAGCCTCTGATGCTCCAGGGAAAACAGCCCCAGACTATTCAACCTCTCCCTATAGATCAAATTCTCCAACCCTGGTAATATCCTTGTAAATCTTTTTGAACCCTTTCAAGTTTCACAACATCTTTCCGATAGGAAGGAGAACAGAATTGCACGCAATATTCCAACAGTGGCCTAACCAATGTCCTGTAAAGCAGCAACATGACCTCCCAACTCCTGTACTCAATACTCTGACCAATAAAGGAAAGCATACCAATGTAATTAAGGTAAATTGCAAATGCTGTAAGATTGTCATGGGCAAATAGCATTATTTTCTTCTTTTTTTTCTGATCTTAAAAGTTACTATACTTAAGTTAATAAGCATAATGTTTCCATCAAATAAATGGCCCTGCAGGCCAATCTTAAAATTTATTCCAGTAGTCATGAACAAAATGATTTATTTTTTGCAGAAAAAATGTTGCTTCTTAATGCAATCTGCAAGCTGTCCAAATTGGGAAGCTTGAGTACTTAAGAAATAGAATTTAACTCAACTTAAGTCTTTGTTCATCATAATGAAACTCTTTGTTCTATTCTGCACATTACTGCTATTGGCTGTATTATAAATATTATAGTCTTTTGTTACAGATGGATATGCAGCTGCTAAAGCTGCTAAATATGGAGGTATGTTTTGCGAAGTTTGTAATTTGTGAAAGTATAAAATAATTTGATATTTCATGCTTACTAATTACACAAGGAAAATCATCTTGCGTATTAATTGTATTTTAGTCAACTTAATTGTACATGGGTGGTGAGAAGTAACTAGGGAATCATTTTGTTTCTTTAGAAAGATATATTTCTGAAGGTCATGCCGTGATATTACTCTTCCTCTGAGCTAAAAAAAAGTCCAGTTTCAAGTCCTACCTGAGTCACAACTGTTTCATTACATATTTGAACAGATTTTAAATAAAAGGAATAGCCTGAAGCCATGGTTTTGGATGAAGAGGTACATACTTGATATGTATCCTTATAAATAAATGCTTACATGCATAGACATTTAAGTATAGTTTGAATAACATAAAAGTGATATAAGTATAGACAATATGTTAGGGGTGTGTGTGTGTTTGTGTGTGTGTAGAACCACTCCAAGTGATCACAGATGCAGAAGGAAAGCCAAGAAAAGTAGAATTTGCAACAGTCTTCAGCCAAAAGTGCCGAGTGAATGGTATGCAAGGTTAGCAAAGGTTATGGATTGACCTCTTGACTTGAAATAAATATTGAAGAAAGAGTAAAACATACAAATTAAATGGGTGGATGCAAGTTAACAATTGGTGTAAATTTTATGAAAAGTAATGTACCATGATGCTCATCTTCTAGAACCTCTAATGGGTCCTGGAAGATGAGCATCTCACAATATAGCTTATTTTATAGAAATGTGCAAGAAGACCCAAGGGGCTCTCTTCTGGTGCAATAGTAGTTTCCCTACTCCTGGGCCAAGAGTTCAAGTCCCACCCATTTCAGAGAGAAAAAAATAAAGCAGAATCAAGTATAAATCTGCTGAACTGTCTGTCCCAGGCTGGTACAAGCCAATGTGTGCTACGAGTTGTGGCTCTATTTCGGTGTTTGACAATAAATGATGTTCATTTCAAAGTCAGGTTTCCTGAGTTATTACAGTTTCTAAAAGAAGAGTTAATTTATGTCAGTGTGATCACTTATAAAGACATAATTCAGGAAAATCAAAGCAATATGTTGGGAAATATGTACTTTTGAGAGAATGAGAGTGATCAATAGCATTCAGTAGAAATATTCACTTGTTAACTATAACACATTAATGAAAAGTAAAACACCATGGAAGATTAAATAAAAATGAAAAAATTGAAACTGAAGGAAAAGGTACGCAATTGGAGCATGAACGGTCAATGAGAGGTTAATTAAAGGGACTATGAATAGTGAAAAAATAAGTCAGCAAAACAATTAACAAAGCAAAGGAGAGCTACAAAATTAAGTTATTAAGGAATTTTTTGAAAGACATTTTTCAGACACACAACTGACAATCAGGAGAGCATAACATAAATTGACACCAAAATGATATAAAAATGGAATAATTATTTCAGTTGAGCATTTACGAGAGAGATTGAGTGCATAATCTCCTAAGAAATTATTTTAGAAAACATGAGGTTGAAAACAAACTGACCAAATTCAGAAAGGTAGATTGTATATCCTGCATGCAAACAGAAACTAGGGAAGCAATAGCAGCAGTTCTGCTCAATATATATGAAAATTCATTAGTAAGGTGAATGGTACAGAGAGCTAGTGAACAGCTAAAGTATATATTTATTGAAAAGGAGATACAATGCTTCAAAGTTATTATGAACTTGTTACTAACACCAGTAGTGGGAAGATAATGAAAAACTTCTGAAATGTACAATGGAACAAAATTAAGATACAATAGGTTATTAAAGAACAGTCAGAAGATTTCAAAAACAAAGATCATTTTTGACTAACCTTACTCAATTATTTAAGTATCAAAGAGTAGATGGAGGGAATGCAGTAGATGTAATATATTTGGATTTTCAAAATGCTTTTAATGTGTAACTGCATTAGAAATTTGTAAATGAATTCAGAAAATTTGAGTCAAGCACAAATATGGGATAGCAAGATGCTACAGTAGGTTTGTAAATGGAGTGCATCACAAACAGAGCACCAATTCAGATACATGTCCAATATAAATGTTACAGGCTTGCATTAAGAAGAACAAGGTACACATGACATTGAGATCCCTGCTGGCTACAATCAGAAATCATTATCATGAGTAGAAAGGATAACGTTGTACCAACTAGTATGTGTTAATCATACATCATAAT